>NW_027117786.1:0-1200000 GCF_038497815.1 [Lipomyces] oligophaga | reverse complement strand
AGCATCTGGCAACGCGGACTAGCGCACGCAATTGTACGACGATATATCGGTAGCAAGGCAGGCACAGTTTGTGATTGTATCTGGACCCATGTTAATGAAGACTCGATAGCACAAGCTTTGGTTCTGTCTCGATGTAAGATTCAGTGAATTTTGAGCTGTCTATATTATATCCCAAATTGATTTACGCTGTCGCGTCGGTGTTATAGCTTGTCATGTTGAAGATAAATCCCAACATTTTAAGGCATGGAATTTGGCATGATCCGATACTTTCTCACCTTCGTAGTCGAAACTAATGCGTAAAACATTTGGGCAAACGACACCGGACAACAAAAATTGAAACTGTCTACTTTCTAAAAATGCTGGGTAAAGAGAACATCTGCTGAAACAGCTTACAGAGTCTGTAAACTGAAACCGCAAGTGCTTCATCAAAATGCACTCCTGTGAGCACATCCTTTATTACTTCACTTTGATCGCGAAATTCATAGAAGACGAGTTCAAAAGTCCAGAAACTTTTTGGTTTTTTACCGCTTCACCCACTGGCCCCTTTTGGTTCGATCCTATATATCCAACCATGTCGTCTATTCAGATATCTGAAATGCAATATAGTATATAAAACTATAACTGTGATCAAATAATGTATTAACTCGGTACTCCAAATGGGACTCCAAATAATAATAGCGAATCCAATATCAATTCCAAAGCCGACACCAATTCCAAATCCGAATCCACATCACTCCTCTCCGCTCAAATCAGTTCTCAGCTCATAATATACGACTGAAAAACTCTTCTCCCCCAGCGGTCGATCGGCCAGCGTCCAATTCCGCCATCCCAGCCGACAATGATCGAGCCTCCATTATCAGGACTCCATGCGAGCCCTGAGATTTCTTTTTCCCTCGCCGCGCTCTCGGCGTAATACTCTGCGCGCACGTCGTCGTTTGTTTCGAAATTCATCCCATAACGAGTATCCAAGTCATGGCAAATGATTTCATCGTCCTCATCTTCGTCACCAATTTCCCCAGCTTCAGATTCCCGCATATCCGAGTCGTTAAAAAACCGACCATATGGCCGACTTGGACGCAACGCATCTTGGTATGATAATTCTGGTGACGGCCAATTGTAGATCGCACGATATCTAGTTTCATCGCTATTTCTTGAGCTGTCACCGCTACGCTGGCTGGTAGCCCATCGCGAAAGATGACGTGGTCCTAGTAAATTTGGAATATCCAATACTTGTCGGTACTCGAACCGTCGGGAATCAACCACATGGACACGACCCGCTTGCTCTGCAATTAACAGAAGATCCTCAGAACCGCTAGAAAATTTCAAACATCTAAAAGCGCCTGAACTTTCCATCGGTCGAGTCGACTGGACGATTCGAAGCGGCGAGCTATCAGCTGAACTATATCTGACGGCCCTGACGGATGATGACGATGAAGCTGATGCTGGAGATGAGGTATGTATTGACGACGAGGTGTGCTCAGAAGTAGTGAAGTACCTTGAATCAAATACCGTAGCTATGCCGTCTTGCGCAGCGACCGCAAACAAAATACCTGCCGGATTAAATGCCGTGGAAAATCCGGCATCTGCAGATGTTGCAAGAGTCTTATACTGCTTCCAGCGTTCGGGTGAGTCACCGATGGCCGAGCTCGAGAGCCCATCAAGTCTGCTCGACGAATCGTCCAGGTCGTGTAAACTTGCCCTATGTGGTTCCTCAGGATGAAGAATAAACAAATGAGGCGAATCACCGCAGGCTATGACTGTCTTCTGATCAGGTGAAATACTTGAATGGTTCAGCGAAACCGGTAGCTGCAGCGAGTCGAGCACTTTATGGCCGGATTGATTAATATCTAGTAGTCGCAGCGAATGGTCGTTGTTGCAGACCAGCGCCCGCCGATTGCCAGACCCACGATCGAAGAGCGTAATTGCGTTGTTTATATATCCGCCCAGCTCAAACGAATGTACAGGAGGCACTGTCGACGTGCTTGTTCGATCGTTCAGCGCGGTGACAGCTAGCTGGCCACGTTGAAAACCACCTACGACAACGATTCCATGATCCGCAGCAATACATCTCGGTTCAAACAAAAACTCGGCGCATTTCCCACGCCGTCCTGTTTCAAAGTTTAGCGTTTTGGCATGATTACCTGATACATAAAGAACCTGGTTTGGAATTGCGGATTTGCAGACTAGATCTCGAAGTTGCCAATGTTTGATCGTCACTCGTGCCGAATGACCTATAAAATGCCGGGTATCGACGAACCGGGTAGTTCGATATGTAGCGCACCTGATCATTAGAAATAATCTATGTCTTCCAAACATTCGGATATCTGCGGAAAAAAACTCACCCATTGGAATAATCGACCGTCATCTTCGCTCAGCTGAACAGTCTCGATGACTAGTGATCGTACAAGACTGAAGTATGCTCATCAACAATTCTCGTCGATGATATTATAGTATTGCTATAATATATTACAATATGTTATATAATACTGAGCTTTGTTAAAAATTATTATTATATATAATATAACATCAAAACAATATGATGTCAATGATATATGATAATATTGTGGGGTGGCGAGGTGGGACTATCACGAGCATTCAGACCAAAACCTATTATTATGGTTATCGTAAAGTACACAGAGTACAAAAATAATTGATTAGACATTGTAATTACGTGATTACTATCATACAATATATAATAAATGATCCAATCATATCATACTTATTATGAAAGCCAGAAGCCAGTAAACTATTAATTCCCCTCAGAACCAAAATCTCGAGTAAATTCCTCCTGTCGCTTAATATCATCACCATTAACTGTCGGGCGCGATCCTCTGACCGCCTTCACGAAATCCTTGAATACCAATGGAGGTTCTTGTAGCTGATGACTCTCGATATCTGTCCACGACATTTCCATAGCGCTTGGATCACCAGGCGAACAGGGTGTCAATTTCTGTTCTCCATCCGCCGTCAGAATCCACTTGAAATGTGTAGCTGACATGACATTACGAACGGGTTCCATCAACGCATCTCTGACGGCAATAGCAATATCAGATCCAGAATAACCGTCTGTCATTTCTCCGAGTGCCCGGTAATCAGCTTGGCTTAACTCGCAAGGAGTAGTGCCTACGTTGAGCTTAAACATTGTCGTTCGGGCTTCAACGTCAGGAAGCGCGATGTAGATTCGCCGCTCGAAACGACGTCGGATGGCGGAATCAAGTTGCCAAGGTATGTTTGTTGCTCCAAGGACCAAAACACCCGACACATCGTTACCAACACCATTCATCTGGACAAGCAATTCGGTTTTGATTCTTCGTGAAGCCTCACTTTCGCCTTCGCCTCGAGGCCCACACAAAGCGTCTACCTCGTCGATGAAAATCACCGAGGGCTTATTTTCACGCGCCATAGCAAACAACTGCTTGACAAGTCGTTCCGATTCACCCATCCATTTACTCACCAGATCTGACGAGCTAACCGAGAAAAAAGTCGAATTCGCCTCGGTTGCCACAGCTTTAGCAAGATACGACTTACCTGTGCCTGGAGGCCCGTAGAGTAGAATCCCAGCAACAGGTCTTCGTTTTCCTGTGAACAAATGCGGAAACTTGATCGGCAGAATAACAGCTTCCTTTAGTGCTTCCTTAGCGCCTTCAAGACCGGCCACGTCATCCCATTTGATATCTGGCTTTTCGGATAAAATAGCGCCTTTAATGTGAGCTTGGTATTTTACGGAATATGCCATGAATATGCTTACCAGACAATGCGCTCCGTAGTTTTTTCGAATCACCATCTTCATCGTCGCTGTCGCTTCCCTTCTTTCTGTTCTGGTTAGTAAATGCGTCATGAGACGCGAGACCGGACTTACTTTGATTTGCCTCCGGAACTACTCTCCTTGCCATTTGCTCCAACTGCCCGCTTGGACTTCTTCTCCTGATTCTCAATGTACTCCTTAAGTTTCTCTGCACGTTCCATGTATTCTGCCGTTTTCGCTCTAATCATCTCTTTATTCTTAGCATTCTTCTCGTCTGCAAGCTGTTAGTCCAATGACCTGTCTACGAGAGATGTATAAACGCACATTTTAGAGCCATCATGAAATACTCTAGACTTGCATAATATTGTTTATACGCATCTTCGTAGTTTTCCGCGGAATCGGCTGCAATAGCCTTCTGCACCATGTCGATCGCTTTGCCTAGGAAGTCCACGTTCGACATCTTGCTGATATTGTTCTACTGCCACTATTCGACGTAATAGTCAGCGATTTATTCACAAATTCTGTCCCCTGTTTCAATTGAAATAAGTCGCCTCAGTCGAATCTGATGCTATTGTCTATATTGAATCTAGTAACATATAAATTTCAGATTAATACGAAAGTAAATGATTGTTTAGGCTGAGATAAGAGTAGTAATGCTGAACAGGCTGGGTCATAGAGTCACGTGGACATGTATACTGTGTATATATAATTCGAAGTTGGATGCGTGTAGTGATGATTAAAGAATATTTTGTATGTTTGGAAACTAAAAATTAAATTATTTGGCAAGGCCAAGAAGCGTTTTATTGGTTCAAAGCGAAATTCAACTCGGGAATGTAGATGAGGAAGAGAAATCGGATCAGATAAGATGAGAATCGATACAATCATACTGGTTTTAACCTCATACGAGTAAATTTGAATTTGTTACATCAAGATTTTAAACATGATAGACATGAATCTTTCATGGAGTTGAGTCATATAAAATTTTAATATATACAAAATAGTAACTTGAGCAATGCTTATCGACACGAACTCTCTAACCTCCAAGTCCCAACTCTCTCAATCAATAGAATGAAGCCCTGCATATTAGCACATCCAAGCCAATAGTACATAGTGGATCTATCAAAGATCACATATTACATGACATTCATTGTATGAGATATACTTTGTTATATATTTATAGACCTCAGAATGAATATAATCAAATCATTCTACAAAGTCCAAGTTCCAAGCTTCACGCAAGATCATGGCTCCGAATCACCGTACAGCGGTCCTGACATGCTCTCATCACTGCCATCTGAGATCATTGCTCAGATCGCAGTGTTTTTACCAACCCGAGATGCGCTGAGTTTGAGCCGAGCAAATCACCGCATTAACGAGTGTTTAGGTGACGATTTTTGGCGCGCAACGATATTCCAAAAGTTTGGCTCGTTTGGCGAACAGTCTGCAGATCAACTACGGACTGCGGGAAAAAACTACTCGTGGCCTCTAATTTGTGAAGCTATGGGGACTCAGTTCAAATTCTACTGTGCTGCACCAGGGTGGGGTATTATCTGGAACCAGCAACCGTATTGGAGTGTGCAGCCTTGTCCGTTTTCGGAGCATGGCTCGACTCTGAATTTGAAAATGGTATTCTGGCTCCATGTTTTCCGTACTGTCCGCATATTCCCAGGTGCATACAGAGTGGTATGGGGACTCTCAGTGTTGAATCGACGCAATCGTATTGATGGGATCAGATACCGAATTTCGATCTGGGATATGCAAACTAAAAACGAGCGCGGATATCCGGTCCGAGAAGCGATTTCGGACAAATGCTTGACGCCAAAGACTCTGGAATCTATATACAGCCAGAACTGGTGTGAAGTCGAGGTCGATACCGTTGTGATTCCTCCTCGCGATGATGGGGGATTCCAGTATATACTTGTCGAGGCCAGTGATCCAGGTCAACTTCCAAAGTATTCTTTGGTAGGTCCTTACATCTAACATGTCTGGCTGAACGCAACTAATCTGATCTAGGGTCTTGATTTTGTGGAATTACGTCCAGTCGAACTTGGCTCAGAACTTATTTCTCGAGAACAGCCTTTCCCTTTGAGATCGATGGCTATCGACATTGCCGCTAAACCATATCCCAAACATCATAAAACCGGCGCTTTGAAGGATGCTCAGCGAGAGCTTGCTGAGATATGTAATACCTTCAAAGACAGCTCAAACATGGTTTATTAATGCTGATTTATTTCATGGATCGGTCGTGGTTATAATTATTTTGGTATGGAGTTTGAGAGTTGTTGATAGTTGTGAATATATTCAATTAGTGTATTTACAATATTTGTATTACTTCCGTCCATTGAGAGCAATCAATCATCAGTTTTCCATAATTCTTTGCGCTTCTCTCTGTGAATTCGTGACTGCAGTTTTGCCGGCGACCACAACGCTCTACTTTCGTTTCTCTTTCGTAAAAAGCTCGCTTTCCCTGAGTCCGAGCCAATCCCATTACATACTATATGAACGAAGTTCTGCGAGCAGCCAAATTTCAACGACAGCGCTTTTTTTGTCCATTGCTGGGGATCTTGTTTTCGAAGACGCCGAATCTCTTCCACAGTTTGATCGTCAAGATGATATTGCTTTTCTTTGAATGTCTTGAGGGGTGGTGGTAGGACCTTGAGACACGGTAGAGAGGCAATATTGGCACGGATAGAAGCAGGAACAAATATATCGGGCGTATCGAAGGGACTTGCAGAGCTAGGCGGCGGATTGTAGGTTAATCCGGGAGGAAGTATCGGCGCTGCTCGGTTTGCTGCCGTCTTAGGATTGTACAGTGTCGGAAACGGTATCCGGAATTTTTCTGGATCTTTAAATTTCGTCACTTTAGATTTCGCATGTATAAGTTCCGTTCCAGCTGATGTCGTGCTGGAGTTCGATCTAGAAGAGCTGAAGTGTCGAGATGTAGAGGTCCATAACTGTGAAATATGCTTTGATATGCTAGTAGACTTGGGTGTCGCCATTGCCAATTTCATTGACATGGACATTAACCAAAATCTCATAAGAGAAGGGACTTCTAATGATTACTGATATTATTAAGAAAGCCAATATCAATACAGATATCGATAGTAGAAACCAAGTAACTAGCTAGTTCAATATATTGCATTAGAGAATTCTCGGAATACTCATCATGTGATATGAGGATGATCAAGATCCACTTCGCCGTAAATCACCCTGAGATCACCTGATTAGGGCTTTCTTGATCTTGTGACTGCTTATACCCTAATGCGATCAATACTATTGGGAGTTGATGATCACCAGCCGACCAAACGTCGCTGTGCAATTTTAAGATCCTCTTTGTTGCGATTATTAGATATTTGGTTAAGAGATCGTGCAACATAATGGCTTCAACACAGAAATCAGCCCTTTCCGACGTCGTCACGCGCGACTACACGATCCATCTTCACAAGCGTGTAAGTTTTTATAATAAGGAGTGTTCAACGAGACCTAGAATACTGACAGACTAGGTTCATGGAGTGCAGTTCAAGAAGCGTGCTCCCACGGCTGTGAAGGAGATTAAGGCCTTTACCTACAAGCACATGGTATGACCTTTTTAAATTGTATTGCTTGATATAACTAACGATTTAGGGTACTAAGGATGTTCGTCTTGATCCGCAGCTGAACAAGGAGATCTGGAAGCAAGGTATCAAAGGTGTCCCATACAGACTTCGTCTGCGTATCTCGCGGAAGCGCAACGACGAGGAAAAGGCTAAGGAACCTTTGTTTTCGTATGTCCAGGCTGTCAACGTCACTTCTTTCAAGAAGCTACAGACCACCGTTGTTGAGGAGTCATAGGCATTTTGTTGTGTTAGATTTATTGTATATTGGTACGAATAAAAGTCTGGTTCTACATTGCTTTTGGCTGAACTTTGTCTACAGTTCAGATATATCTCCCAATGTCATCTTCAAGCTGTGATGTTCCATCGTTTGCCATCAGATGGAGTATACCAATCTCCAATTAGCAATTAGATTTGTAAACTAATTCTGAAAGTTCTCAACGAGAAAGATTAACTTAATCCAATACGGAAAATATGTTCCAGTGTTAGGTCGTGGACCATTTCAAATTCAGCTTGCACTAAAACTGGATGTAGAACAATGCCTCTGCTGTTATAGATTTCATATCAACAGCTGGCAACTGATCATCAATCCCCAGCTAAAGAAAATATTACGTCGCTATTGCAACTAGAAATACAGGATATATGACATAAATACTCGTCAAAATGTTGCGCATAAAGATCACCATTTATTATCTAAACTATTTAGTATGCTCGCATATACAATTATTCACTTAATATACTACTTTCAACTCCATATTAGTCCACGCGTTGCGAGACTCTCTCATCTGATCACGTGAATAACTGCCAATTAAGGTATATTATACATATCTTTGAAGCAGCTCAACATCCATTCTTAATTAATATGAATCTACATATCTCTAAAATTCTCTGGGCAAAATTTTGATGATATTTTTTCTTGAAAAAAGTTTTTAAAAAAGTAATACTTATTTGATCGCCCACTGTATTATATCTGCACATGGCTATAGAAAAGAAATCATAATTTTCAATGAAATGCCCTTGTTCCCAATATGCATACTATATCCTTCACTAAACAGTTTGCAAAATTATCTAATTTCTCGTACAATATTACTCTGTTGTCAGAAAATTTGCATATTTGCGTCGTGCACCAAGAAAATGACCATATCTATCAACCACAAACGAGTTTGGTCGCAGTGGAGTGGTCCATTAGGTGCCCAAAATATGGTGTAGTATACAATCAGAATAGACTATGTAAAACGAATTAACAAGAACACTTACTTACGATTGCAAACAAACAGCCGAACATTACAGATAACGCTAATTTCAATTTGATAAGCAAATAATCAAGCACGATTCTTCGTTGTTTCGGGCTACCTAAAAGTTATGTGAATCGCTGAGATTATCTGCCTCAGAGTTGAGCAGAATCTACCGCGATTCATGTTTGCAAGGGATTCAAATCTTGATATCTGAAATTTCGTACAAGCACGTCGATATATCCTTGCAATTGGTTTATTGGCACTTTATCTTGCTCTATGCCATCTATTGATTTCGTGGAAGATACCGCACTTGAGCATCCGCAGATGGAATGGACAGTAGGATGCAGTTGCACGAACAAACTCGATATAGAGATATATCAAAATCTCCAGCAGAGTTAGTAAATAATTTGATTGTTGTATCAATTTTGAGGGAAATGGGTATATAAGGATCAGACATATGCGCAATAATCTCTCAGCACACTCTGCACTGAAGTATTGTGAGAATGTAGAATGTAGCTGAATAGAGAAACTTCTTTCCTAAGTGGTCAATGTGGTATTAATATACTTCTATATCTACTACATACCACAACATCGTATTTTGTTCAAATGCCTGTTTCGAAAAGGTAGTCCACCATCGGACGGTGGCTAATATCCCCCCCAGTTGTATTGAGTGACAGTCTATTCGATCAGCTATCAATTGAGATAGCTAAACACTGATTTTGTTAATATATACCACTCATATACTCTGGACCGCAAAATGCCAATACTCGCTATGCTCAAGATCATGAATAAACTGCGCGAAGAGGGCAACTTGAAAATCTTCGGAATGTCAATTTACACTTCACACGAGGTTGCCGAAATTGTTGATTTAAGTCGTCAGAATAGGCTCGTTCAGCCAAAGCTATACCAAGTTCGTTACAGCTGCATCTTCAGAGTGATCGAATTTCAACGTCTTCTGTTTTCTGATGATACGGCATCGATCTCGCTGTCTATAACCATCTTGTCGGTGGTCCACTGTCTGGAACTACAGCAAGACCGCTACCGATTTTATTAGCGACTAGTTTTCTCTAAACCACTATATGGGTACCGGATATTGGAGTCAGTACTTTAATGAAGCTTGCTCGGACGATTTGAATTTTGTCGAAGAAGCAGTTTCAAAACATGCTGAGCAGACTCTGACTTGAGTAGCGAAGATAAATCGCTGACCATTCAATAATCCAACTTGGATCAGCCACGGGCCGAAAAGGAGACGGTATTACTATTGGGAGCTAGTTTTTATAATCAGCTGGTGGCAAATCTAGATAGTCTAGAGAAGGATCTGAGGTTGCAAGATTTGTTGGACGCTCTCGATAGGCTGCCTGAGTAGCTTCGATGGACACTATTCTTGATTGGCATGAGAAGTTGGAGTATTCGTATAAATAATATTTATTTAATTGATCAAAAAATACAAATAATTACCAATCTAATAAAATAAGGTAGCTTTGTACTGGTATGAGTCAAGCCGAGCAAAGTTGTAATTAAATTATTACTATCAAAACAGTGCAGCGCCTGAGCGACAATATAAGAGATCGTGAATTCAAATGGCCGTACGGTTATACCAAATATGGCGCATTGAAGAGCACAATAATTTAAAATGCTTAGCAGTATAATTGAAAGTATTTTGTCTACAGCAGAAATCCAAACTTTAGCAAACAGTTTCAGGCTACGTCTTTCCCAAAATTTAGAATCCAGAATCCTGTACGACTTCAATTAATTTGTATCGAGCAAAATCGAACATGCGAAAGTGACACCCATTTTCCTGAGTTTGAAGTTTTCTCTAGAAAAATCAGCTTAAGCTTGAAAGCCAGCTCTCCTGAGAGAGAGGGAGAGAAAGAGAGAGAGAGAGAAAATACAAGATGTTTGCAAAGCTGGTTGATATGTCGCAAATCAAAGTTCATCGGCAAAGATATTCTGTCTCTGAAAATTTCACGGTACTTATATATATTCTCAGCAATAAAGTAGATCTTTAGATTTTAGTAAATGCCTTACAATTAGCAACTCATCACCAGCAAAGGTCATTCAGACAAATAATAAACGAGAACAAATCAAGTCGAATCTGTTCTTGCTCAGGCAGATCTGTACATGGTGATAATTACTTTAAATTTCAAACTTCACTCAGATCCTTCTATGTTGGAGATGTTGGATCTAAAATTATTAACTAACTCGCTTAAAAGTCATCTCGTCAATATCATCAATTCAACTAAATTGTCAAAATTTCTGAAATCCAAAAAAACTTATTGGCTCTACAGAAAACTACAAGGGACCAATCAACTAGGGTCAGAAATAACTAAATTTGGTAAATCTTCATAGCCAATCCAGAAATATTAAAAATCAACCAGTAGTCCTAGTTACCGACATATTTGAGCCGGAGATGTTTATTGCCTCACTGGAGTAATGATGCAGTAGATTACTCGGCCGAGTATTGGTATCGCGATAGTTTTCGGCTTGACCGAATCAGTCCTACAACAAAATCGACAATCTCTATAGGAATGCTTAGTTCTGACTACCTTAGGGCTAGACATCCAGGTGTGAATAATTGGTATCTGGCAGTTACAATCCAGACTTGAAATATAGAAAATCCGATCTGCCGTTTCAAATAAGGATTTATCTAGAATAAAATGCTGGAGTATCACAAAGTAACTTGAAGCCTGTATCAAAACCACAATATTTCAGAATTGTTCCAAGTCTGTGTAGAATCCAAGTTGCATAAAGAATATCTAACAATAGTTATGACACCTTTGTCATATCAACTTCTCATGTCGTTTCAAAGATTCTTAGGATGCTTGAGTGAACCTGATTGAGAAGTCGTAGCTAATCTCGAAATATCAATCAAGCAAGCGCTGATCCAAATCAAAGAGTAAATGGCCTTGTAACAGTTCAGATAAAGTTTCGAGAAGTAACAAATCAAACACCGCAGGAAGTCAAAATCGATAACATCCGTTATCAAACAGCAAGCTAATATCCGCGCTCATCGGCTTGAATTGCAGGGCGGATATAAATGGATATAGACGGATTTACTTCACCTATTTAAATATCTTCGAGAATACAATGGCTCCGCACAATATCTACTGCAGCATCAATTCAATTACGGCAATTTCTTGGAGATAGAACTGAAATGGCTGTCGCAAAGAACCGTGTTATTCTTGGTGAGGACATTGTTTTAAAAAAATTTAAGTGAAACTAATTTTTCTTTTCAGGCATGATGACCTTTGGTCCGCCTACGGTCACGTCTGCACGGATTACAGAAATCAGTGAAACTAAGCGCATACTGCAGATGTTTAAGGACCGAGGATATTGTGAGCTTGATACGGCAAGAGTCTACATGGATGGCGAGCAAGAGGCGTTCACAGCGAAAGCCGGATACAAAGACTACGGTTTCACTATCGCGACAAAGTGCTACCCTGCACTTCAAGGTGAACATTCGCCAGAAAGGTTAACGGAATTTTTGAACACCTCGTTGAAAGAGCTGAATACCAATTCAGTCGAAGTCTATTATCTTCATGCTCCTGATCGTAAAACTCCAATTCTCGATACGCTGAAGACGATGGACAAGTTGCACAAAGAGGGCAAGTTTAAAATTTTTGGAATCTCAAACTATGCTGCTTACGAGGTTACGGAGATGGTGGACCTGGCTCGTCAGTATGGACTTGTCCAACCCACACTATATCAAGCGCGTTATAACTGCATCACTCGAGTCATTGAACCAGAGCTGATCCCTGCTCTTAGACGTTATGGTATCGATATTGTCGTCTATAATCCTCTGGCAGGTGGTCTGCTTTCAGGGAAATACGGCAAAACTGCGCAGCCTACTGAAGGACGGTTCGATTTAAATAGCACTCAGGGAAGCGTCTATAGAAGCCGGTATTTCAAAGAGGCTTATTGGGACGCTCTCGATATCATCGAAGAGGCTGTCTCGAAGCATGCTGGCATTTCCTTGATCGAGGTAGCATTGCGTTGGGTCGCTAATCACTCTTTGCTCAAGCTCGGACCGGCAGCAGGCCAGACTGGTGACGGAATCATTATTGGTATCAGTTCCTATGAGCAATTAATGGACAATTTGGACGCTCTGGAGAAAGGTCCACTGCCACAAGATATTGTAGATGCTCTCGACAAGGCTGCGCGTGTTGCTTCGATGGATGCCCAGCCGTATTGGCTCGGAAAACTGGAATATTCTTATCAATATTAGTTCTTCAATCTTATTAGTATGGAATTGTTATTTATAATTATCAAGGATTACGTAACGTTGTGATTATGTAATTATAACAATAGCGAGGATACAATGGCACCAGATCTGAATCCACGTGCTATCTTGCCCCACAGTTGGCTGACCTACAACGTATGAGGTAGTCTTATCTGAATTCGCTAAGTGTTATACATAGGACACATTTCAATTCTTTGAATAGCAAAATACATTATACTGCTTGGTTTTTGATTATCAGACTGTCTTATGCCACCTCGAAAAGAAAAAGCTCCAATTGACCAATCGACATTGCGTCGCTCCTCTCGAGTTCTAGGACCTCCTTCGACCAAGGGCCTCGACTTGCCGGTCAAAAGGGCCAAACTTGACAAGACGGTGAAAGAGTCTAAAACGGATACTGAATTCGATGAGAAAGTCAAAGATGAAAAGAAGGATAAAGATAAAGATGAACCTGACGAAAAAGATGGATCAAAAACAAAAATTGCAGAAGAATCACCCTCAACCGAATTACAAATCGGCGACTCACTTCCAGACATCTCAATTCCGGACGATCAAGGAACAGAAACAAATCTCTCTACATTAACTGGTTCAATTGTCATTTTTGCTTATCCCAAGGCCAGCACTCCGGGCTGCACGCGTCAGGCCTGCGGTTTCCGCGATGATTATCCGCGGTTCGAAAAGGCTGGTGTCCGCGTTTTTGGACTCTCGGCAGACTCTATTTCCGCACAGGAAAAGTTTAAACTAAAACAGTCCCTGCCCTATCCGCTGTTAGCTGATACTCAGTATAAATTGATTGGACCGCTTGGTGCAAAGAAAACCGCAAAAGGCGGTATTACTAGATCGTACTGGATTGTGAAGGACGGCAAAATCGTTACGAAAGTCATCGGAGTCAAGCCCGAAGTCTCTGTAGAGAAGTCTCTGGCTGCACTGGTTTAATGCATCTTCGTATTTCCTTACTAGATTTGTTCCTGTGCAAATATCATGTATATTCTCTGCGACTCCTCTAACTTCTCATCATCCTTTCCATCTTCATGCAATTTCAACGTCACCTATAATCTCCAGTATTATATAACCCAATATCAACCTCCGACTTGCCCTCTCCGTCACCCCCAATGACAAGAGTGCTTCCGCCTGCCAACTTTTTCTTCTTTGAAAATTCTGACCTCAGCTCTTCCAGTTGCCGAATATACCCATTCTCAGACCCCGTCACGTAATGACCGTTAAACACACCAACTTCAAAATCCTTGATGCCAGGATTCTCCTGATTACACGCAGCGATCAAATCCGGCAAGGTCTGATAAATTACGTCATCCGCACCAATCGCCTCAGCTATCTGCTTCTCAGTCCGATTGTATGCAACCAATTCTTTCGTGTCGGCAAGATCAATCCCGTAGATATGGTTATGCCGGATTGGCGGTGCACAGCTCGCCACATAAACCTTTTTTGCACCTGCCTCGCGCGCCATCTGCACGATCTCTTTGCTTGTAGTTCCTCGTACAATTGAATCGTCGACAATCAACACGTTGCGGCCCTCAAATTCAAGTTCCATTGCGTTCAATTTCATCCGAACAGATGACTGCCGCGCTTTCTGGTTGGGCATGATAAAAGTCCGGCCAACGTATCGGTTCTTGACAAACCCTTCACGATATATTATCCCAAGTGTAATTGCCAGTTGCAGGGCCGCATTGCGCGACGTGTCTGGAACTGGAATGATCACATCCACGTTTTCTTTCAGCTTTTCTAGTCCCCCAAACCGCTGCGTGATATTCTCAGCAAGTTTATTGCCCATCGTCAAATGGCTCCGATATACGGATATTCCATCAAGAACTGAATCTGGACGGGCAAAGTATACGTACTCGAAAATATCTGGCGTGTACGATAACTGGGGAACCACTTGCCGAACAATCGGCTTCATCGTTGCCTTGGGGATGATAATCGCTTGACCAGGGAGAAGATCGCGGAAGACTTTACAACCTTGCGCCTTCAGAGCTACGCTCTCGCTAGCCATCAGATGATCAACAGATCCGTCGGCGTTCACTCGTTCACCATATACGAGCGGTCGAATGCCGTTCGCGTCCCGAAACGCAATCAAGCCATATCCAGCAACCATACCCGTGCAGGCAAACGCACCACGGCACATCCGGAAAACGCCAGCCAAAGCAGTGAAAATATCGTCGTCGTTCACTCGCACTTTATCTGTTTTCTCAAGCTCGCTCGCGAAAATGTTCAACAGCAGCTCTGAGTCCGAGTCAGTATTGATATGCCGGTGCACGTCTTGATCAAGATATTGTCTCAATTCTGGCGCATTGACGAGATTGCCATTCTATTTCGTTAGTATGAAGGTGCTATGAGAACAGTTCAGACTTACATGAGATAAAATAATACCATACGGCGAATTAACGTAGAAAGGCTGCGCTTCGGAGTTTGCAGACGTCCCGCTCGTCGGATATCGTACTATTTTTTTACCGTTAGCCCAAATAATTGACTGATGCTGTGGAATCGGCATTTAGTCCTCAAACGCCTATCATCCAAAAACGTACAATGACCAACACCCATATTTCCAATGAGGCCCTGAAGACGTTGACTATTGAACACGTCTCTTATCATGCCGTTACCCTTGCACTGATACAAACGTCCACGCGGTCCACAAGTGACTATTCCAGCAGCATCTTGCCCTCTATGTTGCATGAAATTCATTGCCTCCAAGAGCTGAGGAGCTGCGCAAGCCGACGAGTCGGCAAGCAGGATTCCGCAGATTCCGCACATTATAGCAAAGAATCTACCTCGCAAGAGACAAGAACTGACCACAAAAGACTCGAAAGCTCGCTCAATTGATCACAAAAACAAGATAATCAAATATAGCCAAGTGCAAGCCAGCCTTGAGCCTATTTAAAGCGGACTGCCGTTCTGCTCGTCCAGTATTTGAATGTTGGTCGGCGTTCGGAAAAAAAAATCAGCCATTGAGTATCCTCTCTGGTTGGGACAAAGCACATCCGTCAGTTCGATAATGTAGTTATGCAGGATACGCATATCTTCCCGATACAGTAATTCCCAACGCTCTCATGGTTAATCACGTGAATGTTCCGACTAATATGATGTCATATGCCCACCAGTGGAGATCATCACCATTAATGCAGATATAAGGCAGGGATATCGACCTTAAGATTTGGGGATTAGCGAAAATTCATTGTATTGCGTTAGTTCTAATCGCAGCTTTTTGTTTTAATCTACTTATTATTTTGAAGTTATCGACCTAATTTGAAGAAATGGTTGAGGAGGACGCTTCAGTTATAACGGTCGATTCCATGTCTGTCCAGGCTCCAACGACACCGGATAGCTTACGGAACGCGAATCTCGACACTCCTTCATCGACTTACTCAGCGACTTTACAGGACTATCTCAGCTCAGAACCGACTGCGGAGCTAACCGGATATGTGTATGGATACAGTAACGAGAATGAAAATGAGAATGATAATGAGAACAGCTCTCAAAACTCCAATGCCCCGCCCTCAAGACCAGAGTCAAGGTTGTCAACAATGTCAGGTCTTTCTACAACGGCTGTCAAGGACGGAGTTGAGGGAAGAAGAGTCCACCCGAGAGATATATATCAAGCACAGCTTTTAAATGCCACTCATCCAGATCTTCAGGAACTTACAGCGGCCAAACGATCGCAGTTTTCAGGCTCTCGACCGTCGAGCTTCGTGTCAAGTAGCAAGTCATCCCTGGCCGATGACCGTGACACCCTCAATCTAGATGCACCTACAGATCGGCCCGTCGAGCCAACACATCCCACTACTTAAGGTTTATCTTTTTGGATCTCTTGCCTGAGTTATATCTATTTTAATAGGATTCAATCAGTTTGGATTTCGATGTTCTATATCATGCAATGAATTTAACTATATGCCTGCATGCGAAATACTAGTTTCATCTGCGCGTCTTGTAAGGTAGATTGAAATAGCCTTCCCAGATCCAACGCTGAATTACCAAAATATTCCTCGTCCACTAAATGCCGTTAGTTTTGTACAATGTCAATCGATTCAGAAGACTCACTATAGTCGCCCTCCTGTGCTGACAACCCTTGCAGGAGAGAGCACAACTCATATAAAACTTCGGCTTTCTTCTCGTGAATAATTCTGTTCCGCAATATATCCTGAAGAGGCTCACAGAGACTATCCAGCAATTCACTATTTCATTAGCTGCTACTCACATCTTCGGCCTGTGACTTACTATACTACATCCTCCCCCTGGGGAAAAATGGCATAAAACAACTCATATTCATCCGAACATACGGTTCGTATATATGCCAAACTCTGTCTAGTCTATATAATATCAGTCATCAGCTCCTCATTAAATCATATTTACATACCAACTGTAACAGATCGCTTAGAGTGTTGCGCATGTCTGTCACTTGTTTTGTTATCACAGGTAAAACCAACTTAGCGCGAACTCCATTATAGTATTTGAAACAGTCGCCCAGTAAACTAGAATATTCTTCTTGACCTTCTGATCTTGTTTGTATTTCCTCCATCAGTCCATGCAAAATCGGCGCATCCACTCGGAACTTTGTGTAAAAGAGCGCCGACTGAGTCGCATCATTTAACGCTTTTGCAGCAATACGGGATTGCACGTCATTCGTCACTTCGCGAATACTGTTGATAAAATAAACCCGAATCAAAGTCAGAGCTCGAGTCATACACTGTTTGAATCGCATTTGATAGAGATCAATACCGTTGAAATTGGGATGAGTCTCTGTATATTCGATACATCGGTCCAAGGTTGCCAACATTTGTTTGAATCCCTCATGCGCGACAAAATCTGTTCCTGGAACATTTAATCGCTTTGTAATTTCTTCGAGCATGTTAAAAGGTACCAAATGATTCTCAATTTCAGTTGCCAGAGCGTCCAGTCTCTGTTGTTCTACCGATAGCGCATCGCAGGATGCCTGAAAACTGGAAGTTTGGCGCTTGACAGAGTCAAAGCCAAGAGCAAGGGCATCAAGAAATTTTAGTGTTCTATCAGCTTGAAGCATGAACACCCGGCACGATTCAAGATGTGACTGCGCAGTATCGCGAAATTGTCTGTTTTCGTCAGCAACACTAAGCCCTGTACAGATTAAAATGTAAATGCGTACACAAAATTCAAGTCTTCAGCTTCTTGTAGTTCCTTCTGCATTTCATCATAGAGATTCAGATATTGTGCCTTTTCGGTCGTAGCCTGCCGAATTGTTGACTTCTCCGGTTTGGTGAATGGATAAGTGATCAAATACGAGCTTAATGACGAACCAGAATTTGTGAAACCTCTGCCTCGTCGTAATCGTAATATCGAAGACATTGAATGTACTCGTCGAATTGGAACAGAATATTCAGGAATTTCGTGCGTTGACTTTTGAGACTGGACTAGTTCTTCCACTACTTCCCGTAATCCCTGCCGACCATCCTGAGACTGAAAGTTTAGATTTCCATCCTTCTACCTCAAACATAGCATCATTTCTTGTCTCAACTTACAAGGGAAACATGCTCTAATGCGACATCCTGAAGAATCGACTTTCGACGTCGACGATGCTTCTGCGGTGCTGGCTGAGGCGCGTACTGTTGAGGGCTGACGTGATACGCCCAATCATCATACATTATCGCCTCAAAATAAGTCTTTCATAAGCTGGATCCAGTCGGTTGTGTTAATAAAGAGCATGGAAATAAGCTATCGCTTATAATTAATTGTCATGTTTGGTTGTATGAAGGAAATCACTGACGATATAACCAAAAACACAGCAATTGAGGCCGTATACGCGAAATGTTGTCGCATATATCCCTGCAACCTGGTGGAATTGATTCCCACCCTTGCCAGAACAGATCAAGTCTTCATTTATTATATAATGGGATTGAAGTGACACTAATTATTCAATTGGTTTTCACATCCGCCAGTCATGGCACTTTTAACTAAGTTCAAGCGAAGGTTTTTCCGCAAGAGCGGATTTCGGTCGCTGACCGCCTTAGTACCTGTTCTATCAGTCTTACTTTCAATCGGAGGTTTGGCCTGGCTATTTGTGTTGCCTTTAGATGGACAATATCGACGAACGTATATTTCCGAAAATGCGCTGTTACCAGGGCAAGCGCACACCTATTTTCGTGATTCGGAAGAAAATATAGTTCGAGCCTTCAGAGAAGAAATTAGAATACTGAAACATGCATCTGAATCAGAGTAAGTTGGCTTGCGTTCTGTTAAGCACAGCTAACCAAAGTAGACGTACTGAAGCGCTCATTAGTTTTTTGCGTGATATCGGATATAAAAGTGATTCACATTGGTGGACGGTCTCACACAATAATGAGGTCAAGGCAGGTGTGAATGTCTATGGAGTTTTACATGCTCCTCGAGGAGATACGACCGAGTCGATGGTTCTCATTGCGCCATGGATCAATGTTGAGGGGGAATTTAACGAAGGTGGTGTTGCTCTGGCTATTGCCTTAGCTCGATATTTGACTCAGTGGTCTATTTGGTCGAAAGACATCATTCTAGTGATCCCGTCAGATACCAGTTTTGGTCTGAGCAAATGGGTCGAGGATTATCATCAAAGCGCATTGTCAGCTTCCAGTGGGTCTATTCAAGGTGGAATAGTGCTGGATTTCCCAGGCCAAGAAGAACACATCGACGCCATTGAGGTCCACTATGCAGGATATCAGGGCCAGCTGCCAAATCTGGATTTAATTAATACGGTAGTACTAATATGTGGACACATGCATATGAATGTTGTCATCCAGAACGTAGAAGGACCGGACAAGAAATATGAAAACCGCGCAAAAACTTTGTTTCATGGGATCATGGACCAAACCATTGCGGGATTCTATCAGAGGGGTCATGGCCATGAACCATTCAGTGGATGGCGGATCGACGTCGTTACGTTGACTGCTCGAGTCTCTGAACATGGCAAGATTAGTCAAATGGAATATGGAAAGCTTGCTGAGTCAACCTTGCGCTCAATAAACAATCTACTCGAACATTTTCATCAATCTTTTTTTTTTTACTTAATGTTGTCTCCTTGGTTGTTTGTTAGTATAGGTACCTACATTCCCTCCGCAATCTTGCTTGGGGCTAGTTTTACCGTCAAAGGGATCTATTTATTCTATATTTCGAACCGTTCAGGCAGATCAACCTTGTTACCAGCCTTGGCATTTTGTATTAATGTACTACTGGGCTGCGTTCTCGTATTTATTGTTACAGTTTGGACACCATTGAAGGTAAGATTTTTGGTAGTTTGATAGATTTGAGTTAACGTCTGGTGAGTATTTACTTGTGGAAATGGTTGGTGTCAGTATTGTGAGCCTGATGCTTCCGATAATATTTAGAATCGGGATTGCAGAAAAGACGAAGTCGTTCATTAATCGTATTCGGGCTTTTTCGTTGATCTACGTGGGTCTGTTTCTTACTACTCTGAGTACTCTGAACTTTTCGCTAGCACTAATTCTCGGAGTTTTATTTTTCCCGTTTGGAAATTTAGTCATTGTGAGACAGCCGTCGACCAAAGTCCAGCAACTGTTCACATCACTATGCTCTGCAGTTTGCTTGACCATCACATGTCCTTGGATCTGTATATCGGTATATTTTTATTATGCTGTCTATCCATCTGGTGACGGTTTAGAGGACTTCATAACCGGGATTATGTGGAACTATCGAGGATTAGGAGTCAGTGTGTTTGTATTGACAATATTTTTGGTATGGTTGCCGATTTGGGTCGTTACTTGTGCTGCTGTTGCTATTTCTGTGAATACTTGGGAGAAGAGAGATGAAAGTGGTGACATGATCGACAAACAAATTCCCAAGGGAAGTAAACAGGAACACGAGCAAAAATTGATAGAGGTACAGGAAAAGGAAAAGGAAAAGGAAAAGGAAAAGGAACAGGAAAGAGAATTGAAAGGGAAAATGAGGACTAGGAAAGGTAACAGAGAGAAGGAAAAAGTTTCATCATGATATTGTATATAGTCAGCTACATAATTGCATTGCTCATCAACTCAATATGATCAGTTAAGACTAGCAAATAACTCAAAGTTATTTATTCTTATTATATTTCAAATATGTCTGCATTTAAGCAATTTTACATAGATTGGATAAACTCAATATTCTTACTCGTGACCTACAGCACCACGTTATTGTAATTAACACGACTGAATGTCCTTCTGCGCAAAATCAAGTTTCTCCATCAAAGGAACATAGAAATTTTTCTCAAAATAACGGTAATCTGAGAGTCTAATAACTAATAACAGCTGAAGGGCAGGTATTCGAAATGGACGAGTAATGCACTTGGGTTGGATTGAAGCGCTGTATTGGGAAGTGAATAAACAACATACAAAATATTTTATTGTTTATATAGTTTTGTTAGTTAACTATCAATATTTAATTTATTAGTATCATTCCAGTACGCAATATAATACTAGATATAATAATAATTCAATGATATAATAATATAATAATATAATAATATAATAATATAATAATGGTATATCGAGTTGGTATGTATAGTCTGTTTTCGTTACCTCGTCGAACTGACCATACGGTCAAGAAATATCAAAATCGTCACGAGCAGCCTGTCAAGGCGCCGAATGCAAATCACAAGGATTGAAAATAATGAAAGGTGAACTACGACTGGGCGTATATGTCACTATAGCCGAGCATCAGTCATTTCAATGGCGACACTGGTCAGTTATCGCTCTTGAGTTGGACGGATTGAGGAATCTGATTACAGAAGGAAATGTGTTACTAAACGAGTAATGGACAATATCAAGCAAGAAATCAAGAATCTCGATGATCTTGACGGTTTTTCGGAACTGGATTCCGAGAGCCAACAAATCGTAAAGAGTACAGTGACACATGAACTGGAAACATCTGGTCCGCACGTAGATTCAACTGATCTACATGAAACACATGGACCGATGAACGGGCATGGAACGGACAATCATCACCAGGATCAAAATGAAAAGGTGAATGTAGTGAAAGAGTCAAAGTCAGTAATTATCCCGGATTCATTACGTCTGTTATTTATCTAACCAGACTAGCTCAATCCGAAAACGTGGAAGACCGCGCTTATCTGAAGCAGAGAAGGGAGTAAGTTTGAACACGTAACTAAGACAGTTCTCTGCCAACACGATCTACAGAAAGCACAGAAGGCTCGACTACAAGAAATCGAAGCAGCACGTCTACGCGGCGAACTGCCTGAAAAGCGACGGCGTGGCCGGCCGAAGAAAGGCGAAGAGCCTCCAAGGAAACTCAAAATCCCAGCACCTCCGCCCACGTCCACAACTAAAAGAAGCAGAGGACGGCCGAGAAAGTTCATATTCGTCGATTACGACAATTTGACAGATGCCACCGTAGCAGAAGCTGAAAGGACTTGAGTTCAAATGGACTGAAAGGAGTAGTACGAATCATAGCAGTAATGAATTTCAAGCTGGCCAATCGCAAGAGGTCTATATTTTATTTACTTATTTCCCAATTCAGAAATTACCACAGCAACCCCGCCGCTTGCATTTACCGATAAACCAAAGCTCGCCGAATACGTCACATCGTCTACCCATCGCACTCTAAATTTCGACGCCGCTTTGCACTTGGTCAAGAAGAGTAGATCTTCATAGTGGCGGATACTAGACCAGAAGAATATAAATTTTGGCTCTTTTAGTATTAACACAACAAAAATAGCTATTACTCATTTTTGATTAAATTCAATATTAGTGCCCTCGACATAGATTTTTTTAACTAAGCTGGACCCTCAGCGGATGAGCGCCATGTCGTCCTTGTTCCAAGCGATCATACGCCCTGCTGATGACTTCACCAGTATATTGAATGCCTCCGGCTCAAAGGGTGCTCGTAAACGACGTTCACATCACCGAATTCAATTGATTGACCGCTCTGGATACGACCAGGATGACGAAGAAGGGTATAGGCCACTTATTTCAGACCAGCCTCGATCCGTCGAGAGCCCAGTGTATCCTGCCAATCGCTCGAGAACTCCAAGTGAATCGCGAGCTCAGATTGCTGCTCCACCAAATCTATCGACGGGCGCAGGTGAAGACGATAACAGTAGCAACTGCGACAATAACGAAGTCGGAACCGAAACCGAAACCGAAACCGAGAACGCTGATGAAAATGTTGATGAATCAGCACCCTTACTGAGCAACGAGACTCCTCATAAACTACGAGCCTACCGACGGCGATGCGGTGCCGGTTTGGAACGAGCGGTCTTGCGGTTTTTTTCGTGCATTTGCATTTGCTGTCCGACTTCATTCGACAATTTGGGCGACGAAAGTGAGTATCTTATCAACGATGATGGCGCCATGATACCGGTTATCCCGTCGAAGTATAGGAAAAAAGGATACAAGCAGCTGCAGGAGCAAATTGACATGCAGGATCGTCGAAGACAGCATTTGGCCAAATTCATTTCGGACACTGATTCAAGTTCAGACTACGATATTCTCTATGAGAATCAGCGTGGTTTCTTCTTTTTCGGCGAGCCGTTGTTTTCATCCCAGAGTCTGGTTCAAATTGATCCTCCGTCATGGCAGGACCTAGAAAATCAGTATTCCCCTGTTGATATTCTCACCGCCGCCGTTCCAGATCCCTCATGGGAGTGGGCATGGCATACTTGGTATATCGACATGGCGTATGATGTCGACAGTCAGGGTTGGTCATATGCATTTTACTTTCGTTCTCGGAACTGGCACGGGTCGCATAACTGGTTCACTTCATTCGTTAGGCGGCGACGTTGGATTAGAAAGCGGCAACGAGTTAAACATTTAGATTCGTCTGATAATTTGGATTTAGATGTTTTAGGACCTATTCTTGACCGTGATCGGAAACGAAAGCCATCGTCAGTTGTGGAAGGTTTTGCACCGGAATATTTTACTGTTGAATCTTATTGGTTTAAAGCGCGGGCACGCAAGAATATGATCAAAAATATCAAGCAGCGAAATGCTGTCGATAGTTTTGCCACTTCAAGACCACTACTTGCGATTCAAGAGCATAATGAGGCGGATAGTTCCGCTCTACACCCTGAAATTCGTCGCATCGTTAAGCAGGAGCTGGACTCTAAACCTGACGAAGAGGAACAAGAATTTGACTATGACTTTTCATTTCTAGATGACGATGGGGATGAAGATGAAGATGAAGATGAACAATTGCCAGGAAGTGCACGAATGTTTAGTATTGGTCATTTACTACGCAAGTTACGTCGACAGCGACTTGATCGGCAAAAAATTGATTCCATCGAGAGGTTTGTGTGTGAAGGTGGAGAGGATATCGTATTATTGGGTTCTCTAATGGAGGAGATCGTTTCTTATCTGGTTTTTCAACAATCTAGACGCGAATTGTTGCGATCATTGTTGTACTACTACCGCCAGATTCGATCCTACACGCGAAAATCGAAAGGGTTATCCGGAATCGAGGGGGAAGGGGAGGAATTTAAAGCGGCTGCTGTGGCACATTCGAAAATTCATGAAGAACATATTGATTTAGATTTTGTGAATATGACTCCGAGAGATCTCAGTATTCGGCGCAAAGCGCTTCATCAAGCGATTTTAGTTGCTCGTCGGGAAGTGCTTAAACTGGATTTCTACAGTGATCGAAAGTTGTCAAACAAAGAATATGCGAAAGCAGATTTGTTGAGCGATTCTTACACGAAGAATGATCCGATGATGGGTCGATTGGCTCCGGACGATGATGAGAGAACTTTTGATGAGGCTTTGAATGTGGAAGATGTTGAGGAGGACAGTGACGGAGATGACGGTCCTGGAGTTGATGAAAATATTGGAGAGTCTTCAAATACTTTTGTCGATGACGATGACACGTCTACTATTACAGGTCAATCTATCGGGAAGCAGTCGCCACTTGCGAATTCGGCTGGGAGAAGTTTACAAGATCAAACTTTGCAGCTAGGTGTTGGTCAGAAAGTATTAAATTTTGTAACTCGGCAAACATGATGTTTATTCACTCTTTTTTTCTATTGCATAAAGGTCCCTCATATTTGGATGAGTAGTAGGACTATATAAGGATTTAAGGCGCTTGGCTTATTCTATATTTGTTTTGGCATATCGTCCCTCGTTTACGAAATTAATGTATTGGCAATCATTGTTCCATAATTAGGAGTTAAATTTTGCAGATATTTCAAAAATAGTAGCGATTAACAGCTAGAGTTTTGAGATAATTGACAAGCCAGTCTCTATTCATCAGTTGGACGAGATGCTTTAGCAGAAAAACACTTTCATGATCAGAAGAGATTCATTGATAGACTAGCTTGCTCCGTGTCCAAGACAGGTTTCTATTGCGAAGCACTGTCGAGATTCAGTCTGGCTTGTCCGATATCTTATCTACTCGTCAACTATCAGCTGTTGTGCTAAGTTGCAGGTAATTCTCATCGCTTTTCAGATCTAAAATCTGTGAATAATAATCCGCTGACTGTAAACAGCCAAATACTTTGACCTGATCCATTAGTAATACTGATCCAAGAATTTCTTGGATGAACTTCTACGATATAAATCTATCACGTGCACAACGCGTCGGTTTGGGACCGACCTAAGACGCGCTTGGACGCGTCCTTTCCTTTCCCATTACACTCACTATTCATCATTAAAATAATCCTTTACTAAATCTAATTCTAAACCGTGATTAACAAATTCAATAATGTTTCGAGCACAGAAAAAACGAACACTAGAGAGAACTAATTTCGGACTAGAAGTACACCGTGATCAAGCATATCCGGATCGATTGAACTTCTACAGTGTACCGCCGAATGCGGAAATCACGATAGAGGAATTTGAGAATTGGGCTGTTGATCGATTGCGCGTGCTGAGTGAGATCGAGGGATGTTTGGTTCGAAATCGGACGGGCAAACAACTTGAGCAAGTTGTCCGGCCTTCCATGGAAAAATACATACCGCTGTCTAGATCGACTTCTGGATCTGGAACCGCAATCAGCGGGGGAAAGGTCGATACGGACTACGAGCGCAAGAAAGATTACTATTCGCATTATATCTTACGTTTAGCATTTTGCAAAAGTGAAGAATTACGTCGTCGCTTTGTCAAGGCAGAGTCAATTTTGTTCCGATTACGGTATACAGCCTCCGATATCAGTGAACAGCAGTCTTTGTTATCACGTTATGATTTCGGATGGGTGCTAGTGTCCGAAGAAGAGAAAACAGAGCTACAAGATTTTCTAGTTTTTGCCAGTGAATCAGGGTCACCATCCGTGATGAACCCTACTGCAGAAACATTTTATAAAGTTCCATTCGAACGAGTGCCGGAACTTATAGAAAGTCGTCGCGTATTTGTTAAATCTGGAGATGCATATGTGCCGTCTGGTTTACAGGTAAACCTGATAGTCAGTGAATTTGGTGATCGACTTGGCCGCGCACTGGATCTAACTGCTCGCGCGCTACCCCGACTAGATGAGGATGACCGGCTAGTTCCTGTCTTGGATCATCTGGCGAAAGGATTCGTAGAACCAGAGTACAATCCGGAGTCGACATCGTCGATATCGGGCACCATCACGGCAGTACAGGTTGATGGTCTTGTCAACCATTATCCACTTTGCATGCGCACAATGCAGAAAGCGTTGCTGCGTGACCATCATTTGAAGTACTTCGGTCGCCAACAATATGGCCTCTTCCTCAAGGGCATCGGACTCAATGTGGAGGAAGCCCTCACGTTCTGGCGGTCGCATTTCAAACATAGTCCAGATCAATTCAATAAAGACTACAGATACAATATCAGACATAACTACGGCTTGGAGGGTGCACGAAAAAACTATCGGCCGATGAGCTGTGTGCAGATCATCAACGATGCAGCACCTGGACCCGGAGACTCGCATGGATGTCCATTTAGAACATTTTCGGAGGACCATCTGGCAGGCGCGCTGTCAGAAATTGGAATCAACGATTCAACTACGCTCCGCCTTATCAAAGACGATATCCGCACTAAGCAATTTCATGTCGCCTGTACTCGTGTGTTCGAACAGACCCATAAATCTGCAGGCGCAAAGTCTACTATTGGAACGGCAGTCGGCCAAGAATCAATCACGCATCCTAATTTATATTTTGATAGAAGCATGCAGTTTACAAGCCAGGTCATCAACATTGAAACTGCCTCGGCGCCTGCAAGTTGATAATGCATTGTGTCAAGTTGAGTCTTGGTATCCCTGACAAAAACTCATGTATTATATATATATACGAATAACTTAAGAATCCATTATACCTCCAAATAAAAATAAAGCAAAAATTAATATAAAAATGTGAAAACAAAATTGTCAATTAACCAAACCAAACTCAGTACTTCTCTAGCTCTACCGATTTGTCGGGAGCCTCAGTAAGAATGGCCTCGAGCTCGGAACCGTTATTAGCCGAGCCTTCAATCTCAAGCGCGTTCTCAGCTTCTGCGGATGGTTCTTCCTTGATAAACAGATTGAGAAATAATCCAAGGAAAGCAGTCACTGTAAATCCGGATTCCAGAAAGATTACTATGGCATCGAGGAATCCCCGCAAAGCATGGTTATCACCGCTGTAGGTGAACACGTATTCAAACCAATCGGGAACAAGAATGGCACCGAAACCAATTGCAAGAGATGCAGAAAGAATGAATCTAGTCCGTCGAGTGAATGGAACAGTGGCAATGATACGAAGACCAGAAACCGCGACGGAAGTAAACAGAAACGTTGTCATGCCTCCAAGAACGGACGAGGGAATGGCGACCAGCGCAGCGGCGAACTTTGAAAACACTCCCATGATCACTAAGAAGAAGCAGCAGAAGAATCCGGCAGTCCGATTGGCACATTTGGTGAGCGAAATGACACCGTTATTCTGCGCGAACGTCGACATTGGCGTCATGGTCATCAGACCGGCGAGAATGCCGTTCAATCCATCAGCAAGAACTCCTCCCTGAATTCGCGAGTCAAAGGTCTCACCTTCGACTTCGAGACGAGAAACGTCGCAGGTGGCAGTGATATCACCAATAGCTTCCATCATAAGCACGAGGAACACTGATAGCATCGGCAATACCACAGGTCCATAGATCTTGAGCTTAAACGTGTGGACCCAAATAAATGTTACGGCAGGAGCAGCATCGATTGTAGAGCGATCGAAATAGTTGCATGCACCGGCAACAATGCAGCCTACAAGAAGTCCCATGACAACAGCGCAAGACTGCATCAGAGGAGAGCCCCACTTTTCACAGATAATGATTGTGATGAAAACCAAGAAGCCTAGACCAATGAACTCGGCAGCTCCCCATTCCAAAGGATGCGGAGCATTAATGTTAGGACACAGCATGTACAGTCCCTCAGTGGGATGGTCGATGCAAGTTCCCGTACCGCCTCCCCAGTTCTGGAATCCAGTCTCGATCAAATGGACACCGATCAGCAAGACGGTGGGACCGGTTACAATCGGTGGGAAGGCCTTCTTCAGAATTCTGGGTGGTGTGAATGATAAGAGGACCTCAAGCAAGGCACAGAGGCAGGTTGTGCCGATGATCATGCCGTATCCATCCGGGCAAGGCAACTTGTTTCCATCGGCATCGGTTGGGCAATCGCCGTTCTCATACATTTTGCTAAACGCTCCTGTAGCTGCAGGAATGGTCGCAAACGAAGTTCCGACAACAGAGATCAAGCCCGTTCCGATATAATACTTTGTGAATGGGATATGGACTCGTGTGATTTGAATGGCTGAAAGCAGGCCACAGCAGATTAAAGAAACAGAGACGAGATATTGTTGAAGATCAGAATCTAAATTTGCACCGGAAGTTCCGCTGAGAATCAGTGCAGGAGATACAACGCCTGCAAGCATTGCAAGAGCATGCTGGAACCCGAGAATGATTGCCAGAACGAGCGGGATTTGATCGTTCAAACCAAAGAACGGACCTTCTTTCTGCTCCCGCTTGAGGAATGGAACTCTGGGCGTGAACAGATACGCATAGTCGTAGTCTCCGAGCCAGCCCTCGCGCGCGAGAAATTGAGATTTCATGCGCGATGCAAAGGAAGGCTTGACAGCAGTTGAAGGATGGGCAAGCGAGCCGGCGTTTGTGCCGTCATCATAGGCTACAGCAGCAGCGGCGACCATGATGAGCCAGAAGTAGATAGTACTGAGAATGCAAGATTCTGTAGAGAAAGAAGATGGAGTAAGTTCAGGTCAGAGAGTAGAGGCGAAAGCCAGTCTTTTATAGAAGATGCGCGCGGGATGGTCTGAGTGGTAGAAGACTGGAATCGGCACAGAAAAAGTTCTTCATCCGAGCTAGTGATAAGATATGCATGTTGGCTGGACGAGACAATCTAGATACGCTGCATCAAAACCGTTCATCCACGCTGATTTCCGCAACTCAATTACGCTTGGTCTTGAGACCTGTTGCCGAGGAGGGAAGGAGCGAGAAAGGAGGCTGATTGCAGCTACTGGCAGCTATCGGCGGCAGACTTCTCGAATCCAGCCCGTCGGACCTGAACGAAGAATTGTTTGCTTGCGCTTGTCAGAATACTTCGGCCGAGATTTCGACAACTACGAGCTGACAACGGCAGGTTGAAATTTCTTAGTTTTGTCCGATCGAAATCGTTGAAACTGAGACTGTTTTTAATTAGGCTGGTAGCAAAATGCCATATCTGTGAGCACACTCTGGAAAGCCCCGCGCCAAAGAAGCTTTACACTACAGGACAGGAAGCAAAACCCGTACTCCGCAGCCATGGATCACTTGCCGGTTTCGCACGCGACCATGAAACGTTTACTTCCTTCTTTTTTTTCGTCGAGTACTCGCTCGATGCCGATGAACAGTCAGCGGGCATAGACCAGCGTTGGTCACTTCTTTTTTTCAGGGATTGGCTCAGCTACAACGTTGCGTGTGGACTCCTTGTTCGCCCATCTGCTCGAATCGACAAACCCTATCTGGCTGCTTGCGCTGCGGTTTCTACGTACAGCTCGGCCTTATCCGCCTGCGTTTGTTGCGTTTGTTACGGTTGAATCTGCTGCTGCTTCTGCTTCTGCTGCCCCAGGATCTGCTGAGCGTCCATCGCTTTAATACGATCTGTGTCTCGCACTCATGACTCGTTTCTGTGTCTCGCATTCCTTCTTATCTTATCACCAATATCTGGTAAGAGCTATCTTAGACTTTTCGACGCCTATCCTTGTCCTGCTGCCCACTCCTGTGCTTCTCCTGCCTTGTTTTTCTGGCTTTCTGCTTTCTCCTGCGACGCAATCGGTTTACCCCGAACTCTGCTCAGCGGTGCCTTCTAGCCGCCCCGACCAGGCTAATATTCTAAACGCCTCTATTGATTCGTTACCTCTTCGCTGTTCTCCTTGACCAATTGTCTGCGGCGGTGGCGGACAGCCATTTTTTTCTACCGAGCCTCTGTTGGACTCGATCTTATTGTCTGGGCCCCTCGTCTCAGTTCCGTGGCGCTCTCCAAGCCCGGATTGGCTGGGAGCTCTGACCCACTTGTCGTTGGTTTTGGTACAGTGCGGGATGACCCACCATTAGTGTCCCAATTGCCGGTCATGGCCGTGGAAAGAGAGAATCAGAATAGAGCATCAGTCTCACGGCCTCGCGCGTACACATTTTCGAATGGTTCTGGATGTTTGAATATTTGATTGAAATCAGCATTATTATTTCTGTGAAGTGAACGTACTCGGCCAAACCCTGTGTCTACAACCAATTTACGTCAGCCAATTTGTTGCTCACCATCGTTTTTTATCCTCGGTCGTCCGACTCAAAAAGTATTTGGCCGACTCGGCGGCACCGACCACAACTCACGAGCATCATCATGACCAAACTGCTCTAAACGGTAGACGCACATCCGGTTGTAGATGAAGGACTCCATCTTAAAAAAAATTTTCTCTTTGTCTTGGTATTTGTGCTCTGTCTCGTTTGGGACATGTCCTTGGAGGCGCTTGAAATCATGCGAAATACCGGACATGTGCAACCGGCACTCACCAACGCTATCTAGCTGTCCCTAGCGGCCACTCCTGAACATCGGTGGTCCGCATCATTGCTCATTGAGAGTCTTGGGGCCTATTTTCTTGTATTAGTAAGATGACAGTCTATTACGAGTAGAAAGAAAAAATTTTGTCCTCTAGCCTTCTACATTTCTGGGGTCATAATGCGGTTTCTTGATCCGGTGATTTGCGCAGACTGATGACAATCGACCGACTTAAACCCCGATACTATGTTTTTGGCAATTATTTCCATAATTTGACCGTTTGAGCGATTAGCGTAGAAATATATTGAAATCGTCTTAATCGAACTACCAAGAAGAAATCAAGAACGACATGTAATTTGCGAAATAGACCCAATCGTGAACAGTCGTACAGCTATCCTAGATTTGACTAAATATAGCCAAGGTAGTTGCCAGACATAGTAAAAAGATACTATTGGCCTATATATTCAATAAAATTAGAGTAATCATGGTCATATTCAAAGTTGATATTGACTGATTGGCATTGCTAAGCAATCATTACGATTCCTGTCCGCTCTGATCCAGCTACGAAATCGATTAACTGAATATATCAATTTATCTACAATTCAAAAATATCAATGACGTTCTTTAAATCTGCATCAAAAGCAACTGCATCTTGAATATCATTTTCGACTACGACTCCTCTCAGATCACTCGCCTTTTACGGTCCATTTTCCATCCTCTGCCTTCCCTCGGCCGTCCCCGAATGATCAATTCAGAATGTATCACGTGATTTACAATCTGCTTCGATTGTGGGTACGGGCTAAAACAAGATTACATTTCTTCAAGGGTTTTAAATTACGCTTACGTATTTGTAAGGTGTTATTACCTTACCATTTGTGTCACCCTTATCATCACTTGTTCAATGTCACATGATATAATCACATGATTTGGATTTGATCACGTGAAATAATTGTCTATGTTGAAATGGATAAGAACTGTGAACGACAGGAATATGGAAGCGACGGATGCGATTTGGATTGATCAAGCAAAGTTAGTACTGTTCAGTCATGAAAGCTCCGTTACAGAATTAGCTTGTTCTAATCTGCTGATCCAATGATATCTATCAAATCGTTCAAGTCTATGAGTGTGCACCAAAGCTTGCACACTTATTCCTCATTTCTATCGCCGCAGTGCACCGATAACACGGCGCGTTATCTCCTTCATACAAATAAGCTCAGAACTTCCTCCCAAAAGAGGTTTAGCTGGCCTCAAATCCGGCTCGCCGATTGGCTGGCTCATAGCCGTGGGCATAACTGTGCTTGTTTATAGTGCACCATCTTCAGCCAGCGTCTGCAAGCTCGCAGCTCCCGCCCTTGTCTCGCAGGCCTTTCTCTCGCAAGTGTGGTCTGGTGCTTACTACTGGACTCTCCCTACGATCCATCTTTCCTTCCCTTTTTTCCTTCTTTTGCTCCCTCCTTCGTCCTTCGACACCAGCATCGTTTCTCTCCTTTTTTCTTGTCGTCGTCGTTACATCATGCTGCTGCAGCCTTTCAACACTGCCGCTGCTGCTCTTGCCGCCGCGGCTGCCCTTTTCGCACCCTTTGCCGACGCTGCTGCTGCTCATCCGGCTTCCGTCTATGCTTTCCCCAAGTCTTGCGCTGGAAAGCAGCACGACATCCCTTCGCTTCGTCCTGCTGAGGCCCGTCTTGTCTTCGCCGAGCGTCTCGGTGTTTCGCGTTACCACAAGCTCGGATATCAGGTGTGTTGTCTTCTGTTTGTTTCGTCGAAGGATGCGGTCGCTGCGTGGTAGATTTCGTGTGGATAGTTTGGGTGGTGATAAATTGGTCGTATCGATTCTTGCACGTATTAACTGTGTCGACAACGGATTGTTAATATATCAAACCGTTCTGTTTATCTGGAGTGGGTGAAGAGTTGCTGTGTCAATCTCGTTAATTACTTCCCTGTCTTATCGATCAATTGGTTGCTTATCGCAAATCTGTCTACCTACTTCGACACGCATTCCGTCATCTCCATCTGCAGTGTAGTATTAGATTCTGACTCTATCTAGGGACAAGACATGAAGGTTCTCGACCTCGAGCGCTTCTCTGGTGAGCACACAGGACTCTGGAGAGATAAGAGCGAGAACGTCGTTGTCGTCATTTCTGGTGTTTCCAGTGGTAAGGACGTTTTCCCCGAGTCGCGTCCTGCTTTCTTCATCTCCGAGACCCCTGACGCTGAGTCTTTCCGTGACCTTGCCACTTCTTTTGTCAAGGAATCGCAGCAGCTTGTTGGTGACCTTGGTGTCCGTATTTTCTCTGATGCCGAAGGATCGGCTATCACTGTTGTTCCTGACATTGACCTTTGCATTGCTGGACATCAGGAGACTGTTGCTCGTTCTCAGTGCGCTGAGGTTGCCGATGTCGATGTTTCCAAGAGCTTTGCTCAAGTTTTCGGCGAGGACTTCGCTTCTACTTTTGACGCCCATTCGGCTGTTGATTTTGCCTTCATGGATGAGGCACTTGCCTTCAATTCGTTCGTCGAGGGCTTTCCCCAGTCTGTTCGTTCGAACAACCAGCTTGCTGTCCTTTTCTTCAATTCCTTGAACTCTATCAAGCTTCAGGATGGTGCTGAGTCGAACAAGTATATTATTGCCTCTTCCCTTTTCTCCAACTTGCTTAACAAGCTTGTTCTCGAGACCTCGCCTTCCGTACCTGTCACCGCTGTTCTCCTTCCAGGTGGTCCCAAGGCTGCTGTCAAGAAGTCCAAGCGTGACGTTTCTGCGTCTGCATTCGGTGATCAGCACTCTTCGCCTGCTATTTCTGTTGGTATCCTTGCTGAGTCTCCTTCGTATACCACGCAGGAGGAGTGTGAGATTATGACTAACTACTGCTCTAATGGTCACGGTTATTGCACGGAGATGTACGGTCAGGAAGGTTACTTCGGTTGCCAGTGCATTTCTACTTACGACGAGACTACCCGTCAACGAACATACTGGGCTGGAGACTACTGCCAGAAGTACGACGTTTCTGTTCCATTCAATATCTTCTTCTGGGGTCTTATTGTTACACTTTTGTTCGTTGGATTCATCATCAAGGCTATGGTTTCTATGGGCTCTGAGGAACTTCCTGCAGTTTTGGCTGCTGCCACTCTTGTCCAAACCAAGGCATAAAGCAGTGGTTGTCTTTTTATAATTTAGAATGGTTGGCAAGGACAGGACAATTTTTTATCAGTTTCAAAAATGACTTGATGGGAAGATGATTTCTTTTCTCTTTTGGTTTTTTCATATTTTCATATTTTTCATTTTTCATCTTGTGGGTTTCTTTTTATTCATCGTAATTTAGACTTGGCGGAGATGTGGGGTAGTTAGGCAGGCGGGTAGTTGATAAATTTACAGTTTTATTATGTATACAATATATATATATATATATATATATATTTATGTATAGTTACATATGATCCATTGGTTTATATAATTTGAAAACCGGCCGATGGATAATTTGTAGTGGCCATCTAGTTCCCTTTTTGGCTTTTCGATTACTTTTCTATATTATTTTTTATGTTTTGTTTCAAAGTAGAGTAATACGGATTTGGAGTGGGATGTAACTAGAATTTATATATATTATTGCCGCTATATAATTATTTTTTTGGTAATTGGATTGTAGAAGTGAATTACTTGGATAATTTAGTGAAGAACATGAAATGGAAGCAATAGCAGATAACCTCGTGGAGTTTCTGGTTCAAATCTGGAAAGGCGTCAATGGACTGTTAAGCTGCCTATTATTTCCAGTAGGAACAAATTCTCAAGATTCGATTCATTCGACTAATGGAAATCACACAATCATCCGTCAAGATCAAGAAGAAGGCAATCATTTTGACTTAAATTCCAGTACACCAGCAGTTCAATATGATACAATATTAATACTAGGAGCTAGGCCAGTGAATTATCGGCAATTTGCCGTGACTCTATATTCAGGTTAATGTACTACCCCCTACTTCGAAAGAAGAAAGAGCTAAGCCAAATAATTATAAACCTGTCTGCTGTCCGTGCTGCGCTCTATATATTCGCGCTCCAACATTGCGTCGATTCTCTTTTTGATCAGCACCGCATCTGGTTTGAATCGCGTAGCCAGTTGAGCAGTTACCTCAGATACCAGGATATTATGTTCCAAAGTTTTTCGTGCTTTCATAATACGCACGATGGCAGCGTCGGTCTGATATCTTCGTTGTGCATCAACTTTATCCACAGTGTCTTTGCGTTCAGCATCGGTCTCTGTCTTATTGATGTATGCCACTGTGGGAATCTTGATCCTGATATACTGACTTTCGAAGCCGGCATTGAAAAAAAATCGGTCGGTCAAGTTTATTTCCTTCGACATAGGCTCTTTGAGTAAAATCCGCGTCTTCGGCACCACAGCTAGCGACTGCAAATTACGGACAAGCTCCATGTCGGGAATAGACGTTGCTGCCTTGATTTCGGCATAAGTCAGAGATCCACCATCAGGTACTCTGTTGAATAGCATTAATATAACCATCGCGTACGTTGACACGTTGATCTCGTGCTTGCGTTTCTTGAAAGTCGCCCGAACATCTGCCGTGCCCATATTGGGATTCCAGTTCAGTACTCGTCCGCTGTGCCGGTCCATGTAAAATTTTTCAAACGATCGCTTTACTTGTTCGATCTCTGCCGGGTACATGCAGGTGCTGTTTTCGGTGCTCGATAGCGATACCGGCCAGTTCGTAGATGTCAGTACAGATAGGGCAAGCTCAATCGACGAATCGCTCTTGAACTCCTGCATCATGTCGCTTGACAGCTTCATGTCTTTGAACATACCCTCAAGCTTTGTCGTAAATGAAAACCCAACCTCCATTTTCAACTTTGTAATCATTAATCTCTCAGTGTCGTCAGAAACGGACCGGCCGCCCAATAACCGCTTGGCCAAATGTGTCTTGTAATATGTCTCAAACACGTCTTTGTCGGCAATATATCTAAACAGTGTGATAGCCCTGTCAAGAACCGCTTCAGCTTCGTCTTCAGTCTTACCCTTCAAGCCTTTCTTCAAGTTCTCGTCGATGAAAAGCGACAGAAACTCGCTACTTCGCGGCATCCGGTTGATGAACGCCGACATCGCGTTCGTCAGTGACGTTTGTACTTGATTGTCAGATTCCATGGTCTCATTTAAAATCTTGTCATATTTGTCTTTCAGTGACAACACAGCTTCGACCCATTTGAACGCCGCCGTAGTCGCCGCCGTTTGCGCGGAAACGCCTTTCTTCGGATGTTGTGGATCTTTAGTAATTTCCTGGTCTGCGTCGCGATTGAGGTCGCTTCCTTGGCTGATGATCAGATCATTCAGTTCCGACCGCAGCTCAGTTTTATCTGGGTCCACGCGCTTTGAAAGTCGATATAGCCTCGATAAATCGTCAAACCGGTCATTTTCAATCATCACGGTTAAGCCAGACTGCTCGGATTTCATAACGCTAACAATATTCTTAGTAATGAGCGATTCTTCAATTATCTTTGTTACTTTCGGTTCCGTCGGAAGTGATAGATACGACATGGCGCGATCATGTTCCTGTTGTAATCGTTTCTCAGTCTCGATCAGATATTGGCTCGAGTTGCAGTCTCGAGATAACTTTTCAGCCTCTGACTGGTAGAATTCGTTGGACGAATGGAGAAATTTAGGTTCAAATGAGCGAGAATAAACAGTTTCGCCATCTTGTTTATCTTCAGGTAGTGATTCAAGCATGAGAACGATTGCCTTGATGGACGAAGTGTCAATTATGTCGCCCTGTCTTTGTAACTTGATTTGGTCGAGAATGATGGCGTAGATGTGTTCGCCTACTTGGAAATCCGGATTACGTATGACATTATCGCGAAACAGTGCAAGTCCAGCGTCGTAAATCAAAGGCAGCTGCAACTCTTTGCAGTAAACCCGGTCCATATACATCAGAATATCGCTGATCATCCGCATGCAGAGGCAATGATCCTCCCACTGTGATTTAACTGCCTTCAAGAACCGGATACCGCCCTCTCGCTGGTCACCGGCTGCCAGAGGAACCGCGAGTGTCGAGCCGATATCTCCAGTTCCGGCAAGTGAATTTGCAGTATTGCTTGCCAGCGGAACCAGGTCGGCCAGCACCATTTCTCGTAAGTGGGCTGCGACAAATAGCTTGAATGCTCCGTAAAGTCGCTCCGCATGCTTCTTAAGCACTAATGTATAAGCTGTTCGATATAGCTCTTCGTAGGATAACCGCGACGCGTTTTTGCGATACATTTCCTGCATTGCAGTCGCTAATACGGTCCATGAGTCGTCGAAATTGACGTCGACAGCATCGCGCTTGGCTGGTCAGCGGCCGCTAGAAAACTTGTCAAAAAAAAAACTTACATTGCGAGGGGGTCGCATTTTAATTCGTGATTTTCCGCTCGACATCATGCTATTTATATTATTTTGTGAATGTATAATTATAGTATTAGCGATATTCTTTCGCAGCTGTGGAGAGCTGTCAAGCGGAATCACTGGGATTATGTTATGGCGGCTCACAAGATCTAACTACATATTTTGTTATATTTTGTCAGATGATGCCTACGATACCAAAATATAATAATATACACCGAAATAATATATATATGTATATATATGTATAAGATACAACAGTGTGCTATGCTACTGCTAATGCAAAATACGGAGATATCATTATTTATTCCACCATAGCAAACTCTACGACATACTTGGGCCGAACTGATCATTCACCAGAAGATATCAGAAACTAACAAATATCCAACCTATCCAGCAGCTGGGCTATCTTGATTTTCCGAACGTAAGCAAAATACAGAAAAATTCTGATGAAACGAATAATACAATCAATATCATAAAGTAAGCAATACCATGGATCATCAAATCATCAAACTCATCAGGATCATTATCCGATCATTCATCTTCCGAGAAGCGCATGCTGATTGAATTCACGCAATGTCTTTCGTCCACCGGTGTTTTATATCCTTCGCCAGAAAAAATATGCCCGAGATGTCCTCCACAACCGGAACAAACCATTTCAGTGCGAACCATACCAAAAGACTTATCTTCAAACCTCGTAATCGAGCCGGGGATCGCCTCGAAAAAAGCAGGCCATCCGCAACCAGAGTCAAATTTAGACTCGGAACGATATAATGGCTGGTTGCATCCCGCACAATGGTACACTCCCTTTTGATGATGGTATTCGTATTCTCCAGTGAACGGCCGTTCAGTGCCCTTTTCTCGCAGTACACGAAACTGTTCTGGGGTCAATACCGCACGCCATTCGGACGGTGACTTAGTTACTGGATATTGCGATTTCATGGCAGAAGTCTTGTATTCAGCCATTTTGAATTTGATGCTGTTGGAAACGTTCCTTGTGTTCGATAGAACTGGAAGCGACAAATATACGCTTTGGCAGCTTCGAAATCTGGTATTACCAGAGAATGAGCGAAATAAGAAACCCGTGGTTGACCGTAATAGCTGCTGTAGCTATCTGTTATTGTATTAGCTCTGATAGTTGGAAATATATATGACAGTAAGAGCAGCTGATTAGATAATTATTGATGAACATGAAAATGTGGAGAAGTCCCACTCAATACAGCCGACAAAGATCGGCTCGTTGACGTCAATCCGATGGCGACAAAGATGTCAGGAGTGAACAGATAAGCAGATCTAATCGTAAAGCTTTTCTTCTATTCGTTATTATTCATGTTTTTATCACCAAGATATCAGGAAAATTGCGTGAAAATCAGTATTACATACGTCTTAAATCCACTGTCATGGCGCAGATACGGCTTAAAAAGGTGATAGTTGCGCGTTTAGACGAGTTTATTATGTAAACAATGTAAACGCGTTTACGCGTTTTCATTATAGATCATCTATTATTCGATTATTCAACTCAACCCACTAGAATTCAGTAAGAATGGATAGGCTGTGGACATCTCAGAATTCGGTGGATATGCTGACGACTTCGGTTTCAAAGTTACAATTATCCACTCGTGGAGAGGTCCTCGCGTCATCTCGACCGCCGACTGATCCGTCAGAGCCCTCGTTGCTGTCCGATCTTCCATATACACTTCAAGGCCACACATCGTCGACGTTGCCCTTTCTCGACACACGGACAATTGGATTACCACCATCGCTGCCGCTACCTGTGTTAGCAGTTCTGAACGCATTAGTAGAGCCTGCGCTGCTCTATAAGACGCTGACTGTGTACATAGAGTCACCGAGTGGCCTTGTCGGGCAAGCGTTTCGGAGGGTTATCGAGGACGAGCTGCAAGGATATTTACGATTAGTGAGCAAGATAGAAGAAGAAATCCGTAAAGAGATTGCTGCAGAAACAGTGGAGGGATGGACATTTGGAGGAGTCACACTTAAAAAATGTGTGTACTGGCTCCGAGAGTCGACCATGGTGTTGCGATTGATGACTGACATGACCGATCGATCGAAAGATAAATCTGGTGGTCAGTTATTGTCGATATTGTACAGTTACAATTCACACGGAGATCCGTTTGTGTCAGGGTTTGCGGATCGGATTCTGGCTAGAGTGTCGCGGCCGATCTATGAACTACTCTGCCAATATATATACTCGGGCGACTTTCGCGATCCATACGACGAGTTTTTCATCCGCAAAGGTCCCACAGAATCGACGCAGGGTGCACAATGGGATGGTAAGTTTAAGCTTATTCCGGACCAAGTGCCGACGTTCATCTCTGCCGAGATTGTCGAGAAAGTGTACCAGACAGGGAAATCTCTTGATTTCATTAAGACCAGTTGCGGAGATTCATCTTGGGTCGACACATTTCGGACGACGCATGCAAAAACATTCAGCTATGATGATGCCATTAACACCGTCGAACTGTCTATTGATATAGCGTATCAAGCTGCGGTCGGACATCTGATGGAATTACTGACGAATCGATTCAAGCTAAGGCAGCATATTCAGGCACTGAAGAACTTTCTCTTACTTGGGCAGGGAGACTTCATTGCGCTATTAATGGAACTTCTCGCACCGTCCCTTGAAAGCCCTGCAAACATGCTATATCGACATAATCTGACTTCGACTCTGGAAACCGCTATTCGGGGGTCCAACGCACAGTTCTCGCCGCCGGAAGTCTTGCAAAGTCTGGATGCTCGTATGCTCGAGCTCTCGCACGGGGAAATTGGCTGGGATGTGTTCACTCTTGAATACAAAGTAGATGCGCCTCTTGACGTAATTCTCAACTCATCTTCCACTCGCCAGTATCTTAAGATTTTCAATTTTCTGTGGCGATTGAAGCGTGTTGGCTTCTCTCTCAACTCGTCCTGGCGACGCTCCATCACAGGTGCACGAGGGATCTTATCGTCAAGGAATTTTCAGCAAATTTGGAAACCGGCCAGAGGTACTTGTTCGGAAATGATCCATTGTACTGGTCAACTAGAATATTATATCCTCTACGAGGTTATCGAGTCCTCCTGGATCGAGCTTCAAACACAGCTAACCGACCGAAATGATATCACACTTGACCAATTGATCGCTGTACATTCGAAATACCTTTCTAATATTACTCATAAGGGTCTTCTATCGTCATCTCTAATCCATTTACTTCATGATCTGCTTAAAATCATGCTTTCCTTTTCAGATTCTATCGACGCTTTGTACAATTTCTCGATGGACTATTATGATGCTGAGACAGAGATCGATACAGACAGTCTCCAGACGATTTCTGAACGCATCCATCATCTTCGTTCGTCGTTTAGAGCTACCTTACAGAAACTAATATCTCAGTTATCTCGACAGAATGATTCTGAGATGAGGTTTTTGGGCATTCGGCTTAACTTCAATGAATTCTACTTGGTCAAATCATAAATACACTTAATTTTCAATATTAAATAACGCCTAAAAATATTATACACTGTTCCTCAGCCTACTTTGCAATTATTCGGATAGATATCCTACTATTGTAGATCAAACGATTCTGCAAATCGCTGCAAATCTTGCCATTCAGTCTTCATGCCTGGTTGCGTAGCAGCCTGGTAGTTCGAGCCTAAAGGCACTCCAGCCGCGTGGTCGATGTGTCCATGGATGCTGTCTGCGCCCTGACCTGTCGCTGGAAGGACCACAGGAGCAGACACAGGATGAAATTCATGAGTCGAGATGGATGATGAGGCAGAGGATACGCTCGACTGAGTTGATCGCAAAGGTGGAATAGAATGCCGGTGCGAAACTATCGGCGGCCCTCCATATGACTGACCAGAATACTGGGACCCAGGGAATAATCCTGAAAAGTCACCGTATTGCGACGTCGCACCTGGTTGCCGGTATTGTTGAGCATATGCAATCATTGCAGGACCAGAAGCATTAGTATTCAAATTTGCTCCAGCATTGGCCGTTCCCACTGGTGCAGCAGGTCCCACAGGTCCCGCAGACGGGCCGATAGACGGCGTCACATTGGACACTCCGCTCGAAGCTGCAGCACTAGAATACAATGCTTGAGATGAAGCACTAGTGTATGCGGACGAGTTTCCAGACGTATAATTCGGTCCTGAACTCATATACGTTTGCCCACCCGCTTGTTGAGAAAGTAGATACATTCCTGACACCGGTTGCTGGACCTGCACTTGGACTTGAGCATTAGGAGTCTGATAGGTACCCGAATGTGAAATTGCCATGCTCGATGTATAAGGTGGGTCAAAGCAATAGTCCGTTCTCCGAAAGTTAGCAAGTGATATCACATTCTCTAGCTCGAAAAAATCTTTGCTCACGACTCCTTCCGAAACCGATGCCGTGCGCGAGGTTACTCGCGATCCAGCTGTCGATGCTCCGGGTTGATCTACAACATCTAGTAAACCATGCAACATGCCAGGCGATGCCGGCCGGGATGGGGCTGTAATACTTGGCCGTACGTGCTGACTGTGACTGGACTGCGATAATGAACGACCGGAACCAGCCGTCAGCTCGTCGTCATACCGATGAACAAGCCAGCTGCGCGGATCGTGCATATACTCAATTTCGCCATCGAGATCACAGTCGTCAAACAAATCAGGAATCGTAGGCACGTCTGCAACGCTCTCATCGTCTGATCCCAAGTCGGAAAAGCCAGGGAACAGTCCAGTTGGGCCAGTCGTACTCACCCCAATTCCAGATGCAGATTGATTTTGCGGTAAATAGGTCGAATCATTAATGCGAGCTCTCTCAACAAGGTAATACATTCGGCATTGCAGCATGCCGAGGAGTAAATCGGACGGCACATTATTTCGCAGATTCGTATCAAGCCAGGAAATCGTGTCATGTACTCTTACCAAATTTGAGTTACACGCATTTATATCAAAAATCCTGTTTGCTATCGTTGGTAGGATTGGTCGCTCTGCACTAGTTGTACTTGTTCCAGGACCAGAACCAGACTGATATTGGCTGTTCGCTCTTGTGGCGAGATCCAGCGTCTCGAGCCAGTACTTCCTGGCAACCCCGGACCCAGCACCAAATCCAGAGGCACTTGAGTCGATCGGCAATGCGTAACTGTCGACGCGATGTCTAAATTTGGCCAAATCATCGTACAAAATAGTGCTTTGTTGCTGAGGGTCGATGGAGTTGGGACGAATGGGTAAATGAGAGCTCCCAGACACTACTAAGCTACCCCCAGACGATGACGTAGAAGAACGATAGAAAAACGAGTCTGAGGAGTTCAATAAAGACAATTGTTGAAACAATTCTTGAGTCGCTTTGTTTTGCTGCTCCGAGCCACGGCTCTGGACCTCGTGGAGTGCCATGACGGGATGAAGAAACATGGCCAGAGTTAGAACTGGTGCTCCGACACAGCCATCAGCTAAGTTTGAATCCAGTTGTTGCGTCCATCGCAGATTAATGTGATAAACGACGTGCTCGCGAAGTGCACGGTCTGAGAGAACGGTAGCAGCAACGGAAGCGACAGAGGAGGTCGAAGACTGGAATAAGTCTCGAAAGTATACGGTGAGCGCTGACCAGCATATATGAACATCTGCTAATGTAACTGAGAGTGCTCGAAGTCGAGTCACGGCTTCATCGAGAGGTCGAAATAGAACGAGAATCGTTTCCAGTTTGTCGACAAAGTCTCGGTGCGTCCATGAATCGGGTGACAGCAGATCAACTACTGTAGCTTTATTTGCTATGAAAAGTCAGTCGGAAGCATTTAATCGGGGAGAACAGAATGAGAGAGATATACGCACAAGTCTTATGAAGAGAATGATGATCAGTAGAAATGACGCGAACAAGAGCAGGCATACACCGTCTAACCGATAATGCGGCCGAATACAGAGAAATAGGATCGTGAGGTAGAAACGGTCGCAGAGGACCCGAGAGGTTGAGCTCCGCAAGACGTGTTGATAACAATTTTTCTGCTTGCGCGAATCTGTGAAAGTAAGAATATACGAGCATGATTGATCGGATAGCTGCCTCGATCACTGGAAATCGACATAGATCTACCGCCAGCTGCTCGAAATAGTATGCGAGAGGGTCGAGGGAAATGAGATGAGGGTATTTGGACAGGACATGAAGTCTGATAGTGCGGTAGAGCGGGTTGGGCGAGGATATTAGAGCTAAGACTTTTTGCGGACCTACCCTCTCAATCTCGGCAATAATGCATGACGCCAGGACTTGTGGAGAGGGTGGAGAATGGTGGGGAAAGTCATGACCAGCGATACAGAACGTTGAGCCAGACCGAGTCGTGGCATAAATGAGAAGCAAGGAAAGATCGAATGAGGTAGTAAAAATATCGAAAGAGAAAGATAGAAGGTCATTTGACTGCTGGAGAAAAGTGAAAATTTTTGATTTGACTGAGTCAATTTCGGAAGGAATTAGTGAAAGTTGCAGGGAGGATTTTGATGGCAAGATGAACGAGGAGGACGAATATTGGAACAACCTGCGCATAGAGGAATTCGTAAAAACATGAAGAGGAATAGAAGAGGTTATAATTGACTCCAGGAGAAGAGATTCGAGGAGCTTTTGATCCTGTGAAGATGGTCTTCGCTTTGGATCTAACTTCGCCCGCTTCGAGGCAGAATCTCTGTCCGCAGCCTGTTTGAGATTGACTTCGTGAGCGAGCTGGTTGTGAAATTAGTATAAAGATGAGAAAATCTAGAGGAAGAGGAACAATGAGAAAACATACACGAAGACGCAGATCTGCGGGCATGCCTTTACAATCAAGACCATGCTTCTTGACACGATATGGATTATAATGAGCCCAGGAAGCGTCACAGTAGTTGCATCTGAAGATAGATGGGGCATTGGACCGCTTGACCTCATGGGCTATCGAGTCAGCGACCGAGTCGCGCGGTCTGCCAGCCTTTCGCTTGGCAGGAGCGATTTGGGGGAGCGATTGGGCGGACGTTGTCGAGATTGGAGGAGAGGACGAAGCTGGAAGGAGAGGTGGGAGGTATGCGGAGGAAGGTGGTATTGAAGGATGATGAGAGGAGGAGGAAGTGGTGGATATTGAGGATATTGTGGATTGTGTGGGCTGAACAGATTGCGAAGCAGTCGAGGACTGTGAGGAAGATTGCTGAGAAAAGTGCGACGAGGGTGCAGCAATAGACGGCAGGATTTGTGGAAGACGTGGAGGGTTTGTAGATGTAGCTGAAGTGGTGGCCGTCGAGACGGTAGTGTTGGAGATCGTGTTGGATGCGGAAGACGATGAGGACGAAGAAGTCTGCGCCGGTAGAGGCAACGCAGGATGCTGGAGTGGCAGTTGCTGATACTGCGAATAAAGCTGTAGAGGGCGATGCGAAGGAGCCGGCGGAGGAAGAGAAACCAGGCTGCCCGAGCCGAGATGGTCGAGGACCATGAAGGTAGATGGCAAAGGACTCTGGATTTGGAGGACGGCGGCCTTGCTTCTGAGGTGATCTCGTCGACTATCCTCGGAGATATCTGACAAAACAGAGAGCAAAACGTATCAGAACGCAGCTGAATGCAGCAGAGCAGGAACGAAACAAAAGAAGAATTCGACTTTGAAATCAAATGCGGATAGACTTTCAGGGCTTCCGGGTGGTGTAGTGGTAAAATCACCTGTTTTTGACGATTGCGGGAACAGATCAAGCGTGGACAGAGGACACGGAGCAGGTCAAAGAACTATTACGTAATTGAATTAGAGACTGGCAATATATTTTCATAATGTAGTTAATTAGATTATATATATTGTATTATTTCGAATGTAGAGTGTTAATATATGAAAGTGCTGTGGGATGTGGTTGGATGTGGATTGGAGATGATTTTGCGCCGAAAATCTTGACTAAAGCTATTACAAATGATCAAAGAAACTGTATGACATAATTATTAATCCTACTATATCATAATACTGTTATATTGCCATATAATACTATATATTAGGTCGAATTACTGTTTACATAACGCGAAATATATAGCAAAAATACTCAAAAGAAAATAATTAAATAGTCCATCAGCTCACTTTAACTTTATCCGCCTCGGTACTCCTGCGTAAATGTAAAGATTGGCACAGTTATGCCTCCCCAGTGCTCGTGCGTTCATTAGCCTACCGGTCAATAATCAGGCCATTATTGGACTATGATTATGTAACAAGATGTATTATATAATCATACATTCATATAACCATTTACAAAATATCTTACATAATCATTTACCTCCGCTGAACTGATCGGGGTACAAATATAACACCTTCTTTCTTCAAGTCCCGAATTATCGGCGCAGCACCATATGTGGTTGTCGCTGCTGCTTCGTCTGCTTCCCTTCTGTTCTTGTCGTTGTCTTCACCGTCATCTCTCCATCGTAGCGCCCGTCCTCGAGGAAGCGGAATGCCGTCTGCAACTCGCTCTCCCAAATCGACTCGAAGATAAATCTCTTTGCAATCACCGGCAGTCTCATTGATTTCCTCATAATCCTGCCACTCACGATATTCGCAGCCTTCAGGTGGCAGCCCCGTACTATTCCACAGCGGATCCCAGTATATGCTCCTTCTTTCCCGTCCCTTGAGCACATAAACACCACTGTTATTCTCGTACCGTTCTCGTCCATCCGTAGTAATCAACTTCCCATCATCGGTCTTCCGACTCTGTTCTTTTGCCTTCCGCACAAGAACAATCTGCTTTTCCAGATCAGCCAGTAATTTTCGATCTGGTCCCTGTAATCGCCCCTCGCCATCTAATTCTTTCAGTCGTTCAATCTGCCGTTCCATTCGCTCCGGATTCCGTCTAGACAATTTTTCCACCATCTGCGCGCTCCTTTCGGCTTTAGCCTTTTTGATTGCATTAGCCTTGTCCTTTTTGTCTACATTATGTCAGTATAGTTAGATGAATATCAATATACTCACGCTGGGCTTGTGCCGGATTATATCCTTTTTCCCGAGCCATTTGCAGTCAATAATAGTATATAGTTATGAACAGATCAATATCCAGCATACGCTATTCATTTATATCAGAACGGTTCTAGCTTCATGTTGCTGTCAATTGTTCATATATCCAAAAGATACCAAACACTTGATTCTTACACTATCACCTATCTTTCTAAAAAGTGTATTGTAGATTTCAAGCTATTTAAATCGGTATGTAACAAGGAGATCAGATCAGCTTTGCGAAGAACCAATACGACTTTCTAGATATTAAGCAATACAATGCATAACAGGATATAACGCATTATAACAGCTAAACACATTTGACCAAGTCTTCGCCTTCTCTTTCGTATTCGTATTCGCATAACGTAGCATGTGACTAACCCCTGTGGTCCCGTTAGGAGGACAGCTTTCAGAATTTTTTTTTTCATTCTCCCTTTCAAATCCCCTCCAAATTGATAGGTTATATATTTATATATTCGACTCAATTAATCAATTCTATTGACTTAATACTTGGTTAATATCATTTTATTAACAATATAACGATGTCTGCTCCTGCTGCTACCTTCAAAGTTGCCGATATTGGCCTTGCCGCCTTCGGTCGTCGTGAGATTGAGCTTGCTGAAATTGTACGTAATTTTTATATTTGCATATCACAATTCCTAACATAAATTATAGGAAATGCCCGGTCTCATGCAGACTCGTGCCCGTTTTGCCGAAGCTCAACCGCTCAAAGGTGCTCGTATTGCAGGATGTCTCCATATGACTATCCAGACTGCTGTTCTGATTGAGACACTTGTTGCACTCGGAGCCGAGGTCACCTGGTCGTCTTGTAACATTTTCTCGACTCAGGATCATGCTGCTTCAGCCATTGCCGCTGCCGGTGTGCCTGTTTTTGCATGGAAGGGCGAAACTGAGGAGGAGTACGTGTGGTGTATCGAACAGCAGCTTAAGTCGTTCAAAGACGGTAAGAAGCTCAACCTTATTCTCGATGATGGCGGCGACCTCACTGCTCTTGTCCACTCCAAGTACCCTGAGATGCTCGAGGGCTGCTACGGCCTGTCTGAGGAGACCACTACCGGTGTTCACCATCTCTACAAGATGATGAAGGAGGGTGCTCTTAAGGTACCTGCTATCAATGTCAATGACTCGGTCACTAAGTCCAAGTTCGATAACCTCTACGGCTGCCGTGAGTCGCTTGTCGATGGAATCAAACGTGCCACCGATGTTATGATTGCAGGCAAGACCGCTGTTGTCGCTGGATTTGGTGATGTCGGAAAAGGATGCGCCATGGCTTTACACTCCATGGGCGCTCGTGTTCTTGTCACTGAGATCGACCCTATCAACGCTCTCCAGGCTGCCGTTTCCGGTTTCCAGGTCGTTACCATGGAAGAGGCAGCTCCCAGTGGTCAGATCTTTGTCACTACCACCGGCTGCCGTGATATCATCACCGGAAAGCATTTTGCCGTCATGCCCAACGATGCCATTGTCTGCAACATTGGTCACTTTGATGTTGAGATTGATGTAGCTTGGCTTAAGGCAAACGCCAAGAGTGTCGTTAACATTAAGCCCCAGGTTGACAGATATCTCATGGATTCTGGTCGTCATGTTATTCTTCTTGCGGAGGGTCGTCTTGTCAACCTTGGCTGTGCCACTGGACATTCTTCGTTCGTCATGTCGTGCTCATTCACTAATCAAGTTTTGGCTCAGATTGCACTTTTCACTGCGAATGATAAGGCTTTCCGTGAAAAATACGTGGAGTTCTCAAAGTCAGGTCCCTTCACTGTGGACGTCCATGTGCTGCCTAAGATCCTTGACGAGACCGTCGCTCGTCTTCATCTTGAGCACCTTAACGTCCATTTAACCACTCTTTCGGATGTCCAGGAAGATTACCTTGGTGTTGCTTCCGTCGGTCCTTATAAGTCCGACATCTACCGTTACTAAGTCACGCTGATCAATTGACTTCCATCTTCACTTTTAGTTGCTTTCAGATCCCGAACCAAGTCACGTCGCAGCCAAGCAAAGCTAAGCCAAGTTACGATCTTTATTTTCCGCCAAAAGACTCTCGCTCATTGTACGATGGAGTTCGTAGACTTGTACATTGATATTTCTTGCTTTTTAGTTCAACCTATATATAGACGGGAGTTTTCGGTTTCTTGCTTTTTTTGCTTATGTTATTTTGCGCTTGGGTTATCGGGGATACAAAAAAATGTTTTATTTTATGATCTTGCTATTTAATATGTTTTCAACAACTAGTCCTCATCGATCCAAACCTCGGAGGATTTATAACTTAGGGTTTCTATGCTTGGTGGACTGGTATGCTTGGTTTGAGATAGGATAGCATCTGTGGATATTGGATTATGGTCAGTAAGTTTCGGATTGATTTGATGCTTTAAAGTTGAGATTAAGAGGTTAGTTGTTGAAAATGATGAATATACTTTGTCGTCCTAAGTTATTGTACCAAATGTAGAATATCGATAAACTTGATTAGATTCAGATAGGATTGATTATAGTCACTATGGAATTTGTTGGATCCAAATCTGCTTGAAGTTCATTCTTTTCCAATGATGCTGTCAACGGTTCTGCAGGCAGAAGAAATTTGACACTAAAAGATCTGGAGGTGGGATAATATTCTCAAGATTTGTAGAACAAAATCATCAGGCATTTTAATTTTAAGAATAAAATTTTTGACTTCATTGAGTCTAATGCTCCACATATCATTTGCATCTGCTTAGCCCAAGATATATTCTGTCTGTGCAACATAATGAAACGAGTACTGAGAAGACTAGTATAGTTAGGAAAGCATTACAAGACGTTGCATGATCTTGAATGACAATGCAGCTACATAGGTTTTTCAGCATTAAATCCATAAACTAATCTAATGGGATAATTTTAAGAGATGTTACTGATAATTGGTCGGTAAAGCTGTGCAGCATCAAATGAGAGCAGACTAGTTTAAGGAACTTCCTATTTAGGTAATGTAAACAGCCGTTAGGATTTTTGAAGATCTAAAGGCAGGAAATTACTACAGATACAATTTACTATAAGCCAAATATACACTATATTATAACATAACTGTAAACTATTCTATATAGTTATAACCGATTCGAAACGATGGCAAATCGACACTCCAAAAACCACGATCAATTCCCAGATCAGACGGATCAGATACTTGTTGAAGGTGGAGATAATCTTGTGTTGTATCGATTTTTGGATTGTGCATATCCAGGGAATATCAGCTGTGATTGCCTTGATTTCTTGTATCCTATCAGTGACATCGATTTGCAGTCAGCCTCAGACTCAGATTCCAAGTCCGAGACAGTGTTTGAGTCGGAGCCCGATTCCCTGAACAAGGCCAAATCAGGTACACATGAGGAATACGCCGCCCAAATCGGAAAGTTCTACATGTCAGAATTCTTAAAGAGTATTTCCCTGGGTAAAGAAGAGCTCTATGCACGAATCTATAATCTGGCCGACGCTCAAATCGACGAGTCAGTTATGCAAACAGTTGAAATGCTAAAGCTCAAGTATGGCACTGACGAGGATTATACCAGTATTCACTCAAAATTACGGGAAAAAACTTTCTTGCGCCGCGAATTTGTCCGCGCAAGACAGCGATTGATGGAGAATCAGAATTATTCAGCGCAGGTGAATGATATGATGGCTTGGAGGGAGGTTTTCAATAGAGATGACTGGAAAAAGTACATGTGCGACGAATGCAAGCAAAATGGTGTCAAGTTCGAGTTTGGACGTGACGATTTCAAATGAGGCGGGGTTTGAAAAATTTGTACTCGTAGAGATAGTATAGTAATTGCATCAGATTGACATTGGTAACTGTGCAGCAGCAAATAGATATGGAATATCAACTAGTGAATACCTAAATGATTCCGAACTTGATTCTGCTTCTGAAGATACAGGAACAGATATTTGAAAAGCATACTCATAGACGCATACATTTACCAATCCAGCAGATGCAAATGCCTCCAGCAGTTCACCAGGTTTGATACCTCCATGATGGTGGACATGATAACATTCATCTTTATGCCGATGGACAGAAGAAAATAAATTTGCAGTTTCATCGGAATATTGTAAGTCAACTAGCGCTAGCCACCCTTGCGGTTTGAGCAATTTTGCTGTCAGGTTGCGAATCGATTCCGACAGATTTAAGTGGTGGAAAGCCATGGAAGATATTATGACATCCGCAGGTTGTATAGGCACGAGCGACTCGGAGTTAATATCAAAACAAATAGCATACATTTCTTGCGCAGCTAATCCTTGATCCTGTGCTCGTTTATTGTATTCAGCCACTGAGTGTGGATTGATATCTATCCCAATGAATTGAGGTCCGTCCATCTCAGATTCGTCCTCATCTTCATCATCTTCGCTGTCCGCCTCCAATATTGGAGCAATATAATGGCTCAACGCTCCAGAAGAACAGGCAAAATCGATTATCATTGCTGATCTATCTATCGAGTTCCATATAGTGTCATACGACGCTATACACCGTGCAGCTCTCTCACGGACTTGTTGTCGTGCCCGCTGACGTGCCCTGTTAATATTGCTTTCGCAAAGACTTTGATCACTCATTCCTTTTCTGCTCAACCTGCAGATTTTTAACGTTTTTTCCAGCTGATCATACTGATTATCTGCCACAACCACACCGAAAAAGAATGCATGGCAGTACTCTTACCAAATTCAAAGTAAACTTGGAACCGTGCACAATCAGCCGAGCCGACTCAATCATAATGTCCCTAACCCGATATGCCACCAAGAACTTGCGATCAAAAGCCCGATATTCCGCACCCGACGATCATCGCCGGGCTTGTGAGAGCATTACTCAATCGGTGAATAAGGGGAAGAGCATAGTTATGATAAATAGTAAGAATAAAAGCTTTCTTGATCAGACGCTAAAATGACGAAGATTTCTGCGCGGCAGTTGTGATAGAACTAATTCGACGGGGCATTATCTTGGGTACCTGAAAACCTGAATATCACAAGTTATTGTCCGTGCACTAGTACCCTGAATAAAGCCGGGCTTCTCGGCGACTTTTTACCTTATAACGGGCAAAGGTCATCATATGGTGGTCATCACGACAACCAAAAACGGGCGATACTACTAGCTCGGTGGGATCTGCTTGAACTGGAATAAAATTAGATTTATATGAATTTGCCTAGAATCTGCGAAAGAAGCCTATTTTTTGGCGAGCCTTACGTGTTTGAATTTGTTCAAGGTACCTGGTTTTATTGTGCGCCTGAAGCAGCCTAGTCTAACTGGTCTAGCAGCAACTTCAATCCTCCATTCGGCCTTCTCAATCATCTTCGTTCACTGCGATTGTCGTCTTTAATTGCTTGATTTTTGTTATTCTGATGGAGTGAACAGGCAGCTCTTGAACTGATTTGTCGCCATAAAAACTCATTGGTTTTCGTAAGTCGAATACTGTCGAGGCTAGCTCTTTGCAAGGTAAAGTTAATGCTAACAGCTATCAGGATTAGCAAGCATTTTTACAAACCGGGAACATGCAGAGACCTGAAGGTATTTCACTTTTAATCGCCGAGCTTTTTGTTCTCCTGATTTTCACTCAGCTTGTCGCGATCGTGTTTTTTGCTGTGGTACGCATCTTCACCGGCATCTCGATTCAACGACTAGGCTACTTCTCACTTCGTCACATTACGTTCACTCTTCCTTCAGGCGCTTACCTGGAGATAAGCAAAGTGGAGATAAACTTCCATCGTCCAGCTTTCTCCCGTCCGTCCTGGATTACATTTACGGTCGCCGATATTTCCATCTATCTTGATCATGAACAGGACCAGCATCATAACAGCCATCTCCCAACCCCATCATCCTACAGACCAGCATCGGTGTCAGATTTTCCACCACAAACTGAATCCACTCCGCCATGGATTAAAGCTTTGCAACTTCTGAAAACGCAGAAAAGAAGAATTCTCAAGTTTATTCTTTTTGCTGATTTCAATCTTCGAAATGTTGCTCTCATATCTCGAGATGTCGGCAAAATGCGCGTCCGCAGCATAGCACTCTATGCCGATCTACTTGATCCAGCTCAGGCCTTTTCAGACCCAGCTATTGTAAGATTGGGCAAAGATGTCATTGGAGCAAACTGGGTATTTGCAATCAAGGATGTATTTTATGAGTCAGACCATAATCATGCAGAACAGCTACTAGATCTTTTCCTACTTAATATCCAAGACATGTCTCTGAAGTCCACAATGGAAACAAAAGATCTTGTTGTCAATCTTCGTGTCGGAAACTTGACTATACCGTTTGATTCTTATTCCTCTTTTCACAGACGTCTTCGGGAACGACGGAAACTCCGCCATGCGCGTTTGAAAGCTGCTACTCCTGTGACTTCCGCTTCTTCTGCCACCAATATTTCTAAATATAGTCAAGACGATTTTGTAGGCGTTTTATACAGCCTCGTGGATACAGTTCGTGAAGTTCGAGTTCACGTCTCGAAGGCGGGCATCTATAGGTTGTCTCCGCAAGATAAATACAAGCAACTCTCATTTAGCATGTCAACCAAGGAATTCACGGTCGATATTCGCAGACTCAATCAAAATAGTCCAGGTCATCGCATGCTCTTCCCTGTCGAAGATATTTCTCATCAAGCAATCATGACTGCGGTTGCTATCACCGTTGGGATCGATGATTTCGATACAGATTTCCATGATGAATTAGTTTATATACCCATGATTGCCGCTACTTGTACTACAAATCTTTTAAGAAAAGCCTTGGACATATATACTCATGCTACTGATGATCGAAATTCAAGTTTACTTAAGGGTAGTTTGACTATCACTTCCCCGGCTATCGACGTTCGTGCTCGTCATTTACAACCTTTTCTTGCGATTCTGTCAACTTTGTCAAAGCAACAGGATGAAGTGACTGTTTCTGCCCCTGTAGCGATATCGATATCGGGCAAGGAGCACTCGCGGCCAAGTTTTGTTCAACTGCTCCCTCGAACAATGATCAAACTAAATATTGAAGAGCCAGGATCACGAATCAAAGTAACCGACGGTGATCTGGATTTACCCATAAAGAACGAGCGACGCGCCAAATTTGAATCCTTCGATAAAGTAAATGGTTTGAGTAAACTTATTGCGGCAAATTGTTCGATAATTCACTGTGAAATCGAATCATCTCATTCAATCACTCCGCATCCAAACTATTCTCTAACTCTTGCACTTCGGGTTGCCGATTTCAAAGTTTGGGCACGCGGCGAAAAGAGACACGATCTTTTAAAGGCCAGTGTTCTAGGTCTGCGAATAGCTGCAGGGACAAGCCCATCTCTCGACGTCTCTCTCAATGTATCTTTGCATTCTTTCGCTCTATATCTGACGAATCAAGATACAATCGATAATCTGAAAGAGCTCATTAGCCATATTCGCACAAACATAAAAACTTCTTCGGATGAATTGGATCCGGGCAAGAAAGTCAAAAAGGCTGCACGCAAAGCCAAAGAAACCGCTTTTGATCTTTCACACTCAAAGAGAAATTCTCTCATGAGCATTCCTCCTTGGCTTTCTCATATGCATCTCGAAGGATCAGAAGTTGTACTAGGAGCAGCTACTCAAGATACTCACCCTGTTGGCTGTGAAATTTCGCATGCTGTGCGTGGAGTTGCAGTGAAAATCGAGTCTTGGATCGTTCAGTATAAACCAAACATCCCTCCAGGTTCCTCCAATTCTCGTCGGCGGCCACCTACTAGACCTTCAGGTTTGCGAACAGACTCGGTTGCTAGTCTGAGTGGCTCAGAGTTTCTCCTCCCGACCAACAAATCTACATCTAGCAAGGTTGAAACAGGCCGCAGGCAGTTGGCTATTGGGCTATGTGGTCTAGAAGCCAGTACTATTGATGAAGTGTGTAACATCTTGGATCCTTCTGCACCTGTTTTTACTATTCCCGATATCGAAATGGCTTTAACGGGCTATATTGAGAGAGGCCAGACAATACTGGAGTTTAATCTGTTATTGCGCAAAATGACTGCAAACTATTCACTCTTTAATCATTATTCGATTCTCCTTGCAGTTCAGGCGTTTAAGACGAGTCTAGGAATTGCTATTGCCTCAGCATCTCCGTCGAAATCTAAACAAACGTCAAAAGATCTGGTATTTGTCGATGTTCGTACACATCATATCCGAGTGAAATTCAACCTACCACATGCGGATCCATTACTTCTTGATGCTGTTGGACTCGACTTTTCTAAACGTAGTCATGCGGTGCCATTACTAAAGTTGAAGTATTTCCGAGTATTCACACAGGCACCATCGGTATCTCATGCTTGGGAACGATTGTTAGTTTTTTCGCACCTTCGAGTGGAATTACAGAATGATGGAAAAAATCAACCAGCTGCTGTTGAATCCCAAAATGAAAAATTGGACTCTGAACATCTTAAAGATGACATTTCTGTAACTATGGATTCATTGTCGGTTTCCATTCCCTCCGGTTTGGTGCTGTATAAAACTATGGATGATGTCGTCACTACGACAAAAGCGATTAAGCAATTAAGTCATCAATTTATATACCATTCGAGTGAATACGTACTAGCACCTCAGGCAAAGAAGCCAGTTAGAGTTCCGCGTGTCCGAGCTACTTCTAGGATCATTGAAATACGACTCGATGACGATCCGTTTGAGGCTCGATTGTCACTTATTTTCACAGTCGGTATGATTGAGATGCAGTCGCGACTCGCCCGAGAAGCTGCGTTTGAAGCGAAAGTCGAAGCATTACAAACTGCCGGTCAGAACCTTGAAGGGAAGCCTGGCGGTAAAGAAGATTTGGAAGTTATGAAGCCACCCAAAAAGCGTGCTACATTCAGATCGATGAAGGGAATGAAGCATAAACATCGCGACAAGCTGCGTTCTGGAAGTGGAGGAGGAGCAAATGGTATTCCGATTCGATATTCTCCAAAGGAAGCGGAAATGCCGTCTGCCTCTGCTAGTATTTCTACTGAACTTGCATATGAAAAACTGAAAGAGCTGCACTCTCAATCTTGGATATATAGAATCACTAAAGCCAGACGTATTCGTGCTCATGCGGTTGCAACGAAACGAAACAAAATGATTGGTGCAGATGAAGTTGAGTCTGATCTTACATCTGAAATGAATGTGATAGCAATTCCAGATTCTCCTCCGTTGTTCCAAATGATGCTGTTTCAACCTGATATTCTCATTGACAAGCCAAGTTTTGATTTGATTGATGTGCATAAATTTCTTCATACCGTGGGCAAAGGCATCCCGGAGGAAACACAGTATTCTCTTCTGGTGCCTTTATTCATTCAAATTGATATGGATGAGTTTAGGATAATTTTGCGAGATTATCCATTGCCGCTGTTCCATGTTCCAGCTATCAAATCGATGCAGGTGGGAGATTCTCGCGCCTGGTCGCTCAAAAGTGACTGTGTCATTGCTGAAGAACTTTTTGATGAATCGTCAAATAGATACATTCAATGCCCTATCGCTAGAGGGTCTAATCATTCTGATAGAGATTACATACTCAAAGTCACGCGAACCATCTCCGCCGTGAAACTGTACTCTAACATGGATATCAATATTGCAACTGCTGACCCGACCCGTATTACCTGGGCTCCGTCTATCCAGCCTGCTATTCAGGCAGTAATGATGATCTTTGATACATTTACCAAACCTCCTGTGGACCCATCGCCCAAAGTCGGATTTTGGGATAAATTACGGCTTATCTTTCATTCAAAAATCCGGTTTCATTGGTGTGACGGTGCGGTTCATTTACTTTTAAAGGGATCTCGAGACCCGTATGAAGTTACTGGTGCAGGCTCTGGTTTTGCCATGTGCTGGGAAAATAATGTTGTATTCGATGTTAATCCTTCTGATGATCAGCGTGAGTTTATGCGAGTCGATTCGAATGATTTTTTGCTTGCTATTCCAGATTTTTCGTATTATGTTCGACAAATGCAGGTATCTGATAATGCCGAAGACACAACTAGCACTCTAAGTAGTGCTTCAGACTACTCTTCTAAAGCCCAGTTTCTGAAGGTCGTGATGAAGCTCTCAGGAAACGTTCAGTGGAAGGCAGGATTGTTATTTGAACGCAACCTGGGGGACGGTTTCGGACGTACATTTGAATCAGCTCCTCATTATCAAGTTCAATTGCGGCGGCCAAATACAATAGATCCTTCGAAACCATATGATGCATATTCTGGTTTTCGAAGTGATTATATCCACTTAGCACTCTCGGTCATATCACCCCGAGACGCTGCTTGGGATCCTTCGCAACCGCGATCCAAGTCAACCAGTATAAACAGTATCCATCTGACTCCTCTTACATTCATGCATTTTTTCAAGTGGTGGGATTTGTTTGGTGACAAAGTATCTTTACCTGTCCGAACAGGTAAACTATTTCCGCCGATAATGATTTCGAAAAAATTTGGCAGACATTTGGCTTCCATCAAGTATCAATTTGTTTTGCAGCCATTTTTCATTAGTCATAGCTATCTTTATCGAAAGGAAGATGACGCACCAGCTAAAGGAACGAATGCCGTTGGAATTAAGGGCAGGGTAGCGTCATTTATGATGGACTTGCATCAACGTCGAGAATTCTACATGTATACTGACAAGGTTCTAAATGTCCAGCGCAAGCAACGACGGATGCGTATGAATATTGGAGAAGTAGATTTCCAAGAAGCTGATATTCGCGGGGTAACAGCTACCTTTAAAGATCGAACTCCTGAAGAGTTGGTGACCCAGATTGGAAATGCCTCGGTTTTCAGTTCTGAACCGACTTCTCCGACACGATCTAGCGGCAACATTCCTCCCCTTGCAAGACTAAAAGTTTGGGATAACGATCTGACATGGGTTGACATTGATGATTTTACAGAGCTAGAGTCTTTTGTTGGGAATGGAAACTTGTCTTCAGTAAGGGTCATACCTTGGATGTTCACGCCACGATTTACTTATTATCGCCAAACCGAGCACAAGCACGAAAAATCCAACGATAGCAATAGCTCCGAAGTTGTGAAGCCGTTCGGGAACGAGCCTTCACATATTTGTTTGCAGAATCAGACTGGTAAGTTATGTTCTATTTGGTGATTTGAAGTAGATGCCAAAACCACAATTTTAGATACAATTAGATTTCAGACAGAATTGATTGCAGCACGGGCTCAAGAACTGGAAAAGCAAATTGAAGTCAACAAACAACAGATGGAAGAGTATCGACGACAAGCAAGATTGTCAACAGAGAGTAGTGTTGCTAGACAAAGGGTGTGTATTTGCTTGATTCGACGAATAAAAGTAATTGCTCTACTAATTTTATATTCAGTTTATAAATGCTAAAAAAGACGCTGAGATGTTGGAATACAAAAGACATACACTACACCAATTGTGGATTTCACTCCTGCAATCCACTGGTCATATATCCAGATCCGACTTAGAAAACAGCATTTGCAGAGATCCTGAAGAAGCGGAGATTAATCAAAATCTTTTTGGAGATGACAAATTCGATGTGCTGTCGAATTTATATGACCTGCGAGCCCTAGAGGATGAAGCCTTTTCAGATTTTAATAACCGTTTCATTTTCCACAATGTTCAGATACGTTGGAATAACTCTATTCGGAATGCGATTTTTAATTACATTCATCAGATTGGTCATCGAAAAGGTCTTGTGTACTATATGTCACGACGAGCAATCAAGTTTATAGATGATTTGGATAAAGAAAAGAAGAAGTTTGCAGCTTCAAAGCAAACAGAAGTTACGGATGTGGATTCTGCAATGTCAGATATTGGATCCGGTCGTTCGCAGGCAAAATCAGACGTTGATCCGGACCTTGAAGAGATCCTCACACGTTCAACCTCGAGAGTCACAGCTCACCAGTTGCTCGCGAATCGGCAGAGGCAAGCAACGGAGAATATGATATCAGATTTGCTGGCCGATCACGAGCATTTTGTGGTTTCTGATGAGACGAAACCAGTAAGGCAACCGGGCACACAAAATCACGAGCACGAGCACCATCACCACCATCATCATCTTCATCTCCATAATAGTGATACTAGTTCATCTGTTACTGCAGGCGAAAATCCACGCATCGATGGAGCGCAGTTTGAGCATGTGCCGATGTTGGAACCGGCAAGTTCGCTAAGTCCGATTTCAACATCATTGAATGGGCATTCGGATCCGCCGTCAGTGTCGAATTTGAGCAATGCAAGTACCAGTGAGGATACATCAACAAACGAGTATGATCATGAGTCTTCAGGAACTTCGACAGACTCAGATTCGGAAGACCTTTCAGATATTCAGAGCATATTTGAAGATGGCGATCAAATCAATCACGATGTACTTCAAAATTTGGCAGAACGATATATTGCTCGAAGTTCTTATGTGATTCGACTACTTGGCCCACAAATCCAATTACAAAGTGAGACTAATCCTGATGCTACCCTGATTGTCACTTCGCAAAATATTGAGCTTAAGATTATTTCTATCATGGATAAGAATGAAATTGAAGACGATGTAAGTGGATTGGTGCAGAGTCGCTACTCTGCAAATCTGGATAATGCACAGTTTTTCGTATTCCAAAAGGAAGAAATGCGAAGACAGTCACATTGGCTGTTTTCTAGCAGCTTGTATGGAGGAACTAGGCTCAATAGTGCGGTCGGGCTCGCGCATTACATGCCTGTTTCTGCCGTTTGGCCACCCTGGGTTCCTGTTGAAACCATATATGACGGATGTGCGCTCAAAGACAACATGATAACGGAACGGACATCCTCATCACTTTCATATGATAAACACAACTCATTGCGTTTAAAGACTGGCGACCGGGTTGTAAACAGCGTGAATGCGAACTCTGTTGCAGTTACAAAGGAGATTGATCAGTTAAGTGTCGATTTCCCTAAATTTGTGACCGCTATGGACTCGCAACAATATTATTCGTTGTACATGATAATTATGGACGTATTAATTTACTCCGAACCGCATTCAAAGAAAAGTAACGAGAGGTTGGAGAAGATTCTACTTGCAACAGACTTCAGTGATTTGTCTGGTGCTGCTGAAATGGTCGAAAATTTACAACGAGAAATTCGACAGTTGCTTGTGATTCGTCACCAGTTCCAGATCTACGCTACCGAATTAGATGAGCAAAGTTGGCATGATTTGCGAAACGTAATGTCAGAGTTGAGGAATGCCACAAATGAATTATTATTCACTATGAAGGCATTAACTATTGGCCAGCGACGATTTGAAGACAAGCGGGAGCCTTCGAAAAATCGAGGGCAGCTAGAGTTATTCATAAGAGGGCATCAAATCATTGCTCATCTGCTTCTCGATGACCGTACTCCGTTTGTGGATTTAGCAATTGCAAATGGAACCTTCAGACGCTTAGAAAACACTGATGGATCCAATTTTAACACAATTGAGGTTAACATGATGCAAGGAATCAATTTGTTACCAGACGCATTGTATCCGGAATTGCTTTCTCCATATTTTGCGGGTATGAAAGATTCGGATAAAAAGAAGAAAGCGTTACGAGTATACTGGTACATGCTGGAAGCTATCGGCGGTATTCCGGTTATGGATCATTTTGAGATCAATCTGATTCCGATGAAACTGCAGCTAGAACATGATACGGGACAGAAATTATTCCAGTACATATTTCCGAAGGAATCGCATAGTATTGGTTCCGAAATGTCATCGGCGGCCCCGGAGACGAATGAAACTAGTTCATCGTCCTCTGAGGAAGAAGACTCAAGCTCGGATATTATTTTGAAGGTACCTCATCGGGTATCCTCAATGAACTCTTTAGTGCGCCACGGACGTTCAAATACTGTTTCGAGTGTTGGATCTGGGTCGCAAACACGAGGCCTTCGATCACTTGGATCGACAGAAATTCCTAGCCTGCCTAAGCGACCGAGTTTGCTACGGTCTCCGCCATCGAACGGATCTGTGACATCGCTGTCGAGAATGCAGGGTAGTACTGGCTCAATGATCAATGTGGCAAGTGATACCGCGTCGGTGAAGTCATTTGTGTCGACTAATAGCGATTTTAATCGGCCTTCGATTTCCCGTGGATTCAATGAAACTCTAATGGACGACGATTTGAGCGAAATGGTCAGTCGAGCATCGAAGTTTATTACTTTTGTACATGTAACGATTCCATCGGTCGTGATGTGTATCTCGTATAAGGTACGTATTGTTTGGATTGTATGGGGACGTAGGAAGTATATGAACTTCTTGTTGACAACCTGCTTGCCTGTAGGGTAAAGGAGCGAGAAACATCGAAGATGTGAATGACTTTGTGTTCCGATTACCGACTCTGGAATATCGCAATAAGACGTGGTCAAATCTTGATTTGGCAAATCACATGAAGAAAGGTGAGTCCATAACGTGCTGCTGAAAGGGAAAATTCTAACAGATTGAACCAAAGATGTTATTAAGGCGCTAATTTCGCATACGGGAGCGTTGATCGAAAACAAAATAAAGAAAAGCAAGCCGTCCAAGAAGCGGCACATAACACCGATCCGGCAGATTTCGGACTACGCCTCGTTCATGTCTCTGGCTGATTTATCTGAAGTGAAGGACAACAGTTCGAGCAGTATAGGCGCATCGACGAGTTCATCGACTAAACCTGCCAGTCCAAGAAAGTAGGTATATACTATAGAGCATATCCTTTGAACATGTATATTAGAAGATAATTTTGGATGTATATTATAGTTGTCATAATTTCAATACGCCGGCCTCGTAGTCGATGATCGCAGATATATTTGCTTTAGGAGGAAACGGAACTAGAGTAGCAGTCTGTAATCTGTGTAGAGCATCGAGAATACCTTTCGTTGTCAATTCACTCACAGTAATCAGATATCCAAGGTCTTGCATGGCGATCGCGAGCTCCGACTGATGGCCATGCATGAGTAACGGATTTGCAGCGACGACCAGCAGCGGTCTTGGATCGATTTCTTGTCGAAGAGTATCTAGAATTGTTCCAGCACCAGCATGGCTCAGCACGATTGTAGACGCAGCCAATTCTGCAGAGAAACCTTTGGTTATTGGAAACCCATCAACAAGAATTCCGAGTGAATTGAATAACGACATGTTCGTTGCCGTACAGCTGTCGAAGCGCAGCTGTGAACTGGCATTGGATCCGTATTGCACTCTTATTGACCGGATATGAAATGTCGACACTAATTCCTTGAGAATTGTCTCCGAGCCGAGAATAGCTTCAAATAGTTCACAAAATGGGAACGTTGCCCCTGATGTAATAAACAGTCTATTTGCCATGATGTAAATTGTTTGGATATGTTAAAATATGCGTAAGTTAATTCGTACCGGAAGCTTATACAAATCTATATGTTGGGACGTTGCTTAAGAATGGTCGCCTTTATAAACCTTTTCAAAATCACTAAAGAATCTATGACTGCAAATAAATGGATCTAAAAAAGATAGAAACCTCGAATTCTTCGGGGAAAGTACCAGTTAATGAAGAGTCTGCAGCTTCAGCGGGAAAAAATGGCATGTTGTCTACGTTGGTGGACGGGAATCCATACTTCACCGCGGTAAGTTCATTCCTCGTGTTAGTTCAATGTAGATGGTACTGATATAATCCAGGGATTCGGATTGATGGCTATTGGAGTGGTGTTAACTGCTGGACGGCAGGTGATGATTGCAAGTTCCAGTTTCATATATCGACAGATGCTAGTGGACCTTGAAATCCCCTCCAAAGATAAATCTTACATATGGTTTCTAGACTGGATGGCACGAGAATCAGTAAAGTCGGGGGTAGTCAAAGATGGCTCTCCAGGTGGATACTTTATGCGGATACGCAATTTATATTCGTCTTCCCATCATCTCAGTGTTCAGACCAGTTTTAAGCAGCATGACAATGGAAGTGTGACGACGAGTTTCAATCTTGTTCCTGGGCCGGGAAAACATATTTTGCGTTATAATGGAGCATATATCCAAGTCAATCGCGAACGATCCAGTAGATTAATGGATTTGACGTCCGGAACTCCTTTTGAAACGATAAAACTCACTACACTTTACCGTGACCGCGACATATTCCGCCAATTGCTCGCAGAAGCAAATGATCTCGCTGTCAAACAGCAAGAAGGCAAAACCGTCATGTACACATCCTGGGGACCGGAGTGGCGACCGTTCGGACAGCCTCGACGGAAGCGAACTCTGAATAGTGTGATACTAGATGAGGGGGTCGCGGAACATATTGTCGCAGATGTAAAGGACTTCCTGTCATCTGGGAACTGGTACTACGACCGGGGAATTCCCTACAGACGAGGATATCTACTGTATGGACCTCCTGGAAGTGGGAAAAGCAGCTTTATTCAAGCATTAGCCGGTGACCTGGATTACAACATTTGCATTCTGAATCTATCTGAGCAGAATCTGACAGACGACAGACTAAATCACCTAATGAACCACATACCTGAGCGCAGCGTGCTGCTACTTGAAGATATTGATGCAGCGTTCAACCAGCGCGAACAAACCGACGAATCCGGATTTCGAAATTCAGGCGTCACATTTTCGGGACTACTAAATGCGCTTGATGGCGTAGCATCTTCAGAAGAACGATTGATTTTTATGACTACCAATCATCCAGAACGTCTCGATCCCGCGCTGATTCGACCTGGTAGAGTCGACGTAAGAGAGCTACTCGACAACGCGTCTCCATACCAAATCCGTAAGATGTTTCGTCGATTTTACGACAATCAGGAAGACTGCGAAACATTTGTGGAAAAAGTAGAAGCGCTGCGTTCTCCAGTTAGTACGGCCCAGCTACAAGGCTTGTTTGTATATAATAAGGCCAATCCACAGGGCGCCATTGACATGGTACCCTTTTTAAAACAGTAAAATTTTTTCTTATTGAAAACAATAATATAAATAATATTAAAAATTCATCATAAAAGATACAAGGGTAAATTACAGGCAGATACAGTTACACATACTGACTCAGCCATCTGATGCCTTCGCCGTAACCTTGGCGCATGACCACGGAGCACATGAATACTTCGATCGGACGAATGTTTTCCAAAGGCACCTTGCCTTTGCCTGTGGTCTGATACAGACCCAATGACATGCGAAGTTCATCTTCAGAGACAGCGCCGGGAGCGTCGATTTTGTTTCCGAGAATCAAGAATGGCACTTTTGAAAGCTCGTCAATAGCCAGAAGAGCATCGAGTTCAGCCTTAGACTCGGAGAACCGGTCAACATCTGCGCAGTCAACTAAAAAAACAATGCCATTGACCTCAGGAAAATAATCCTTCCAAAGACGACGAGCTTGCTGGTGACCTCCAAGATCAAATGTTGTGAATTTGCAGTTTCCAATCGCAAGTTCCTCGGAAGCTAGAAAGATGTAAGCACCAAGCATCCAATAAAAATTAATATTCAGAGTGCCTTACTAGGATGAAGAGTAGGCTGCAGAGTTGCAAGCCGATCGTTCTATATCGTCAGAAACAGCAAATCGTATAGTTATCTATATTCAATCTTTACCTTGAGCATGTGGAGCAGAGTTGTCTTACCGGCGTTGTCCAGGCCGAGGAAGAGTAGCTTTGCGTGCTTATTCAAAAGCCCAAGCGATGCAAGAACATCGTAAACTGCAGAAAGTATATTAGTATAATAGTATAAAATAGCAGGTTTACTCGAATACTTACACCAATTAAGGATAAACATGCTTTGAGTTGGCGATCTATTTATTCGTCAGAATAGCTTCAAGCTCCACACCACCGAGCACACTTACGTCAGAATAATGTGTGATTCAAGTGTCAAGCCAGACAATGTCTTCACAGTTTAATACGATAGGTTCGATGATCCTACTGCAAGTATATAATTATGTAATCAGTCGTCAGACCTGGTAGTTCTAACAACAACAGCACTGGTAGTAGATAGTAGTGCAGTGGTCATTCAAGTGCAGCACTGCTGGCACAGTTATGCTCTTTGGCCATTGTGTCACCGAAAAAGTTTTTTCCCAAGTTATAATTTTCTCCGTGATAGAGCTGAAACGCAGTGACCTAATAGTTCGAACTGAGCACATAAAATAAATACGATAGAGCAGACTAGAATCTCCGATTCAGTCTATAAAATGGTTCAATTTGTGCTATACGAAGAGCCGACCGGATACGCACTGTTCCAGGTCGTGATCGAGCCGGATTCGGTTGGTGCCAGACTTAAGGAAGTCCAAGAAGCTGCTAACGATTTTGCGCTGTTCAATAAGCTTGTGAAACTTACTAGCTTTGCACCTTTCAAGTATGTTGTTATTCACGAGCATAAAGGCAATAGATAAGACCAATGAAACTAATTTGAGGCAGAGGAGCTGCTCATGCGCTGGAAAATGCAAATGATATTGCAGAGGGTGCCGTCAACGACCATCTGAAGAATTTGCTCGAGTTAAATATTCCAAATAGCACGAAAAAGTCTAAAAAATCAAAGACCGTACTGGGTGTGTCGGACATCAAGCTAGCTGCCGGAATTAAAGAGAAGTTCAAGGGAATTGAATGCGATACATCTGAGGTTGTGCAAGACCTGCTCCGTGGAATTCGTCTGCATGGAGTAAAGCTTCTGAAGCAACTTCAGGATGGCGACATTGAACGTGCACAGCTTGGTCTCGGCCATGCGTATTCCCGATCCAAAGTGCAGTTCAATGTGCAAAAGAACGATAACCATATTATCCAGGCCATTGCTCTTCTTGACCAGCTGGACAAAGATATCAATACTTTTGCTATGCGTGTCCGTGAATGGTATTCTTGGCATTTTCCTGAGCTGTTCAAGATTGTTAGTGACAATTATACATACTCCAAGCTTATTTTATTCGTTCGAGACAAAGCGTCTTTGAATCAAGATTCGTTACATGACCTTGCTGCGATCGTCAATGATGATGCAGCGATTGCGCAGAGCATCATCGACGCAGCTCGAATCAGTATGGGCCAGGATATTTCCGAACAGGACATGGAGAATATTATGTCATTTGCTGAAAAAGCAGTTAACCTTTCTGATTACAGGAAGCAGTTACACAGCTATCTTTTGGAAAAGATGAACACTGTCGCACCTAACTTGTCTGAACTGATAGGCGAAATTGTTGGTGCGCGTTTAATTTCGCATGCCGGTAGTTTGACAAGTTTATCGAAATATCCAGCATCGACTGTGCAGATTTTAGGTGCCGAAAAGGCTCTATTTCGTGCACTTAAGACCAAGGGTAATACTCCGAAGTATGGACTGATCTACCACTCCTCATTCATTGGCAAAGCTGCTCAAAAGAACAAGGGCCGGATATCACGATTTCTGGCTAATAAGTGCTCTATTGCGAGTCGAATCGACAGCTTTTCGGACGCACCTTCCACCAGGTTTGGCGCGGTTATGAAGCGTCAAGTTGAAGAACGTCTGAATTTTTACGAGACCGGAGCTGCACCAACGAAGAACTCCGAGGCTATGCGCGAGGCACTGGATGGCGATGACGAGATGGGCGACGACGAGTAGATAGTTTTGTATATTTATATGTTTTGTTTCGGATGAAATGGGTTTTAAAGAGTATAGGAACTTAATAGTACAGAAAAGTTTTTCATTATACGTACATACTTGAGTGGGGAGCTTGGTGTTTTCTAAAGACAGCCATATTAAGCTCAATAGCAGAATTCGCAGAAAGAAGTTTTCCGAGAACTGTAGCCGCTTTAGTTGCGATTTCATCCTCTACGAATTCATGGTCCACTATGCCTTCTGCGGAGACGGCGATTAAAGCAGCGCTCAAGCTTTCGAGTTCTGCTTTGGAGATCACTGCTGCGTAGATTCCTGTGACATAATTGGGCGGTTTCATGAGTAAACTTTGAAGATCTTCCGACAGAGAACAAGAAGAGGTGGACAGCAGACTAATCTCTGACTCAATGGAAGGGAGACATGTTAAGATGACAGTTGATTTCGGCCTAAGAATATTAAATAAGTATTCCGCAAACGGATACGCCATCTGAGCTGGAACCTGCCGGACACGTATCCAAGCAACAGATCGGTTTCCGATTTCGCCGCTCATGATTGGACACATGATACTTTGCAGGCTTCCCTGGACCGCTTTGAATCTGACCTGAACGCTGCCGATTTGAGCCGTATGCGACGAGCATGCGAGCAATATTGCTTCGAGCGGATAGGCACAAATTAGCATGACATCGAAAGACATTTTATCGCACAAAACGATGATTTGCTCGGACTCAGTCTCGTGTTTATCGGAAGAAAATTCGTAAAGCTCGTCAGAAATATCTGGATGGTTCTGCTCGTCGTCCGACGACTCGTCGTGTAGCTCGTGCCGGGCAGCGGGAACGTCGAGCCAAGGTTTGAACTAAAAACAGTCAGTCATTAGCAACAACAGCGGCATTACTTCTATTCACCAGCATCTTTTCTATTAGTTCTGTATAGGACGGATTTCGTGACAGATCAAAAAGTGCACTTTCTTGTCGATTCAAAGTTATCGTCACGTGATGTTCTTCCCAATATCCATCTCATCTCTGGCGGAAATCAACAGATCAAATTGTTCAACAAATTTCAACATAGACTGACAAATGCCTCGTGCTCGAGGGCCGAGAGTAAAGCGAGCCTATGCAAAGGTTTCTCCTGCTGCTGCTCGGCCGGCACGCCAAATGTCTATTGATGTGGCGATTGCAAAGTCGATATCTAAGGCAAATTCTGTGTCGACATTGCAATCGACTATAGTTCAGAACACGGCGCAGCTCGAGCATAGAGACAACTACAGAGATGACAAAGATGAAATTGATGAAAGCACATCCTCAGATTCTGAGCAGTATGAACCGATATCACCTGCTACCGATCAGTGGACAGACAAGTACGCTCCTAGAGATGTGTCGGAACTGGCACTGCATGGTCGTAAATATAAAGATTTACGAGATTGGCTCAATCGGGTTTTTTCAGGGAAATTGATTCAGGTGAGCTTGTATGTTAATCCTGATGATTGAATCTAATCAGCTAGCGGGTTTTGGTCTTAACAGGTCCGACGGGCAGTTCAAAGACAGCAGCCCTGCAGGTATTATCAAATGACCTTGAATTTGACATTATCGAATGGACAGAGCCGGTGATGGCATATGACACAGCAGGTCCAGATTATATTTCTTTATCGAAGCGATTTGCAGATTTTGTGTCGTCAGGCCAGCGGTTTGCAACCATGAACCGGACAGTGGAGGCTGAGATCACGCTCGACTTTCGATCAGTTCCTCGACGGCGAAGGATCATTCTGGTTGAAGACCTCCCGCTCTCTGTTATCACGTCGTCTTCTTTTAGAGAAAGCTTTCTGCAAACAATTTCATCTTTCATCTATACACCTACAGTCGATCATGTTCCGCTTGTGTTTATTATTTCTGAGATCGATCGTAAAAATGGATCGGTCAATGAGATGGCCTTCACGGCTGATTCTGTGCTTGGACGAGACCTAATGGCCAACGAATTGTTGACAAGAATCTCATTCAATCCTATCAATAAGACTCTAATGAACAAAACTCTTAAAAGCATTGCCGCGAGACAGCGACTCAACATGAAGACTGCTGTCTCGCTGATATCCAAAGTCACTGACTCCGGTGACATTCGTTCGGCCATCAACGCATTGCAAATGTGGTCGCTTACCAAGGGCAACTTTGTTCCTTCAACCAGGGAGATAAGTTTGGAAATATTTCATACAATTGGCAAAGTTATATATAACAAATCAGACGCGGTCGAAAGCATCGTAGAAGCAGTTTCGGGTTCTGATCTTGTCTCCATTCTCTTTGAGAATTATCCCCCGTCTTGCGAAAGCGTCGAAGTCCTTGACAATTGCATGTCAAATATTTCTACTAGCGATTTATTTCTTCGACAAAGATCCTTTCGCGATTCAATTTTTGATCCGGTGCTGGAGAATTCTATATTAGCTCCTGAAATAGTCGTTCGGGGCTTGAAAACCTCGCTGTCCGAGCAGGTTTCTAGGCAGCCCATTTCGATCAGAGATTATATCTCAACCTCCACTCCTTCTGCACTCTCCGCTCCAGGCCATGCGGGCCACCAGATCACAATGCCGCTGACTTACTCTATCTACAAACGACAAGCCAATCTTCAATCAAAATGGTACCTCTACAACCGTTCCTCTTGTAGCGGAGCTATGCTCTCTACTTCATCCAATGTGTCCCAGTTCATGGAGACTGACGCCTTCTGGATGTCCCTCATCACAAAAGATGACATGATTAGACAAATCGGTGGTCTGTATAGTATATCTGGTGTAATTTCTCTCTCAAGCCACGACTCTCCCCTTCCGATTGTCAGTATGAATTCTACAGATTATTCAATATCAGACGAAATTTCAGAATCTGACGAAAATGATACAGCATAATATAAGATGATATTAACTGCAAAGGAAAGCTAATGCATTCTCTAGACAAAAACTTTAAATCATTGTAATTCGACATAATTCGACGGAAATAGCTTGCGCTCACTACCGTTAAAAACCCCGCTCCACCAGTCTTCATCTGGGAACTGGATATCTTCGATCACAGCACCCTCGGGGAAACTTAGCTCATTTTCTTCTTGCGCTTCATACTCGTAGGTTGCGATGGCGCTTGGCCCAGTCGCCCCAGATCCAACTCCAAGAGATGGTACATTCAATTCGGTATCTATCTCCGGTTCCTGGCCCTTAGAAGCTGCTTCTGCAGTTGCTGAGCCGTTCAATTCAACATAATTTGCAGGGAACAGACCATGCTCGTCCATCGTATTAACGCCTGACCACCAACCTTCATCTACCTCCTCAATATTGGTGATGGTCTCGCCTTCGACAAGATTGATCTCGTTACTTTCCTCTTTTTGATAGTCATACAAAACCGTCGCTGTTAATCCAGTTGATGCCGGTGCCGACACAGGTTCAGACTCGAGCTCAGGCTCAGGCTCAGTCTCAGGTTCAGGTTCAGGTTCAGGTTCAGGTTCAGGTTCAGGCTCGGGCTCGGGCTCGGGCTCAGATTCCAATTCCGGCTCAGAAATCACTTCTCTCTTTGGTAGAGAAGGTCGCGTTGACAGGTCGATCTTGGGCGGTAGGGCAGGTTCGGACACATCTTCCACAGGTTCAGACTGCTCCTCAATAGGCTCCTCTTCCAGTTCAGGTTCTGGAGACTTCACAGAAAATCGAGACGATGCAGATATAGGATGAGCCAAGCGAATTGGTTCTGGTTCCGGCTCTTCTTCATCAGCTGAAATCGAAGAATGTTTCAGGCGTTCTTTGATCTCTGAGATGCTGTCATGGCGTTCTTGCACTTCTTCAGAAATTTCTTCCTCTTCTGAAGCTCTAGAAGAAATACTCGCCGTGCGTTGCACAACTGGTGGAGATGCAGCAGATGCACTAGTCTTTCCACGACGTTCCGCCCATAATTGCGCAGGTGTCTTTCCTCCCTCAGTGCCAAAGTTTTTGGATACTCCTCCCAGAGCTTTTGATCCCCCAAAAGTTTGATTCGGAAGAACTGGTGCCGTGCCCAAAAACGAAGACGATCCACCAAAACGGGAAGCACCAAATTTCTTTTCCACCTTTGGCTTAGGAAGTTCGGTTAGACGTTCTGCCGACGAATTTGAAAATGCTTTTGCGCGCTCATTCAAGCTGGGTGGCCTCTCCTCTGGCTCAGAGGAGCGTGTAGTAGGTTTGGCAGTAATTGTCGGCGGTAACGGTTCCGCCTTGGGCTTCGGCTTCGAAGCCTCCTCGTTCTGCTTCGCCTGCGCCCTAATTGCAGCAATGTCTACTTTGCCAATCGGCTGATAAGATCCCTTGACGATCTCTGGCTTCTGCGCTTCCAGCTCTGCCTTCGACGCGGTCGCGCGAAGTGCCGCAATGTCTACTTTACCAATTGGCTGATACGCGCCACGAACGGGCTCAGAGACTGGCTTTTCAGCAGGGGCTCCTTTGCGAAGAGCATTGATATCAACCTTAGTCGGCTTATAGGCGGAGCTAACTTTTGAAGGTTTGCTAGCCAGCACCGGAGGCGCATCGTCGCCCCATTCCGCATCTGACACTCCTGAAGTTGCATGACTTGCGGTATAGGTTGGACGGGTAGGAGGAGCCTTTGAAAACTTTGCTGCAAGACTGGAGACAGAATACTTTGCACCAGATGCATCCGAAACCTTGCGAATGATTTCCTCGGGATCCGTATCCTCTACAGAGCGCGCAGTGATTTGAACATGATAGCCCTGGAAAAGTCAATCAATAGATACAAAAAGGAATAAAGTGTCTGTAAAAATACGTACATGAAAAATGCGAGCAATTTCAGCGAAATGTGAATTGAAATATCCCTTTGCTCGCTCAGGAACACCGTCTCCGCACTAGATTCGTCAGCGTGAATAAATCGTGTAAAATAATGGCATACGCACAAGACCAATGAGAACAAACTTAGGAAGTTTAGAATTGGGCTCAATGACACGAGCAAACGCGTATTGAATCTTTCCGTCCGAAAATTCCTCTTGCATGTCGTATAAATCCCCAGCTAGAAACATGTCAGCTGTGCGATCCATAGCACTCACTTTACAGAACACCACAAGAATATTATTTGCCAAGGCCGAAAGCTGAATAACAAAGCAAATACTCTTCACAATTCTTGGAAATGGAAATAAATATAAAACATACCGCCAGTCGCTTGCAAACGAAGACTACTGTTGTTGAACCCGGCACCATACGAAAATACTGCCCAGGAAACCGCGGGATCTCCGGCGACAATTGAGTCGTAAGTCGACTGGATTTCGCGTCCGTTCGAACTAAGATCAATCGCAGCCATTTTAATCTTTCCAAATTGTCTAAATATCACGAAGATTGACTTTAATCGAATTCTCTGATTGGATCAGTAAGACAGGAGTTTGCTTTAGGCTGCACTGCCCAGCACAACCGCTAGCTAAAACGAGAATATAGATCACGTGAACACATGATTACGTAAGTGTAAAGTATGCAAATTTATTAATTACAGATAAAATACAGAGAGTAAGTAAATGGCTAACCAATCCAGACTTTTATGTCAAGATAAGAAGAAGCAGACGCCACGACACAACGGATTGCTTGCGTCGTCTGCGGTGAAGGGGGCGATTTGCCGTTACGAGTGGCACCGTTAGTAGCAGATTGTTTACTCCGAGTGGACACAGATGGCGCCCATTTCAGTGCGCAAATGAAATGATCATGGGCGTTTTCAATAGAACGAACGCATTTTCCTGCCTGGGTAAGATCCCAGCATTTGATGGTTTTATCGTCGCCCGCTGAAAGAAGGAATTTACCGCCAGGATGAAACACTAATGCACGAACCCAGTTGTCATGACCTTCGAAGGTATGTACTAGATTCCCCCGGTAATCCCATAGTTTTATGGTTCGGTCTCTTGCTCCTGTCGCAAAATACCCATATTCAGAACTTGATGAAGGAACTTGGCCGAGATCAGAAATCGCCGATATGTATCCATAACTTGAGGCCGGAGCAACCGCAACACACTCCACTGCATGTTCATGTGCAGCTAACACAAGTTTGCAATCACCGGTATGAGCATCTGTAACTCGTACGCTTTGATCCGAACCGGTAGATATAATAAATTCTCCACCTAAAGACGGCTCCAGAGCTCGGATCCAATCTGTGTGTCCGAAAATGGTTCGGACGCAATATCCAGAATCGATATTCCATATGCGTATTGTCTTATCACGGGAGGCAGACGCTAGTCTCTCCCCATCTGGTAAGAATTTCACGGCAGATACTGTATGATCGTGACCTTTCAAAGACTTAATATTTTGGTACATATCTGCAGCACTCCATATTTTGATTGTCAAATCCGAAGAGGCCGACGCTGCAGAGTCAGTTAAAATCATATAAATATTTAGCAAAAGTACATACCAATTAAAGTCTCACCGAGTCTTCCTCCAAAATCCAAGTCGGTAACCGTCTTTGTATGTCCTCGTAACGTCTGTTCCAGCTCGCCCGTGTCCCAATCCCAAATCTTAATGGTCGTATCTTCAGAACCTGAGGCCAAAACCGTAAACACTGGGTGAAATGCAATTGAAGTCACGGCCTGTCGATGACTGAGCAACTGATACTTTGGTAGGCGAGGAAGCCAGGTAGTCGGATCTGCTATCCGGACTGATGATGCAGGCTGGTTATCAAGTTCAGTCTGCAATAATGACACTTTTGTTTCGAGGTCCATAATCTTTGGAGATGGTTAAAAGATGTCATTTTCTGCAGCAAGAAATAACTGACATACCTTTTTTTGCAATCTAACCACACTTGTCCATTTTTTTTCCAAAAGGCCGTCGTACCGTTCTCTATCTTGCTCCAAGGTATTGCTATCAAGCTTTAATTCTGTTTTTAACGCGTCATGACTTATTTGCAAGCCTGAAAATGCTAAATACTCCAATATCGCAGTATGTCTAATTTGATGTCAACTCTAGCTATATGATCAAGAGATTCTACCACTCACAGTTCATCGCGCTGCCGATTAGTCAAAAAAGACCCCATTTGGCTATTTTCAGCGACGCCTGCTCACCACACATGTTCTGCAAGTCAGATGCAGGCTTGTAGAAATAGAAATCGGATATGTTCGAGATTAACCGATATCTGCGGATCAATGCATTTGTCCACATTATTTCATGGTGTCCGTAGAGGTTGTTTGGACAAGCACCAGACCCGCAGTTACGATCAACTCACCGTGCGCGTTTTCCTATTCCAATTCGAGGTATTTGGGTTCGGCTCAAGCCTGATCAAATTGTTATTGTCAAGTTATCAGCTGAAACCTATCAAATGTGTTTTTAAATAGTCATTATATTGGAAGAGCATTGGATCTGTATTTTCATTGTTCGAGAGCTGCTTGAAAAGATCTGCTTACAAATGATAGACGCGCTGAACTGGTTGAATTCAAGAAGGATCACGTTTGTTGCTGAATTCAATTTATTAGTTTATCTGACTGTGCCTTGTCTCCTTTGTGTAAATACAAACGATTTACGGGTATTCTATACAAATACATGTTACCGCAGTCGACACCAACACAGTCGAGATCGACCAAAACTGAGCCCGCAAATATATAGATTAGCTTAAATATAATAGCATCATCAGAAACCTAAATTTTCTTTGCCTAATGTAATATCCAGACCGTAAGCAACTTTAATTGCGATTTTACCTAATTCATTATCACATTAACAAATATCTAACCCTCAAACCCTCAAACCACAGCGATGGCTGATCTATGATACTAATATGGTTGCTATGGCAACTTCAGCGTCGGGAGTTTCCAGTTATGGAATAGTAATAACATCCTTATTTGGATATAAATCAATACAGTCTAACCGTTTCACGGCACCTCGACCATGTGTTAAAATGGCCCATTGTCCTCTCAGCTCTTTTATTCTAGATTGATCTATCACAAGTTTGAGCTTTTTATTGCTATTGCTTTTGGTATTTGTTGCAAAAATTTTCAAATCGTGTGAAAACAAATTAAGAATGTCTGCGCCTGCTCCTCCCCGAAATCAAGAATCCGTTCGACCTCTCCACACTTCTGGAGATTCTGCCAATGTAATGCAAAGACAAATTCTCCACAACCGCTTTTTAGAGGCGTAAGTCCCATCTTCAGTTTACTATTTTTCCAATCTTCGCTGACTTTGGTGATAGACGAACTAATTTTGCGTCTCCAACTGATAACTTGATGTCTCCTTGCACTGCAAAGTTGCAGGCTCACAAAATGAAGCATTACACTAAGTACGGATATTTTTGTGTTCCTGGCCTGATTTCTTTGTTCCCTGAATCATTATAACTCACATCATACAGAAGCAAGCCCCAGTTACTGCGTTTTAGTCAGTTCGCCGCTGAGTCGACTCCCATCGCCACTAAAGAGAATGCACGGCAGTCTGGATCCATGCCTTCTTTCGGCCAATAAGTTCAGTTACAATGAATGAGATAATTGGCATTACGTACAGAAAATTTTGTCCGATGATGCTAATTCTGCAGATTTGCTCTTTTGTGTTTATTGTACAACTTATGTTTTGATTTGGTTACATCGGCAGGTCATTTATTTTCGCTCGGTATTGTGTTTGTTGTTCACTTCTGTACAGGTCTGTTTTGTTTCGCATATCAATATCATTTCTATATATTATTGCTCCAGATTGGTTGTCGTCAATATAAAATATAAGATTTTCAAGCACTCATTTCCTTTAAATATCTTCTAAGACCCTTTACTCATACGCTGGAGCATTTCTTCATCACTATCTGGATTATCATTATCCTCGACGTTCTCCGCATGCTGAACATACACCTTGCCAGACGAGCTTCCACCGCGGTGGCGAACCGAAAATTCGACGGGTTCAGTTGAAAATACTGCGGTCGTGCTGGTTTTTCGTACAGGAGCACTCCGTTTAAAATCCTGAGATCGGGGATTCTTAGATCCACCGGATATATCTGAAGAAATAGACGATGTCCATTTAGCTCCGTCGGGAGCAAACGAAGTATATTCAGTTGTCTCCATTTCTGAATTCGAGTCTGAACTCGAATCCGAAGAGTCCAGAAGCGCCGAAGTAGAAACTTTAGTCTCGTTGCCGCCGTCCGGTATAAACACGACGCTAGTCTTGTTGATGCTGTTGTTGATGCTAATATTATTATTATTACTTTCATTATCATTATTGCTGTTGTTATTTTCATTGATATTTCTGCTGTCTTGACCTGCAGAAGAGTCATCGATAACTTGGAGCTCAATTGCCGATAGAGAAGATGAGCTAGAATCGGAGCTGACAGTCGAAGATGACTTATGCAGTTGTGGTGCTAATAGCTCATTATCGAGACGAATAAATTGCCTTAATCCATCGTTGACAAGATCCTCGTTGTCAATATAATCAAGCGCTACTTCACTAGCATAAACAGCTGTAACTCCGTCTTCTCCTTCCGATTTGGCAGTTGAAATAACAACGGACTCATCAACTCTTGTTATAACCGTCTCAGAACCACCAGAGTCAAGTGTCAATACACGGAACCACTCATAAGTACGATTCATCTCTTCATCTTCGATGTCGTTTAAATAAATCAAATCAGCAGTAGTCCTTTGAGTTAAATTGGGGAGCTTGCGTCGATAGTAATAGTGATGGTCAGACACTATCACTCCGACAAGATTGTATTTATGGAATTGAAGCCCTTCTTTCTCCAAATCAATACCGTTAGTGTGCTCTGGCGAGCTCATATAATTCCCCAATTCTCTGGCTTGGCTTCGCAGTAGATCGAGTTTATCTTCAATCCTTCCAACGTAACCTTCTAACGAAGCCTTGAGCTGCTCCAGCTTCACGCTTAGGCCGTCGGCACCTAGATGATATTCAGGCTCCGCAAAATACTTGCAAGTATTGCTCATCAGAGCCACTACATCATGATCTCCATATTCGGTAATTTTCTGCCTCCAGTCAAGTAATTTCTGAATTTCTACCTCGATTCGCGCTTGATCTTCAATAGAAGAATACATCAGGTGCTGGAAAGAATACGTATATCGATCAGGATACCATTCTGTTGGCAAGTCAAACCCAGTACCTGCACGGTTACTTTCTTGTCTGATAGATATCGTCAATATATGTGCGGTAGATAATATATAGGCCTTGGCTTTGAGCGACTGCCATAAAAGATGATCTATAGCAGCATTTAGAGAATCATATATCTCCAGTGTCTGCTTCGATACTGCAACCTCCATACTGGTGAACCGTTCTTCAGAATTAACATCTTCGTCTTGATCATCAGACTCAATTACTACCACTGTCGTGAACAAAAACTCTTCTTCCAATCCTGGCTGTGCTGGATCGATAACTTGTCCACCTTCCGAACTAAGCTCGATCGTCTTTCGGACAGGTCGATCACGGTCGACAAGTCGTCTGAGGCCCTCTGAAACCCCTAGAGCAGAGCCATGCATCTGAAGAATTGTTTCCCATATTCTGGTAAACAAAACTATCGCACTATCCTCTGCGGAAAGCGTGTCCTCAAGAGAGTTTGTCATGTTTAGAGAGGCTTGTGCACTTGAAAGAGCATAGACAAGATTATTAAGTCCCGCAGAAGCACGGAGGGCCTCCCCTTCTTTTCCTGTATTTTCCAAAAACGCCATAAGTCTCTGAGTCTCGACTAGCAGTAAAATTCTCTGTCTGATTTCTAAAGAATCGTAATATTGCTGAGATACCTCTGGAATATATAACAATGCCTTATCCCACCAATCGTCTGTAAACCCGTAATCGCCGACTAGTTGGAGACCGAACAGTAGAAATGCCGCACGAACTAGAGGGATTGAGTGCATTATGGTGATGTAAGCTGCAAGACACGGATTTCTGCTATTTGGGATGATAATGGGCGGCCTTTAGAGTAGAAGATTAGAAATCAGTCGGTCCATAATCAGATGATAACATACTCCTCCAAATTTCGAAGACACCCAGTAGGTGTGTCTAGCACTTCATCCGAAGGGTCTAACGTAACCATTCCCCACTGACTGGAGTCATAATTAGCATTCAAGGCAGGTTTCAACATGCCTGTTTCCTGTCCCGCTAAATTGACGCGATTTGCAGCAGCCTTTGGAGCATGGCCCTGCAAAGACAAAGACATAGCTTTCTGCAGCTCCAAATCTAAACGCTCATTATTAAAAAAATCATTTCTGCATGTTTAACTTGAGTACGTACCTCTGTCGTCGAGATTCTCGTTTTCGTGAGGTGCGTCGTAAAAAGTATCTGGTGCAAACGCACCTAGATAGGTCAGAGAGAGATATTTAACAGGGATTAATAGATCATACTGATAGCATTGTCGTTCAAGTCAGATGGAATATTTTGAGCAGTTTCCCAATTTTCCTTAGAAAACTGGGACTCATCCCATGTGTTTGCCTGTCGGTCCTGATCAACAAAAATTAGTAGTCCTTCCCACCATAGGAAGCTATATAGCCGTACCGTTTCGATCTGGCCAGAAAATATGTATTCTATGGCTCTAGTGACATCATTATTCGATTTCTAGTATACGGTTAAAAATGTGTTGCCAAATGATTGTGATCCACGCCAACAGACCTGCAAAGCGAATATTGCATCGGTCTGTGAAAAGCCCATATCGACGATCTGGCTCACTTGATCGTCAGCCATAGTGCACAGAACTTGCGTTGGACGGCCGTTTTCACGCTCTCTGGCAGTATCTAATCTCTAAATTATACAAGACGAAACAGAAGACTAAAATTTGCCGATTCCAGTTCTTTTCAGCTATCGCACCCTACAAGTCCGGCATAAAGATTGTCTCCATACTCCTCGGCCAGGGCATAGCCCGATCATCTATCACGTGAACATGTTCCAGATTGAAGATCTCATAAGATAGATTGAACGAGAAACCTTCTTTTTTGACTCCAAAAATTGATGTTGGATATTGTTTGAATAGATAAATCTGCCGATCCTGACTATATCTGTTAGATGGTGATTAAAGTAATGGTAATAAGTTTTGGCTGGCCGCATTGTCGGTAGATAGGTGCCAAATCTTTGAGCGAATCTTTGGTGACCCTATGTTTCCCTTTATGTCTCTAACTATAACATATATCTATTATTTTATCATTCCTGTGTAGTCCTTTCAATCTCATATTTTTTCTAGTCCAAGATTAATAAAGATCATTCTCTTCTCATGCTCTAATCTATATTCACGACAGCAACGCCTCAAACATGCAAGCTTACCGACAAGGAATAAGCGGTATGGATACACGCGAATGAGAGGTCTAAATGAAGAGCTTTCGTATATTCTAATATATTCTAACTTTAACGAAATTTGATTCAGCAAGACAAAGCTTGTTACCTTTTGAGTCGTCTTCGAAGAGTGTTTAGCTCTCTGGTTCATCTGTCGACTGAGAAACTCCCAACCGTGTCGGCCGCCCGTTCGTATGAAAGTTCCACAACGAGCCCTATAGAAAGTCAAGCTCCCAGAGCCAATCTCTCTCTTGACGGTCAGGAACTATTAGAAAATCAAGAAGAATTGTTGATCTCGAACTACTCATCTGTAGCATTGTTTTCTCTTCCCCAGTCTGCCTGTTTTCACACGCGCGGCATGGCGTCCCTCGCCGCGACTGCCGCCGAGAAGTCGGCTTCTGCTGCTCGTTCTCTGTCGCCAGCTGCCAGGAAGTCCACCGGTCAAGTTGACCATTCGGTACCTTATCGTCAGCGGTTGTCACTCAAAGACATCCCCGCAGATGTTCCACCCTTGAATGTCAGGTCAGTGCTTGAATTTGACACATCTCGAACTAGAAGAGTCGCAGATCAATCGCCGCTGATAGCCTAGTGGGATAGTCTGGTGTGATGACCACATTGTGCCCTACTAACTCGTTTTTCCAGATGGCATTTTGCTACAGACGTTCCGCGCACTAAGCCATATTCTGGAAAAGACTGGACTCCTCCGAAGCCACCCTCTAAATTTGTTCCCTTTTCAGCATCGGACTCTCGCAGTATAGAGGCCTTGTATCAGCGATCTCCTAACGAATCGATTTCAGATCCGGCTGTGAGACCTGAATTGGAGATGGTAGCTGTCAATGAAGATCGCTTATTTCGCGTTGATATTCGAAATCGGGACATTGGCCCTCTGTACTGGGCTGGCCCTACTTATGATGTTCGCAGAGGGACTTGGTTTTACGCTGATAGCAGCACGCTGAAGCCTTGCGATGAAAACCTTGCTAATCAAATAGAGGAAGGATATCTCAAGATTCAACCATTTAAAAAGTCTAACTTGCAGCATTCCTCGGATCTGGAGTCTACTATTGTTTCAGTCCAATCTGTATCTACTGAGACGCAAAAATCATCCGATCCCATAGACGAATTTCAGGCTACTGTAGTGTCTCAAACTACGAATCCAAAACTGCAGTCACTATCAACCGAACAGCTTGACCATTCAATCACTTCTCCGAATTCTCGAAGTAGAACTTCTTCCTTCACAGAATCAATCACGAGTGCGTTCACATTGAGATCAAAATCACCAGTACCAAAAGACTCTTCTGCTAAATCCAAATCCTCAGGATCTGCCGAAAAGCACACATCAAGCTCAGCGTCTACTACTTCTCACTCTTTACAGACCTGGCCATTGTATGGTCCTCATATGGGAAAATACGTTATATACTCCCATGATAGCACAACAGCATGGATCATCACAGATGATTTTTATGGCAAGTTCACTCTATCCATATATCAAAGACTCTCTTCAGGTACTAGCATGGGAGGGGTAAAGCTTGTTCGGGGATGGTCAGATATTAAAGCAAAAAAATCGCAACAGTCAACCTCCTACAACGTTGGAGAGACTGCTGTTAGTTCGGCCGGTTCGACCCCAGGTTTGGAGCCTACCGTTCCTTCTAGTCTGCCTGAATCGGAAATCAAACTTTCCGAAGCAATAGGTTCTAATGCCAGTCCGATTTCAAAAGAAAATCTTGAAGCCAGAGACAATCTTGAACTAGAAAAGCAGATGGAAAAGGATTATAACTTAAGAGAAGACGAAGATCAGAATAGGCCAATAGACCATCTAGTTCTTTGCGTGCACGGCATCGGACAAAAATTAGGCCAAAGACTGGAGAGCGTCAATTTTGTCGGAGTATGTATGTCCACTATTAGATATGATTTCGCTAATCAGAGTATCCAGGATATCAATACGTTTAGAAAGACGCTCAAATCAGTCTATAGCATGTCACCCAACCTTCAGGCACTTAATGGCGAAACTGAAGCAGAGTCTAAGAAAGTCAATTCACGAATACAGGTTTTACCTGTCTGTTGGCGTCACGAGATTGATTTTGGACTGACGCCGAAAGTAAATGGTGATAAGCCTACAAAAGAGCAAGACATCGGTGATCTTGATCAGGCATTCACCGAGATGGACGAAGATGACGACGTTGTATCACTTCAAGATATAACGGTAGAAGGAGTAGCTCCGTTACGAAGGTAAGCTGCGTCATTACTCAAAAAATCACTGCCATATTTAACCGACAATGCAGTATCATTTCTGAAGTCCTTCTTGATATTTTACTATATTACCAACCAAAATATCGTGAACAGATCATGCATACAGTCGTGAAAGAATGTAATCGTATTTATCGATCGTTCAAAGAGTGGAATCCTACTTTTAAGGGTCATGTCAGTATCGCTGGCCACTCTCTTGGGTCTGCGATTTCATTTGACATTTTATGTCGACAGCCCGAAATTGATGACAGACAGAAATCTGGGTCCTTAAATTCAGATCCTATAGCACTTGACTTTGAAGTTGATTCGTATTTTGCCCTTGGTAGTCCGATAGGATTATTTCAGATGCTGAAGGGCAAAGGAATAGCTCCGCGGGAGGATAAGACTACTAATAAGACGAGATCGACGTCATCTGTTAATTTCGATCTTGATATCCCTTTAAATGGTCAAGAGGATGGAGGTCGTGCTGTTTCACGACCGGCATGCGAAGACATGTATAACATTTTTTACACCGCTGATCCTATTAGCTATCGAATAGAGCCGTTGGTAGTTAAACGAATGGCCAATCTAAAGCCACAACAAGTTCCTGCATTTCGACGAGGGATCAACAATCAGATTGCTGATTTGACGTCCCGTGTGGCTCAGAGTGCTTCTAATATGTGGAGCAGTGTAGCATCAGGTCTGGCAAGTACAATATTGACGAAATCACTTGGATATGACGCTGCAGCATCCGGCAGTTCCGGTGGTATTTCAGGCGGCACTGATTCGGGACAAAGCCAGTCTTTGGGTGAAAGTCCTTCTTCGCCGATCAGCGATCTGACTGCACAAGACCTGTCTATCTTTTTGGATATCCCAGATTCGACGAGTCTGACAGTTGAAACGCTGTTCTCCAAATTCCAGCAGGACAGTGTAAAAATATCTAAAACTGCTGATCATCGAGCCAAACAGCATCGAAACGCAGAATTACTTCGAGGGCTCAATTACACAGGCAGAGTAGACTTTGCTCTACCGGAAGGATATATGGATATCACGCTCTTATCGTCGATTGGATCACATTTGAGTTACTTCAGGGACGAGGATGTCGCCAATTTTCTTGTTAGTCAAACACTTGGTCGTCCTTATTTAAAACAAATCAGAGGGGCGCAGTCCAGGCAGACATGAAATTGTTATTTTCAAGTGTATTGATTGATGTAGTTTATTTGGTTTGAACTTTGATATCTTTTAAATTCGTGTACAGGAATAAAAGCGCCAATGGAAGTACGGCGATGACTGGAACAAGATTTGTCCCGAAAATTTAAATCTTTTAGGGCCTTTTAAATCATAAATCTTTTATCTGTGTAGTTCTATTCCTGACTAAATCGAATTTGAATTTATTCGGCAGGCTCTGTTTCTCATCCGATACGTCTTCAGGAGGGAAATCCCCCCATGGGGGTCGATTCCGGTGATGTTTTGGTTATAGATCTCCCAAGCACAAACGTCACTTATAATCAGACAATCGACAACTACGTGGTGTAATCGTACCCATGTTAATTTAAGAAATCCTCACGATACCCCCGAGACGTTTTCATCCATATTATGGGATTTATTCATTTAAAACCCCCTCGGACAATCAATTCTCGAAACAACTCGATGGTTTCTTCATTCTCTTCGATTTGTCAGGGCTCTATTGTGCGTATATCTTCTGTCTGTGTTTAGCTGTCTTTGGTTGATTAACTAGAAGAAGGACCTGAAAGGCCAGCAGCTTGCGGAAGCTCTCACTCATTATCTCGTCTTGATCTCTGGAGTATGGAATACAAATGTTTTCTTCGAAAATCAGTGACTAATTAGATAATATAGATCGTCGGATTTTTTGCAGGATACATTACCGACGACATTGCGGTTACTGGCTATTCTAGCGCGTTTCTATTTTCCGTTGGACTTATTGTCGTTGCACTTCCCTGGCCATTCTATCAGCGGCATCCACTGAGGTTTCTACCTGTCTCCAAAAACTAGCACTTCTCTGTTAGGTTGAGTTAGGACTATAGTTATGGACGAAGATTTGTTTTTAGTATGTCTGCTCTTTTTTTTCCTAGCGGCCTCCTCTGACTTTGATTTCAGGGATTTGATTTATCCACTCAGCAGATCAAGGCTGTCGTAATAAACGAAGAATTGGAGTTGGTTGTTGAGTCTAATGTTGAATTCGATGTTGATACTGCAGAATATGGAACCAAGAAAGGTGTTTTTACGAATGTGGAATTGAATGAGGTTTATGCGCCGGTGGCAATGTGGTTGAAGGCGTTAGATATTTTGCTGAACAAATTGAAACACTCAGGATTGGATTTTGCAAAAATTAAGTGTATTTCTGGTGCAGGCCAACAACATGGCTCGGTGTATTGGTCGAAAGAAGCGGCTTCCTTACTTTCTTCTTTGAACCCTGCTGAAACTTTGGAATCGCAACTGGCCCCAGCGGCCTTTTCTCACGATATGAGTCCCAATTGGCAAGATCATAGCACTACTGAAGAATGTGATTTCCTGGAGAATAAAGTTGGAGGTCCCATGCGTGCAGCTGAAGTAACTGGGTCTAGATTTCATCACCGATTCACAGGTCCTCAGATTTTAAGGTTTCGTCGTCAGCATCCGGATCGTTATTTGGCAACTGCACGAATTTCTCTTGTCTCTAATTTTTTCGCGTCACTGTGGCTGGGCACGTTTGCTCCTTTTGATAGAAGCGATGTTTGTGGAATGAATTTGTGGGATATTTCCGATGAAAAGTGGGACGAAGATCTTGTGAAGTACGTTGCTGGCGATAGTGAAGCTGAGAAGGAAGAGTTGCTGAACAAGCTGGGTCATGTCGAACCAGATGGTGGCAAATCTCTTGGCTTGATCAGTGACTACTTCGTTAAACGCTTCGGTTTTTCGAAAGATTGCTCTATTGTTTCGGTCACGGGCGATAATCCGAGTACTATTCTTGCTCTCCCTCTTCGGCCGTTGGATGTAATTGTTTCGTTTGGTACATCTACAACTCTTCTGATTTCGACCCCTGTGTATAAACCGTCCCCCTCCTATCACTTGTTTACTCATCCTACAAGTAAGGGGCTTTACATGGGTATGCTGTGCTACTGTAACGGATCGCTTGCACGAGAGCAAATTCGGGATGGGCTGAATACTGCACAGAACTACTCCGGATCTGATCCATGGGAGCTGTTTAACGCAAGTGTTGAGAATACGCCCTGTTTAGGTTCCTTTGATACGTCGAAGTCGAAATTGGGGATCTACTTTCCATTACCAGAAATCATTCCAGATTGTAAATCCGGCACCTGGAGGTTTCTCACGGATGATACTGGCGAGCTCACTGACGCCACTGACGCCAGCTGGAATATCCCTCTTGACGACGCGCGTGCCATCCTCGAAAGTCAAAACCTCAGTATGCGACTTCGTGCAGAACCAATGCTCTCACCGTCTGGTCAACCACACCGAGTTTATGTTGTTGGCGGCGGATCAAAAAATTTATCATTTTGTAAACTTCTAGGCCAAATCCTCGGTCCTGCAGATGGTGTATATCGTTTGGAACTTAGCAACGCCTGTGCCTTGGGATCAGCTTACAAAGCTTTGTGGTCTTTACGCAGGAAAAAAATTTTAAACGAGGACAGTTTTGAATCTTTTGACGATTTTTTGGCCGATCGGTGGAATGAATCGTCAATGATCTCTAAAGTAGATCAAGGATATCAACCGGAGATATGGCATAGATATGGCTCCGTATTAAACGCCTTCTCAAAAGCAGAGGACCTCGCTATAAATTCTTCAAAATAATTTATCCAATTAGCTTGGCCTTCGTAATTGTAATTAATCTATATAAATATAAATATATATAAATATATATATCTGCGTAATGTTTTCGTTGTGTGCTCTATTACAACTAATGCGAGAAAGTGACAAACTAAACTCAATTTCAACAATGATTCTTTGCCAATCGACTCCATGCATGTCAACCTACAATGCTTTGGTTTTTGTAATAATACAGTAAATATGCAGAAAAAACTATACGGCGAGTAATATGAAATTATTTTATCCTGGATGTGGTATATGGTAATTGCACATCTCTCCGTCACAATGCTCAGAAAATCAACGCTGTTGAGTCCGCTTCGGTTTTCCAAACGCGGCACACGATCGAGAATACCAAGAAGAAATAACTACTTCGCAGATATCGAGTCGTTGAAACATTTTATCACCTCCTGCAGTCGCAATCGACCGTCCGTCCCTATCAAGTTTGGCTCGACGTCGCGACTGCCGGACGAATTCTCGGATATTATGAACACTCGTCTGTCGTGAAGGATCAATGACCTGAATAGATCGTCCATAATTGAAGAATATGAACTTATAGTGGTCCATAAAATTGAATTGAATCTCGCCGGTGTTCAATCGAAATAATATGGCTTCTGGCATGCGAATGAAATCCGTGAGAAATGGCATTTCTTGACCGACGTCGGTTTCCTTGGTTGCACTAGCTTCGTTCGATATAGGAACATATAAATGTTCCATCATGTACTCCCTAAAATGTTTGACCAAGTATAGCTTCTTCTCCAGCATATGTGGGGCCTGCTTGTATGCATAACGTTGCCTTTTGAACGTCGGAAGTCCAGGAAATGTGATATATTCAAAAGTGTCAGATTCAGGATGTGCTACGATAGAGCTCGAATCATTGAAATAAAGTCCCGTACAGTTATTGGAAAGCTGGTATCCCATTCCATATTTATTGGAATAATCCACCCATTGGGTAATGTATGTTCCTGAATCATGCTGACCATAAGTTGGAATGTATTCGTCCGCCAGTGCCTTGATCAGCATATCGTGGATTTCTTTGAGCATGAATGTGGGATTCGTTGACGAGGGAGCAAATTTCTCTAACGGGACATCCATGCAAGGCATGGGCCTAGACATCACAGTTGACATAGGATAGTGCGTCACTGCTTTCAGATCTAATTCTGTAGTCGCCAACTGCTTTGTGCCTTCTTTATATCCTAATCGTCTGGACCGAGCAAGAGGAGAATAATTAACAGGCTCAGTATTTGTTGAGTGAGGCATATTAATAGGTAAGTCAGATAATGGCTTCGACCTTAGAGAACGTAATGATGACAGGCGCACAGCCTTGGCTTCTTCTTGATGCTCTGCAGCTGCATGAGACACTATTTGACGTAAATTTGTGTTTGAAACCTTGGGTGAAAGACACTCGGGAAGAATCCTTTCCACTGATTCGGAAGTATCGACGGTCTGAATTTCTTGAATAACATCATTGACTTCAACCGGATTACCTGCCTGGCTTGATACAAGGCTCCCATTTCCAGAGCCTGGACCAATACCAGACGCTGCTGCTAGTTTTAAAAAATTTCGTCTGGAAATCGATGGTGTTAAATGTTTCCAATGAGGCACACCTTCGAGGCATGTTACAGGCAGATATGACGGTGTCTCGCCATAAAAAAATGGATGATCAACAATGTCATCAAGTGATGGGCGAGCCTCTGATCTTGTTAGAAATTTATCATCATTTAGCAATTCAAACACATACTAGGATCTTTGTTTAGTAGCGATTGAATCAGATCTCTTGCATCATCAGAGATATTCACGTCTTCTGGGAAGCGATAATCATTCGCTTTTATTCTCCTATAATCATATTAGTTGGCTTTGGCAAGGCATAAGAATAGGCATCATACTTGTAGATAACATTAACATCTTTCGATTGGAAAGGAGGCTTTCCTACGAGCATGGCATATCTGCACGTGTTAGAGAATAATGGCAAATCAAAACAATGGACAGATCTCACAGTATAATGCCAACAGACCACAAATCAACCTCTAAACTGTGTCCATCCTGCTTGCCAAATAACACTTCAGGTGCTATGTAATTGGGAGTACCGCATATTGTCTTCTTCCTGTCTGATTCGGACAATAATAATGCTGCTAGTCCAAAGTCTCCAATTTTGACATGCATATCTTTGTCAAGGAAAATGTTTCCAAGCTTTAGATCACGATGGATAACTTTTCGGCTATGCATATACTTCACAGCTCCTAATATTTGAATCATGAAATAACGAGCTTCGGGCTCGGTGAAGCGCTTTCGACGGCGATGCATATCCATAAGAGTTTTATTGGAACACACTTCAAGCAAAATGTAAACATTGGTATCGTCCTCAAAGCATTCAATGAACTTGACAATGTTCGGGTGATCCATGCTTTGATGGACTTTAATTTCCCCCAAAAGCTATTTCCTGATTAGAAAGGTTGGTACATCTTGTTAATCTGATTTTACCTTGATACGTGTCTTGCTGGAAGTAAGCGAGCTTTTGGCAATTGTTTTGGCTGCATAGATGTGGCCATCATCATCCTCAACCTGAAAGCAACGAGCAAAACCTCCCTAAAAAAATGAATGTTAGTCTTTCTATTGCGTCAATATATAGTCTGCATAGGCGTACCTCTCCCAAACATTGACCTCTGTGGAATTCTAAACCAGAAGTCTTGCTGCGAATGAGTGTTGGAGGTGTCTTGCAAAGCGCCGACAATCTCTCCTTATGTTTGGCTGCAGTTTTCGCCTTCAACTCGCTCTCAGCTTTTTCATCTAGCCTCGGAAGTAAGTCTTGGTCCATGTTGTTCATTCAATCAAGCTCAATAGGATCACTAGAGCAGCAATCGTGAAATGCACTTTCTTAAAGCAGAAATGAACTACAAGTGATAACTAGTCTGATCTAAACCAGCAATTAAACAACAGTAGACAATTCGATCACAAAGTTTCTTCTATAGTTCCTCTTCTCGTCTAGTCCTACACAGATGAAGAGCCTTCCAAGCATATATCCTCCCGCAAACTGGCTGATCTCTCCCAGTCCAGTATACAAAACTCTGCGGCTCTGATGTTTACGAGGAAAATAATGAACGTTGCCATGGCAATGGTGTATATCACGTGTATTGTCACATGACAAATGCATATCTGTAGAGTCAATGTGAACACTTGTCTGGCTGGCTGCGTGTTAGAGCTCCCACAGGCGGAACGGGAAGAGCGAAGAAGGAAGAGTAGATCGTTTTTTGTTCCTCTTCCAGACAGAATTTTGTTTGTTCCGAGCGAGATCTCTGAGTAGCAACGTTTCTGCGAATCTGCCGTTGCTTCCGTGATACCTTAGACCTCCGTTCTTGGATCGCTCGCATTTCTGTTTATTTTCCTCTTTTCTCTGACAAAATGAGCGCTCAAGAACCCTGGCCGACGTCGGGACAAGAGGGTGCTCAAGGCCCCCCGCAGAGTCTGCCTCCTCCTCCTCCTCACGCACAACAATCATTTGGGTATGTCCTGCTTTTGCTAGTATAGTATGTTTCATACTCGACAGATTTTAATTTTCGTTTTTTATATAGAAATCAGCCGCCCGGTCCTCCAATGCTCCATCCTCCAGCCTTGGGGTCCAATGGTATGTTTGCACTCCCTGTGGCAGTTTTCAATCCATCTGTGGTCTGCTCCATCAGGCTATTTCGACAACCTGCTACCGAAAGCAACTTTTTATGATCGTTGTATTTGTTTTGCTAATTTGTGCCAGGTTCTCAAGGCTACTACGCTCTTCATCCAATCTCTCAGCTAGGGGGGAATGCTCCGCAGCCTGGCGGCTATGGTCTCCAGCCGATATCCGGAGCACCTTCTCAGCCAGCTACCCACAGTAATCAATCGCCTTCTATGTCTCAATCAGCTCTCTCTGGTTTAGGTCCATCTTCTGTACCTCCCCAACAGCCAGGACCTCCCCACGCTGCAGGCGGAGCCTCTCTTCCTCCTCCTCCTCCTCCTCCGCACCCTGGTGCTTCTCAGCCCTCAACCCAACCCGGAATTCCTACTGGTACACCTCTACAGCAACATCCCGGAGCATCTGCCTCCATTTCTCTTGCTCAGGCTGCCGCACAGCAGAATGCCGCGCTGGCTCAGGCTAATGGCGGCGGCGCGGCTGCGTCGGCTCAAATGGCCACTTATCGTCCGCTCAATGTGAAGGACGCCCTTTCTTATTTGGATCAAGTCAAAGTACAATTTTCGAGTCAGCCAGATGTTTATAATCGTTTTTTAGATATAATGAAGGACTTCAAAAGCCAGAGGTATGTGATCACCAACCTTTATTCTTTGTCTCAGGCAAAACCCTCATATGGTGCGGCTCATTGACGTTGTCGTTCTAGCATCGATACTCCAGGCGTAATCGACCGTGTATCAACACTTTTTAGCGGACATCCAAATTTAATCCAGGGTTTCAATACTTTTCTACCTCCAGGCTATAGAATAGAGTGCTCTAATGATCCTTCTGACCCTAATCCAATTCGAGTCACTACTCCAATGGGTACCATGACTCGTCCCGATGGTCAAATGCCAATCTTCGATCAGGCGAGAGCATGGCCTCCGCAAGAAGCATACGCCCCTTACCAGGGAGAGCCATTGCCTACGGGATCTATGAATCAGCTTCAAGCTGTTGCTAATGGCGCCAGACCGGTCGCGACTCAACAAGAAAAGCGTGTCGGAGGAGGACCTGTCGAGTTTAACCATGCCATAAGCTATGTCAATAAGATAAAGGTATGGATATCTTATTCGTCTTTATATGATGTCTGAATTTAGAATTAAGTGCTGACTTTGGTTTTCATAGAATCGATTTTCATCTCAGCCAGAAATTTATAAAAACTTTTTGGAGATCCTGCAAACCTACCAGCGCGAGCAGAAACCAATTGCTGATGTTTATGCTCAAGTAACTATGCTTTTCAAGGACGCGCCTGATCTTTTGGATGATTTTAAACAGTTTCTTCCTGATGCAGCTCACCAGAGAACAGGCACATCTCCAGACGATACGCCAACTCTCTCTTCTGCTCCGCATTTGCCTCCAGTTGGTAATTTTGCACCGCCATCGGTTCCCAAAGAGAAGAAGAAGCGTTCATCCAGCACGCTGGACCAGGCGGGTTCAGCTCAAGTTGGTCACTCCGCTGTTTCAATTGATACTCCAGCTCATATTTCAAGCATGCGAGGTTCAAATGGCAAGAGATTGAAGGTTGGGACAACCCCTAAACCGGAGACTAGTATTGCTAGTCCGACACTAACCCCAACTATTCCGGAACCTCTACCACCACCTGTCAAGTCTGGACCTTCGGCCGAGGAGCTGGCCTTCTTTGATCGGGTTAAAAAATATATTGGTAACAAGCAGACATACAATGAGTTTTTGAAACTGTTAAATCTGTTTTCACAGAATATTATCGATAAGAATGTTCTAGTTGAAAAGGCTGAGGCTTTTATAGGTGGAAACAAGGACCTTCTGGAATGGTTCAAGCGATGCGTAGGCTACGACGTTGGAACGTTGTCCATTGAGAACATTCCGTATAAGAAGCATCAGCTTGAATTGTCTCTTTGCAAATCCTATGGCCCTAGTTACCGTCTTCTGCCAAAGTCTGAGACGCATCAACCATGTTCAGGTCGAGATGAGATGTGCTGGGAGATTCTGAATGACGAGTGGGTAAGCCACCCAACTTGGGCATCAGAGGACTCGGGATTTGTGGCGCATCGTAAGAATCAGTTTGAGGAGGTTCTTCATCGAATCGAGGAGGAGCGTCACGAGTACGATCATAATGTGGAAGGCAATTTGCGAACGATACAGATCTTAGAGCCCATCGCGAATCGCATTGCTAATATGAGTCCCGAAGAAAAAGCCAATTTTAAGCTTCCACCTGGTCTTGGACACTCGTCCAAGTCTATTTACCAGCGGATCATCAAGAAAATATATGATCGCGATCGTGGGCAGGAAGTTATTGACCGTGTTCATGACAGTCCTGCAATTGCCATTCCTATTGTTCTTCGACGTCTGAAACAAAAGGATGAAGAATGGAAGCGAGCTCAGCGCGATTGGAATAAGGTTTGGCGCGAAACAGAAGCTCGTGTATTTTACAAGTCGCTTGATCATCAAGGATTGACGTTTAAGGCTGCTGATAAGAAAACCTTAACAACAAAATATCTTGTGAATGAGATTGACACGATTAAGAAAGAGCAATTCAACAAACGATTGAATCTTTTAGCACCAGGACCAAAATCGCAACTTGATTTCTCATTTGAAAATATCGATATTATTCAAGATGCTCTTAGATTGCTGAACTGTCATCTGGAGCACTCGACCTCCTTTTCCAGCAATGATCGTGAAAAGATGGATGGATTCATCAAATCTTTTATTCCATTGTTTTTTGGCTTACCGATGACTGAGTCTGGTTCTGAGACTCCTGTTGATAGTCAGGCTAATTCTGAAAGTGAGGACGCTTCTGAGGCTGGATCGACGATTTCAAATAGTGGGAAGAAGATTCGATCTGGCCGAGATGGTGATTTATTGCGAGATGTTTTGAAAAAAAGTCGGAGCAATAGACCAAAAAACCGTAATGATAGTCGAGAGGCCACACCGGAGGTATCCGAAGAGACTCCTAAGCTGGAAGGTGCCTCTGAGGACAAAGAACTCCCTGAGGCGGTTGAGAAGGCAGGTGAGATTTGGATCTCACATGTCAAGAAGAGTGAATCGAAAGAATCGTCGTTGAGTCCAGAGACGAAGCGGACAAAGTATAATTTGTTCGGAAACACTACGATTTATTGTTTTTTCCGACTATTCCAGGTACTTTTTCAACGCCTAGAACAAGTAAAAAATCTTGAAGCTGAAGTCTCTCATGATATTGCTACTCGAAAGCCCGTGCAGTTTGCAAAAGAGCTGGGAATCATTTCCAACAAAATGGAGGAACAAGGACTAGCATTCCAACCAGAGAATTGTTATGGCCAGCTTCTTGATATGTGCGAAAAGGTAATTGAAGGAGATTTAGAACATCCACTGTTTGAGGAGTCTCTTCGTCAGGCTTATCGGAGTCGCGCGTTTCGTATGTATACGGTTGATAAAGTGGTTCAGGCGATTGCGAAGCATGCACATACAATTATATCCGATACTAAATGCTCTGAGATTATTCTTTTATATGATCGGGATCGCAATCAGACTAAGACCACAACTAGAGACCAGATAATCTATCGGATTCAGGTTGAAACTATCCTTGGATCGGACGAGAATATTTTCCGAATCGAATATGATATGTCATCATACCAAATGCAGATTCAGCAAATCAGCCACGAAGATATGACTCTCAGTGACGCGGAAACGGCAGAGGAAAAGTGGAAATACTATTTGACGTCTTACGTAATGTCGGCCCCTACAGAAGGTGTGCCTACAGATAAAGTGCACATGCCCTTTCTACGCAGAAATTTACCAACAGATGAAGGCGATAGTGATGATGAAGAAGAGGCTGCTCCCTCTGAGACGACGTATTCGAAAGGAACACTCAAAGTCCGCCTCAGCATGGGCACGTACAAAATGTTTTTCGAACAAGACACGGAGGACTTCTTCGTGCGTCATGGTTTAAAGGCGTACAAACCTCTTCCTTGGAAGATTGAGGATCTTGCTAACAAGCCAGAAGATGGTGAAGTCTCGGGAGAAGAAGGCGAAGAAAAAGAGGCTTCTTCATAAAATGGCAGCTGTATTTATTGTTTCTGGGAAGTGGGCGTCAAAGAGTAGGATTTTCAGTGAGATGAATTGATTTTGTGAGAGAAGAGAAAGCGAGTGGATAAGTCTGACTGGACTTGGTTTGATTTTCCGACAAGGTTGTTTTGAATGTGTTTTGAATGTGTTTTTAATTTGTTTCTGATAGTTCATGTAACAATAGTGTTCATTCTGAATATGCTTGGCTAGTAGATCTTCAAGTGTGAGGTGGATCACATTTATGAGGGGTGTGTGTAGCGGGACAGGGCGGTGTATGATACGAGGGGAAGGTAATGTAGAAAAGGTAGGATTTGATCAATTTTCTGAAACGAATCATTATCTCTCACTCTGTAAAACCGAGATAAGTCGAATAGTTCTGGCTGAATTGAAGGTTTTGATTCAACTAGGAGTTCTCTCGTGAATTTGACGCGATCCACCGATTAGAGTGTCGTGTTGAGGTTGCAATTATTCCGGTTATACCAAGACAGATAGATCTCTAGGAACCAAGATGGATCCGGATGAATTAGGAGCTGCGCAATGGGACGATGTGGCATCTTCATTGAAGCCAGTTACTGCGTCGCCGATTGATGGTAAGTTGTCGTGGCCCTGTCGACGAAGGCGAAGGCGAAAGGCGACGTGGATGGATTGCTGATGAACCTATGTGTAGAAAACCCGTTTGGCGAGCCAGCTAAAGACGATATTTTCGGCAGGCCGGATACGGACGAAGTAATTAGCAACGAACCCGATTCAGGAGAAGCAGAACCGGAAGGTCCTGCGGAATCTGGCGAAGCCACGGATCAACAGTCGACAGTCAAAAGTGAACCCGCTAAGAAACCCGAGCTGCATCCATTAACCAAGGTTGTGGCCGAGCTCTCTGGACGGGATTTGGAAGCTGAGCAGAGTAGAAAAGAGGAATCATCTAGTTCTTATACTGCGGGACCAGCTTCGGCCTCGCGGGCCCGAGCTGCTAGGAAAGCGCGTTCAAAAAAGTCGACGACGCAATTGGCAGGATCTGACGACGAAGCTGACGAGATTGATCCAACATTAAATCCTCTAGGTCCGGTTATTGATGACTCGGCTTCAACGGTGACGGAAGGTGCCACTGAACAAACTGTAACAGCTACACCAGGAAGTGCTGGACTTCCTCCTGAACTGGCCAATGAACGGGGAATTCAAAGCGCAATGGAATCAGCAGCTGCCGCTGCCGCAGTTGCTGCAGACCCTTCATTGGCATATATTCCTACTATAGCTACAACAGATTATGCTGATTCGGCACCGGCAAGTAGCAGTACTGCAATTCCGCGTCACATCGCAGTCGAGCAGCCTTTGAAGGCAGCCTTCGAGATCCAGGTTGGAGATCCAATAAAGGTTGGAGAGTTGACGTCTGCCCATACGGTTTTTAACGTTCGCACTCGAACTACGTCTAATTCGTATCGATTTCCAGATTTTACAGTGACTCGCAGGTATCGAGATTTCAGATGGTTATATCATCAACTGAGCAACAATAACCCGGGAATCATAATTCCTGCACCACCGGAGAAGCAGTCGATGGGCCGATTCGATGAAAGCTTTGTGGAAGGACGGCGGGCAGCCCTAGAAAAGATGCTTACCAAGATCACTGAGCACCCAGTGTTGCAGAACGATCCGGACTTACGGTTGTTTTTGGAGAGTGATTCGCTGAATTCGGATATCAAACTTAAGGAGAAATTGAACGGGCAAACTAATGAGAAACTGGGCTTGTTTGGGTCTCTGGCTCTGAGCGGCAAGTTTGTTGAAACGGACGAGTGGTTTGTGGATAAGAAACAATATGTGGAAGCTTTGGATATTCAGCTACGATCGCTTGCACGAGCCCTGGACACGGTTATTATTCAGCGAAAGGAGCTCGCGGACACGACGGCGGAATTTGCAGCAGCGCTATCGACGTTGGCTGAAGTCGAACTTTCACGACCTCTATCGAGCGCGATAGCAGGGCTTGCGGAGATTGAACAGCGAGCACGGGATTTGCATGAACGGCAAGGACTACAAGACATGCTTACCCTAGGCGATACCATCGACGAGTACGTGCGACTGGTGGAGTCTATTAAGGCTGTTTTTGTGCAGCGGCAAAAGTCCTATGTGTCGTGGCAAAATGCAGAGGTCGAGCTGTCGAAGAAGCAGCAGACGGTGTCGCGTGCTTATCGATCAGGCAAGACCGCACCCGAACGACTGACGCTGTTACAAGAAGAGACGTCTGAGTTTGAGCGGAAGGTGTACAGTCACCGAATTGCCTACGACGATGTGTGCAAGACGATCAAGGTCGAGTTTGACAAGTTCCAGAGGGAGAAGATTGAGGATTTCCGGTCGAGTGTAGAGACGTATCTTGAGAGTGCTGTTGAGAGCCAGAAGGAGGCTATCGAAATGTGGGAGACCTTCTATGAGCTGCAAGGGTTTGGACAGCAGCAGCATGTGGAATCTGCTGAGCGTGCGCAGACCGTCCAGTAGACATGATAGCGAGAAGATGTTAATTTGCGAATAATGCAGAGCATTGAATAAGAATGTTTTTATAAATGTTTATCTAGTTTGAGCTTTTTTGTTGTTTTTTTCATGACACTGTATCCAAAACTCTCTTTACATGAAGCCCCTAAACATTATAGGTTATCGATTACACACTCTATACTATCTGCTATTCAAAGCTGCTATTCATGTTCAAAGGCAGCACAATGAATTATCCCTCATGGTCATGACATGACCAAACATATACTCTCCGCTATACAGGAACATGGTTCTCGACCACTTCACGTTTCCTGCTCCACACTTTGTTCTGCCGAGGATAGCAGGTTCAACCCCGCACTCTGGTGACTGTGGCCGTGCAGTCTGGAGCCGAGGTCCTAGCTTGCACCGCCACAGAGAATGCCTCAATTGAGAGCTTATTGAGGGGCGGACAGGCCGAGTCCCAACGAGCGCGGGCGGAAGCTTAAAAGTTAAGTCGGACGAGCGTTTGCTGCTCAGTCTAATACTCTTCCACACATTCACATGTGTTCCGCAGTTGTTCGGCTCTGATTCCGTCTATATATAAAAGAGTATATAAAAGAGCTGTTAGTGTCTGTTCAGACTGTTCTGTAAGGTTTTCGCAATTATCACTTCAGTCGTCATGTCTCCGTCCGTTTCCCAGCAAACCGCTGCCAGCTCTGCTCGTACGAGAGATCCCTCTGCTCCTGCAGACAACTCCATCCTCGGAAAGGGAGACCCCGTCGCAGCAATGGCTGCCGAACGTGCCGGAGCATCGTTTTCGGTCCGCAAAATGACCTATTTCATGGACGGTGGTGAGGAAAAAACCCGTGAGCGTGAACGCATCATGGCCGAGATCGAGCGCGATCCGCTGTTCGAGAACGTCGATTTCTATGACCTTACTAAGGACCAGCTCCGCGAGCGCACGATGAAAAAAATCACTCATCTTGTCCCGTACATTATCAACGAACCCGAAGACACCACATTTGTCCGTCTCTCGCTCGTCGGCCTCGTCGATATGGGTCTCTTGACTCGCACCGGAGTCCACTACGGTCTGTTCTTCGGTGCCATCCGCGGTGGTGCCACTCCCAAACAGTTTTCCTACTGGATCTCCCAGGGAGCTGCAGAACTGCGAGGAGTTGCCGGCTGTTTCTGCATGACCGAGCTTGGTCACGGCTCAAATGTTGCTGGACTCGAAACAACCGCCACTTTCGATCCCGCCAGCGACGAGTTCATCATCAACACTCCCCATGTTGCTGCTACTAAGTGGTGGATAGGTGGCGCGGCTCATACTGCTACTCACACAATTTGTTTTGCTCGGCTCATTGTTCACGGTAAGGATTACGGTGTCAAATCATTCGTCGTTCCTCTCCGCGATGTTTCTACCTACGAACTCAGAACTGGCATTGCAATCGGCGACATCGGAAAAAAAATGGGCCGTGATGGTATTGACAACGGCTGGGTCCAGTTTACAAATGTACGCATACCTCGTCAGTACATGCTCATGCGACATGCCAAAGTCGACCGCCAGGGAAACGTTAGTCTACCTCCTCTCGAGCAGCTTACATACGGAGCCCTGATTGGCGGCCGGGTGTCCATGGCAATGGACTCAGCACTTATGAGCAAACGCTTTGTAACAATTGCTCTGCGCTATGCTGCTGTTCGTCGTCAGTTCACTTCGAAGAAGGGAACTGTTGAGACAAAACTACTTGATTATGCTTTACATCAGCGACGATTACTTCCACTGCTAGCCCAGAGCTTTGCTATGCAGTTTGCTGCAGATGAAATGCGCAAAATGCATGTTGCTCTGATGGAAAGTCTGGATAATGCCGACGCTTCTGACAAAGCCGGCATGGTAACTCTTATCGAGGATCTGAAGGAGGTCTTTGCTACTTCTGCTGGTCTCAAAGCTTTTACTACTTGGGCGTGTCAGGATACTATTGATCAGACACGTCAGGCTTGTGGTGGTCATGGTTATTCCGCATACAATGGATTTGGTCCAGCCTATGCTGATTGGGTTGTTCAATGCACATGGGAAGGTGACAATTCGATTCTAACGTTGTCGGCTGGACGAGCACTTATTCAGCGATATCTGCAAGTTTTGAAGGGTCGCAAAGCTCCATCTGCGACATCCTATCTTAATCATATCGGCGTTCTTGGATCGGCTAAGACAGGAACCCGGAAGATCGACAGTGCAGATGTTCTTCTCGAAGCCTGGCAAGCTGTGGCTTTATTTGCGGTACGAAAGGCTGGGGATGCCTATATCAAGCTGACCAAGGAGGGCAAGACTATGGATGAAGCGTTTGAGTCCTGTTCGCAGTTGCGATTTGTCGCTGCCAAGATCCATACACGGACCTTTATGGTGAAGATGTTTTATGAGCGAATCAAGATTGCTGACGAAGAGCTGAAGCAAGTTTTGAATGATTTGTTTGTGCTTCATGCACTCTGGTCAATTGAGAACGATTCGGGCATGTTTTTGCAGGCCGGATATTTCACGATCGCCCAGATGGACGAGATCCGACTGATGACAGATAAATATCTTGCACTTGTTCGACCGCAGGCTGTCCCGTTAACTGATTCTTTCAATTTGTCTGATTTTTTTATCAATTCGGCCATAGGTCGCAAAGATGGCAATGTCTACAATAATTATTTTGAACAAGTGAAGCGACAGAACCCGTCTTCGCCGCAGGCGCCGTATTTTGATAAAGTTATCAAGCCATTTATTAATCGTCAGCCGGAAGAGGAGCTGTCATATAAAGAGCTAGAAGAATCGGATTAGATTAGATACTAATTGTCTTCGAAAGACAAGTATGGATAGCCAGTCCGTGTATAGCTGGTTATTGGATGTTTTGATGATTAATGTTTGGTGCGAATGAATACATTTTAAGGTTAATGAGGAAGCATTGTAGAGATGTAATGAAATAAATTACAATACAATACAACAGCGAATAAAGAGAAAGTGAATTTGAGCAAAAACCGACCCAACCTGACCAACCGAGCAACCTGACCAACACGAGCAAAATGGATTGTGAGAAAAATGGAACAGAAGTAAACGAAAGGTAACTAAAATGAATCTCAAGGCCAGTAGAACTTGAGAGCGATCTTGTACTGCATTAGCAGTCAAGATATGTTCCAACAAATAAACGTTACTCGAAAATTGAAAACTTGACAGCGAAATATAACGAAAGCAAACCAACCCAACATGCAAAACGATAAAAATACAGGTAATTGATAAATTGACTGAATGAGCGCAGTATTGAATATTGGATAGGATTTAAGATACTCTGGACGCGGGAAATCCGCGATTCAATGTTGATATTCTCAACTCTCCTTCGAAATCCAGATCCCAGTCCTCATCCGATTCCGGAGTAACGATCTGAGAATGACGATCACTATCTGAGGCTTGTCTCGATATAGACATTGGCAGGCCGGGTGATTTCGAAGATGATAAAGACAATGAGGACGGCAGTGCAATGGATGGCCTGAAATTTGAGTTAATGTTTCCACGTGTTATCCGTTTAGTGGTATGAGAATGAGGCTTCTTTTCAGGCGACTTAGTCGTACAACTTGAGGGCCTAGCAGAATCATCCTCCACGAGACCAGAGTTTTGCTTTGGCGTTTCTAAAATGGGTATAGCCGTTTCTAAACTATTCTCGGGTGATAAGGAGGTTGACGAAGTACTCGACGCCGTCGTACCAGTCGCAACGGATGATGAAGACGATGACAGCGAGGATGTAGAGCGTATGGCGGATTCAGACGATTGGCTTCTGCTTAGACTAATCCGAGTCGCTTGAGGCAATTTTGTGACCAATAAATGCTGCATATCCGCCTGAGTCAAATCAAAATCATCGTCCCAGCGATCTGCATCATTTGGTTTACTCTCAGATCCGGCCAAATGGTCGGGAAGTGTGTCCATGCCTGATGATCGTCGATTACCTGAAACTGGAGTAGGAGGCGGATATCTAAATCCTAGGTGATTCTGTCGATAACTCGATCCTTGACCTTGATTAAAGCTCGAACCTAGACCACGAACCTGTGAGAGCGGCGTGGGACCAGGCGTTGGCGCCGGCGTAAACGCACATCCAGGTAGCTCACGAAGAGTACTACGAACTGTACTCGACTCTACTCCTGAAGTTTTGCCATCTGGAATGATAAATCTTTGAGCTCTGATCCGTCGGAGTTGCGGTGTCTGTCTCTGTAGAGTCTTCATGGCATCATCATAATTTCTCGCTGGATGTGAATGTCGAATCCACGCGTGCTGCAATAACTGGTCGGCAGAGGGTCTCTTGCGTGGGTCTCGCTCAAAACAAAGTCTCAGAAACGATTCAAGAAGCGGAGATAAATCTTCGGGAATAGGAGGATGTGAATCGTCACCGATCCTAAAGAGGGCTTGAAACGGTTCCATGTCCCCATATGGCGGCTGACCTGTGATTAGCTCGACTACTGTGCAACCGACACTCCAAATATCTGATTTAGAAGTGGCTCCTTGAAGCCGGATTACTTCAGGGGCCATCCAGTATGGGGTGCCTGCAACATCAGCACATGATTCGGTAGTCGACATGGCCGCTGTCGTGGAACGAGACGTGGCAACCCCGAAGTCGGCCAATTTGACAATGCCTTGCTTGGTGGTAAGAATATTGGCTCCTTTGATATCGCGGTGGATGACTCCTTGATCATGGAGATACACTAGTCCCTTCAAAACTTGTGATATATAGACGGCTACTAGGTTTTCAGGGAAGACACCAAAGTTTTTCATGATGGAGGTCAGCGACCCATTTTCACAAAATCTTGCAGTATTAGACTCGATAAAAGATTTGAACTGAGAGCGAAATGCAAACTTACTCGAGGATAATATACAAAGTCTCTTCTGTCCTAACAAAACCAAGATATCGCACGATATTCGGGTGCTATAACACAAAATTAGCAGTCTAGTCGATCTCAGACAAGAAATTTACATACGTCAAGTTGTTGAAGGAGATCGATTTCACGCTATTAGTAGGTCAGTCTTGGGAGCGATAAACATAATATAAATAGACGTACAGTGATACTTTGAATGTCTGAACGCTTAATGTTTGAAAGGCTTATCAGTTTTGCAGCGACAGTTGCACCGGTTCGAAGATTCAGAGCGAGACGAACTTCGCCAAAAGCGCCCTTTCCCAGAACATCGCCAATAGACTATACACGTCAGTTAACACATTTTTGATCTGGAACCATTGCGTAGTAGTGAACGCACATAATTGCCAATAATTCGAGCTTCCTGGTATTTGCGGCCAGAAGAAGGTGTATATGGAGGAATCAGAGGAGGCGACGGAGGAGAGCTAGGCGTACTGGCTGAGCCTGATGAAGAAGATGAACAAGTCGACGCGGAATTTATCGGATCGTGATGACCAGAAACAGCGGCAGGGAATCTTTTACTTTCTGATCTGGTTTTATGAGTATTGCTGTTTGCAATTCTGTTGCCTGAACGCGGAACAAGATATGACCAAGGAGATCCCGGCATCTAGGAGAAATATCAAGCAGATTTGAGCACCTATCCAGAGACATGCGCGTGCTCGTGCTGTGTGTCGCGACAGTATTTTGCAGTCTCTTCAAGCAAAACCAGAGATTTCCGACAAGTCGGTAGACCAAATGCAAAGGTAAGAGCAAGAGCACCAAAATCAAACTAGAAACTTCAATATGTAAAACAGAAACAGAAACAGTCAAAGTCAGAAAGGGAAACAAGTAAACACTCCCAGCTCTCTGTGGCGCCGTCATTGAGTCGTAGTAGATTATGATGATTGTTATGTAATATATTATGTAATATTATTTGGAACCTGTTTAGTTAAACTGGATTATTCTTATTGCCACAAAATAAAAGAAATATAATAATGACTTCATTGCTATCTAAGCTGTCAAGCTATCTGAACTTCGCTGTGGCTGCTATCTCAGTGAGGGTTATTAGTTCATGCTTTCGGCGTTTCTGACTGCTTGCCAACATAACAGAACAGTATCAAAATAGTCCAAGCATGAGATGTTGAATTTCATATGGAATCCAGTCAAATCAAGTCTCATGGGTATACATATTAAGCAAACCAATACCCTCTAAATTCAGCTGGCACTTTTTCCTGAACTCCACTAGACCGTGGAACTATTACTAATGTCGAGAAACTTATTCGGATGTCCGACAGATCTGACGATTTCTCTTCTATTCTTTAAAAGACCATCAAATCACTTTATGGATATTTACTGATCCGGGAAGCACCGGCCTCTCTCAAGGCCTTGTACACTATTAGATTGTGAATGAACTGTAATGTTGTCTGCGAAGTTGATTAATCATAATACAGCTTCTCGTTGCAATATTGCTCGACCTTCACAAGGGATAATCGAGAGGCTCCACAAAAATATTTCTCAACTATAGTTTCAATAACGGACTCTTTAAACATTAAACGATGCGATCTAGAAGCGATTTAGAAATTTGCAATTCTCTTGGCTTCGAGACTGACTGGATAGTCAACCAATTTGACCTGAAGTCAGCACACTTTATCGTTGCACAGTCACAAGCGGATGGATTCAAAAAATACTTTCACGAAAGTATATTAATGAAACCAAGAGTGCTAATACACCTACGCATCTTGAGATCGAGTAAATTGGCAGTCTCCACTCTCTGAGTTTGACTCTTACTGCAGTATCAAAGCATTTTTGTTAAACATACTACTGATACTCTCATTTGTCAAAATAAAAGTTCAAACTTTGTATAATCAGAGGTTGATATACTTGTTTCTCTGTCCGAGTGAAGCCTTTGGATTATATATACTATGACCAAGCTAAAGCAGACGAGTGGAATGCATGTCTTGCAGCTGTGTTGAAACAGTCGGAGTCACACATAAATTGAAACACTCTAGAGCTGAAATACACTCTTAAAATGTCAAAACAAGAGTCTCGTCTACCATGTTTTCATCTAGGAAAAGTGCATAAAGGCGCGTTTCAAGTGTTGTTCCAAGCTCTACCACGTCCATTCTCCTCCTGATAACTAATACCATGGATTTTTAACTTCGCTATTATTTCTCGAATATCTCTTCAACCTTTCGATCCTACTTATCAGTATCTGTCTTGTTGATTTCACGAAGGCAGTACAGGCTAGCTTTTCTTAAGAATAAATGGAGGATGCATGCCTTATGCCTTTCTCTCTCTTTAGTTTTGGTCCATCAGCTTTCCCCTGAACTTACCGAGAATTTCTTTGCATCGCACTAGTGCTGTTTCGGGAAAGCGCCCGTTGAATAAGACACAAAGCGTCGCACTCACTAAACCCTCGACAATGTTACACAACTTTCAGCCCAGATATATTTTAGCATATTTATTCATTATACTTTCTAGTAATAGATCTATTCTCTCGCGTTCGCCGGCCCAAGACAAATTATAGCAGACAATTCCATGTCTAAGCTTTTCCAACTCTGAACACTACTATTGCTCCTCATCGAAACCCTCATTCAATCAATCCCTTAAATAGAAATGTATACAACATCATATAAAATGTAAAACCAGTCAAATCAAAAAAGGTTACCAAGCGCCTATGAACAGATAAATGAATAAAAAGAAAAGAAAGAAAAAGATCAAACCTTCGGAAAGTTTGTGGCAAGTCAAGTGGAGACCAAGCCCTAATAGATCTGATAGAACTGGTAGATCTGATAGGTCTGGTAGATCTGATAGAACTGGTAGATCTGATATATCTGATATATCTAAGGTAATAGAATCCGTAATATCGATCATTGTTGTTCCACAAGTAGTCTGTAAAATTCAATACAGGATCCGGTTAACCTCTCATTAGCTGCGAAGCCTGGTCAATAATCCGGGCGCGGGTAGAAAGATCATCCCAGGTATTATTCAAACGATTACTCCATTTAGCAGCAGTTCGACTAATCAGTCCTTGTCGCTCTTCTGGCGCGAAATCGTCATCGTCGTCAGCATCATATGAATCCCAGGATGGCCGTCGGTAAAATGCTATTCCAAGAGCAACAAAAAAGACTCCAATGAAGCCCCACTGCGACCAGAAACTCCATAGGCCAAACCACGTGTAGTTGACAATGATACGATCAATAAAAGCAGATACAATTGTTTGTCGGCAAACCTGTGTGAAATAGGTTGTCGCATTATAATATCCTGAGTCAATTACTGCTGGGTCAACTAGTTGCGCAGACGTCGGAAGAACAGCATTCGGTTGGAAGAGAATCCGACTAGCTTGTGCACACGACATTAATGAATCAGGATAAGCTTCACATGCTCCAACAAGACCGTATAAACCATCAACCGCATAATTGCAAAACTGCTGACTTCCATATCGAGCATAGTCGGGTGCGATAATACTAGTGAAGGCATAATTGATTGCTAGAACAGAAACCATCAGCATTGATGTCCCAAGAAGAAGGCCTTGCGGATCGGTCTTCCCACGTTGAATGCGGAAGAGAACGAAGAAAACTAGCCGGATACTAAAGTACGATAGGCCAATCACAGTAGAGACGAACAACCAAATAATGAGGAAAATCGTAACAATATAATCAGCTGGGAAGGCTCTAGACGCAGCTCGTAGAATCTCATTAATAGGATTAGTGATATTGGTATAAGCCAGCAAAAACCCACAATGACGGCCACAAGGCGTGTTCTCAATGTGATCAACCATGGTAATAACCATGGAGGCAAGAATAAGCAGTGCAGAAAGAAGTAAGAAAACTCCAATGAATACAACTACTGGTCTTGAAACAACTCTGTAAAGCTTGAGTAGCCATCTGGGCTTGTACCATTTCGATTCGCCGTTGCTTATTCGTACACGACGAACCAAAGTTCGTTCTTCACGTTGTAAATTTTCGTATGCACGTTTATCACGAACGCTCCATTGGATACTGGATCCCTCATAGCGTGCTTCAATCATACGCTGTTCCTCGAGATTGAGCTGAAGAGCAACACGAGCATCATCCAGTTCAGCCTGGTTCATGCTTGGTCTGAACTTCATGCACAAAACCGGTAAAACAGCGAATCCGATGGCCGTGTATATAACATAGATAAATATACCCAGGCAAAGTAAAACTCCAATAATGAAAGTCAATGCTCTTTCACCACCTAAAAAATTAGTTCTGTAAAATGCAAGTAATAGCCGGAAATACATACGATTCTCAGTCAGAATCAGATAGAAATAAGAGTAATCATATTGACCGTCCTGAACACCTCTGGCGTAGGGAATGAAAAGTCCCAAAATCAAAAGAATAACTCCAATAGTCAAAAAAATTGCAGCATATTTAAGTGCGCCTCGGATACGACCCATGGCCGACGACTCATCGTCCCATTCTTCAAACCTGATTGGTGTTAGACACATGTGAAGTGGTTAAGCAGAAGAAGGCTCACCAGAAGTATGTGAATGGAAGAACAATTAAGAGCAAAAAGGCGTCCATAGAATAAAGAACTAAAAAGTCAGCTCGATAATAACTTTACCTCGTAACATGTCAACATACGATAATAAACTAAATTGAGTCAGTATTAAGCACAGATATACACCTCAGTAACTTACCAATCTTAACAGCCAGCTCTGACTGTGTATACTAAATTCACATTAACACGCATGCAAATACTACTAGAACCTGACCTTAACCTACTTCAGTGGTTAATCCAGTTGACTGGCTGACAATAGCAATGTCGACAGGAAGTAGACAGGCTGTGGCCAACACGACTGAGATGGAGAAAATGGAGACGATCATGACAAACACATCTCGTTCGTATCGTTTCGTGTATAAACGAGTCTATCTATGGTCAGCCAAATGATCCAAGATGGAGGTTCAACCAAAAAGTTTGAGCAAGCGTACAAAGAGGATCGAGATGGCAGCCAGAATTCCACAAACGATGCCGAAAGCGATCCACACGAAAGTTGTTCGTACGACCGACATGGCTAAAAAGACTCTCAAAAGATTATATTTATATAATTTCAAAGAGTTTCTTATTTATAAAGCAACCCGAAACGGACTTCTGAGTATCAAATATCAGTCTGCCGCTGTCGTCGCGGTAGCACAGTTCAGTTTGCTTGACTAGCGACACATGAATTGTTATCGCGATCATCTTAGCTGTCGTCATCCAGTCTGTCCGGTCGCCGGTTAAGTCAGCTAATCAGTCACCTGATATGCTTCAATTGGAGTTGCTTTTATGCCGTAAACAGACGAACATTGGAATCTCCCAGTCTTACAGTTCTTTCCTCCCAACTACTGGTCCTTGAATTTGAAGAAATATTCTCCAAAGCTTATTTCAGAAATTATACCATTTGGTTGTCACTGAACTCTTTGTAATTCGTTGAGAAGGATACTTCAAAATGAGAGTGTACAACTGCAGCTTCTGCTCTTCTCCGGTATACGTATGTTTTTTTGTTACTGTTAGCTCTCGAGCTATGCTTTGTGGAGAAACTAACCTTGTCTAATCTAGCCAAGTCATGGTATCATGTTTGTTCGCAATGATGCTAAGGAGTTCAGATTCTGGTGAGTCTTAGGAGAAATTTCTATTTTTTCAGGAATGATTAACTGGATTAGTCGGTCAAAATGCCACAAGAACTTCAAAATGAAACGTAATCCTCGGAAAGTCCGTTGGACTAAGGCCTTTCGCAAGGCCGCAGGAAAGGAGATGGTTGTTGATTCAACTCTTAAATTCGCTGCTCGCCGCAATGTTCCTATTCGTTATAACCGTGAGCTGGTTGCTCTCACCCTCAAGACAATGCATCGTGTGTCCGAGATCAGAAAGAAGCGAGAACTTGCGTTTTACAAGAACAGAATGCGGGATAACAAGGCTCGACAGCGTGCCGAGGATCGTAAGCTTGTTGCCGAGAACGAAGAATTGCTTAAACAGGGTGGTCTTATTCCTAGAACTAAGTCTAAATCCGCTGAAATTGATCAACAAGTGTCAGACGAGGAAATGGATGTTGAAGAAGAGGAGGTCGAAGCACCTGTTGAACAAAAGGAAGAAGTGCTCATCAAGGTTCCTGCTACGAGAAGGAGGAGACAAAAGAATTGAATGCGTAATTAGTGAAATACTAATCTTCGTTTGCATTTCCTTTCAATGTATAGTAGTTCAGTTTTTATTGGTTTTTGCGGAATTCAAAAAGAAGTTTGCTTTTATACACGTATATATATTTATTTATTTACATATAGCTCAACGACCGCTCCAACTCCAGCAAATGATTCCAAATATTGTTGGATCCGACTTTGCCAACTCGATCCATGATCTCTGTCTTCTGCTCAAGACCTAGATTTGCAAACCTCTGTAACAAATTTCCATCTAAAACCGGCCGCGCAGTCGTAGGATTGTAATCGTTACTAGTCATAAACAATCTGTAACTGGTTGGATTCAGTCCGGCAATGTGCTCGGTTCTTTCAGACATTTGATGCAAAATCATCGTTAATTTTCTGTACACGGCCTCGGAAACGGGTATGACAGACATCAAGCTTCCTGATTGTGTTACACCGATTGTCAAATAGTTTGTCTTGTTATCCGGTTTCATTGCAATTGGATCGACTTCGTCTGTTCGTTGTGCGGTCTCCGTTCCTACTTCAGTTTCAATTTCAGTTTCCATTTTAATCGGCTTGTCTTCTTCATTGCTCGATGGCTCCACAACTGCAGCTTTCGCAATTTGAATTTCCGGAATCGTTGCCTGAGGTAGCATTGTCAAAGCCTCGATGTTATGGCCAGTGTAAAATTCAGATTTAGGCATGAGTTTCTGCCCCGAGACAGATCTCGGATCTTCTGGATCATATTGCACAATATGAATCTTTTTGTCCGCGTCCGCTACGACAAAATGAATCAAATTATGGCTGATCACAAACTCCGCCGCAACCACCTCCACTTGTCGAAGGTCTTTTCCAAACAACTGCATCTTGAACGGATCCTCGGAAAATCCAACAAACCAAATGCTTTTCATCGAGTCTCCCATTAAAATCATGTTTTTCAAGCTCTTCGCCTCCGTCACATATAAATTCATATCCATAAATGCCACAGGTAAAAATGAGTTATCTTCTCGAAGACCGCGAACCATCACTTTTTGGCCCTGCGCAGAAAGCAGATATCCGTCAACACCACATAGTGTGCTGACTACTCCTCGAACATCCTCTTTAACAATCAACTTAATTTTATGATTATGCTCTGGTTTGCCTGGTTCTGGAACTACCTCGATGATTTCAAATATATAGACAAACCCTTTTGCAGCCAAATCTTCACCAAATGAGATTCCAGTCCCCACCGCGATATATTCGCGTCGGAAAGAAGATTTCTCGGACACTTGCAAATTAACCTTTCGAACAACTAGTGCAGTTTCATTAGGCTCGAATTCATACGAATCAACAACTATCCAGGACTTGGGGGATATCAATTTCAGAGATCCTCGTTCGATGAAGGCTGGAAATTCGGATTCTAGACTCATTAGATGATATTGCTTTCGCCTGCTTCTTCAGAATTATATCTACCTGACAGATCTTCCTCGGCCTGTTCATTGTCCTCTTCCTTCTTCCCAAAATGAAACGTATCATATACTGATGTTGACGCTACATATGTGCGTTCGATTGGATGATAGTCAATAGCGTGTACATCAAAATCAAACGAAATCTTCTTAGCTGGCCAAGGACTAGTGAAATCATAATCATTATTTAGGTAGCCAATCCGCGCCATTCCCTATAGTATGTTAATGGTTAGCCGAAAAATAATATTCAAAAGTCTTACCGAATTAGAAGCATAAATTAAGCCATGATCAATCGTCATCGAATGAAAAGAATGAATTGCAATGACACCTGGCCCGCCTGCAAATGGAATCGCTTTTGGTGAAGCCTTTGACGTCTTCACAATTATAAACGACTCGCCAGACACAATAGCCGTTGGATCTTGACTATCAAAAACATTGTCTGGACCATCCAAATCATCTAGCAAGAAAACCGCATCGAACCCTCCTCGCTGTGCTGGTAAAGGAATCAGTCTTTGAAATCGTAATTTGGTAATCGATCTAGAAGTGTTCTCGGTCGTATCTAGTTCGGGATTACGAGTGATCCTCATATCGGGAACCTTGACAAACCTCACACCTTGCTCGTTTGGATGAGGAACAAACGGTTCATATAGTGAGACATCGCCTTCGTCTGTTCGAAAAAAAAGATAGTTTTTGCGATCAATGGAGTCTCCCAAAGTAGTAAACAGCATTTCCACGATCCTGAACTCGCGAAATTCTGGTTTTACGACTCGCGGTAGCAATCCCGCACTGGATTTACGTCTTGACAAACCAGCACCAGGTCGTACTGAACCAGAACCGGAGGAAGAATGTGAAGCTTTGGAGAATGGTACGATAATTTGAGGAAGCATATCCACACCAGCGACAGTAGCCAGCAAAGTCAAGCTCTGAGTGGAATAAATATGCAAGTCACCCGTACTAGTAACCATGAGAGCAACTGAAATTGAAGAAGAAATAGATTCAGAGTCGGTTACCTGCTCGCCGCTTCGCTTGCGTTTTCTATTTGATTCAACAGTAGTAACAGGTACATAATCACTTGGTAAAGAAGCCAGACATCCAGCTGAAAATAATGTACCCGATGGAAACTTTCCATGTTCAACAAGTTCAAGACTCTGTTCATCCCCATGTAACAAAAATGCCATACCATTGTCGAGTAGAACCAAGATTTCTGTCTCAAGAAACGAAATCCCGACCGCTTCAGGTTCAGGAGCCTGATCTTCATCCTCAGTCATTTTGATATCTTCTTCTTCCTGATAAATTGGCATCATTTGCACCATGTTCAAATCCGAATCATATACTCGAATTTCAGAGCTACAAAGTTGTACAATCCGTGTTCCATCAAGAATAGAACCGACTGCTAATGAAGCACCTCGGGATTCAAATTCTGTGTCTTTGACCTCTTCAAACTGATCACTGATATCATAAATCAAACTCTCGTCGTTGTTCGAAATGATCATATACTTGTCAACTTGTTCGGTCATCGAATCTGAATTTCCGGTTAAAGTGTCTCGGCTCTTTGTTTTCACGGTGAATAAAGCCTTGCAATTAGGAAATGGAAATTGTGATACCACACGTGGCGTGATTGATCGACGGAAAATACTCAGTCCAGCGGTACCTTTATTTTCGCCTGCTCGAGCCCCGACGATTTCCAAAGATGGTGTGCAATCCGAATTGAATCGAGGAGCTCCTTGGATCTCTGTGGATCCAACAGTCATATCAACCAAAGGTCCGTAATTTATCAACGCGTCGTGGACAGAAAATACAAATTTTTGAGAAGCATTGGAATCAAAATCCAGAACGGCTTGTTGAGCAGAAAGCTGGTTACCATTTACTGGTTCTCCGTATAGATCTTGATCCTCGTCATCGTAATCTTTTGACTGTATGATGTTGGCTGGATCTTGTTGTACAGTAATATCCAAAGAGTTCTGAGTGTCCTTCGATTTTCTCCAAGAAATAAGAGCGCTGTCAGCGTAGATAGAACCAACAAACAGCTTTTTTTTCTGATGAATCACTGTTAAGCACGAAGCAGCACCGCCTATTGCGATTGGGTTACGATCAACGTTAACCGGATAGAGATCCATGGACTCTATAGTCCTGCCTTCAAGAGCAAACTGGAGCAGATACGGGACTCCTGAACCGAGAATGAGAAGTACGAAGTTATCTTGTAAGTATGTTGCGCGAGAGCCTTCCAGGCGTAGATTCAAAGACGATTTATCCGCGAGAAAAAAATTTGTCGCCTCGGCGGTAACAGAGTTAACGGCAATACCAACTGCACGGCCAGATGAATCAATATGAATAATTTCGTTAGCCCCAATTAGGAGAGAGCCACCTATCGGAGCAGGGAGAGGTACTAGAGATACTAAATCGTAAGGTAAGTCTTTGACACTAATAATAGATGTAGAAGTTCGTTGTGCAAGATCCAGAGCGACGACAACAAACGAGACTGAATCTTTGGTCTCGTGTAGTAGTCCCGTCCAGGATTGCTTTGCATGGAAAAGAATGGCGAGAGTTGGTTCGCGGTATTCATATAAAAAACAGGCATCTATAACAGTTAAGATCGCATCATCGAACAAGTTGGCAGGAATGACAAAGGAAGGATAGGAGATTTGAGCTCTCTCAGGTAATGCAGCAGCGGACGACTTTTTAGAGGTTGACGCGGAAAGAAATGAGTCGTCTGTGTAATCATCGTCATCATCGCGTCTGAAAGGAATAAAAGCAAATAACGATTTCCCGAATTTGAGGCAGGCGCACAAATTGTTTGGATCAGCGCGGAGAAATTTCAGACAAGAGGCATAGTCAGTATCTAACGAGGCCGCGAAAGGACCCGAGGCCTTTTCGTAGTAGTGAAGGGAAATAGTGCGAAGAGAACGACGGTAGGAGTCCCAAATGACAAGAGATAGTCTAGCCGATTCAAACGAAATGAGCAAAGAGTCTTGTTGAGCTGATGTAGAGCGAGCTGTTCCTGGTCCGTTCGAAGAGCTGGGAGTGAGAGACGATGTGGCAGCGGTGCGCAACGAAACAAGACCAGTAACAGTGCCATGTAGATCAAACTCGGCAATTAAAACAAGCTTCGAAAGGTTCACCGACATGGACTGCTCGAGCCCGATATCAGCCAGGAAGTTGTCCTCGGTTCCATCCTGCAAAAGTGAAGAAGACGCTGCCGAAGATGTTTGACCGCTGGATGAGTGCGGATCAAGTCCAGCGCTGTCATCAGCGGAAGACTCGTACGAAGCAAAGTCGAATATCTGCAGCTTGTTGGTGCCACGAATAACAATCAGATTCGTCGACGATGCAGAAAGAAAGGCACCAACAGCTGAAAACGAGACCGTAGTAGGTGGGGTCAGATCTCGATAGACCTGCATGTGTGTTGTATTTGTGCTCTAAAGCTCTATTCTACGCGGAATTAGCGTGAGAAAAATTGAATCCTATTCCAGCAAAACAAAAAAAGAACTTTCTAGTCCATGCTCTCTCCACCACTCTTTATACTTACCTAATCATGCTAAAATTGACGACCTTTATGTTCCACACTGCATATAACTGCTCCGTAGTCGCAGCAAACTATAACATCTCTCTCTACTCGAACGGGTCACTCTCATGTCCACGTGAAAGTCTGTGGGTTGGGTTTCCCGAATGCACTCCAGTGGTGATTATGTAATTGCGTAGAGAGGGCCGCATGTTTTATTGTGGGAATATCTGATCTGCGGTTTTCTAGAACTTTTGGCTTCGATCTATCTTTGGAATATTATACTTTCTGGGCAGCTTCCTGACCCGCTGCCTTTAGCACTGCTTTCCAGCGATTAAATGCGGACATCGGCCTTGCTGCTGGCTGAACGCCAATGGCTTGCCCCTTGCGTCTGTCGGGACCGCCAGTGCTGCTGCTCTGTTGTTGATCTTCCTAATCGGGTTAAATAGGTCGTGCCCCTAGAAGCTGGAGCAAGGCAACTCAGAAAACAGACCGTTAGAGCTCGCCAGAGAAACGGATTCAAAAAGCTGGTAAAAGTGACACAGTTGAGTAAAAGAGCGAGAGGAATGACCGGTGAAAGATCAAACAATAACGGACCTGAGAAATGCTGAAAAAGAAATAAAATGCAAGGAAAATCGCGTCCTGTTCAACTACGTGTAGGTCGCGCGTGTAGACGCAGCTTTGGTGATATAAGATCTCGCTGTGTCACGTATTCTGAGATATCCGGATATCTACAGAGCCCAATTCAATATCCTTTCCATTTTCATCGCAACTGGTCGGTTCCGTCACTTTGTAATTATATTCATTTCTTATATTGGACGCTCATGCGATATAAATTATTCCATATATTACATACACTATATATTCTGTAGCTTAACCAGTCCCTTCTCTAACCCCGTACGGCTGTGGCGCGCTACTCCTCTCTTCCCCCTTCGTTCGTATCTGCCACTTCTCCGAGTTAAACAACACATCTCTCCTGGCTTCCATGCTCTCTTCGATAGGCACCTTCTGCTCTATTACCATTCTGTAAATCTTCGTTCGATTAATATTTCAAAAATAAAATAAAATAACAAATCCTGCTCCATGCAACAAACTATTCTTACTCATCCCCTAATCAAAACAAACTTAGCTTACAATGAAGAAATAAGAAAGACAAATATCCCGACATATCCCAACCAAGTATACAGATTGAACATTAAAACAACAAATAAATCCAAATACGCAAAAGAAAATAACTGACCATTCTATACATCCTTCTCTATCTTAACTTTCACATTAACTTGCGCAATTGATCCAAAGCCATTGACTACGTAGTCACTAAACTACTACGTACCCAATCCCACATTCGACTTGCTATCCCTTTAGGCTTCCGGACCCTTCCTGGCTGCCCTGGCTGATAGTGGTGGTCTCTGCGATCATTGTGGTTAGGCTTATCTCCCGTGCTCGCACGGAGGCCGAATTTCTCTGACTGCGCTGCGGTATGAGCTTCGCTGCTTCCAATTAAGGCTGCCCCTCTCATCTCCATCAGCTTTGGAAGTTCGATCGGTGGAGTCCCGGGTACTGGAAGGTTGCCCTGACTCCTGGATCCAAATTTGTTCTTTCCAATTTTCTCCCCCGAATTAGTCTTAGTCTTAGTCTCAGACGAAGTCGACTTTGTGCTAGATTTTCTGGAATGACCTCGACCGCCTGGACGAATCGTATCATTAGATTGCTTGCTGCGCCCCATATCGTTTCGTCGCGTCACAGTCTCGTCTTTTTCATCTTCGCTGCTTGGAATATGTAACAAATTTCCAGCGGACTGACTTCTAGTCATAGCATGCTTCAGTCCGAAAATAAGACTGCGTCTCTTTCCTTGTGGTGACCGTTGCCGGATCGTAGTCTTACTAGAAAACTCTGTAGAAAAGTCGCATCCACTGCCCAGCTTAAGACTATCATCTGATACAGTAGAATTAGAGTCACACTCTGCAGAGTCGTCTGTCGATTCAGAAGAAGATAAATCATGATGGACAGCTGGACCAGGTTCACCGAGAAATACTGCCTCACCTTCTTCGTTGTCGACAACCAAAACCGCATCACGACTATCTGCTGAGTCAGATCGAACACTGGGGGCTACCTCGACGCATGTGTCATTGAATGAGCTAACAAAGTCTTCCCACACACTCCGCCGGTTTTCCTTTTTATCAGCAGTAGCTGCAAGTCCTCTAGGGACAGTATCTGCTAGAGGAACCTGCGCGGCATCTGGAGCATCCGACTTAGTGTGCTGCTGTGACATGGTCTCTTCATAAGACTCGTCTAATTCTGCAACAGCAGACATTTGATGTTTAATTGGACGAGGACGTAATGCAGAAGCCGAACCTGATGAAGAGCCCGAAGAGTTAGAAGACGAAAAAGGACCATCAAGAGCTCGTGACATGGACCGTGAAAAAGTAGCAAAGTCGACGGAACGAGTACCATCCCAAGTAATTAGACCGGGCGCGGATTCAGAACGCCGGTGATATGTATAAGAGCTCGAACCAGACCAGGAACCAGACAGTAATGGAGGAGTACCAGAAGGTCCAAGAGCAGCATCTAAATCGATCATTGGTTCTGGGGTGGCCGTTCGCATAAAATGATCCGTATATGTGATATTTGAAGAGGAAACTGGAGTTGCAGGAAGGGTAAATGCTGTGTCAAACTCCTCGTCCTCGTCTTCAGTATTATCTTCACATGGGTACTCCGGCTGACTGAAGGTCTGAGAATCTGAATCCGAAACTTCATTTTCGTCACTAGCACCATCCTCCGCGTTCTTACGGCGGAACCGGATAAAAGACCAAGACCGAACCTTCTTATGTGTACGCACTGGTTCGCTGCTGTTTTGGCTTGAGGTAGATGTAGAGACAGTTGAAGTAGCAGACGAAGTTGAAGTAAGGGAAGCAACATTTGAATAGGTAATAGCTGGGTAATTTGTCGAGGAGCTGAGTTCAGACAGAAACGACTTGTCGCGATCAGCGAAGGAAACTGAAGGAACATGAGAAGAAGATGAGCTAGAACTTGAAAATGAAACAGATTTCACTGGCGAAATACGTTGCTGAGGTACTGGTTCGGGAGAAGATAGATCCTGAGAAAGTCGTGTTGTGGTGAGAGTAGTGGTTGTCGACGTAGAAGTGGTGGTAGAGTGTGAAGGGATGAACTCCACAGCTGAGGAAAACATGACTTTTGTCCTCGAAGGAGGAGTAGTTGAAGTTGAAGAAACGGAAGGAAATGAAACAGACGAGTCTATCGAAGCGGAAGAAGAATTACATGGCGAAGAGGACCGTCTGTCGTCGGAGAGAGTAGGAGACTCAGCAGAGGAAGAAGCCGAATCTGTAGGAGAGTCCGGACCATAAGATGGGAATGACACAGAATCGCTATGCTGAGTTGGTGCTGTATGAGATGAAGATGGAGAAGAAGAAGAGGAAGATGGTGAGGATGTAGAGGAAGGAGCGGATGAACTCATGGGTATATTTTCGCCTCGAAGATCAGCCAAGAAATCGCGTGAAAGTGCTGCCGACCGGCGGTGGGCATGTTTCCGAGCGGGACTTCGTGCCTTTGCGGACGAAATTAAAGAGGGCTCGGAAGGAGCAGAGTTTGAGAAAGGAAGCGACGAAGGCTGCAGCGAAGCAGGGCGGCTTGAGAGGGCAGAAGTGCAAGGCAGAGACGACGGGAAAGGTGAGACGGAGAGGTTGCGAGAGTGACCATGAGACTTGCTGGATATGGAAGTTGGCGAGGATCGTGAGGGAGAGGAATATGGAGTTTGTCCTGCAGGAAGAGGAAAAACAAAGGGCGGGGCGGAGGAGAGGGCGGGAACCGCGGTCGTAGCAGTAGTGGTGGACATGGATGACGGCGGCTGAGAGACAAAGAGAAATTAGCGATAGAGCATACGCGGGTGTGAAGACAGTCACATACGCAAAGATTACTAGTGATAGACCAAAAAACTAGATCATGCAGGCAGCAGAGATGCAAGAACGCGGACGTGGAGAGAGCAGGAATAGAAAATAAGAAGCTGGGCCGTGAGCGGGAGATCGATGAAGGGTGATCAGCGCGGAGAGTTGGGCTGGGGAGGACCGGAAGTGTGAGTGCGCGAGTGGTCGAGGACGAGAATAAAAAGACCCAAAAAAGCCAAGCTTAGGAAGAGTACATAAAGATGAAAAGGACCGAGGGAAGAAGAGAAAGGGACTGCAAGAATGCCAGGAGAAAGCAGGTCGTGAAGGAGAAAAAGAGTGCGTGAGGAAGGAGCGGAGCTGCAGGTGACGGGATTGTTGTATGTCGCAGTTTCGCAGTCGAAGTTTTCTAAGCAGGGTAGAACAGTACGCGGCGACGGGAACCAAGACGGCAAGCTGAGCAGACGCGACTACCGTGAGGGAATGGCGAAAACAGCTGGAAGCCGACAACAAATAGAAAGTGAAAGTGAAGTTTGCTGGCGGTGAGAAAAACCGAGAGCGAGAGACAGAAGGAAATGCGATAGAAGACGAAGACGAGAGTCGAGCGTCGTTAGCAGCGTAACACTCACTGGGCACAGAGAGGAAGAAAGGACCTTGCTTGGAAGAAGTAGAGTTTGAATGTTGCATCCGGTGACAGCGTGCATAGTCAACCCAGACAGCCACGAAGGACCCGGCTCCAGCGGACCCGGGCCGTTGCCCGCTGCGGCGCCGATCTGTCTTGCTTCTGCCCAGCCTGGACTGACGTAACACCAAAATGTCCGCTCGGGCCAGAATATAATACGGCAGCTGGGGAAATGAACGGAGTTTGTCTCGCAAGTCGCAGGCTGGTTTCCGGTTCTGGCAACTGGGCTTTGTTACGGTGTGCAGCTTACAGTGTCTTGCTTGCTGACGTAGAATCTACAGGTCTATTTGATAAATTGACTGTAATTCGCTGTTGCTATATTTGTGTGCTGTCTGTTATATTGTTGCATATCGCATTACCGTATATCATCTGATGGAGCACATATTGCATTATTCTTCCGCAACCAGCATCCCATATGCAACAGTGTTGTATCGCCGACCATTACTTTACTTATCTTGGAAGTACTAGTAGTAGCTCTTAGTAGAATTAGTAGCTCCTGGCTAGCTGCCCGTCAGTGTGCCGACTAATCACGCTCTCCCAAGTCGTTCTGTCAGTGAGTTCGCCGGGCGTTCTGAATGATTGTTTCGCTGTTTGATGGCAGTATTGCGCGCGGAATCGTAGTGCTTGTGCCGGACTAAACTTCCGTTCTGCAGTTAGCTAGAAGTACGCTCTGGCCCTACCGTTCTAATCCGGCGGTCCTGCCAGACTGATTTTCGCGTCCCGGGCGCCTTCGCGTCCTCAGCGCCAGCTCATCTCCCAGCTCGTTCAACAAAACGCGTCGTCGCATTTGCCGACTGTCGTTGCTCCCTCCCACCCCCTTTCCTACGACAGATTAAAGGAAAAAACGCGTCTTCAAAAAAAATAAACAGGCTGCGTCAACACCCTCGTCCACACCCACCGACATCCATCATAAACATACTCCCACACACCTATCGACGCGTACTGTCTCGTCACGCTTGACCCTCCCCTTGCCGTTGCTTCAGACTCTGCTTTTCCGACAGCCGTCTACGTATAGCTGTGCTGCCGAGCTTATCCAAACCGTCTTCCCCCTGTACAAGGCCCACCGCCCACAGACACAGGCTCTTCAACCCGCGACGGCGACGCTCCTCGTTGACCGCAATTGCACCCTGACGCGTCTCTTCGCTACACACAAGCGCCTCGAGCTCCGCAATCCGTACTGCTCCGCCGTAGACATCTTCGAGCTCGTGCGTGGTGGCCTGGAGCGCTGGAAAAACGCTGTGCACAAACTCAAGCACCTTATCTGACCGCGTCTCGTAGGGCTCCAGGAATTCTTTATATGCCTTGTTCTTGAGCAGTTTTTCGCCCGTCACGCCGATGACCAGTTTCTGTCCACAGATAAACCCTGACATAGTGAGAAGTATCTTGTGTCCTTCGTGCAAGTGGTCAAACGTTCCTCCAACTTTTTTCACTGTTAGCAAACGTTCTTGATTAATTCTCCTAAATTGAGCCCGCCTACCTGCAACACTGGGATACTCGCCCTCCAGACCTTGCTCCTCCTCCTCCTCGACGTTTGTATCGATGTCTCTGTCTTCGATAATTCTCTCGCCGTCCGAGATCTCCTCGTCCACGATCTCCTGGTTCCGCATCGGGAAAATGACAATCTGTAATGAACCCTCTCTCGAACGATGATTTTCCTCGACGAACAATGGAATCAGTTTCTCGTCTAGGCTCACAGTCAGACATTGTCGTCGCCGTCAAAATTGCACCCTCCGATCAACCCACTTACCTTCTTGACATACTGCCACGGCCTCCCACCCACGTTGGCTTGCTGAACGCACCTCGAATCCGCCCACACCCTCCATCAGCACTCTGACGTCGATCTCGGAATCTCGGCCGATGCGGCCGGCAAGTACATATAGTCTTGCGATGTAGTAGTGGAGAGTGACGAATCTTTCTGGAGGATTGACAATCAGAATCTCTAGCCGACCCTTCTTTTGCGTAACATGTAGAGCCTGCGTTATGATGGCACTGTATTTCCTCATGAAATCAACTTCTGCGAGTTCGCCTTCACCGACCTCAACCAGCAATAGCGTGGTATGGAAATGCATCATCCTACTGCCGCCCTCCTCCGAGCGCTGATAGATCTTGTCCGTTATAGCCAGCTTGTCTAACTTAAACACTTAATCATATCTCGCGAGTGGGTCGATCTTGCGATTATTCCTGTTTAGCGATCGAGTGATCTATATTGTCAATATGATCAGTATGGCTAGTACGGTGCAATACCTGTTCGGGTCCCGAGCATGTAGCTAGCTATGCCCCTCCGACCCCGGATGATACTCCACAGTGGTTGCATCCCCTTATATTTACACTATTATAAACCAAGTGTAGCACTGGCGTGTAGATCATCTTCCAAAATGTTATACGTGTATTACAGAAGCACTCGCTAGTCGGAGTATTTGTTCACTGTAAATTGTCTGAAGGGCTATTTTATGCCAATGTGCTCAAATGAACTAGTTTGACCTCAATTGACATCTACAGGCGCAAACGGTTTTGGTAGCAGAATTTTGACGAATCAGGTGCCCTAGGTTATCTATTCTTTTCGATCCCATGGTTAGGATGGACTGCTATTTTCTTCATTTGGTCCTACTTGTTATGAATTGTAATGATTTAAAATTGACTAGTTTAACCTTGAATGGCACTGCGACAGAGATCCAAGGTTGGCTGACTGTTGACCAGCCTTGGCTACTATGCACTAAATCTTGGCTTCTTTAAAACTCCTCTTCCTATAATCATCTTATTGGTGATTTTTTTTTGTTGCTGTGTTGATTGGTAGCTTAGTTTCAAGATATAGATTTGCGAATCTTCTTGTTTCTGTAGTAGAGTGATCTTACCAGCCACCGCATTATGGAGCCGCAGAAATTCACATTTTACCCAATGTAATCCCAGTCAGAAACCTCCCAGCAGCAATTAATCAAAACTGCGAATTGATCAATTTTAATATTTTTAGACGCGCAGAATAACAAATAAAACATCACGACTAGGATATCCCGGCAACTTTCTTATCTGCATGATCGACGAAAAGTGTTTCAATGTCATTCCCCGCCAAGCGGCAACGTCTTGCGTCGGAACTAAAGCAAGAGCTTAATATATTTCGGAAATTATCTACACCGCGTCGCAAGAGAAGGTTTCTCGCACCAGAGTCAGGAAAGAAGAAAAAATCAATAGATTTGCAGATATTGTCATCTCCAGGGTCAGCATATGAAGATGATTTTAACGAATGCTCGCTGTTGACGCGGGAATTCGGCCATGCTAGACAATCACAGCCGACAGTTCTAATGCAACATGCACCTGCAGTGGGCTCTGGACCAGACCAAGAATGGCAAGATATCGAACGAGCCCGCCTACGCTCTACAAATCGTCTAAAGACCGCATGGGACATGATATTCGAAAAGTACGGCAAAGATTTATCCGACCAAACAGATGTCATTGACATCATCACTGGTCAAATCGTTGAAGACCGAGGTCATTTACGCGGTCGAACGATGAAATCTGGCGATGGAAGAGATATCTGGCGGAAATTTGAATTTGGTGCACAGAGTCCACCTGAGGATGAAATCGAAGAATCTGATGAAATTGATTTTGGAGATCCTACTAGTGGCTCAGATGATGAACTTGCTACAGCCGAAGTGAGTTCGCCCATGCATTCTTCGCCAGTAGCGATCAGAAAACTTTACTATAAACAGAAAGATAGTCGGACAAGGTCAGAGACCCCAATCGATGATAGCGAGGAAGAAGACGAAGTTTTCTTGTCCAGCGTTGTGCGAAAGACTGCTACGGAAGCTGATTTGTTAACCAAGCGTCAAAAATTGGAGATTCTTGTCAACAGCTGGACAAGATTGCGAGCCGAAAACGGCGTTGACAGTGAAACTGGAAATGAGGTTGACATCGAATTCGGGATCGACTCTGATATAGGAGCTGGAACAGACAATGAAGATGAAAATGAAATTGATCATGGATTTAAAAGTCAGGATAGACAAGAGGCTGGAAACAACAATGATGATGAGAATAAAAAATTCAACTTGACAGTCAATCTCGAAAAGAGATCTAACGAGGAAATATCAATAAAGACACAGAATCTAGATAAACTTATCCGATCTTGGTCAAATCGAGAATCACCACAACAAGACATTATAGTGAACTCAGATAATGAAGACAGTCAGCACAAGCTCGAGAATTCCTTTAAATGTGGAGACGAAGGATATCATTGTGGAAAAATGTTTTGCTTCGATTGTATTTAAGATGTACATGTACTATAGGAGAATAGATCATAGACGATAGGACAGGATAAATAAGGTCGCTGTACAGCCAATACGGAGATTGTGGAAATTGTAATAATTCTGATAATTTCAGCGATTTTAGCGATTTCAGAAATTGCCATGATTACGATGTAGGGGAATTGTATGAAGAGTATTGACAGAAATTGGATAGGACCAGTCGTGCTCAGCGAAGAATTGGATTCAGAATAACATTCAACGAAGAATAGTCGGCCGGACTGATATCCATTGCTGCCTTCCAAAACTTTGACAAATGCCTTACTCCCGAATCACAAATTATGGTGACAATCGTATGTCCGGGTCCGAGGGACTTTGCATACCGGGCGGCTGCGACGCAGTTCACTGCGGTTGAGGACCCCACAAACAAGCCGTCATTGTCGACGAGATAACGAGCCATTGCCAGAGACTCAAGGTCTGAGACCCGAATTGCGTCGTCGATAAGCGGTCTAGCAATCTCAAAATTCTGCGTTATTCGGTTGATCCCAATGCCCTCAACAACAGTGTCGACTTGATGTCGCCGTCGAGTTCCCTCGCGCTCGACAATGTCAAACATTACGCCGTACTTTACTTTGTTGTACAACCCGCTCCCTGGCGGATCAGCCAATACAATTTTGATCTTTGCGAGGCGATTCTTGAGATATCGAGACACACCGGCTATAGTGCCTCCTGTTCCTGCACCAGTTACGAACGCGTCGAGGTTCCCGCCGGTCTGAGTATAAATTTCAGGACCTGTATGGGCATAATGTGCGGTCCAGTTTGCTTGGGTTTCGAATTGATCAGCAAAAATGCCATGCCCAGGAATGGAGTCGGAAGCATTCTGCTCTTCCGCCCGAGTCCGGGCAAGGTTCACATAGTGACGCTGGTCAACTATGCTCGCAGGCGGGACTTTTTCTACTGTTGCCCCCAGTTTCTCGAGCAGCTCCACCTTCTCTACAGAAGTGTCATCTGGGAGACAAATATGTGCGCGATACCCCTTTGCAGCGCAAATCATGGCAAGCGAAATACCGGTAGAACCAGAGGTCCCCTCATAGATGACGTCCCCGGAGTGAGGATGGATCAGACCTTCCTTCTCTGCCTGCTCGACAATTGCAAGTGCAACGCGGTCCTTGGCACTGCCGCCGGGATTCAGCATCTCCACCTTGGCCAGGATCGTACACCCTGTTTCTGCAGAGAGTGATTTGATCAAGATCAGTGGCGTCTCGCCAATGAGCCCTTCGACACCTCGCTTAATGGATGACTTGGGGTGTCGCGGGTAGAAATAGTCGACCAAACCAGACACGGAAACTGTAGCGAGAACTCCGATGGATACGCCTAGAAGCAGAGAGGGCGACAGTTCTAGGTTTGGCATGGCTTATGATTAATAGAGATCACCGCTGCCACATTAGATTCATATGTTGCTCTCGAGGGCAATGGCAGTAAATTTGTTGAATCAACGGTTTAAAGAGCACCCAGTATCAATCAACTACAACACTATAATACAGAACAGAGTAATGGGAGCAAACACTCTATATGGAGGCCGAACTGAGAACGTCATTCAAAAAAGCTGTGGTGCTTGTACCCATAGCATCTCTCTAGTTCGGGGGTCACATCGCGGGGTCTGTATTTGCTCCGGAAGCATGGCATTTCTCTGTAAAGGGTAAAAACAAGAGCCGGGTGAACAAAGCTGAGGGATTTGTGCGACGGACTAGTTGTATTAGTAATGCGAGCTAGCCTAGCGCTGTGGAAAAACCGCTCATAGAGAAGACAGTCAGGTCAGCTCGGTCGGTTTAGTCAGCATAGCAGCTGCAAGTACGAGGGCACATTGCTGATGGCCATCTCAACTCCAAATCGTAAATGTCCCGTACTAAGTACGGAGCTCGCGAATCGGTTGCTACTCAATGGAGGTTTCCATCAGGAATTTTCCATAATACTCGCCTTGAATTTTCTTCATTCTAGATGACGGCATCGCTCGAAGTCATGACATCGGGTTAGGGCTATTGGACCGGCATAGACGAGCTTGCACGGAGAAATAACATGCGCGACAGCGGCGGTTAGGTTACGGAGGGTGGTCAGCAAGGGAGGGCGAACAAGCGCGGGGAGCGCAAAGAGTGAGGGGTGACCGAGGATGGGGGGCGTCCGGAGAATGGAAGAAGCGGCAATGATAGCACGAGCAGAAATGTAAGATAAGTTACCACGTAGTTACCACGTAGTCAGAGATAGTCTTGCTAATTAGATTCTCGTCTGGTCCGACTAGTTCGACGTAACAAAATACAACAATCCCGGCTATACATTCTTGCAGTTCACAAACCATACATGTGCGCAATTCTCTCCTCGGAGTCCTCGTATTGCCGACATCCGAACAAGCCCGAGGTCGACACACCCGGAATCACGTGTAGTCAGTCACTCCGAGACACAGTGCGCCGCGGAACCATGTGCGGCGGTTCGAGAGGCTTGAGGAATAATAATAAGAGAGAGCGAACACAGTGGCATTGTCTTTCTGTGTCCAGGCTGGAGCGCGGGACATTGTATGTAGTAGTAACAGCTGTGGACTATCGTTGCCAGTTGCGGAGCAATCTGTGTAGACTGCTCCGCTAGACTGGCGTCAACCTCTTTTCAGCATAGATCGCAAGGCACAATGGCAGTCCCTTAAGTGGTAGTGGCTAGTCGATCGTGCTGATACGGTTGCTGTCGCCAGTCCTGGTGGTTCAGACAATCGTAGTGGTGGTCGAGTCCGCATCACAAACTTGATAGCTTATACGTCTCACATCTGATCCGGCAGAATTAAGCCACGATTGGCTTGTCGTCATCTTTGTTCACCGGCTGTTCATTCTTTGTCTCGGCAGAATTTGACCAGAACAATCAGCTTTCTCAGGTATGCCCCAAGAAAGGTACCTGCTGCTCAGGTCGACTGGGTCCTCGTAACGCTTTTCCGAACTGCCAATAAGTCGTGCTTTTACTGATGCTGACGAGGTCTGCATTGTGACCCCTCTTGCCTTACTTCCCCCTTAGCTGCTGTTACTCTCCTAGACATGGTGGTCATGGTGGTCGTGGTGGTGGTAGTGGTGGTCGCCGGCGTAGGCCTGCGCAAGCGCTCTTCCTCCCAACAATGGTCTCTCTCGCTGTCTTTCCGCATCTCCCGGCCCTCCCGGTCTATCCGTCTCCACTGGCTTGTCCATCGTGCGGACTCACACTGTTGTCGACAATTCCTCTTTTCTTTCTCTTTCTTCCTCGTCGTTCCTATATATTGTTGCCCTTCACCATTATTGTTTCCCTCCATTTTTCTCCCCTGCACTCTGCACCCCCCACAGACATTGCAGTTGGACTCTCCTCGACCGGCGTATTTTCTCTACTTCGCTTCCTCGCCTCGACGCCGCTTTCATTTAGTTTCCCCTCCTTCAGACCTGCGCACGCTTTGCCTGACCGCTCCTGATCTTTGGGTTCCCTTCCCGCATCCATGGCCATGACTGTTTCCCCCCATTGTCGGTTGCCGGTACGTTCTCTAGTCTGTCTTTTTTCTGTTGTCTCGATCCATCTGCCTGCACTGTTCTGTTCTGTTCTGTTCTGTTCTTAGCTCGCTGATCCTGCCTGCATGCCTACAATTTCGTGTTTCTTTGTCAGTACTAACTCTATTCCTAGATCCTCTCTGAACCACTCCCACACATGTCAGCCTCCAATGAAACATTTCCTCGGCCGACATCTGTCTCGTCGTCGACGTCCGTACCTGATCCGAATCCCACGCCTGTCTCTCTACAGAGTCCTATGTCGACCGCTTCGATTCCCTCCGAGACCAAATATTCATATCTGATTACGCCTCAGTCCAATTCTAGGCACCGTTCCTCACTGAACCATTCTCCAACACCTCCAGCTTCGTCGACCTCCTCGCCGCCTCCCTTAAGCGCCGAGTTTTCTGTCGAGAATTCTGCACTTAACCAGCAGCATCAACACCAACAGCAGCACCAGTCCATTTGCCTCTGTCCTCAGACTGCGAGGATTCCTCGACCCAGAAATGCATTCATTCTTTATCGCCAACACCAGCATGCGGCTATTGTTGCAGAATATCCGGGCAAGACGAACCCTGAGATTTCGAAAATCATTGGCGAACAATGGCGTCATCTATCTCCGGAAGAGAAAGCTGTCTGGCATCGTCTAGGTGATGTATGTTTCAATAATGTTATACTCGTGAAATAAGTAGAACATAAATTCTAATTTGTTCATAGGAAGAGAAAAAATCGCATCTCGAGCGTTTCCCGGATTACAGATACCAACCAAGAAGAAATGTGAAGCGCGGTAGTGCAGCTGGTGGTGACCAACATCACAATAACAGTAACGGTAGTAGTCCGTCCAATCGGACGAACAATTCGAGCAATGGCTTTTCTTCGCAGAATTCTTCCAGCATTTGTGCAAAGTGCCATGGTCAGACAACACGATCCAGAGCATCTTCCAAAGCGCCAGGTCCAGTGGATTCCCCTCAAATTAAGGCTCATGATCATGTTCCTCTTGATGAAGATCAGCATCAGGTATTTCATTCGTCTACCGTCCAAGCAAATGCGCCTTCACTCTCACGATCGCAATCTCCGTCTGTAGAAAGCGTAACCACCACGCTTCCCTCGGTTGCGCACTCCCCGGCGAGCAATTCTTATGTTACTGCTTTGCCGTCTCCGCCTCCGTATCGAGGTTCTCCTACGATGCCCTACAGAGGTATTACCCTTCCATTGCCAACGCCTTCTACGGTTGGAGGGTCTGCATCTATGGATCAGACTGCCAATACGATGTTGCATCGTCAACTTCCGCCTATTTTACCGCTTCCTCGTCACGAACGAAACGATACCCGACAAGGCGTCGAGGCATTACTCGCCCTGACTCGCCGGTCTACACCATCGCCCGAACCGGCCGTCCCAAGAACAACCGGTAGTGGATTTGATATCAGCTCGATTATGATTGGAAATGCCGCTGGCGACAGTGGTGATACACTCTTCTCGCGTCACAACCACAAGCGCCATTGCGGGCCGGCCGACGTCGATGCGTTTTACAGTAATAAATCAACCTCTTCGACCGGATATGTTTTACCGCCAATTAATTCGCCTGCGAATACTTTGGCACCAATACGCAGAGATTCTCCTCTTGCGACTGAGAAGCACCTTATAGGCGACAATGCTGCGTCGACCGGAGCGGCCGGGACATCTTCTGGCTGGACCGAGCTGCCGCTTGAGAATAAACTAGAGATGATTGCATCTGTTGCAGAGGGACTTCCTCAAGATGGACGTCGAGGAGTCATAATTGCAATTGAAGGCATTGCATCCGTTGTTGATTTGTTTGGAGCAGAGCTATCTACACGTCTCGGCAATATTACGGCTATTGATATTGGAAGACAGGCTGAGAACGACGCTTTAGATTTTCCGTCTACAGGCAAGCCATTGTCTGTGTCCTGTGAAGGTCTAGCAGTCATGCGAGCCGGTGAGGTGCACCGAGTGATGCCCGAGGTGCGGCGCCTCGCTACTGCGGGCAAGAATGTGATGCTTTCGCGGTATATTCTTGCGGGCACGGATGCAAGTGCCGAGCAGCTGTGGTACCAGCGATCTAGAGGACACATTGGGAATAGCACTAATAGTGTATTGGGTGGTCGATTCGACGACGTGACTGCCCCCTCTACGTTGGTTGGAACCTCCACCATCTCACCGGTTAACTCGGCGAACGAAAATGGTCGAGATGGAGGCGCAGGCTCACAGTCAACGGACTATGACAAGAAGCAACTGATCAAGACAGAAGCCGAGACTGGAAGCGAGAAAATCGACGAGGCTAAACAAGGCCAAGAGCAAGCTGAACCAGAGGAGGCAGAGACAAAGAAGACCAACAAGCCGTTGTCCAACAGCGGAAGTGGTTCAGACGAAGCGACTGAAGACTACGAATGGTGTGCGCGACTCTATCGCGGGACAATCATGCCCGATTTTGTGATCAACGTGTCGTTCGACGAGCGCGGTGGAGACGAAGGATCTAGGAAATTCCAACTGGCGAACGGTAAAACTACAGTGCTGGTAGTTAGCGGGATTGAGAAGATCGGTTACGTCGAGTCTGAACTTCGAAAGGCGATCGAGTAAGATTGCTCATAACATTACGTATCATTTATTCATTTTTTTGTTTCTTTGCTATACATATTTCATATCTTGGTTGTTTATTTCGTTTGGTTTGGATTGGCAGGATAGACTTTGCTTGCTTGTTTTTGTATTATGATCGTTCGTTCGTTTCTGCATGCATTGTATGCAAGTTTTGACTTTATGGGGAGCGTATTGTTTTGTATGATAGGTATGAAATGGAATCGACAGGAAAAGGACTGGCGTTGTCAATGCAGAATTAGTATAAAAAGCAGAATAGATAGAGTACACAAGCAGTCTGGATTTTACGACAGCTGTGTTCCGGATATGGTAATAGAGCAAATCTAAATCCGAGCTGATTAGAGTAGGTTTGAAGGAAAGGAGATAAAACAAAGAATATAGAAGAAATTGCGAATCAAAAATTCATTGTATCCGATGAGCGAATTATCGTTAACAATCGTAGGCCGAGGTCTAAACGACGTATTCAATCAAACTAGACAAAGTTGGACCGAGCTAATCCACCGCCTGCGTTGAGCGGTCAGACGCTAGCCGGCGCATTCGGACTAATTTTTTGTGTGCTGGAAACAATGACTGCTGAGGTTTTGGGAAGAGCAAAACTATGCCCATATGTAGCCAGACGCGTCAGCAACGAACTAGACCACTACACATATGGTGCAACATTACTACGCATACTAACTGCAGCTGAAAAAGTAGTAGCATGGCACAGTGAGCACTCCTTTTCTCAGGAACGCATACGCACTCTACACTCCGGGACCCTGGACCAAGTTCAGGTGCCGCCCGAGGTCGAGGAGCAAATCACGGAACTGATATCAGACGACACACAAATCAGGTGGGAGCACGGAATGCTCGAGCCGCGACTCATCCGCTCCGGGGCCCGGCCGCGCTGAATACACCCCCTGTGACATTCGCCCCCCCAGACTCGGTGTTTGGCTAGTCAGGCTGACAGCTCACACCAGGTACAAGACACTTCTTTTCATAAATAACAGCTCTGGCGTACCAACGCCTTGGCGGGATGATGTCTAGAGTCTCGAGAGCTAAGCAGGCTGAGTGACTCTCGAATACACTGCCGGAGTTGATTTGAAGAAAAAAAATCACGAGGTCGGCTAGCCTACAGGCTTGAAATGGAATGACAAACCGGCAATGGATAGAAAAAAAACTCTGCCGTTAGCGATCTTGTACAGTTGCAAGCATTTTGTCGTCGTAAATAAACCGTATGCGGTAAATTCGCAACCGCAGGCGCCGAAACAACTCGCGCGGAACGCGGGGTCGAGGAAGGGACAACAACACAATCGACTGTCTGGAAATAGCGCAGCACCGGGAGTCACGATTACCGAGCTGTTTCGGTCGCAATATCCGGACTATTACAGTCCCACGCCTCGCAATCCGAGCATATTTCCTACGCCAGTCCATCGTCTGGATTATGAGGTTACGGGCGCAATGATCCTCGCGACGAGTGTGCATGTAGGTGGAGTTTGAGCAGGGATGGCGGTGAAGAACTGGCTTGTTAACAACTTGTTGTCTGTCTAGGCGGCCAAGTATTTCCCGAAGAACTTCAAGCTGGGCGGCGCAAATGGATGGCCGATCAAGAAAACAGTATGCAGAGCACGCAGTTGATTTTATTCGATGCGCGTGAATCCCTATTCTTGTCTGCGTATAAATATTAAAACACTTTTTTTACAGTATCTAGCTCTGGTCGATCCGCATGAAGACAGGTCTGTTCTGCTCCGACCTGAGCGAGCCAAAGACCTCTACTCGCTGCGGCTGGACTCAGAGTCGCCCATGTCGGGTATTATCTCGACAGTCCAGCACACGTCGACTGGCGCGCTCACGTCTGCGACGAGCTTCAGGGTGCTTGGCCGGCTACCGAGCGGAGAAATGCTTCTACAGCTGGAGCCCATAACAGGGCGGAAGCACCAGATCCGAGTGCATTGCGCGAAGGTCCTGCAGGCGCCGGTCGTGGGCGACCGGTCCTATGGCTACGTGGGAGCTCGCGGCTACCGATCCAGACAGATGGCGCTCCACTCGTGGAGGTTGGATTTGAAGGTATGTAATGAATATGGAGATGGTGGAAGCAAGCATGGAACGAGCCATGCAATAACAAGCGAGTAGAACAATGTAAATTAACATCACCGCTAGCCGGGCAACGACTGGGTAAGCGTTGTCGCACCTGTTCCTGCTGCAGCAACCGTAGGCAATGGGGTCTGGGTTGGAATCGCTGATCCTGCAACGGGCCTCTTGCTACCAGAATGGCGGAAGACGATCGGGCCGTCCTCAGCAAGCTGACGGCGGACGCACAATTTGTGTGTGTGTGTGTGTGTGTCTGGCTGGCAGACACACACAGAGAAATGGAAGAATATGTCGCTATCCTCTCGAGCTATCCTGAAAAATTGTATAATAATGTTTTTCGATTGTAGAAATACGATCTTGTAAAAATTCCACTCACAATCCATCTCATCTCCTCTGCATAAATGCTGAATGTTGCACACTTCTGCAAATCTCCTCACCACGCGCTCTTGCCACGCCCTCTCTCGCCACGGCCTCTCTCAGCACCCCCTCCCCCGTCCCGTCCCATCTTCCCGCACAGCCGCCTCGTCCGCCAGCAGGGTAACCGCTTGCCCAGACCCCAGCCGGCCGCAAGTGGAGAACCCTGGCCCCGGTCAGGCTGGACAGCGCCGCCAACGAAAAATCTTCTTTTCCTTTGTCGCTCGCTCGCACTCTTCTGTCCGTTTCCAGCCCAGCAATTTGCTTGCTCACTACTGCTGCTTGCACCACCACCCTTCTCTCCCGGGCCCTTCTTTCCCGCCAGTTTCGTTCCTGCTTTCCGTTTTGTTCTTCGTCGTCTTGTCCCGTAGTCGTCGTCGTCGTCGCACTCGTCGTCCGTCCGCGCGCGCGTCGTTTGTTTTCGTTGCTCTGTTTACCTTTCCCTCTTTCTGCCTCTCTTGCACGCGTCCTACGCGCCAGCTGTCTCGCACTTTTTTCACCCGTCTCGTCGCCGCTTCCCCTCTCTCGCTCTCTCGCTCTCGCTGACCCTCCAGCTGAGTTGCTGTCTCGCTCCCCTCCCCAGACACTCTCTTTCTTCTACCGCTCCATTGTTCTTCCCCAGCGCTCTCAGCCTCCTCCGTCCGCAATCTAATCCACGGGCTATTCTTCTCCCGGTAAGTCTTTCTCTCCTTCCTCTTCCTTTCTATCTTCACCCTTGCGCTCTCTTCCTCCTGCTCTACCTCTCTCTCTCCCTCCCTCCCCACGCCGTCCTGCGTCTCTCGCCGTCATCACATCTACCGCTCCGCCCCCCGTCCCCCCCGTCGCCCCGTCCCCGCGCTCCAGGCTGCTCTTGCTGCAGCTGGTTGCGTTGCGCTCGCAGTCCTGCTCCTCAGCGTCCCCAGATTTCCCGCTCCATCTCGCCGCTGGCCACCGTTGCAGCTCTCGACCGCCTCGCTCTGCTTTCCTCAGTCCTACTCTGCTCGCCCTCTCCGCAGCGTCCCCGCTCCCTCCTGTCCTCTTCTTCGCCCTCTCTGTCTCTCCTCCGCGCTCACTCTTGTTCAGCCCTGCGTCACATCTAGCCCAGCTAACTAACATGTCTTTCCAGATGGTACCATGTCCTGGATTGGCGATTCCTTTTCCTCTTCATCCTTCGACACCTCGGGCATCCAGAATCTGAACCTCTATCCCTCCGATGGCTTCTCTTCTGTCCCTGGTATCATTACCGATGACCCATCTCAGTCCTTGAACGGTTCCTCCCAGCCGCAAGATCTGCAACAGCAACATCAGCAGCATCAGCAATCACATCTCCAACTCCAGCCAGATATCTTCGACATCCCGGTTTCCTCTGCAAACGGCGCGCTCTCATCGCCCGCCCGCTCGGCGTCTCCGCTGTACTCGGTCAATCCATCTGTGCCTACAAAGCGGACCATCGACACGCCTGATATCTATGGCCGCAAACGTAATATGCCCAATGTCAGTGCAGGCGGTCCTGCTTCTGCTGGACCCCAGGGCGTTGCTCCTGCCATGATGATATCGCGGTCAGACACGCCGCAATCACAGGGAAACCAATCGCCCCAACAGCAGCAGTTGTTTCTTCAGCTCCAGCGCCAGCAACAGCAGCAACAACAGCAACAACAACAGCTGTCTCAGCAATTTGATAATGGCTTTGGTGTTAATGTTACGGCCAGTCCGTCTCAGATGAACATGATTCAGACTCCTACCTCTGCTGGTCCTGGATTCGGAGATTCGCAGCAGATGTCTACAAACATGCAGTTTCAGCAATCAATGAATCAAATGCAGCAACAGCAACAGCAACAGCAACAGCAGCAGCAACAGCAACAGCAGCAGCAGCAGCAGCAGCAGCCCCGTCCTGGACACTTTTCGCAAAATCCTCAAACTCCACTCAATGCAAATATGCTTAATCTGAACATTTCTTCGCTAACTCCTCAGCAACTTCAGTTTGTTCAGGCTCAAGTTCTTGCAATGCAGAAGCAGCAGCAGCAGCAGCAGCAGCAAATCCAGAATCAGCAACCACAGCCTCAGCAGCAACAATCCTCACCTAACTCATCTATGCTTGGTTCTCCTAGTGTTGCTAACATGAACATTCCTCAAAATCAAAATAATGTTTTTTTTCCTGGTCAGCTCCCACAGCAACAGCAGTCTCAACAACAGCCTCCTCTGCCTCAAATGCAGAATGGTCAGGGTAGTCCCTCGATTTCCCCATCACAGTTGCTTCTTCAGCAACAGAAGGCCGCTGCAGTCGCTGCGGTAGCGGCGGGACAGAATCCACAGCAGTTGCGGGCAAAATTGCAATACCAGCAAATGCAAATGATGCAAGCCCAACAACAATTGCAGCAACAGCAACAGCAGCATCAGCATCAACAACAACAACAACAGCAACAACTTCAACAGCAGAATGCGTCTCCCAATTTATCAGGAAGTCCCAGAATGGTGAATAACAGTCGGCCGGGTTCTCAATCTTCGCCGATTGCGTCCACTACTTCGCAATCACTTGGAGATAGCAATAGTAAAAGTAATAGTATGACTCCTGCAGGAGATCAACAGAATTTTACGGCTCCGCCCCCCAAACCGACCCCTGAGCAATTCATGAAAAATCTGATTGAATTTATGAGCAAGCGTGGCACTCCGATTCAATCTCATCCCGTTATTGGTGGAAGGACGATTCCATTGTATGTTTTTTTCGCGTTTGTGATGAAAAATGGTGGATTTGAAAAGCTCAATGGAGGAGGAATCAATTTACCTCCCACAATTGTGGATGGCCAACCTCAGAAATCATGGGCCACGCTTGCTGCGCAGTTGGGATATGATCTGAATGCGAATCCTGGTATTCCTCTCCAGCTAGCCGAAGCATATCAGAAGAACCTTTTACCTTACGAAGAATATCATCGTATGATGCAGCAACAGCAACAGCAGTTACGTGCTTCTGGTTTGGCGCAAAATCAAGCTGCTTTGATACAAAAGGCACAGCTTGCTCAGCAGCAAGCCCAGCAGCAGGCTCGCCAAATTCAGCAGCAGCAACAACAGCAACAAATGCAACAGATGCAACAGCAGGGGTCCTCATTGCCTAACCAAATGAATCAAATTCCTCAACAGGCAGAAATAATGTCACAGCAACAATCCCATCCGCAAAATTTGCAGAAATCCATTTCCCAGCAGATCCAATCTCCTATTATTCAGCAACGGCAACTGCAGCAACAACAACAACAACAACAACAACAACAACAACAACAACAACAACAACAACAACAACAACAACAACAACAACAACAACAACAACAACAACAACAGCAACAGCAACAGCAACAGCAGCAACAGTTAATGTCACAACTCACTAGAATGTCACCTGTATCAGGAGGCTCGACACCGGTTCTTCAAAATCAGAATCTTGCTATGCAACCTCAGATGGTTGGCAACACTCCAATTAACGTCACTGCCATGTCTGCACAACCTGGACAGCAAATGGCTACTCAACAAATTCAAACACCTCAGCAGATGACTCCTTCTTCTCCGGCTTCCAGCAGTTCTTCTAGAGCTCGCGCAGGTAGCAGAAAGAACCAAAATCGAGCAAAAGGATCCCGGTCGATCATGACACCCTCTCCAATCATGTCTCCCGGTTCATTACCTCCTCAAGCATTAGCGAGTGGTCACGGAATGATTAACCAGCAGCAGACTTCGCAGATACCACAGGCAGCTCAGTTTCCTGTTGCTACACCACACACTCCTGGCATGCCAATGACCGGTCAAATAGCATTCCCAGCTAGCCACATGCTTGCTCCTTCGACGCCAACCGTTCCAACCGGACAGCTACCAGCAAAATCGCACATTGTTACGCCAGTTCAATCGACCACTCCCACACCGACCGTTGTACCAGTTGTTTCTGCACCTGCCAGAGAAGTTATCTCATACGTGCCAAAAACCCGTCGTCTTGACCTTCACGGTGGATTTAATGTTAGCATCCTTGCCGGACTAGGAGACGAGATTGAAAACGTTCGGGGAGACTTCCCGCTACTTCCCGAGCGAGGTGAGATCAGTTTGCATGCACTTACAATGTCATTACAAAGTCTTATCCCAGGTGAGGTGAAGGTTGCTCTAGATACTTTGTTGCTGATTTCGAGGGAAGCAAATCTTGTAATTCCGCTACATGAATGTGAAGACTTGGTAGATGCTTTGGTGGATGTTGGTCAAGACTGTATCAAGCAGATCAGTGATTTAGAGATTGAAAGAGTCAAGACACCGCCTACACCTCCTGATGAGGAAAATAATCTTGGTGGGGATGAAGTTAAGTTGGAGGAAGATTATGATTCTTATGAGAAGATGACTTCAACTACGCGAGAGGAGTTCGATAGTTTTGCGATTCCCTTGCGAGCAGGGAGTTCGAGGCGGCAGCTGCAGACCCTGACTGATCGTCTTGCGTCTGTAACTACGCTTCTGCGCAATGTGTCGTTCTACGAGATTAATATGGCATGGATGGCTTCGTGCAAAGGGATCTACACTTTGCTAATGGATTTGGTGATTGAACTGGGAAATGGAGGTAGACTTGCAAAACAGCTGACTGCAATCTCCCGTATCTCTTTAGTAAAGGATGTGATTGTGATCTACTCCAATATTGCCCAGGATTTGATCTTGAATACGGTCGAAGATGCTAAATGGATTTTGGCACTAGTCTGTGCGTTTGCACCTGAGATTGGACCAGGAGAAGAGAAAAATTGGCCGGCATATACGCCATTAAAGCATCGATATCTTTCATTAGCAATTGATGTTTTGGCCAAGTTACTGGCTCGTGAAACTCCTAATCAGCATTTGCTGATGTTAGCTGTGATTCCGCAAGTTTCAATTACGGCCGCAGCGGCATCACGTCGGCTGGGCAAGGCTTTATTTCTGTGCATGAGCACATTCCCACGACTAACGGACACACATTTATTGCCACGAGCGTTTGAAGTGCGGCGGCCGGTACTTGAACAAGCGATGTTTGCGGGCGAAATCCTCGCGCGCATTGTCAACCAGAGTGATGTTCCAAGCTCATGTGATGATGTGCTGAACAAGATGCTTAGAGACACCCTGGAAGCAATTGATCGCTGTCTGAAGACGTTTTTGCTACGATCTGCTACAGTTTTGCAAGGATATGTGAGCGCCCCTGTTCCGCCAGTACCGGCCGGTGGTCGTCATATGCGAGCGCCTACGCCGGCCGCCGCTCAAGCTGCGATTGCACAGGCTTTGCAGGCGAGCAGCGGAGATGTGAATCCGTTTGCACGAGTTGTGCGCAAGGCTACTAGTGTTGTAAAGCTGCTTCGGCAACGAGTCGAGGGGGAGGAAGTTGCACGAGCTATGGACGTTGAGCTGGAAGTGTTGGTGTTACGGATGTAATAATATATAGCTGGAAAATGAGGAGGATTACGATTGAATAGAATAGGAAGTCCAGTCAAAGTGTTTATTATAATTGGAATATGTTTTGTACGATAGAGAGTCTAATTGGAGGTTATTATTCATGGACTATGAAAGGTCTTGCTATTATTGTATCCGTGCGTGAACAAGTAAAATAGATGGAACAGGTGACATTAAGTGGGGAGATGGAGATGGATTAGAGTTTTCTTTCGGTAGTGAGGCGTATGTGCATGATCTGATAACTTTATAGCAGCACTCGACGAGAGGACGTCTGGTTATTTGCTGTATGAGGTCTATTTACAGTGGGCGTAGTCCCCGTGTTTAAAGTATTCGCTCGTACAGCAGGACCGGTGACTAGAGATTGAAAAAATGCGAACAGAATTTTGGGTGACGTGGATATGCCGAGCCAGCTGGACTTTGCGTAAATCAGTCGGTCATGTTGAGGACTGCGCAGAAGCGGATGGCACAACGTAGCAGGTGGGTTCAATATAAGTGAAATCAAACATAACATTGAGTTGTACCAATAAAAATCTACTAAAGAAGAGATTCCAAAGACTCAGCGAATACGGAAATGTACGAATGTCGATTATCTAAAAATATTGTCCATATTATTATCAGATGCGTGCTCCCCGGTCTAGAACCTTCAAAGATGATCGCGATTAGATCGAGGCCGTTGCCCAGTTAGGAAGCTATGACAATGACTTTGCATATAAGGCATATATATCCAAACCCGTCGCAATTAGTCCGCGCCTGGCCCCATAAGCCAGAAATTGGATCCAAGTTTCCCTTTTCTTCACAGTCTTGCCCAACTAATTTGGTCTCTTACTTCTGTTCTTTTTCCTCTTTGTAAGTATTTTGTTTGATTAGAGTCAATTTTTCTACGGGATTGAGCCTTTATCGAGTGCTCTTTTCTCGCTTATTTTTCGGACTTTTGCGCTAGAAGACTTCGGTTTGCTCTTTGCCGCTTTCACGATAGACCTGCCTTGGAGGAGGAAGAAACGAGACACGCAATAGTGCTCTTTCTTTGTCTTGCTCACCATTTTACCTGCTGCGTCGTCACATAACCCAACAACATCACTCGCTCCCGCTACTCTACCGATACAAGCATATTAATTTGCCGAGTTCGCACTGGCGGAGAACATCTGTTTCTTCGAAATTTCTATTTAAATTAAGTAGAGTTGTTCTACCGGCCCAACTGATTTTTGCGCGACTTCGTAATGGCCCCTCCGCCTGTCCCAAGTAAGTTTGGATACATTATAGTTTTGTATCTCGGTCGCCACCTGTTTGCATTTTTTGCTAATACATCTGCTAGTCGCGATTTCTCCAGCTCCGGCAACTCCACAGGGATCCTCCGTTCCGACGATTGCGCCCAAAGTTAAGCCGGAAAACGCTGATGATATTGCTTCCGTTTCCTGTATTCGGCCTTCCAAGGAATGGGTCTTGCCTCCACGGCCAAAAGTATGTCCACAGTGCTTACATGCGCCATTGATACATCTTTTTTTTTATTACCTGAAAGCCAGGATAGTTATGCTAACGCTTCCGTCCAGCCCGGTCGTAAGCCGTCCACAGAAACTCCTCCTACGAAGAGGAAGGCTCAGAACCGTGCTGCTCAGCGCGCGTTCCGCGAGCGCCGAGCGGCTCGAGTTGTTGAACTCGAAGATCGTCTGCATGATCTGGAAGCGGAGAAAGACGAGAAAGAGTCTAACATGACTGCGACATTAATGCGAATTGCATCGGAAAACGCTCAGTTAAAGTCGGTAACCGAGGAATTAAAGCAACAGGTCGAGTTGTTCAAGCAGTTCCAGGCACAGCAAGCTGCGTTTGCCGGCGCTCATGCAGGCCACTCTCCGGCACTTTCACTTCAGCTTCAACACCAGCAGCAACAGCGCCAACAACAGCAACAGCATCAACAGCAACAACAGCATCTAGTTTCTCCTGCTCCATCACCAGGAAATGACCAGGTTCCTAGTCCTGCTTATAGCCAAGATGTACTTGATCGCGCCTTGGAGGAACGGTTACCTGTTGAGCCGCGGTCCACTGCTTCACCTGCCTCCACTGTCACAGCTAGTTCCGGCGTCTCTATGCATTCACCTGCACACAGTGCAGCCTACGGTTATGGTTCACCCTCAACACATATGTCCCCGGCGTCAACGACTCCAACTAATGTACATGGTCCTCATAGTGTTTCTATTCGACGACCGGTTAAATTGGAACATCGGTCCCCGGGCCACACTCTCCATTCAGCCGGTGCCTCTCCAGCTGTAGCGGCAGCTTACAATCAAGCCCCAATTTCTTCCCATCTTCACATCCCCAGCTCTAGTCATAGCTCACCGCTTGCTCATGGTTCGCCTGCTGTGAGTGTGCGTACACCGGAGACTACCAGCTCATCTACGACGGCGCAGTCTGGACAGACAACAGATTCTGACACTTGCGGGCTTTGTCATGTAAATGGGAATTGTATGTGCTCTGATATCGGCGTTAAACCGGCGACGGATATATTTCCCAAGCAGAATTCACCGCATGTAAGTCGTCACCATCATATTACGAAGCCGGCTCCGTCTCTCGCACCATCATGGAACCAGGCGCCAGTTGCCGCTGTTGCACTGAACGAGCGACCTTCCAAAAGATTGCGCCATTCCGATGAAGACGATTTGGAGATGGATTTTACACATGCGTTCCAGTCACAAGAGCTTCCGCGGAGGACTAAGAAGGAGCCCAAGAGTGAGTATACGGATGCGATCGATTTTACGTCTTCATTTTCGCAGCGGCCTGGTTCTCGGCCAGATGTTCGAGTGACAGATCCATGCGGGTTCTGTTCGTCAGGCACACCGTGTTTATGTGCGGAGGCAGAATTAGCCAACTCGAACGATCGAACTTCCCAGCAGCACCAGCAACAGGTTTCGATGCAGGATGATATGAACGATATGAGCACGACGCTTCCACCATTACGGTCAGATCCACACTCAATGATGATTCATAGTAATTCGCAGAACAAAATTCCGACGCTACACCCCGAGCCGATGTCGTCGATGAATGCCCATCCGTCTACGCCTTCTTTCTCTCCAGGGACCTGCGATGCCTGCCAGCGAGATCCAATGCAGACACTGTTTTGTACATCGCTGGCCTCTGCAAAAGGAGGGGCAGGAGGATGTGGAAATTGTAATCAACCTGGTGGTTGCTGTGGTGGAAAGTCGTCTAATCAGACGAAAGATACAGCGTTTATTCCATGTTCTGCGGCATATCAAACGTTATCTCGTCATAAAGGATTTAAAGCAGTAGAAATTCCATCGTTAGTGGGGAAGCTGAGTACAAAGGAAGGACAAGTTGAGGTAGCTAGTGTGGCAACCGTGTTGCGGGAACTTGATCGAAGGTTGTATAATTAATTACTATTGTTGGATTGGATTTTATGGGTTTTTGTAGATTATTGGGGCAAGGCGTCAGTTTCCTGATGTTGGTCATTCTGTTATTGGTTGGTTAAATTGTTATCAGGATATGTTAGTGAACAAAATATGATAGTGAATGGCAGTGATATGAACAAAAAAAAATTCCAAGAGTGATGATAGTGTGTGAAGAAAAATATTAAGGCTCGGACTGCGCAATCAAATGCAAATACCGAAAGATATCACCGTATCCTTCGAACTTCGAATGGATGTTTGATGAGGTGGAAGATGAATATGATTTTAAAGACGATTTCAGTGTAACAAGTAAAGAACTTTGGATGAGATTCTGGCGCGGTAATTGAGAAACCAGGAAGGGATGCGAGGGGTCAAGAGACGACCGGAGTTTAGTCATAGAAGAGTACTCGCTGCATAGAAAGAGTATTTTGTCAAGTGAGATAGAATCGGCAGACGCGAGCGAGCGTTCGAGAAGATCGATTCGCTGCGAGTAGAGTAACAAGGACCGACCAAGGTTCTCGGACTCGAGTACAGCCTGCTTTTTGGAAAGTAAATCATCGATTTCATGGATCACGTCCTGAAGCCGAACGCAAATTCCCTCGACTTCCCGCTGAAATGCAATGATTGCAAGTTTCATGTCTTCCACCTTTGCCTCACCACCACTGACACTCTTCCCAAGTCCGACAAAGTCAGCGTAGTCTTTATTGATGAGTTCAACAAGCTCCTTTTGTAGTGTAGACGACCAAGTCGTTAACTGGTTATGCAAATCTTCGAGCCGCTGGTAGCGATGCTGCGACACTAGAAACGCGTCGGGGTCAAACTGGGCGGGAGTTGAAAACGCAGATCGTTGAATTGGCTGCGGAAATGGTAAACCCCGCTCGTTGAACAGTGTGTCATCTTCATTGTTGTAATTCTCGTCGTAGTCGTCGTCCTCGATGAACTGGTAGCTGTTGCTAATTCCAGACCTTGTGCCGTTACTCGGTCTTGAGCTCATTGTCTGCTTCTGATATGGAATTGTATTATGCTAATCAAGTAACTAATCAACTGAGTAATGTAGCATTGGGTTATGTATATTTGAATAATCCGTCACGGGCTGAATTCTGTTAGCATACGTGAAAGTTAACGTAATGAATCGTGCTGTAATAATATATCTCCTTGAGCGGCGTTGGTCGAGGCACATGTTATTTCCTAACATACGTTTTTGTATTTATATTTATTTTGTGCAACTGTAAAACAAATTCTATTGATATTGCGTCTATTTCTATTAATAAATCTATCAAGGGTCCCTTATGCATGTTCTGCAATTTGCTATCTTGCTATATTCCTTTGTTATGTTCCTTATGCCATTCCATATTCATATCCAGCTATCCAAAACATGAACGTTCTCAGCACAGCAAAGCTCGGGCTCGAGAATCTACCTGAGCCAATTTTAAATCGACATCAACATCATCATGATCTAAAATTTCAATCAAGCGACTATCAATAGGCGGGCGGTTCAAGAGGACATGGAAATGGTCGATTTCTCGTATGCTCATCAAGGCAGCCCAGTTTTTAAACCACAAAATATCCTTAGGTAGCATCTCTAATGGATCCTGAAAAGTACATTCCACGAATCGCTGAAGTTGCTCGCGCGCAATTTCCGTCAGATCCGCTGCATCGGCGAGTTTGGGAATCATAATTTTTGTCCACACGACAATGTGGATGATCCCGTCCTCAAATCCATACGGAAAGTCGTTCATCAAAATCTTATAGTCGCCTACTACTATTAATGCTGCCCATTCGACGCGACCAAACCGTGCAGAAGCTTACTTCGATATTCAAATAAGTTAATGCCTTTGGGCACCGCCAACTCCTTTTCAGGACCCCAATGAAGACGATCCTGGAACATGAAATTCACCACACTTCCATACTGCTTAATAATCTTCGATTTCCAGACTAGATATTTTCTCAAATCCGACGGTAATCGGCCAAGCAACTGAAGCTGATTTTGGCCTGGTTCATTAGACTTGGCTTACCTTCTGGTCAGTTGTCATTTACTCACCAATAATCTCGACCAGTCGCGACCAGGAAAATTTAACAAACTCGCTGTCATTTCGTGAAGCATTTATATAATCGTTTCCGACTAATAGCTCTTTTGGAATCTCATCAATCGTAGGTTCTAAAATTAAGTTGTTGGAAGGAGTCGAGTGGTCTTTGGTTTTAGCGTCGACCACGTCTATCGTAAGTGTCATATTATTATGATGTTTTATTAATTGAGTGTGTATACTATAAATTATAGATATCCTACATGTATACCAGGTATATATTAGAAATTTATATACCTGAGTAGTAATGTACAATGATATATATATACAGTACGACACCCTGACCAACATCGGAACAAAACTTCGACCTCGACTTTTCACTATCCAAAAAAACTATTCTTCCAAACCAAAGTGTCCAGGAAGTTACAGCAATGGTTTTAAGAACGGTCAGTCGATATCAATTGACCGTACGACCTGTTCTGCGGTCAATAGTCTGGCCAGGAATTGGAAAGGCCGTTATAGAAGGAACGAGCCTCGCCGGAACAGGCCGACAGGAGTTTGTACGAACGGCAGTTAGTCGAGCGCGAGCAACAAAAAACAAGCAGAAAAAAAAAGGAAAAGAGATGGCTGACTCGTCATCTCCACAGAGTCGAGCAGCAGTTGATCAGCAAATCATCCGTAACTATGATCGATCGCGTGCGCTAGTTAAACAGCAACCAATCTTCCAGCACCAAGTTGACCTTGCGACGGCATACAGATATTTGATTAGCACAGCAGTCGGTCGACCTGACCCGCTCTATCTATTTATGATTGTGAAGATGGCTGTTCATCCACGGACACAAATTATTCGCGGCTCGCTAACGCTTCCTCATGATACAGGTTATGACGCTACGTTGTGTTTGACCGAGGACTCGGAAGAACGGCGCAAGTTGACCAAACTCGGCGTCAAACTTGTAGGTGGAGAATCGCTTATCACTTCAATTGAGCAAGGTCTTAAATTGAAATGCACACGTGCACTGGCGAATTCGAAAATTGCTCCTTCACTAAGAAAAGTAGCCAAAATATTAGGCCAGCATGGCATTCTACCCAGTGACCGTCAAGGCACAATTTCCAACAATCTCGTCGACCTGTATTTGCAGAGCCGAAAACAGTCGTTTTACCTGATTAATAAATCTGGAACGAAAATCCCGGTTGCTCGTGTGAGTGTTTTGTGAAGTCTTTGGGTTATTTGTGCTAATATAAGTACAGACAGACATGAGTTTCACAGAGTTCCAGGATAATGTGAATGAAGCTGTCCGAAGCGTCAAGGCTACAGTTTCGTTGGCTAACGTCGTTTATAAACCGATCATTCAAGAGTTCATTCTTTTTACTCCAATCGGTCCAAGCATGAGTGTACCTTTTCAGTAGACTCTGTGTTTCTATGTAAATAATATTCTATGTCAAGCAATCATCATATTTATTAAACAATTATGCTACTATTCAAGCACGTAGCCGCTTCATTTTCGGTCGCAACTTCTTTCCACCGCCTCCGACTTGTTTCACCATTCTCGCCATAGTTCGTTGTTGAGATAGCAGATCCTCAACTTCTCGAACAGATGTACCGCTGCCTTTTGCGACCCGGGTCATTCGAGATGGTTCGTTGACAAAAATTTTCCCATCGCTATCCAGCTCTTTCTCGGTCATAGAATCCATGATGTACATCATTCGTTTGATCCTCTTATTACTCTCATCCTCTCCAACCTCGCCCATGAGTTGACTCATTCCCGGAATCATTCCGGCCATTTTCGATAACGGTCCCATCTTCATAATATTGCTCATCTGTTCACGAAGATCTCGTACAGTGAAAATACCTTGCTCAATATGTTTCATGGTTTCCTTTTGGTCGATGTTCATATGCTTAACATGGTCGACCAGTCCTTTCATGTCTCCCATTCCAAGTAGTTTTGAAATGAACTGTTCCGGCGTGAACGGCTCGATGTCGTAGATATGTTCACCTGTGCCAATAAATACAATTGGAGTATTTGTCGCTGCAACTGCGGATATGGCACCACCGCCCTTGGCATGGCCGTCCATTTTTGTCAGAATGATCGCCCCGAAATCGGAAGATTCCTTGAACGCTTTGGATTGAGACTCAGCAGCCTGACCTATAGAAGCATCCAAAACCATAATTGTTTGGTCTGGTTTGACGGCATTCGAGATCTGTACCATCTCTGCGAATAATTCGGTTTCCTGTCGATGGCGACCAGAAGTATCGACTATAATCAGATTGAACCGGTCTTGCTTGAATCTTGCTACACCTGCAGCCGCAACGACAACTGGATCAGTCTCTGTGTACGAGCCATAGTACGGAATCTTGGCTTTTGTTGCGTTTTGTTTCAACTGGTCAAATGCTCCAGCTCGGAACGTGTCTGCACAGACAAGTCCGACCTTAAATCCACGCCGCTGATACCACAGCGCGAGCTTCGTGCAGGACGTCGTTTTACCCGCTCCTTGAAGACCGACAAACATAATGACATTGCAACGATTTTTACTCGGCTTGAATTGTTGGCCCTCGCTTTCGGGATCCACTAGTCCACATAGCTCATCGTAGATCGCTTTCTGAACCAGTCGACGGCGATTCACGTTTACACCTTGGTCTTTGAAATTGATTTTTTTCTTGATATTATTGCGCAAACGCGAAACTAGTTTTACATTCACGTCTGATTCGAGCAACGCCATGCAGACTTCTTTAAGCATTGCATCTAGTGCCTATATTTTGTTAATCATATCATCCTTTCAGACCTTCCTCCAACATACCTGCTCATCCGCAACGTTGGACCGAGTAAACTCGGCCATGGCGCCGTTAATACGACGTCCTAAATCTGCCAAAACCATTTTTAATCTGTTCCTGGCTAGCTCTTGCTGGTTCTGCTGAATCGACTGCTAAGCTGCCAGTGAAAAGGAATTTGCTGATGATAGATATTGTTGTCACGTGTAGCCTTCACTACATCCCCTCCATGGTAAGCAGTTGATTACGGTTAAGATTACAGATGCTAACTGTAAAAAGCATCGTCCCTTTTTGCAGATATTAATGTATATTTAGATTTACTTGTATTGAAGAGATATTAGAGAACAGAGAAAAGTAAGGTCATGAGTTTACGCGGGAGTCTGAACGGAAACTTCTTCCGTTCGGTGGAATATTCGACTCGAAGAATGCACGTTTCTAGAGCGATTCCGATGGTGAACAAAATTAGAACAGGTACTGTCAAGTCGTTACCGATGCTGATCTCGAGACAGTATGCTTCATATGAACAGATCCGCCGTTCGGAGCGCAAGAACCGGAATATTCGCCCTCGACATTTGGTCGGGTCAGGAATAACGACAGGAGAAACAATGGCTGATTCCAAGAATTCCTATGACTATGATCCGTCAGAAGTCCACACCAGAATTCATCCCGATGCAAATGTGTATGATAATCAGGGTGTTTTGACAATGAACGATGCTGCTTCTTATATCTTGTCGCAGCCTGCTTTAGTGATTGAACGACAAATCGAGTTCATGAATGTTTTCTTGGTGTGTACTAGATTCATACTTCCTTAAATAACACATGGACTGACTCTAGTTCAGGGATTCGAACAAGCTAATAGATATGTACGTTCTCCATTATCTGGCCAAACAAATCTAACTTGGAAAGGCACTTCTGGACATCAATGGGAATCATATAGGGTATATGGAAGAAGTCGATCTTGGTATGTCTACTCACTTTTAAGCATGCATTTCTAATTTCGTAGGATTCGTGAAAGCAATCATGAGACAAGTTTACAGACTTCATCGTCCATTTACGGTCAACATTTTAGATCGTCATGGGAGTATTATATTGAGAGTATGTTTGATCAGGCTTCAGCACCCAAAGAGACACGCAGGACTAAAATTAAAAAATATAGTTAAGGCGACCATTTTCAATTATCAATTCATATGTTTCGGTGTCGGTACCTGAATCCGAATATTCCGAAGAACGGATCATCGGCGAAGCACAGCAGAGCTGGCATTTATGGCGTCGTCGATACAACTTATTTCTGAAAGAAAAGTACGCATTTAATAGCTTTCTCTCTTATAAATTTGAATGTTAATTTCTTCCTCAGTGGCGATAATTTCAATCAATTCGCGGCCATTGACGCGCCATTCCTTTCGTTCCAATTTGAGCTCCACGACGAAGACCAGCAAATCATGGGTTCAGTCGAGCGAAATTGGGTTGGTTTGGGCCGCGAATTATTTACAGATACTGGCGTTTACATTCTCAAAATGGATGCCGTGTCGTCAGATGATTATGGAGTTCAGCATCGAACTTCTGGAATGTCACTTGACCAGCGGGCGGTTATGCTGGGTTGCGCAGTTAGTATTGACTTCGATTATTTTTCTAGACACAGTCGACCGTGAGTCATATTATATTCATTTTTCGCAAGCATATGTATTAACAAGTATAGTGGCGGTGGGTTTTTTGGGCCTACTGATGATATCTGATCTTACTTTGTTGTGGTACTACCTAATTTGGAAGAGAAGATGCTCGACGGGCATATTTCAAATTTGTATTTTCACATTAATAAACAATTTAAAACTGTCGATCATTAATTAACTTTCTTTTATGACTATATTGATTGATTTGGTATATACTATCGATACGATAATCTAGATGCTTGAACCTGAAGTCGGTCCTCGTTCACGTACATTTTCAAATGTAGCTCGTGAAAAACTTGAGTCGTAAGCCAAAATTCTGATCTGCAATGCACAAATGTTACTAATGAATTTCTAGTTTGTTTCCTTACCTTTTCATTCTTACGGCATTGTGCAATGACAATGAGCAATTTCTACGAAGTCTTCGAGGATCAAAATATCAATCGTCTGTTCAGGCGGTACTTCAAACCATTTCCCGGCTGGCACTGGAAATTGACGCTGATATCGTCAAGACTTCAAAATCAGGATTTGACACTGATCACTATTCCCAGGTTTTGTCCGCGAGAACGGCTTTTTTTGATGCTATGGCTTCACAGTTTGAGCCAAAGGTTCCTGCGGACGCGGTCTTGAAGAATATGAAGGGGTCTTTTCCTCTAGCAGTAGATTTGGACGATGGTACAAAGATTGCAGGATTGTTCGATGAAATATCCGGGCAAGATCAAGCCGATGATCAAGGACTGCGGATTCCGTTCAAGTCCTGGGCTGAAATCAATTGGGATTCGAGTTCTGACTGGACCGGACCATCAGAACGCCAGCGAGAGCCACCACCTCCTGAGTCATTGCACGCTGGTCTTTCTCAACCATTTTCTTCTACTCCCTCGCCGTCCTCAGAGCCGTTTTCTTCTTCTCCGTCTCCAGATGATCGACGTATCAATTCTGACTTTGGTGTATTGTCCCAGCTAGCAGACCCTGGGACTCAAAACTGGCTATTTGGAAATTTACCCGATCTCGACCAACTTTTGGAATCGTTGCATGAGCCCTCGCTTATCTCAACACGTCCCCGGATTCAGCCATTGACCGTAAATCTTACTGGTTTAGCGCATTTCACCGAGTCAGATCTCCACCATATCACGACGCCGTCAACGGCAGTTCTCGCGAGTCTGACCAAATCGCTTGAAGTTAACTCTCAACAGGGTTCTTCCAGATCTTCACCTACACGAAGGGATTATAAATACCCTCTTCTTGCCGATTCAGAAGTTTATAGATGGGTTGGAAGAGTGTATAGCTGTCGTACAGGAGCTGACAGTCAATCATCTTTAGCCTGCATTAACGTCGTTACCCGATATTGCTACGCTCAAAGCCGCCAAGCCAGCTCCGCAGAAACATATCAGTGTATAAAGTCAATAAAGGTTCTTGACGTCGCACTCCAAAGCGCCATATTAGAACACTTGAAGACAGGTAAGAAGGGCTGCGTTGTGTCGATGGATCCCCTCGTTGAAAACAAGTTTACAAAAGTTTTTATTTCAATCCGCGGCCTGGAAAAACGGATTGTGAAAAAGTACAAATTAGACCTTGATAACCTGGCATTGTTAGATCCGTTCATTTTGTCTTCAGACATCGGTAAAGCTGCTTATGATGTCTATAGCCGAGATGGTTCGTCCGACGGTATGGTAATGGAATGTAAAATACGAGTCGAATCTGGCCTGGTTTTGATCACCAGATTCATGCCATTGATCAAAGTTGAGATGACACCTGCTCTGGCTGGTCACATTTTTAAGCTGGATCCGTCCATATACGAGCCTTTTTTTTGTCCTCTGAACGTACGCTGGAGCCTGGAGCCTTCTATTCCTTGGCTTGTTTATGATATTAAGGGCCAATATTTTGTCGGATTGACGCCGTATTTTCAACAGGCCACTGTCGTCAATACCTATATTGTTGCTCGGTACGAATGGCATGAAATAAAGCGAGTTGTGAGTCTCCCACTCAAGATAGTCATCGACGTTCAACAGAGCGCCGACCAAGCAGAGATTGCAGGACGACTTAGTGTCGTACACTTGGAGGGCAACGGAAGTGAAGTCGACGTGCGTGACGGCGAACTATCGACTATGGTTCTATCCGATCGTATGAGAACCCAACCTGATACTGTGCTAGCTGCAATCGTGCCGAGTTACGATGAGACCATGGTGGTAAGTCGCCATTCGATCCGTACAAATATGCTCCAGAGTCAAGATCATACGCCGTCAGATCGAACGGGCCCTAAAACTGCTGAGTCTGGGAACTCGATTCTTGTAGGTCATTAGATGGAATTGCAGTTGTATTGTTATAAGTTAATAAGATTATGCTACTGAGATATTTCGGTCAGTTTTTTTAATTTTGACCTGTTCTAATTATTTACTATTTTTAAATTTCGTATCAGAGACACTCAAAAAATGGCTATTATCAAATGACAAAGTAATCAATCTCCTTGATCTGTGGAAATCCGCACAGCAGTAAGGCTGCTGTCTGATATAGTAAATGGGATCAAAACCCTCTGAGGACCAGGGACCTCAAGTGTGAACTTTACCGGATTCAGATTCGTTTGTGAACAACAAAACCAACTCGTTCTCCTTGTAATTAACAGACAGAGACGTGAAGTTGTATTCCATGTATGGTTTATGAGTACGAAAGGAATAAATTGTCACTTTGTTTAATTTGCTGCGAATTGTAAAGGTGAAAACTGAATGAACAACGTATTTGAATTGAGGATTTTGACCTGATTTGATTTGAAAGAGGAATTCATTAAGATCGAATTAAATTTGCCTCGAAAGAGTACACGGAACGTCGAGGTTTTCGAGTTTCCTATTAATGATTTTGAGGACTGCGGACTCGAGAATTCAAAGTTAGAGCTTATCAGAATCAGATCTAGCTCAGCATAAACTGACCGCATCACGCTTTAAATCACCAATGAATACCGGAAGCATTGATCAATCCGAAATGACGGGGTCAGAAGAAAATACTCCATCAGTTTCAAATCCTGCCGACGCAGGACCCGACACCGAAGGTTCAAAAGCAATGGCTGCAGGACTAGCGTCGGGGGTCGCGTTATTACCCGACAGTCAAGGTGCTGAAAAGCAGATTTCTATAGAAAAGTACCGCTTGGGAGAAGCCGAATATGCGATTCCTATTCCTATGGTCGAATTTCAGCGTTATATGTATGAGCAAGTGATGATTCTTCATTCGAGTGATATTCTCCGGTTTTGCGATTATTGCGGGAACTCCACCGCATTTCGAGAGTCAATGAGATCTGAAATGCTGGTTGTTTTGATCAGAACTTTGATGGCTTCAACGCATCCGTATCTATTAGTGCCCACCCTTCAACCAAAGAACCTCAGCGATAAGGACGAGTCAAGATACATAGCCCATGCAGGAGAAAAACTTCGAATAATTGATTCATTGGTAGGCACTTTCAAAGATAATGGCTTGAAGCTCGGGATTGTTGCGCGCAACGGCCCGACAATGGATTTGGTAGTCAATTATTTGAGCGGGAAAAGAGTTAAGTACATCAAGAACGAAGGTGAAATTGACCAAGGTGACGAATCAGATAGCTCTTCCTCAAGTCTTGATGAAGATCGGTTTGCAAAAATCACTGTTATTCTTGTTCCGTCCAGTGCGGTCAACACGAAGAATGAGAGGCCGTTGAAATTTGATATTCCTAGAGCAGACCTTGTTGTTGCTCTTGATTTCAGTTTTGTCGCATCAGAGCCCCAAGTTCGTGCTCTGAGAGGACAAGATGGCCTAAACGGAGGCGGAAAGCCGCTGGCACCTGTGGTTAGATTTGTACCGGTTAATTCGTCCGAACATGCTATGCTGGCTACGGCGGCGATGGATGGTGGTCGTGAAGAACATTTGAGTGCTGCAGTCATGTGTGCGGTGATGACTACGTTTACTTTAATGCGATCCGATGCAGGTAAACTGCCTGACCAGCTGGCGAAAGAGATTCAGGGATTTCCTGCCAAAGTCCCGGAATGGATTAAAACTAATCCGCAAGGGCCACCACCGGTTACCCGCTTGTTGCCTTTCGATGATATATCCGACCGCGAGACGCAAAATGTCAACTCGGTAGAGTCTAGTCGAGAACTGGAGCAGGCTCTTTCAGGTTTGGATGGGTCGCGAGTAGTATCTGAACTATTGAACTCACTCGAATCGGACGTAAACAAGCCACTACCATTGAAGATGATACCTGCTATACGGCATGTGCTGAAACGGATCCGGGAGGCCGATGAACAGCAGGTGCGTGAACATCGAGAAAATGAGATGCCGATTCCGGGCGAATCTCCTGTAAAATTACAGGCGGTGGACGACGAGATCGAGGACGTAAAGGTTAAGCTTGAAGCTTTCCCGGACCTTGCTGAAATGACGACTGCTGAGAAAATGCAGGAGGCGAATAAATTACAGCAGGAACTGAATACTGCTATGTCCGAGCGGAGTAGATTGGAGGGTCTTGTTGAGAGTTATGGTACAAATTACAGTCGGTTAACGAAAGAGCGAGAAGAGCAAAGTTCTATCCTAGAAGCCAGTGCAAAAAAGACCAGAGAGTTAAAGAGACAGATCAGCAGCAACGAGCAGAGAATTGAAGTCAGCGAACAGGAAAGCGAAAAATTGAAGACAAAGCTGGCTGATATCAGAACTCGGTTGAAAGAAGGTGAGGAGCTGATTATGGCCGGTGAGAAACCCGGGATGGAATTGCAGCAAGTGCGGAATAAAAAGGCCGACATTGAGGCCGAGGTCAAGAGATGGCGAGATCGATTGAAAAGTCGAGATACAGATATTCAGTATGCGCAGGCTGAATTAATCAAGGCGCAAAAGTCTCAGGAAGCATCGAAGACCGAGCTATTAGCCGTCAAGACAGAGACCGAGAGACTCCAGCAAGCGGCCAGAGTTGAGTTTGATAAGTGGAAGGCATTGGAATGGCATGAAGTTACGGAGATGAAAGAGGAGAAGATTAAGAGTTTACGAGATGAGATCGCAGGGTTGATTGAATCGATTGAGGTCTTGAAGGAGCGGCAGAATAGCAGTCGAGGACGATATGGTGTTCGATCCTCGAGCGTACCGAGAAGTGGGCTGAGTGCTGCTACACGCTCATCCCGAGGAACCTCACCAGCTACTGCCATACCTACTTCTCATCCTTCAAGCCGCTGACGGGAAATTTTGCATTTAATTGATGGTGTTTGGACGGGACGAGGAAGGCGAGCCGCATAGGAAAAGATAACTGGAATTTGTCACATTTATTTTTTAAATGGCTATAGTAATGCATAATCGATTAGAATACAATGAATCCGACGTATTTATATAGCGATATAGAGCTTTGGAAGTTAGAGTTTGTAAGGTATCTCGGATTGAGTGAGGACTTGCACAGAATCGAGATTGCGAATGGTGACACCCATCCAAATACACAGCTTTCAGAACAAGATTTTGATGCAGAAATTTTAAGATATATCGACGCAATCGAGCCGGAGTTGGATGAGCATATAAGACAGTCGGTTATGCAAATTAGGAATATTTTCTGTACCGGTCAATTAGGCTTCGTCTATTCTTCGTCTGCTACCATAGCAGCAGTAACCAAATACACAAAATTCGGGCAATACTTGATATCATCTAACGTCACTACTAGCAAAACTCGTCCCGAATATCATCTCCAAAATATGCAAAATACCGACGGTGATGAAAATTTTAGAAAGCTAAGAATCAGTTTGGAAACAATGCAAAACGAAATCAATACGTTTTTAACAACACAAATCGAGAAAGGAGATCAACTCCCTAGCGATGCGGAGAAGCAGCTGGAGAAGAGCATGATGGACGGCGAAGAAGATGGTGAAGAGGATCAAAATATTGAGGATGATTAATTAAAGGTAGAGAACAAGTATTATATACTTAATTGCATGCTAGGCGTTTACGTTTGAGATACTTTTGACATTACATAATCTTTATCCTTTATTCGTAATTTTATCTCTTTTATTAAATAAGCCGAGCGCAAGCGGCGAGTGAGGGAGTGTGAGGCTGAAGGCTTACGTATCTCAAATGCGCTACACAGATCAGCCCAGGAACAGTAAACCTATCTTGATTTGGCCGAAATTTACTGAAATTAGCTTGGAATTTTGATTTATTGTGCTATAAATTTCTCGTTCTAGGCAATTGCCCTATTGTGATTGTTTCCGCAGAGGGCCAAGCTGTTTTGGCAGGCTTGGACGGTCTGGATCCGATTTTATTGTCTGCAGACTCCTGCATGTAAGATCCATCTGCCCCTTCCCCACTGCAGCACTCGTTCGGCCTTTTCAACCGATTGGGCAGGACGACAAGAGAGCACTAAAATCTTGACGACGATATTATATTTGAATGTGAAGAAATAAATGCGAAAATTCGGTCGTGAGAAATTTGGAGAGAAACTGGGAATAAAACGACACCATCGCGAAGAAGCCCGGCCAACGAAAGGTGGTTCAAGTTCGTTTGTGGTGCATTCGATTGAGAAACAGACTCAAGTTGATATCTCAAATCTAGATCAGTTTGACATCAGTGAGTTTGTACATACCAATGAGAAGGCGAATACTGTGCACGCTGGATATGATGATAATCGCAAGTTCACTGATGGACTCAATCTGGCAGTGTCTCAGTATAGTTCTGATTCCAATAAGCTTCCACCAAGGGGTACCTCACTGAATAATTTTGAGCATGCAGATGAAGGGGAGTTGGCCGCGACATCCAGAAGGCAGCGGCCTGGTCTCGCGATCGATATATTGACTGCGAACCAAGTCAACGCGGACGATGACTCGCGGCGGATGTCGGTATGGTCAATTGGATCTTCTCCTACGGTGCTGGAAGCTACGGCGATGACTGTACAGCTATCTGCGAGTAAAGCGTCCCCCGTGCTGTTGTCAAGTTCATCAGCTTCTGGCAGTCAAGCCGCTGTCTCTTCACCTTCTGTAGCGGTTGTACCCCCGTCTCCGGATTTACAAGATGCAAATAGTGGCTTTGACCATGTCGCTATAGTTCCTGCCTCTCCTGAATTGTCAGAGGACGACGAATTAGCACCGTCGGTTGAAAAAGTCTCGCTAAATGGTTCTAATTGCTCTTCTGTAGCTTCAACTATACCCGACAACTCAGCATCTCAGAAGATCAAGAGTCAAGACAATAGCCTGTCCCTCGCAGCAACAGAATCTCGAACAGGCCGAATTTCTGCTATTTTTAGTGACAAATTACGTTCCAAAGCAAACAAATCTGAGGATAGCTTCTACGATTACCATGAAGCTTCGGAGACTAGTCTGACAGCACCATATGGTCGAGCTCGGGATGGCAATCGGGTGAGTAATGATCGTCTATCAAGATCTCAGGTTGTGGAAGGGTTGCCTGAGATTCCGCAGAACAGTTTTGTGCCTGGACTGGCAAGGAAAGATTCAACAGCAGTGCGACAAGCGGATGAACTGTGGAGCCAACGAGCTTTGTTACTTGCAACTCGTGAAGAGAGAGTAGTGGATCGATTAGAAGTGAATGCCGCTGGGCGGAGTCGGTCGGGCAGTGATGTGAGTGAAGTCAGCTTAGTACTGCCACCTCAATTGGAAGCGGATTTGCAAGCAGCGATCGATTATCATGAAAATGGAGATCTGGAGCGTTCGACACGTCTGTTTGGTCAACTTGCAGACAAAGATGGTGCGAACAACCCGCTTGCTCAGGTATTGTATGGCCTTGCGTTAAGGCATGGATGGGGTATACGAGCGAGTCCGGACGAGGCTATTCAGTACTTTCGAGCCGCGGCTTCAAATTCTGCACTGGTTGAAGATGCTGCACGGAAGGCCAACGTCAAGATCTCTTCTCACAACCGGAAGATGGGTGCGGGGGGAACTAAAGGTGAGCTGACGCTTGCGATATTTGAGCTAGCAAACTGCTACAGGTACGGCTGGGGAGTGGAGCAAGATCCGCCTGCAGCGAAGCAGTATTATGAAACCGCTGCACATTTGGGGGACACGGATGCGATGTGTGAGACGGCTTGGTGCTATTTAGAAGGATTTGGAGTTGAAAAAGATAAGTTTATGGCGGCTCAGTTTTACAGAATGGCGGAACAGGCTGGCAAAGAGCAGGTTGGATTATCGTGGATATGGAAGTCTAAATATGATCCCACGGTAGAAAATATGAGCAAAGATGTGGGAGGAAATCTAGGAAAGAAAAGTCGACGGCGGATTTTTAGAAAGAAATAGGTCGATTTTGGATTTGGGAGTAGGAGCGAGGTTCCAAAACGGATTATGTAGTATGTCTGCAGTATATACAAGGATATATTATGTACAACGGTGTATGACTAAGAGTGAAATACATATAATGAGTAGAGAATAAAACTCAATCGAATAACCGATATTTGTAGGCGCCGTATAGATAGATGTATTATAACTGTATTCGTAGATATAGGTGAGGAATGGCATACTATTCCGCTGCCGCGGCGGCTTTGGCGGCAGCCTTTGCAGCCTTTCGATTTTGTTTATCAATAGCTTCTTGTTGACGCTGGATTTTAACTCTCTCGACAGCACTTGCAAACTCCGAGCCTGCTGCAACTTCACCATTCATCAAGATGGCTGAGACGACTTTTGCACGCTGGCGACCCTGTAAGTTGTTATTCGCACGCCGTTGTAACCGCGCCGAATGTAGGCACTTGTTCATCTGATCTTGGAGATTATTACAGCCAAACTGGCGTTTCATGAACGATAAGTCCTCTCGGCAGTCACGCAGCGCAAACATGATGTCTGTACAGTCTGGATCGGGTGATCAGTATGTTAGTTGCGTTTTTGATTGAGTACGAGATCTGGACGAAATACGTACCGATAAAGTTGTCTTCCATTCCACCTGGAGTCGACATTTTGTACGATATTATTCAAAATAATATGGGATATTGTATAAGACTGTGCACCGTGTCAAATAAAAACTCACGGCAGGATATGTTATTATATTACCTTGAAGTATCGGGACTTATCACGTGTCGACAACCTCGCCCAGATATTAATTGAAAATGGCTTAAATTCTATCACCAGAAGAAATTTGCCCACATTAAAACATTACAAAACAATAGAGAATATAAACAATGAGCACGAAGACGGGTATTTCGGATAAACGGCAGGCGGAGTTACAGAACCAATATAACAACTACAAAACAACACTGCAACAGATCTCGCAAAAGATAGGTGAACTCGAGTCAGAGGCCGAGGAACATAAACTGGTGTTGGACACGTTGAAGCCATTACCAGGCACGCGGAAATGCTTTCGAATGGTCGGGGGCGTGCTCGTTGAGAGAACAGTACTTGATGTCGTGCCTGCGCTAGAGAGTAACGCGGCCGGCGTCGAGACTGTACTCAAGTCGCTTATGCAAGAGTATAAAAAGACCGAAGACGAAATGCAAAAGTGGCAGGTATGTGGATTCGAACGCCAGGGAAAAAAACCATTTAGTGAGGCCCTACTGAGTTCTCATCAAGGTTCCCTGCAATTTCCGCAGATATTACATTACTAACAATGTAGAAAAAAAACAAAATACAAATTGTTCAAGGTCCTTGATCATGTTAAACATATATTATGTACAGTAGTAAAAGTATATAGAGATATACATTGAAATAATTGAGATGGATAAAAATAAAAAGCCAACCAATTTAAACAGACGCCTTCCGAGCCGAATCACGAAAGACCTGGACCGGACCAAGTCTAGGATCACGATCGACCACTCCCTTTTCAACTTCGGCCTCGAGCAATTCGTTCGAAACGCCGTATTTACCCCACCGAACGACGGGAGCCCGGACAACGGTCTGCATCGAGGGAGCGCCTTCGACAGATCCGCTGCGTCGAAGCATGTCTACAAACGCCTGGGGATCTGCGATAGCAGCTGCTTTCAGACGCTGTAAGGTTAAGATATCTTCCGATGCTGTTGTGCGCTGCGACTCAAGCAGCTCGAGCGTGGAGGTTAACGCAATATAGTCTGTGTTTGTCGCAAGATCGATGTGTTCGCTAGGAATCCCAGCATCAAGGTCTGCAGCAAGTTGATCATTTATAGATGCTTCCGCAGCTGTAGCTGCGCGTTCTTTCGACCTTGTGGTTACCGGAGTGATTGGCGGCAGATTAGCTAAGGCTAGCCGGCGTTGCAGTGAGATCGGAGGCCGATTCACAATCGAGCTTCGTCGACCATTTGTATGTGAGGTGGAGCTGGTATTGGGAGTAAAGGGACTTGCAACTGTCTGCGTCTGTGTTGTCGCCAGTTGTTCTATTTGAGATTGCACTGGCTGCACTGGTTGTTCTTGTGGGGTCTGATTAGAATCTAACACAAGTTTTTCAGCAGCTTGATCAGCAGCCTGCAACGCAGCCTTCTCATCTAACAGAGATTCCTGGTCCACGACCGAAGATTCACATCTCCTAGTATCCATATCTGCTAATGTTTCCTTGCGTGTTTGTGTAGGGCCAGTTGTAAGTTTCCGCCCGGTGTGAGTCTCGTTCGAAAGCTGCTGACGAACACGATAGTTATTCTGTCGCCGCGGATGATGTGATGACGAGCTTTTCCCCGATACAGACGGTGATCGACGTCCGCACAAAGATGGCTGAGTCCGACGACGAGAGCGCGACCGTGAACGTAAATTAATAAATCTCGATGATCCGGATTTGTTTGTTTGGATTGGTTGGATTGGCTGGATTGGTGGAGCTGGTGAGACTGCTTGAATATTTTCCTGCTCTATCTGCCGCAGACCTGTCTTAGACGCACTAACTCCGTTCAATACAGATTCTCGGACCAGCTGAGATCTATTTTGACTATGACTTGATCGTGTTGACTGCTTTGCCATAAAAATTCAAAATCTAGCAAATTTACACCACTCTCTGTATATTCTTGTCACTCCCTCTCTTCTCTAGGCCCGCCTTATTCGCCTCCCGGACTTATCTTGACATGTGATTATGATCACGTGGTATTTGTGAGTTGTGATTGGATATGAATCTTTGCATGATTATGTAACCTTGGTTTCGGCAGAGGTATTTGATATTACGAATTGCTGGGGTGTATACAAATATACAAAGAGTGCTAGGCAGCAAATGACATTTATCTGTAAAAAATACTTTCAGGGATGTCATTTGATCTACAGAGAATCAGATCCAGATAAAATATGCGCGAGATCTTTCAAACTGTGAACGAGTACAAGTCTCATAATTTATACTTCAATCTGTAGCCAATTTGCAAAGAAATAAGACGAACTGTTTTTCAAGCAGGCTGAACAGAGAAAAATTAATAAACCAAATCCATCATCAGATCTAAGACATCTTTGAAGATCCGAGCCCAGAACTGTACGTCAGGAGAGGATAAGATCCAAAATTTGATCAGAAACTGATATAAAATATCATCTGCAATGATAATCAAAAAGATGCATAGATACGAAATTCATCCATACAACTTTTGATAGGATTTGTTATTATATCATCTCCGGGAGTACGAAATTTGACAAATGGTCGACGAAGCTGACGCTCCACAAATTGCGGTGGGCTAATTTTTGTCTGTATTGTTGCAGGGTCCTTCGGAGCAGGATATTGTAAATACAGAACGCTCTATCAGACCGAGCAGGCTGGTCGATACATTATGCTGAGATTTGGGCCTACATAGAAGTTTTAATATTTAATTGAAAAGAGGGACCAATTTTAGTGTCAGAAAGAGCTTGTCATATAAATAGCACACAAGGTTGACGATTTCAGAAAAACTGTAGTTATCAAGTATTTATATCAAATTAATCAAAATCGTCCTCTATCCGAATGCTGTGCAATCGAAGTCGAGTTCAAATTACGAGATGGTCCGACGATCTTTGAACCGCTAAAAATCATGACTCCAGTTTCACTATCGGTGCTGGTTCGCAGTATGAAATATTTGATCGTTAAGATATTAAATTCAATAATTATCAGAATATACTATGCATGTCAAGTGAAACTACAGATGAAATGTTACACTTCTTTTGGATTGCAAGTCTAAGACCATGTTATTCAGTAATTTTAGATAAGAATCTGAATTTCATAAAGCATTTATTATAAATATATTCAATCGTATATGATAATAAACTTGATCTTCTACCATCTCAGTTTATATCGTATGTCATATTGTCCTTTCTGCTTCGTCTCTAAAAAGCTTGCCGCATGAGCTGTAACGCGTCTGCAGCCACCCCTTACTGTAGAATGCTCCATAATTTAGTCTGTATTTTATTCATCAAAAATTATTATAAATAAATACACATTCACATACACACACATATATATAGACATATATATAATTTTGACTCAATTGTTTTTATTTCTGATATATACAACAGGCGAGATCTCAAAATTCTCTAGTTCACCACCTCCAAGATGTCTGCGATTACGCTGCAACCATTACTCGCCCTTCGAGACAGGTTTGTGTCGCTTCCCTATTTGACTGCTATGGTCTGCGGAGTCATGACGGCATATTACGGCATTGCGCTGTTGTTGTATCCCGATTTTCCGAACTCGCTCGCGTTGGACCCTGCAAGAATCCTAACAGGCAGTATATATCGGTTACTCACATATCCGCTTGTGCACCAGGGTCTTGTCCATCTTGTGTTCAACGTGTTTGCGCTTGTTCCTGTGTTGTCTTCATTTGAAGAGGAGACTGGCACTGTTGGCACTGCGGGTGCTTTACTGCGTATGTCAATGGAATTTCCTCTTATTACTCAGCGCAGTTCAAGTTCTAACTCAATTCGCAGTGTTCACTCTGATCCCAGCTGTTCTCTACGTTTTTTCGTCATTCCTTCTCAATGCCGCTTCCGTCCCCACACTCGGTGCCTCTGGCTGGGTTTTTAGCTTGATGGCCTATTTCGCGCTCAAAGACCAAGCGTTGCGTCCTTCCATTTATTTCACTCCGACCATCCACATCCCAACCTGGACCACGCCGATTATCACCCTTCTCGTCATTGCTGTTCTTCTACCAGGCTCATCGTTTTTGGGACACTTGTTCGGTCTCGTTGTGGGTTATCTATATGGTCTTGGTTATCTCAATTCCGCTCGACTTCCACCCCTCGTGATCAATAAACTCGAGTCTCATCTGGCTAAGTACAACCTTAACAAAGCGCTTCCGCGGTTCATTTCTGACGAAAGTGCATCTAAGCATCGGGTCGTTTTCGATTCCTCCATCGATGCTGGTGTACCTTCAGGGTCTACTAGTCCGGTTCTAGGCACTTCTGGTCAGGCGCCTGTGCCTTCCAGATCGGCATTTATTGGTCAAGGTAAACCATTAGGGAGTTGAATCTTGCAATTATTTGAAATTACGATCGCAATTAAAATGAATATAATATAGTATAATACCAACATTAATCAGAATAGATAATAATATCAAATCGCAATAACACAGTATCACAATCATAGATCTTGAAACGAAGAACATTAATTATTCAGTAAACATAAAAATACAATACAGAGATACCAAAGATACATATTACAAATCAATCACATAAAATACAACAATTCTGACCTACTCCTCGCCCTGAAGTATCCCAAGTCCAGTCCTATTCCTTTCCAACTTCGCTTTTCTTACGAACTCTACGCTTTTTGTCCTTCGGCGTCTGACTCTGAGTAGCCACCGTCTCATCCGCCTTTGCAGGCGTAGGAGGTGCCTGCATTTCCGACTCACGTTTGTGTTTCTTTCGGTTACGTTTAGAAGGTGATTCTGGCACAACAGCGATTTCTCCCTCGGTTGCTGGTTCGGCCGCCGGCTCGGCCGCGTCGGTTACTTCTATATTCGACACTACCGGTCCAGTTTTGGGAGTCTTTGTCTTCTGCGTTGTCTTTGGCTTCGGCCCAGGCTTTCCCTTCGCGTTCTTCTTTCCTGGCGAGTCCTCCACAGTTGCAAGCTCGGATTTCAAACCTCCATGCGCGCTAGCTTCTTTATCATGTTCATACGCAAGCTTCGCAGACTGGTATTTACGAATTTGCTCTGCGTACATGGCCTTCCATGGCTCTTTCTGCTCCTCGGTCAAATTATTCCAGCGCTCGGAAACTTCGTGAATGATATCCGCATTTGCTACCTCGATTCCGCGGGCGGCAAACTCCTCGCGAATAATTTTCCGAGCCTCGTTCGCAAATGCAAAATACATAGTCTGAGGACGTTTCGGTGCATCCGGATCGCGTTCACGTCTTCGCTGCTTTCGACGTCCCACTTTGTCTTCTACATCGCCGTCACCCTCAGCCTCAGCCTCGCCGCTGGAAGTTGTAACTTGCGCTTTTTTCTGCTCAACAGCCGTCCCTTCGACCACTGCATCGGCAATCACAGCGGCCTCAACAACAGCCGGAACAGCAAACAACGGTGGATTCCCAGGCAGGTTCGCAGCACTATAAAAATCAATGCACGCACGCGAAGCATCCTGTGCTGCATTCGATAGTTGTGTCAGCGCAGCGACAAGCTGTACATTATTTTGTGTCAGTTCTTGAGGGCCAGCTCGCGTCACGTCTGTTTCATCCACCGATGCTCGTAACACTTACCGCGTCCTTTTTGACTTTCAGGTCAACAGAAGCCATATCTCGTTCGATCAGAATCGATGATTTAGAGTGATCGCAAACTAAATTGTTCTGCTCTTGGATTAAAATGATTCGAGTCCTGAAATGTTTGGCGTAACCAAGCTAACGTAAACGTACAAAAGTAAACAAACATGGGCAATCCCAACCGTTCGAGCACGTGATACATTTTGATTTGGACCAAATTATTATTCTCATTTTAAGTGATAACGTAAATTATGTACAATATAACCTGCTATTAGCCGATAACTTTTCGTTTTACATCGTGTCAAGTTGTTTTCTTCGACAGAAGCAGCTCATGGAGGAAAGTACGCGAGTCCGTAACGAAATCAGTAATGAGTCCAATGAGGAAACCAATAATGAAAGCAGGCCCGAGAATCCAACGACGTTTCCAACGCGTACAATTAATCGACTATTTTCTGCGAACTTCAAGCCTTCAACTAAAGTCTCGTCTGAAGCCTTAGAGGCCAGTGCAGAGTATTTACGCGTCTTCACTCGCGAAGCTGTTTGGCGAACACATCAGGTTCTCGAATCGGATAGCGCAACCGAATCAAATGGGAGAATGTTACAAGTTTCTGACCTCGAGAAGGTTGCTGGAACTCTTGTTCTTGATTTTTAAGAATCTGCTTCCAACCAAATCTGATCTAATCTAATCCAGTCTAATTCTATATACATAACATCAATTCTTGTTCAGTCGATGATTCTTCTGCTTCTGTTTAGTTGGTTTCTGTTTTTCCTGTTCGTGATGTTCCACCAGATCATGCTGCCAAGATTCATAGCAAGTGACCAAACAGCCCTTCGTTCCAAGATATCCTAGAAATTGAATTGGAACCCCGTAACCACGATGTACATAATACTTCACACATTCGTCGAGTAGTGTTCCCGAATTCGGAGATATCCTGTGCTGCATCATGCGGAAACACAACTCTCGCAGTGGCCGTCGAAACCACACAAGTCGTCGCACTCCCGCATAGAACAGTAGACCCATCGTGTACTCACTGTAATCGGCGTCAGGGAACTCTCGCACATAATGCGAATACGTCTCAAACACCTCGTCCAGTTGATTTCTTGAAATGTAGTAATATAGCATTCGGTTCAACATCGCCCGCGAAAATCCATGGCCCAGATACGATCGCCGGAGCATGTGTCCCGGCTGAAATCGGCCTTGCCTGATTGTGAGCTCGTACATGATCCGCTTAGCCACGGCCCGGTCAAGCACACCTTCCGACCGTAAAACTTTGGAAACTTCCTTCACTAGCGTCATATCAGTCGTCAGATCGCCTAGTGCCGCCAATACTTTCCCGTTCCGCACTCCAGTCTCACTAGTCAAATGTCCCTGTCGAACTACTTTCCGAAGATACGTGTCAACAGGTCCCAACCTCTGCCTCCAGGTGCCATCGTTTCCACAATACAATGAGCTGCATACTCGCAATGCAATCAAAAACATCTTGCTGATCTTCAAACCATTGATCCGTCGTCCCAACTCGGGTAAAATTCCAAATCGTTTCGTAATCATTGTGTAGCGAACTAGAGACTCGTAAGTCTGCCATGGACTGAAAAAAAACCAGTTCGGTATAGTAATCAAGTCCCACTCAGCAGCAACCGCACTTGGACTGAGGTCCGAGAATAATAAAGCTTTGATATATTCTGTAAACATGCGATCTTTCGGTCTTAACACTGTGATCTTTCCGCCCGTCTTAAAACTTATTTTTCCCTGGATGGCTGAAATAAACAGCTCACGCGCCTCTCGGTAATATCCAAACCGAATATAAGCATCCATCAATATTGTAAAGGTAGTCTCGTCGATCCGGCTTTCTGCCCATAACTGTTCAAAAACTCGGTCGATTACAGCTATAGGATCTTCTTTCTCCCCGACCCAGTACAAAGTCCGATCGAATCCGTGGCTGTTCCCCATAGAAACAGATTGTACAAATGCTTTGAACCACATGTTTGACAATACGGGGTTTAGATTTTCAAGATGACCCTTCTCGCCTAGATCTTTGAACACTGTTAACGCCATTTCTGGGTCGTAATTTTGAAGAAATTTGCTCATGAACTGATAGGCCAGATCTACCCTGTCAATTTTCCAAAGGTGTGACCGATGTGGGCTATATATTCTGTAAAGTCCTCGCGTCTCTGAAAACTCAGACCGGCTGATCATTGATTTCAGTTCTCTGCATTCGAGTTCATATGCCTTGTTGTCGTTAGATGCCTGCAGTCGGCGTCGTGCTGTGCCGCTGTTGCTATCTCGAGTCGTAAGCGGCCGCCATTTGAGATAACTTCTGCTGGAAAGAGAGTTGCGTGTCTCTTGCCTGAAATTGGAAATTATTTCCCTTGTCTCTTCGTCCTGCTCTTGGTCCCGCTCATCGCCACATTTTGATCTCTTGGGCAAGGTTGGAAACGACGGATCGGTCGTCAAAGTCTTAAGAATATAAGCACTCCGTGGTCTTGGGATAGATGGTCGAATACCTCGAATAGGAACGGGAGCAAAAAAAATTTCTGGATTAATCCAGCTTTTGAACAAAGTCGTCCGCTTATAATCTTCGTGAGCGCTCTCGGCGGACACAACCATCATCAAGACTTGTTTCAGCTCTGCCCAGCTTTGCTGTACTCTTTGATCGGGTACCGTGACCCTCAATATATTATCGTTTCTATCAGAATGTTCTCCGATAGACTTCTTTCCAGTCAGTTTTCGCGTAAGGAAATCTAGCTCAAGATCATATATACCTTGCTTTCCTCTCCGGTATCTGATGCACTGGCAACTTCATCGCTCCCGGTGCTCACCTCTACCAAACTTAATGTGCTCAATTCTCGCAGTCGCTGTATGCGCCCAATTGAATATTTTCCTCGTAATCTAGATATGCTGCGGTCCAACTGCCTCCGACAGAATCGGCATGCGACCCGACCTCGGGCGCCGTCGCTGGCAGCCAGGATGAAAACCTTCATATTCTCAATGACTCCCCGGAGCGATCTCCAGTACAGATGCCCGTTGCATCTGCGACCGTCCCTTTATGGATCTCGAGGCCTTGTAAAGGAATTCCTTTTTTCAAAGTCGCCAGCTAAATTAGCACAAGTAGAAGAATGCCATCCAACTGGCGAAGGTGCTAGCGAACTCTGTCCAAACTCCATTCCCTCTATTTTTTTACATCCTCCCAATTTGTCACGTGAATAGACACAAACCGAGGCATTCGTGTTTGATAACTGCTTATAATACCATCCAGCAAAATCATCTCTTCTCAGAAATAAGGAGTTCTACGTAAGCAAACCTGATCGTCAAACAACCTGGACGAAGTAGGAATAGCATTCAGCTTAGCTTGTTTGTGGTTGACTAATGTCGTCCGCAGTGATTGCGGTCGACACACTGGTCGTCGGTTCTGGGCCGTCGGCGCTCACGCTATCATATCTTTTGAATGGATATGAGCCCTATTACGACGGAGAACTCGAAGGCGAGGAGAAAATAGATCCGATCATTCACGAGCTTTTCAGCTCAACTCCTGGATCCATGTTTGGTCCAGTTTTGCATTCAAGAGCGCTGCATACTTATCTTGCAAATTCCCACTCGTCAGATCCAGCAGCTACAACATGTGCGATGAACGGTCTGTTTGACCGCCTGGCCGCTCCTAACTTCGATTTTGATCCAAATGCTCGGTCACAATCACGAATAAGGTATAAGAAAACTGGAATTTCCGTTCCGCATCTTGTTGTTGGGTCATCACTGTGTTCAGGTGGTCAATGGGCCTGCGTAGATGAAGCAAATTCGAGAACGCTATCATATGGCGAGATGCTATCATTGCCAGGCTTTTCCTTTTCAGAATTTCATGCGCTTGTTCATCCAGGAGTTATATTAGACCCTTGCACCCGCCCTCCTCGATCAGATGTCTCGGCATATTACTCTATGTACCCATCTCGAGTGGGCATTTCAGATACGATCCGAGCAAATCATACTGTTCTGTCTCTCCGACGGTCTTCCAGCGGCAAGACATTCACAGTCATTATTCAAGATAACCATTCTGGTCGACTGACTGTTGTGTCTGCTCGAAATATTACTCTTGCGTCGGGAATATTTTCGCACAGTGTCCCCCCTGATCCGATTCTCCATCCCGTACTTGACAGAACGAGTTCTCGTTCTGCGAGTCAGGAGAAATTAACGCTAGTAATTGGATCAGGATTCTCGGCTGCTGATGCAGTACTGACATGTCCGTCTGATCATAAAGTGCTACATTTGTTCAAGTGGGATCCCCGACTGAAACCTTCTCCACTTCGGGGTTGTCACCAAGAATCGTATCCAGAGTATGCTGGTCTTTATAAGCTGATGCGTCAGGCTGCTATTAAGAACAATACACCGACGTGTAGGGCGTGTTTGAAGGATAAACATATGTCCCGGGAGCTGCCCCTTTCTTCGAGATATGAAGGGATGGCAAACAGCACTCTTCTCAGCGCGTCGCCCTGGTCAGTCCATATACGAACGAGTTCAGGCAAAATAGTCGAGCGATATGTGACTGAGATTAAAACGCATGTTGGTCGATTTGGTGTTATTTCTTATCTTTCGTCAGAACTCCGTGCTGAGCTTGGCCTCGATCCTGGTCAGTTTTGGGCGAGTAGACATACTTTCCGGTCGCGAATTGATAGTCGTTTGAATCGGTGGACTGTGCTGCGGAAGGATGGGTCATTGGACGAAACATATGTCCTGGACTTGACTGAACGAGAGAGCTCTGACTTGTTTTCAGCGTCTCATGGTCTTGAATTGGCCCCGGGGGTGTTTGTAATTGGTAGTCTTGTCGGAGACACTCTCGTTCGCTATACATTAGGTAGTTGTGTTACGGTCGCAGGTAATATTTTGGATCGGTATAAAATTTATTCGAGTTAAGATTTTGCATTATAATTTGGCGTTTATTTCGTGGATCTGATTTTGATTAAGAGCGTGAGTGTTTGTTTTCTTTAGAAGTAGGTAATATATGTGTTATTTTTTTGAAGCTCGTTGTCCTTGTTTCAGATCAGAGTACCGTTTTTCGTCTACTCTGGCGAGGAAGTCCTGCTTATGTAGATATCCGCCTTTATTGTGTTGTTTGAGATCGTCTTGGATGCCTTCCTCTGACACAAAACCTTGCCAATCCAGTTTTGATTTCTCGAGTGTGTTGAGTTTTTTTGGTTTCACTGTTCCCGCCATTTCTTCAAGAGAACCCTTTTTTCTTTTTTTGATTCTCAATCTGGTTGCTTTGGTCGTGTTTGTGACATTACTGGCCGCTGCTGCTTCTTGCTTCCGTTTGAGATAAGCTTGGCCCTCCGCCGAACTTCTTGCGACTTGTCTTTCATGTACTGTCACCTGTTTGGCAAACTCGACAGATTCAACAATCGTAATCATTTCGTCCCGAGTCTCCTCCTTCGATTGAGATTCATTCTGCATGGATTTCCAAACCGCGTCAGCGTCGATAGTTGAAGTTTGTTTGCTCTGTGTGCTTCTGTCTTGTCAGCCCTCTGATCGGCCCTAAAATCGACCCACTCACAATCGCTTTTCCGCAGCTCGTTGACTTCGAGTTAATATTTTTATTCCATCTTTCTCGCCGTCATCCTCTTTCCTAGGGTCCTTTTCAGACTGCTTGTTCTTTTTTTTCAGAGTTGCTACTTCTGTATCTGATATGTTCCCTAAGTCTTCATCGTCATCCGGACCAGATGACAGATCTTCGCGGTCGGAGACCGGCTCGTTTGGGTTGAAATCCTCATCTTCCGATTCATTATATTCTTCTTCGAGCCCTTTATTCTCGTTCTCTGATAGTTTGGCCATTCTTCTGTTTATTACGGAGCGGATGGAATTTACGCGGTGAAGCGAGCTCGAAGACCACATTCTCCCAACCACTGTTAAATCTTATTTTTTACTGGAACAATTTAAGAAGTTCATCATTTTCGAGAGAAATACAATAGAATAATATAGTACTGTGATGCCCAACCTTACAATAGGCGTGTTAGCACTGCAAGGAGCATTTGCAGAACATTCAAAGCATCTTGTTCAAGCAGCACAGGCCGGATCAACTAGTCCACTGTCGAAATATACAGTGTCAGTCATTGAGGTCCGGACTCCAGAACAGCTCAACTTGACAGACGCATTGGTACTGCCAGGTATTTCTCATCTACAGTCTTTTATAATTCTTGTCTAACGTAGTCAGGCGGCGAAAGCACGGCGATAAGCCTTATTGCCGAACGAACAGGACTTTTGGATCCTCTTCGCGAATATGTCCAGTAAGCAACCAACCAAATCTATTCATAAAGCTAACGTCACAGAATCAAAAGGAGACCTGTCTGGGGAACTTGTGCCGGACTAATCTTGCTTTCAGACGAAACAACTCGTGCAAAGCGAGGCGGTCAGGAGCTGATTGGCGGACTCCATGTTCGGTGCCAACGAAACCATTACGGCCGGCAGACAGAGTCGTTTTCGGCAGCCTTAGACCTCCCATTCATAAAGCTCGATGACGAAGACCCGTTTGTTGCTATTTTTATTCGTGCGCCGGTCGTCGAGAAAATATTGGCATCTACGGACCTGAAAGAAGATGATGATGTGGATATCCCCGATCTGGTGCATGCACCGCGTTTGCATCGCCAATCCTCTGACTCACTCGCACCGGTTGAAATCATCGCTAAAGTCGACTCCGACATTGTTGCTGTCCGTCAAGGGTCCATATTCGGGACTACTTTCCATCCCGAGCTGACACCAGACGTTAGATTACACCGATGGTGGTTGACGGATTGTGTAGTGCCTAATCTAGCTCAGTCTTGATTCACCATGATATTAGAGTAATTCAATATATATGTACAACGTAGCAACATTTCAAGCAAGACAGTTCATTTAGTCATCTGGATAGAATGTTCTTGAATTTATTTCAAATCAACAATGACTAATCGAGATAGACTAATTCCAGCATTCTATCTCAAGCCAGCAGAACTAAGCAAAGGTCATCAAATTTCTTCGTCACTGGAAAACAAATCGAAGTCTGTTTTCTGAGTCATCTTACGAACATGTTCAATATACCGCTGACTTCTCGCTGGAGGCAGGTCGTCCAAATCATCTGCATGGAGAGGCAAGAATCTGAAATCAATGTACGCTTTTCTGCCGTCGCCAATATCGCATAAACTTTGGATACTCATGATTCCCTCATGATCGATTCGAAAAGAAATCATTGTCGCCAACTTCACGGCTTCTCTTACGCGCTGGACAAGTTTGTAGTTGTACTGGCGATATACACGATCGACAAGCTCTGGCATAACAAATGAATCAATGACGTTTCGGTCTTTGCCAACCGTCCACGCAAACGAACCCAGCTCGCTTTGGGTGATCAGTTCTAAAGTCTGGAAAGTAGTTCCTGTCTGCGCAGCGTTTACGGTCAACACAGTCTCCGACCCGGGAGCGTCCAGATCTCGAAACGCTTCATATAACGGCTGAGGATGGAGAATTACGCTTAGCTGGAGCTGATCTGTGGAAAGAATGATATCTGTCATTCCATCTTCGCCGTCCAATTCCAAAGAAGTAGTAAATTCACATGTAGTTACCAGAGTTCCTTCATCGAGCCTGGCTTGTTAGATTTCGCAACCAAGGTTTAGTTCGATACATACATTACAATAAAGGGATCTCCAATGTGCCTGTATTGTAGTTTACACAGACTCGAGCTACTGAGTAACTGTCTCGATTCATCGGTTCTGTCTGCGCGAGTCCTTCGAGAATCATTCACCACTGGATCCTGCACATCGGAGCTGAAGATCTGAAAACATTCTACCAACGCATCTAGCTGCAGTGAAAACGACTCAGTTGCCTCTTCTTCCTCTTCTAATTTTTGTACTACTTGTCCATCGCTGTCGTCAGCAGTTTGAGTACGTTGGACCGGATTAAATAAATAAGACGAGAAAAATGACTTATCCAAAAACGCGTGAGCTTGACATGCCTTGAATGCTTCTGCAGATACAGTGATCCCTTGGCTCGAAATCGAAATCTCAGCTCGCTTTGACACACTACTTAGTGAGTGCAAAACGCGATATATAAAGGAAACACATGTTGAAACTGCATCGAACTCGATTTCGTTGCGATCTTCGACCATTTTTGTCCTATGCTTCTTTTTGACTATGTCTGCGACGCGACTGAATATGTATCCACTTAGTTATTCTTAGTCAACGTCATTGTGGCAAATATATCTAGCTTAATTCTACTAATCAAATCAAAAGCAATCAATTCGAATCAATAGAATGCGAATGGGATGGAATGGAGCAATCGAGTGCAAGATGATCTAGTATAATGATTACATAATAGTCTAGGATTAGTAGATGACATAATCACTAGTGCTGTTGCAGCGGCTTGAGGAAAGCACGGAGTCCAGCGCGGCTCTTTTACTCGAGGAAAGCTACCGAAGAGTCATAAGTGTAGTTATGGACACTGACTCGTTCAACATTCTGTTATTTTTGGGCCATTGGAGGATCTAAAGCAGCAAATAATTTGCAATACAATGATTGTTTCGCGAGAATTTCCACCACTGCCAACTCTGGAGGAGCTGAAAGCGCTATATCCCGATGATTTGGAGTTGATCCAAGTACAGGTTTTGTTCAGACATGGTACGTGTCTTCTGTTATATAGACATTGACGAATGCTGGATGCCGGAACTAACAACATCATTAACAACAGGCGAGCGAACTCCTGTTCGAGCACGATTCCAAACGTGGGGACTGCAGCCTTTCTGGCCATTTTGCAAAATTGCTGAGAGATTTGTGCAGTCGATAGTTACGTATCCCAATGCGGATGTGACTCCGTTCGAATATGTTCGTCGGTTGGAGTCGGTTGCGAACCATTTACCAAAAAATATTCCAGTAGCTGCATCCGGTTTCAAACAAGGAGACCATGACGGATTGTGTATGCTCGGTGAACTTACAGACCTCGGACGGTATACAGGATTTGTTCTTGGAGAACGCCTTCGTTGGAAGTATGTCGATCAGCTTGGGTTTCTGCCTAGACTGTTTGACGACCACGGACCATTTTACTTTCGGTCGTCTCACATTGCGCGGTCTAACGAGACATTACTGTCTCTATTTCAAGGACTGTATCCGAGCACTTTTCAAGCGGGCGGAATTAAACCCGTGGTATACACGCGGTTGTTTCCGCAGGAAAACTCGTATCCAAACGATGAAAACTGTCGCCGACTCTCCGAGCTAGGATTCATGTTTGCCGAGGTGGTCGCACACAAATGGAACCCGGTTTTGGCAGGCTATCCATCTTCACAGGTCAAAGACGTACTGCCGGATGGAATCGCTATCGACGGATCGCCGCGCGCATCCGGCGTGTTCGATACCGTCGCCGCTTGCAAAGCACATGACGTCGCTCTTCCAGCAGGATTTGACGATCCTAAAGTCGTTGACACAATCCGTGAGGCTGTTATCGACGAATGGTATCTGGGCGTACAGTCGTCAAACGAGTACCGGAAACTTGCTGTCGGCGCACTTGCTGGTGACTTTGTCCATCGCATGGAAGCCGCCGTCCAATACGATACGGAGAAGCAGAACCTTGCTCCCCATTTGATCGCCGCGCAGAAAAAGCTTCGGGACTTACTGGCGCAAGGCACAACGACGCCAGATAAACTCGTCGGTGGCGGTAACCCGGACATCAAACTCGCGTTGTACGGTTCTCACGACACCACGATAGCCTCTTTACTCTGCGCACTGGAGGCCTTTGACCGAAAATGGCCACCATTCACCGCAGACTTAACGATGGAGCTTTTTGCAAAGAATGTCTACGCCGAAAAAATTGAGCCAATCCAGCTCGTGTCGACTCCAAATACCAGCGAATCGGATTCCTCGGCCGCCAATACTCATCAGAAAAAGCCTGTCAAAAGAGATTACTACGTCCGACTTTCATACAACGACCAGATCTTACGATTGCCAGGTTGTGTCCCGGAGGGTCGTCACCTTCCCGGAGATGAGTCCATTTGCACCTTTTCCGCATTCCAGAGAATCGTGGATAGCTTCACGCCCATTAACTGGGAACGTGAATGTAGAACCAATCTCGGCGAACCTCTCAAAGACGCCCCTGAAATCGCTAAAGCCTTTGCACAAATACCTAGACAATCCGGCCAGGTAATGGCCAAAGTCCAAGCCTAGAATAGGCACACCGACTTTTTCCAAAACCTACTGCGAATCTTGTTTATTAGAATGTTTATTATCATAAAAGTTACCTAATCAATACACCGGTTCAGAAGATCGATCAACAGCGAGAACGCTGTCAATGAAACAAATTAATAGAACAAATTCAAATAAAAATAAGATCATCATGCATATTCTTTCAAACTAGGCTCACTAATCAGCCAAGCAAGTCAAATACAATAATTTCAAGTCACCTATACACATGCACCTAAATAAACATTTGAAACTTGACACCTTGCAAAACCCAAACAAAAATAGCAGCAGAATCAATCCACAACACGAGATAAAACAGATAAATCTTATGAACGCGCTTGAATGCAAAATGAAATAAAAAACAAACAACAAACACTTCATCTGAAGCCAAGACCAGACTCTAATGCTTGCACAGCGGCAAGTAATCTATTATCTGCGTGAACGTTGTGTTTCGCAATCTTTTCGCGCCAACCACCATATTCTAAGTAAATTCCATTCGCTCGTTTAAGAGCCTCTTGTATGACTAAAGTCCAAGCTCGCGAAAGCTCATCGAGTGCGATGTGCTTGAAACTATTGTTTGCTGGGGAAGTCCATTCAGGCAAACGAGCAACAAGGTTCGTGACGCCGTCGAGAAACTGCAGAGAGGTCGCGATCTGCTGTTCTCGGGGTGGAAGAAAATTTTGAGTATAATCAGAGACAGCGGAAAGAAACTCCGACACGTGGGGTCGTACCCGCATGAAGGCATAATCGCCAAGAGGATCACACTTATAGGGAAATGAATCAGTGATCCGGTTGAAAGAGCGATTCAGATAATCCAGGGAGGTCGATAAAGTAGGGATAGGTGCAAGGCTGCTGACCTCATCAGCTAGGTAGCTATGCTTTGTGACAAGAGTGTGAATCAGCGATCGAAGTTCACGAGGATCTAAGATTTCGAGTCGCCGATTAAGCGGCAAAGGCTTGCTGATAATGCCTGTCCTTGCCCGTTTAGCGTGACCATGATGGAGTTGATAGTGGCTGTTTGGATGGCGATGCTGGTGATTAGATGAAGAGCTATGTGGATGCTGGCTGGTGTGCACCTGATTGTGGTGGAGATGCGGAACTCTAGAAGACGAAGCAACGGCCGTCGCCAGGTCAGGGAAGTCGTAAGCGGAGTAGGATTCCGGCGACGATACCATTTCATCATCCGAATCATCATCATGGGAGATCTTTCGTTTGAAACCGCTTGAACGAGGCAATGGCGACAATGGCGATTGCAAAGATGTCTGGCCTGTCGCTGGAGCTGATGGACCTGCTGCAGAGGCCGAAGGAGAGGACGGCGGGGACTCTTTTGGTTGGCCAAAGAGCGGGAAACCCACATGCGGACTTGAAAACGGAAGAACAGCGCTCATTTTTTGGAAAACCAAATTAAAAAATGGGACGCAATACGCTGACAATCAACGATTTCTCCGTAAGGGCGGAAAACAGCAGAAGTACAGCGGTGAAACAGGACTTTAAGTGATGGTAAACTGAGAGAAACAAGAACAAATTTGCCGCTGGGAACCAGACACCCAGTGGAAGTCTACGCTGTCAGGACAACGCCGCTCACCACAGAAGCGGATAATTGTTTACAAGATTCCTATTTCGGGAAAATGATATTCTGGTCTCTGATTGGAAAACAAACTCAGTAGTGATTAACGATTCAAATGTTTTTTAGTTTAGATTCTGATTTTTATTCGTTTCAGTATAAGCCGGTATTTTCGAAACAGTCAGTTGTATGAGCTGTACTACCGATTACTTCATTACAACTAGTCCTAATCAACCAAGCAAGGCCAGTCTATCCCTGCTTACAGAGTATGATGGTTTTTGTACGGTACAAGGATCTTATGAGCCTACAGCCAATTCCCCACCAAAGATCCGGTTGCGTCCGACAGCGTCCGATTCAATCCGACCCTTGACTCCGGTTCAGGTCCGATAAAATTTATTTTTCTCAGATTGTTCCAGTCATAATAAATGAAGGATATTAATTAATAGTATTATGTTGGTTATGCTAATATTATATACAGTCCATATCATGACAATGCATGTCACGTTGGCAAAACTCCGAGACCCATGCACAAAATTATAGAGAAAGAATCCTAGTTAATATACAGCGTGTTGGTATTCTATGTCTGCGTCGGACGGTTGAGGCAGTAGCGGTAGAAAATTGAATTGGGGACGGGAGCTGACAGAGATTTGGGGGGTTTTAGTTGAATCATGACCATCCTCCTCGAAATAGTCCTCCACCGTAGAGCACGATGAACTGCGCGTAGAAAGCTCAGAAGATGACGTGCATTGCAGCCGGCTACTAGGCTTCCCTACCTCGGTCGGACGACGTGGAGAATGATACCAAACGTCATCATCGTCCGTCGCAGCAAGAGAAAGCTTGCGAATGGTCTGTAGGGACTGCAAAAGCTCAGAGGACGGTAGCACTTGTGCCGAATGAGCATTGCTGTTATCATCATAGCTGTAGTATTCGTCGTCTCCAGTGTATCGGCTCCAATAGGAAATATCGTCTTCTTCTGTCGCAGGAGCAGTAGCATCATACTTTGAATCCGAATGACCAGGCGAAGACAAATATATAAGTCTTCCACAATGTGCCTCGTCGGAAGGCGACATCGGACGACTATGCATTGCATTATTCGGTTTCAGAGGAGCATTAAACGCGTATGGAGAAGGATCTGAAGGCAAGACCGAGTTACAACCAACTGAAGACAAATGCATTTCAGTAAGAATAGCATCTTTAATGCGCTTCTTCTCGTCTCTAGATGTGCGCTGAGAAAACCAGGCGTGATCGGCCAAAGCAATGGTCGGCATCCATGGAAGCCAATAATACCAATCATCGGTCTCTGCAGAGCGAGCGTCCAGGAACTGCCAGACTGAAATGCCAGGGCCATCACATGAGCATGTCCAGAGCAGTTCAAGGTCGCTACCAACGTCCGAGTGACTTGAAATATTACTTTGAACGTGTAATAGAGCTGCCGCAAGATATGTGGTCTCATCTAGCCGCTTGACTCCTAGAGAACATAAAAGCGAAGTCAGGCCATCAGTAGCCGCCAACCTCTTAGCCGTATGCAACCTCGATGCTATTTCAAACGCGGCAGCAGGCAAGCTAGCACTAAGTAAAGCCGACGTCCAATGCAGCGGTCCTCTCGAACAATATGGCACAGAGGCAGCAATTTCGATTCGTGTACGGACAGAGGGCACGAGAGAGGCCAATAGAGCCGGCGTAGGAGCTGTGGGATCAGGCAAGACGGCGAACAGGTGATCGACCAAGGCCTGGATCTGGGGCTCTGTAACCGACATAGCGACTATATTTCGCAAAGACTTCTCAACTCTGGCTGTACATTAATCAGACGGGAACTGTGGACGGTTAAATTGGATTAAAAGGACATCTAGGAAAAACCGCCATTTTTAAAGATCTCGCTATGTTGCAACCAGTGCCACCTCGGCCGATGGATGAATGGGACGATGAAAATGTGGGGAAATGCTGTCTGGGGAACCACACTCACCCGACACAGTCATGTGCCATCCCTGTTCCGGTCGGAAGGGCAAATTTCTCTACGTAATACATTATACTAGTGATTATGTAATAGGAATTGTATTGCCCTGGGAAAGATAAAATTGAACTAATTACATAAGAGCATAGCAATGCTGACTAATGATTCTGCTATTCTTATATAATTCTATACCAAGCTTTTAATTAAATTTTATCGGAATGGTTCGAGCAACGCCACGTTGATGAGATCTGGTACAGGAGCGCGCGTTGTGATGAAATAAACGGAAGGTTTATGCGGTTTTGGACTGCAAATGTTTACTCATTTCAAAGTCGAAATATTTGTTGCGCGCTGAAATCCGAAATCAATTAAGTTAATTACGAGTATGGAGAATCATCCGTTTCCTCAGAGACCGCCGCTGTATGCGAAAGGTCACATCGACTGTCCTTATGAGGTATGATCTGGTACCGGAAGACGACTATAGCATTACTAATCGAAACGTAGGGCAGAGATATGCTAGATCTTCCAGAATATAATCGTGGAACGGGATTCACGATTGCGGAGCGGGATGAATTCCAGTTGCACGGTCTACTTCCGAGTTCTGTGCAGACTTTACGCAACCAGACTGACCGAGCATATTCACAGTTTTGCAAGCTCTCCACGTCGCTCGAGAAGAATACGTTTCTTATGTCGCTCAAAGTTCAAAACGAGGTTTTGTACTTCCGCTTGTTGCTTGACCATATTGTTGAGGTTTTTCCGGTCGTGTATACACCCACAGAGTCGGAGGCTATCGAGAATTATTCAAGACTGTTCCGACGCCCGGAAGGCTGCTTTTTGGACATCAACCATCCCGAGCACGTCGAGCAGTCTCTTATGGCATTGGGAAATCCGGAAGATATAGATTACGTGATTGTTTCGGATGGAGAGGAAATTCTGGGAATTGGTGATCAGGGTGTCGGAGCCATTGGTATCTCGAGTGCAAAAGCGGTCTTGATGACTCTTTGCGCTGGTGTTCATCCCGACCGGTGTTTGCCGGTTGCGCTTGATGTTGGGACTGATAATCCAAGCCTGTTGAACGATATGCTTTACCTCGGTAACCGCCACTCCCGAGTTCGAGGCAAAAGATATGACGACTTTGTTGAGATTTTTGTTCAGGCTGTACGGAAGCTTTTTCCTCGTGCTATCCTCCATTTTGAAGATTTCGGTCTGCCTAATGCACGCCGTCTGCTGGAAATCTACAGGCCGCAGCTAGGATGCTTCAATGACGATGTACAAGGAACAGGAGCAGTTACGCTCGCAGCTCTAATTGCTGCCATCCGAGTAACCGGTCTGCGCATGAAGGACATGCGATTTGTTATTTTTGGTGCAGGAACTGCGGGCACTGGAATTGCAGATCAGATCAGAGATTGGATCGCTAAAGAAATCCAAACTGATGGTGGTAGTGACGAGCCATCGTCAGCAGCTACAGGCCATATCTGGCTAGTGGACAAGCCGGGATTACTGCTGGCATCAATGGGAGAAAAGCTGACCCCTGCACAAAAGGGCTATGCACGATCAGATGAATCCGAGTGGGTGGGTGTCGATACAACGTCACTATTTGAAATTGTCCGAGGAGTGCAACCTCACGTACTTATCGGAACATCAACTAAACCGCGTGCATTCACGGCACAGGTGTTGACCGAAATGGCTCGTCACGTTGAAAGACCGATTGTGTTCCCGTTGTCGAATCCTACACGACTGCACGAGGCGACTCCTGTGGAGATCTTCAGTGCTACAGAAGGACGCGCACTGGTTGCGACAGGGTCGCCGTTTAATCCCGTAAATGGACGTACCATAGCTGAAAATAACAACTGCTTTATATATCCTGGACTTGGATTGGGAGCAGTGTTGTCGCGGGCGTCTGCGATTACGGACGAGATGATCGAGGCAGCGGTAGAAGCTCTGGCAGAACTTTCTCCAACAGCAACCCAGAGTAAAGACGACGCACCTCTGCTGCCGGATATTTCAGATATTCGCCAGATATCTGCGCATATAGCATCGGCAGTGGTACTATGCGCTGTGGGCCAGGGAGTTGCTCGAGTTGAGGAAATGTTTCCGGGCACAGTTGTTCCAAGAGACCGGCTGAGCTGCCTCGGCTGGGTCGAGGAGCAGATGTGGGAGCCTACATACAAGCCATTGCATAAAATCAGAAAGAAGAATTGTGTTGGGGTTGAATTGTGACTGCACTCTTGACAGCAAAGTGAGATCTGTAGAGAAGTTAAATACTGCGCGGCCTCGCTAGGCTTCTCACAAGAGACTCCTTTTTTATTAAAACGGATGATATGACCCGTGTATGCGATCGATCTACACTTTCCGAAGAAAAAGTAAAAAACCTACTATATTACCATCTAAATTCAACCTATATACATCTAACTGCCGAAATATCAATAAACTGATAGATCAACTGAATAATCAAAAATTAGACCGAGCTAATTTGTACAGGCCCTTGAGCAGAGCCTGGTGTACATGCGGCAGCACGTGAGATTCCGTGCGGCTTCAGCCGAGTCAAAAACTTGGAGCATCGAAGCAAGAGGACGTCACTGTATGCCATGAGAACCCTTTTGCGCGAGCACTTAAGCAGTGCTGCAGACCAGATATTCTGAGCAGAACCGGATCTCTTCGAGCGAGTAGGCTCCTTGCGTGCGGGCTGCCTGTGCGCTGCCCGCACTGCATGCAGTACTGCTTGATGAAGGCCTTATCGGACAGACAGCCATGTGCCCCACAAACACCTCAGGGATGTAACAGAGGCTACCGATTTAGGCAATTTCTATTTTGGCCGGAAAGTGTGGGAACGCGGATGGAGGACTCGAGGACTCGTTAATGCGGGTTCAGGCAGGTAGAAGTGGTGGAAGCATATACAGCATGCAAGACCAATATAGAAGCAGACAAAGAGCTTAACGGTGAATTCCAATGTGTTTGGTGCATTGGCTAATCTTAAACTACAGAAGCGCAGCCTGAATGCAGGTTGAATGCGGTAGTCATGGCAACCTGTGGTTGTTGATGTTTTGATCAGCACAGGGAGGGAGCGCGGTATCGTGTAGGCAGAGATGTATTTGACGAAGAATGCGCTCTGGCAGGCTGTTCTGACGGCTCGTAATACTTCGTACGCAGCATCCGTACTGATTTCCAGTCGGCCTGAGTTCCCAGCCAAATGCCTGCTGTCCTCGTGCCTTACTAATTTGGTCATTATGGCATTACTCATCGCAACCTAGCACGGCAGCGACAGCTGTGGCCGCCGCCCCCCTTGTCAAAACCTTGTGTTGTCGCCGTAGTTGTCGTCCGCCGGTTTTGGACTTGCTGCAGTCCTTCGCCGTGTTTTAGTGGCTTTCAGGGGCGCCCCTCTCTGTCTGCCGCTGCGCTGGCCAGCGTTGGCAGGCTCTCGTTGTCGTCACCTCCCGCCAGAAAACCAGAGAGATAGATAGACAAGACAGGCACACGGCGATACCAGTTTCGTCTGCTTCTCTTGTCGAGCGCGTCCGCTCACTTGTCGCCTGTCCTCTCCGTCCGGCTCCTGCTGTCGTGCGATAGAAAGAATAAAGATCCACTGCCCACTCAGCAGAAACTGCGCAAACAAAGACTCCTAGTCGGCGGGAATGTGCGCTGGACCGTCGCTGATCCTGTTCTTCGTCCCTCCGAAATGCGCTCGTTTTGAAATAGAACCTCAGACTTTCGAATTCTTTCCACCGTCCTCTCCCGCTCATGGACAAGGATAAGGACGTCGACGATCCGTCCGGGGCCAGCGATGCTGGCCCCGTGTCCGACCGCACTGATCCTGCTCCTCGTCGCGAACCACTGTCCATCTCTGCGGGCGAGCTCCCGCAGCGACCCCACCACGAGCAGATCCAGTCGCTTGTCGAACTCAACCTCTTGCTGCAGATCCAAATAGCGTCCATAGAACGTTCGTTTCGGACAGAGCTTGACCTCCAGCAGAACCGCCCCATCATACCACCCGAATCCGTCGAAGAACCTGATTCAAATAACCCATCCAGCGACTCGGACTCTACCCGTCAGAGTGCGAGCAGCAAAAACAATAACAGTAATGATACCCTGCGACCGGTCGCTGTCGATGAATCATTTCTCGGCTTTGAAAAGCTTTCTGGACGCGAAAACTATCAAAACTGGCGCCAACTCATGCTAGTTTGTCTCCGTCAGCTCGGTGTATTCGACGTCGTTAAGCCCACAGACACGCTCACTCCCGAGCAGCACGCGCTCGCATACTCTTGCATTGCACTTTCGATTTCCCAGGAGGTCGTCCCTTTTTTACCACCCGCATCCATGGCAAATAGTGCCTCTCTGGCTTGGGCATTGCTCGAAGATCTTTACGGCCATCCGACTCTCTACGACCGCGTTCTTGTTGAGCGGCGACTGTCACGGCCGCGGCAGGCAGGCTCGCGTCTCTCGCGACTAGACATTGCCAGCATTGTCAGCGGTACGCAATTTCTACATCTAACCGAATCTAGTCCTGAAGAACGTGATGTCCGGAGGTTTCTGGCCAGCCTACCACCAGAATACGACAGGATCATTGAAGACCTCGCGCCCGAGCAGACTTCCACAATCGCATCTGCGGCACACGCTTTGCTGCTATTACAAGACGAAATGCAGTCTAATTCGTCTGACTCGGACCTCGAAACGGACCCTTTTCCCACAGCTGTCACCTCATCATCCGCAACATCTTCTCCAGGGCAGCTTCGCATTGCTAAGGGGAAGCAACCTGCTTTTTGAATTATAATATATGAATCAGTTCTTAGGTCTATTTGCCGGTGTTTTATATCTAGAGTAATTGACTCCGTTTTTGTTTAGTGCATGTTTTGGTTGGTGTATATTATAGATAGTCTTTTAATTCCGAGTCTCAATTACATTCTCATTAATCGTTATTTAAAAGCATTTCCAGGTCCTCAATCGAAACGTAACTAGGTTCTTCACTAGCATTTACAGATCCCGTTTGCTCATCTTCATTCAGCGTGTCAAAAAATGCTTTCGCCTTCGGATTCTCAGCAATCGACGCGATGGTATCGTCTTGCATCAATTTCCTTCTTCTCACAGCGTCACGACGCCGCCGGATGTAAGCGCGTTCATCTGCCTCGTCTGATTCGTCTGACGACAAGTCGAAACCTGCTGATGTTTGATGGTGCTTTCTACGAACTCGTTTGCGGAAGCCTCCATGCACGTCGCGCATGAGATTATTTACTAGTTTGTCGTCACGTTCCCGTTCTTCCGCACTAGTTGGTGTCAGTCCATAATCTGTAATAACAAAATACAGAGAGATACTCACGCAAATCGCTCGGCTACCATTGCATGGTTTTCAGGTTCATCCATGTCATCATTTACCATTTTCATTAACTCTGGATCCTGAATGTCATCTTCATCATCTTCATCGTCGTCATCGTCGTCAGATGAAGATCCGTGATGTGATCGAACAGTAATGGCGAATTCGTCATCAGACTCTTCTGCGCGATCATCAAATATATCTCGCATGTGTTTAGGACGGGGCTTGGACGTTGGTGCTGCGTATCTAAGTCTTTGACCTTGCACTGACTCTATGGTGACTTTTGATTCCAAATCAGAGTCCGGCAAATCTAAAGAAGATTCAATCGGAAGTGATCGAGCCGAAAGCACATCTTTTTCAGCATCTAATTCCGTTTGCACAGTGGCTAAAATTTCTGGATTGATATTAATCATGGCAGTAGAGTTACCAGTATCAATGGTTGTACTACCACTTCCATTACTCTTCTGGATCTTCAAGGTGGGGAAAGAGAAGTCACCGTCACGATAGGCATGCAAGTCAACAGTTTGGTGTGGCCCTGATGCATCCATAAACTGAGATAATGAAGGGGCTTTTGCACGCAGTTGAGCATTTCGTTGGTGTTCTTCCTCCTCTTCCTCCTCTTCCTCCTCTTCTTCCTTGTCTTCTTCCTTGTCTTCTTCCTCTTCTTCTTCTGCTGAAAGCAGTATTTCGTCCATATCTTCCTCATCAAGCTCATCTTCGTCAAGTTCCTCTTCCTGCTCCTCATCCTCCTCATCATCAAAATCTTCATCCTCTATGTGTCCGTTTCTCTTGCGTTCTCTCTTTTCCTGCTTTCGAATTCTCTCTGCATTCTGTCTCTCCCGTTCAAGTAGATCTTCCACCATAGACTCCTCTTTCTGCTTTTCTTCTTCAGTCATCACTTTTCCTCCTCTTGCAATAAGCTCCTGTTCGATCGCTTGCCGTTCTATAACCATCTGCTCTCTGATTTTGGCCCCAATCAAACCCTCAAATTGCTTATCTGCCTTGACTGGCGTATCTGCACGCGAAGCAAACTTCTTCCAAGCAGGCACAGTCTGCCGAGACTTCCGTGATGTCGGCATGCGAAGATTATCTAAGGTAATTTTTCGTCGCGGTTTCTCCTCGTCCTGTCCAGGTGGAAGAATCTCCACTCCATCATCTTCATCATCATTGTCGACATCAGCTTCCTCATTTTTATCAAAAAGATAATGATCGTTTAACCTCATTTGCTCCTCCATCTTTCGTACTAATCTAGCTGACTTCCGTTTGGCTTCCTGGATAAGTTCAAGTGTTTCAGGTGGCAGATCAGACCGTAAAGCATGCAGCTCTGCTCGAACTTCAGCTGACGCCGTTCCGGCAGCTAGAATGCCTAGCTTTTTCACACGACGTCGGGTTTCCACGGCTGCAGCTGCCGCTGCTTCAGCTGCGCGAGTCCTTTCTTTTTCATCGCGTTTCTGCTTCGCCGTAGAATCACGTAAAAATGAAAGAAACGTGGGGACACCGGCATGCACAGCTTGCAGTTCAGACTCGGAGTCTGATTCGTGGTTGGCATCTTTGGTCGGAGAGGACGTAATGGTAAATGGCGCCAGTGGCTTCAATGGCGAATTTAATGGCGAACTGGGAGGTGTGGCTTCTTTATCGTGGATAACAAAAGGTCTTGAGGGAGAAGAACTTGATGGTCGAGGTTCCTCTTCCACAGGTTTAATTCTGTACGACGCGTCTGCTCCAGACCCAGGATTAGGATTAAACAAAAACTTGTCAAACAAGGACTGCTTTGATGGTTTGCCTTTTGTAACTGGTTCTAAAGCCAAATTTCGAGATCGCTCAATCCTAGCAGTCTCTCTGTTGAGTTCCAGCATCGCCTTTGCGGATGATCTTCTAGGTTGGCGCTTCCGATGGCTATGCAAAGGTGACAAGGGTGAGCCTGGCGATAGCATTGTATCTGATGGCTTGACTGGACTCGGCGCAATATTCTCTTTGTCGGAATCCGACAGCGATTCATAGTCGCTGTCGGATTCGCCCTCTTTGATAAATTCTTTAGATAACGTACCCGCAAACTTGCGAGCAGTTATTCCTCCAGCCATTCCCGCTACTTTCCGTGTCGAACTCGACCGTCCAAGAACCTTTTTAATACGAGGCTTAACATTGAGTTGCTCTTCCGCATCCGAAATTCCAGAATGAGCCGTTTCTGATTCCGACAATACTCTTTCTTCCTGTTCACTTTCCAGATCTGCCCTTGCAATTGCATTCTGCCTTCTCTCTTGGGCTAACCGTTCTAGTATTCTCCTTCGCGTGGCGGCATATGACTTGTCAATCGAAAATCTCTCCTCCTCTTCTCCTTCTGATTCCTCACCCTGCGAATGAGATCGACTTGGTGAAGAAGTCGTCGCTGCAGCCAAAAGCCGTGCAACGCGAGAGCGAGGTGTCAAGATAGCTGATTCTCCACCTAGTAGACTTGAAGTTGTAGACTGCTGACTCAGTCTATCCGGAGAAAATAGCGAGTCCATAATAATTTTCTGTGCGAATGATTAAAATTGAAATGCGAATCTCAGTACCTAAGCATTTTTTATTAATACACTATTCTGCTATCCCATCTTTACATACTTACGTTCACATCCATTTGCACGTCCAGGCTCAAACCCAACCGAGCGCGTTCTCCCATGCATCACATGATCACGCGTTGAGAGCTGAGTTTCGGCGATCACTAATGTCTCTGATTTTTGAGTGGTAGAAGCTACAGCGGTTGATTGTAAGTGAGATCACTCATTAGTTCTAGCACATTTTGCAGAGAAAATCGACTCTTAACACTAAATCGAAGATTGACTTTCGTGTGAGGTTCCATCGAAATGAAAAATATAAAAGGACCCCGATCCGCCCCTCCAAGGAGTCCAGTTCATAGGATATCTTTCTCGTCGCTGTTGATATAATGACCGAATCGCACACACTCTATCTGGACTTGCTTCCTTCTACCTTGTCCTCGACGATATATTATTCGCCTTATGACTGGCCAATGACTCCGAATACGACTGATGACTATACCCAATTGCCTTACTTCGCTGGAATTGAGGGCTCTGCTGGCTCGGATCCGACGGTTTGTCTTGCTCAAGAGCCAAATGACCCCGTCTATCTTCAGCCAGGACAAGCAAATGTCCCTGTTCTGCAGCCAATACCAGGGCCGTCAGAGTTTTCTGACACGCTTGATCTTCCAACTTCTCCTTCTTCGACAGTTCCAACCTCCCCGGTAACAATCGTCAAACCGTCTGCACCTGTTATATCAGATGTGGATGAGTGGGGCATGAGATCAGAACTGTCGAATCTTCCAACCTCTCTCAGCCATTCTCGAGTTCCAATTCCGTTCGCAGACATTCTTTCCAACGTCAAACATCCTTCAAGACTTGTCGTTCGAATGCCTTATTCTCAATTGATCGCTCTCGCGCTGATCCACGCCCCGGCGGACCGAAACCAAACGCTGTTTGTCCAAGAAATTTACCAATATGTTGAATACAACGCTTCTCAGAGATTACACGCTCACCCGTCCTGGCGCAGCTGTATCCGCCACGAATTGGCTACCTCACACTCTTTTCAACGGGTCGTTATGGCTCCAAGTACGACCGTCAAATACTCGAACAAATCAAGTTACGCTTACACCTTTTCGCCTGATTCGAAACGGCTTCAGGTCTTACTCCGCTGTAAATCAAACAGTTCTAGTAATCGCACGAAATCGAAAAATATTCCAAATGTATGTTACGATTGTCTGGCGATTCGTCAAATGACCCCGGAAATGATCGCTTCTACTATACTTTTACGACATTGAAAATTTTGCTTTATATATCTTTCTGGTGTTCTTGGGATTTGGAGTTAGTTTTGACAATTGTTCCGGGAATAAGTTATCTACCCAATAAAAACGACATATTTCGCATTTGTAGACTTGACTTCGTATTTGTAGTCCTGGATGGGATAATTCCTCCAGGTCATCTAGACAAATCCAGGTCACCGCGAAAAAAAATATCGCTTCTGTAAACTTTGCTCGTATAGTTTTATTAATACATACACAATACAACCCTCCACATGCCCATTTTGAAACCAATGTGACGATAAGTTGCAAATACTTTTTCAGGTCGAATATCTGTGCAAAATCAACGACAAAACTAACATTTTCCTTATATCGAATAAAAATGAAAATTTGGTCGCCTATTTCTTAGACTTCTTAGATTTCTCCTTAGGAGCGGCAGCGGCCGTGCTCTTGACAACCTTCTTAACAATCTTTTGTTCCTCAATCAAGAAAGCACGAACGATCCGATCACGGACACAGTTACCGCAGTAAACACCACCGTAGGCACGCTGAACGGTCTTCTGAGGCTTAGAAATCGAGGCGTATTGTCTGGGTCGGAGATTGGGGATCTAATAATATCAGTCTTTCTGATCTATCTATCATTGATATACCTATATGAGCTATATCTAATTCAAGATACTTACACCAGGAAGGAACTTCTCGCAGCCACCGCACTTTGGTCGTGAAGCAAGCTTCTTTGCGTGCTGATAAACAAGTTTGCCGCCAGGAGTCTTGACGACTTTGACCTTGTTTGACCGAGTATTGTCTTGAATAAAACAGTTAGCCATTAGCCCATAAGCACGTATCACGCCATAATAACTTACAGGAATTTCTGGTTCTGTAAGTAAGTCTCTGAGCCATTTTGTCGATTAATTAGTCGAGGTCTTGAGAAGCAATTCTGGACAAAATGAATTAAGTATTATCGAAGTCGAGTTCCTTACACTACTCAAACCCAGTGAGAGACTTCCCACTCAGTCAAGCCGCAGAGTCAGTCAGTTCGTTTCTCATGGCACTGCAGGTGTGAGCAAAAATTGTGACTGTCATGATAGGTCTATGCCCTAATTACAAAACCCCTGAATTTACAGACTGTGTTGTACGCTTGTACGCGTTTGTTTTAGAACGCTGATGGATGGGAGAGCAATACTTACATATACAACCGCGTTGGATCCAATGAGCCAACCAACATATGAAATAAAAATTCGTTTAATATGGCTTCTAGTACTCGGATGGATATAGATTCAGTTTCAGATAGTTTACTAACTGAAGCTCCGAATGCTCAATTTGATGCGATTGCGGTGAAATGTATGTGAAGTACTGTCTTGAAATTCCCTTTTGTAGAATCTGCTTAACACCTTTCGTTTCAGCTATCGAAGGTTGGATTGTCATGGTCACGAACGTTCATGAAGAAGCATCTGAAGAAGATGTATCTGATTTTTTTTCTGAGTTTGGAAAAATTAAAAACTTGCATCTTAATCTGGATCGTCGAACTGGTTATGTCAAGGTACGTAATTCCACCTAACATATCATATCTTTGATCTAACATCCATCTCAGGGTTACGCGCTGATCGAATACGCTAGTTCCGCTGAAGCAACTGAAGCTATTGAAAAGGCGCGTGGCGCGGATTTTCTAGGACAAATTCTTGATGCCGATTTTGCTTTTGTTCGTCCTCTTGATACGAAAAAGCTGAGAGGTTCAGGCCCTCGAGGAAGAAGTAGAAGTCCAGGACGATAATGTTTAATTAGAATTATGCTGGGGCGAATTAGGAGTTACAGAACCTTTGTATTTGTATAATAGTTGATATAGTATATGTATTTATAGTCGATCAAGACCTGTAACTAGATAATTGTGTTGCTTATTCAAGAGCAATACATTCGATCTCAATAATTGCTCCAAGGGGGAGCTGCTTGATAGCAATGCAAGTTCTTGCAGGACGGTGCTCACCGAAAAACTATTTTCTATTAATATCATGCCTTGACAATTCATCAAACCTATAAGAGCGAATATACCTGGACGTAAACTTCATTGACGTCAGCAAAGTGAGCCATATCGGTGAGGTAGATATTGACTAATGCCGGTTAGTGCTTCATTTGTGGAAACAGATTCTCGACAGCAGCAAGAATCTCAAGTACATACCTTTGAAGATCTTGTTGATGTTTGAATTACCAGCCTCAAGGACAGTCTTCAAATTCTCGAGAGATTGACGCTGTTCTTAAGTCAGACCAAATCCCGTCAAATTCCATATTCGGACTTACAGCAGCAGCTTTGATCTCAGTCAAGATGGTTCCATCAGGAGTCATAGGGATCTGTCCAGAGCAGTAAATAAATCCTATCAATAATTAATATATAAGAGTTTCGATTGATAAAAAAAATGCTTATGAACAAACCATTGACAGCAGTAGCCTGGCTGTAAGGTGCCCGAGGAGCAGCGGAGCCAGCGGCAGAGATCTAGCTCAAGTCAGCGCAAATCATTACTAAATGCTAAATCATTTCAATCGATTCGTACAATCTTGATAGCAGGATCAGTCATTTTCAGTGAATTGTTTAGCGTTGAAAAATATCGTGCAGAATTGCAATTACAAGCGTTGTACAAAATATTATCACTGGAAAACTTCTTTCCGTATCGCTGCTTGTTTTCCATGGCAGGACGCCGCAGGCCCAATCTCGAGGAGACTAGCAATATCACCGATTTCGGGCCAACCGCCGTGGGTCCGGAGGCCATGCGAAACAACGTTTTCATTAGTTAATCTTTTAAATATTCTATGAATTATACGATCACCTAGTGATTGTAAAAGACTCCTCCAGTATTTTGAAAAGTTTGGTACATCAAGTGGTCATTACGGGAGGCTGGCTCGACTTTTGACTTGCTTGACTCGTAGACACTGGAGCCGCCGGCGTTTGTTCCATTAGTAAACCTTCACAGTCGCATTTGAGAATAGCACTATTCCAGATTTCTCTGATAATTCAGCAAAATACTTTTGGCAAGACAGATAAATTGAGAATATCCAAAGTTTTAATTTTGTACTTTCCTTCTGCTTGATATAAACTTTTTTCTTAGTATATCACTTATACGCAAGTTGAAGTGAAAAAATGAACGGTAGGAGAATCGAACCCCTGTCATTTGCTTGGAAGGCAAATATGATAACCACTACACTAACCGTCCAACTTCTTATAAGTACTTATTCGATTTTCAATATATCCACATCCCAACACCAGTCATAAAGTCATTCATAGATGTTTATTTTCATATTTCTATGCCATTGGCATCATAAGCGCTGCCTAATGTAATGAGATATGACTGAAGACTAAACCTCTGTCACTCTCTTTATTTGGAATCAATTTTTTATTCATTAATAAGAATATCTATATATAAATGATCGTGTTTAATGGCTGGTGTTCAACTCACTCGTGCTAGCTTTTGTGTCATACAAATCTTCCATATTATCACGCTTAGATTTACAGCGAGATCAACGACAATTATAGACCCCGAGTTGTTATCGATGTGTACATATCTGTACGCGTCAGCAATGAACAACTTTAGTGGCGATTCCTAACTCTAATGTGCCATTGTTTGATCTTCATGCTTATCTTTCTTGACCTCCTCACTAAAATATACTATAATAAGTAATATCTCTTTCCCTGCCCAAACAACCTACATAAAAAGTTCCTATTGGTTCGATATTGCTGGTACCGCTCAGCGTCATTTCCGCCAAGACACATAGCCAGCGAGCAATAGAGTACAGTTGATCCATAGACCTATGCATGGAACTACAGGGGATATCTATATTGTGCAAAATATTGGCAAATTCTGATATAACGAATATTATAATGGTGCCCAGGCGTCAGTTGTTTGAAGAATAAGCGTTCAAGTCTACAGATCATATCTCGAATCACAAAGTTGGTTTGACCTGTAGATTCAGCAAGAACAAAAAAAATAACGGATAAACTGAATTATTTATGAAAATATAAGGAGTAGCAGATCGCAAATATATATGCGATCGTAGTATATCTTATACAGATTTCAGTTTGAGCACAAGTAGATAGCATCATGATATAAGTCTGCCAAGCTGAATATAATGTGCAGTCGCTTCAAATTTTAATTCGGAGGCGATCTCGAGGAAAAAAAATATTCTTCAGGATCCGATAATACTTACTTTGTGTCGTCTTATAGATATATTCAAATGATTCTTGCAATTGTTATATGAGTGGTCAGCGAATCGTTTAACCTTCTAAGACTTATAGTCATTGGCCAGAAAATTGATATGTTGCGTAAGCTTTAGAAAGAAAAGGAGATATTGAAGTGGGCAGCGATAAAAAGGCGATTTTGCTCTCTAGTCTATCAGGAGTATCTCCACGGATTTCATATGTCGGATATCAATACCTCGAGATATATTTCGCATGACCATGTGCCCCTTTTTAAAAGGCACAACACTTTCGAAGCTTGTCTGACGCGTAGGAGTGGGCTTAAACGCAACCAACTTGATGGAATTAAATGGAAATAAATTAAATCTAACTCTAACGTTGGTACCTCCGCCGATCCATTCACTGCAGTCATACAACTTATTGCATCGAGATCCTCGAGTTAGTAGCTCTCCTATGGTTTTAATAATATTACAGAGTGAATAGGCCTAGATTCTCTTTTTGCTCAAGAAACGACTGCTCTATCAATCGCATCCGGCTATGTCGCAGAAGATTGTACATCGCATGTGTGCAATGAGGTAAGTCAGATAGACTAGATATATATTGTAATTGGGATATTCGGAATTCAGTAATGGAATGACCTGGCCTGAATAGTACACTGTGCTGTGTATCAGCTTTGATTTGCCGTTAACTCCTGTCTTTGCTGGTAGAGTGTCTAGGTTGAAACCTCCCCAAATAGCATCTTATCTCAACTCGCCTGGATGCCTTTGATATCAACATCTGGTATTATTTGACAGTAGGTAAAAAGTAAAAGCATATTCCTTGATTTCTGAGCTAACGAGTTCTGGAGAGGTCAATAGTAGGACAAATCGGCGATAACCGGCACCTCAACACAATAATTATGTGATATAAATTTTATTACCGGATAAGACTCAGCGAAGTACCATATATTAATGATATTTGTTCACCAGCTCTTAATATCTGACAGCAGTGAAAGGGAGGTTCATAGTTAAAAGCAGAATGCGAAGAAAATAATAGTAGAGAGAACAGGAAGTGTAATATCCCAACGAGTGAAACAAACTAAACGAGAATAATCATTTAATTGCTAAATTTGCAGTGAGAGCAGATAATTCATTATTAATAAATTGAAATAAAGAATATAATTAAAGGGATAAATTGAATATACAGAATCTGTCGATGATAAAAGAAGAAAAAAAAAGTACAGAAGTCTACTTACTGGAGATAGTAGTTCCTTATGTCTAATTTAACTAACGAGAAAACATAATACTGGATACTGACGGCTGTTTAATTACTGTAGCTGGAAAATCTGCTGCTGACTTAATTGCGGGGTTAGCTCAGTTGGGAGAGCGTCAGACTGAAGAATACTTTAGTTAGAATATCTGAAGGTCCTGTGTTCGATCCACAGACATCGCATTTTTTTTTTGTTTTCGTGCGGGAGATGAGAAAAGCTAGTAGAGCTACTTGTTTAGTTTGTTTTGTACAGAATAGAGCAGGATATCAGCTTGTAAGACAGCCACTTGGACATAAATTTCAAACGGTTGTGTTATGATTGTTGGATACTGAGAGCCGCGCGAAACCCAAGCTGTCTAGCGCTGATAAATTCCGCTTCCCTCTCTGCAAAGTACAATGTAGGTGCTCTTCGACCTGTCATAATCGCGATCAGGTCGGCAATTTCTGATCCGGATTTGAAGTTATCAGTCGGAGTTCATTTCTTTAGCTTCTTAGTTTGAGTTAACATACATCAAATTACGGACTAGAATTCCAAGAATTTGCATGGATTGACATTATGGGACAAGAGAACACAATACAATCGTGTCTGAACAAAGACTTTTTTACCTTCAAGTCAATAAAGATTGATTCATTTTTGCAACTGCGACTTTTAACTTGATGCTATAATAGTCCAGGTTGCACGTCATGGCTTAAATATCAGACTGTAAATTGACGATACATTTGTTCCATATAAACGTGACTAATGATTAGATAGTCTAATAGTGAATTGCACAATGCCGAGCACCAGAATATGGTATCCTATCTTGTGTAAGGTGTGGTTACGGTGATAGGAAGCAGAACACGAATACCTTATTGTGCAAGTAAGTAGCAGCAATAATTCTCAGCCGCATGAGGCTGAGAATTGCGACGCGTCTCGACTAGCTAACGCGACGCGTCTAGGATGCTCGGACCCTTGAAGATAATGTACAAAGCATCCTTTAAGAAGCCTTCAGTTAAATCTCGCTAGGTTGTCTAATCCATGTACTGCTCTGAAGTAGCTCGCTTTTGTCGCACAGAATTAATATTTCATTGTTCTCTAATATTTTAAGATATTAACTTGCTTACTGGTCGTGAAGTACACTTCGTCTAGCTGACTTCCATTTTATAGGTGTATACCAGAATCGCAGAAACAGCAATGGTACGCACCTCACTTCGACTGGCAAGTAAGACGCGTTCATCTTCTCCAACTCCAGTTCGCGAGAGGAGCCAGATAGCATCTGTGTTAGGAAAGCGAACTAGAAGTGAGATCAATAGTACTGCCGGATCCCCGATAGCAGGAGAATATTCGAACAGCTTGAGAAGTCGAAGGACGTTAGGAACCAGTCTTCGGCCGAGCTTGCGAGGAAAGGGCAATAATGAGAACGTACCTATCGCCGCCATTTCAGCTTCAGATAATGAGTCAAGGAACATTAGGGGTCGAAAGGTCCCCAGAAAAGTCCTGGAAAATATTGTGATTACCCCTCCGACTACTCCCACTAAAACTCGACGCTTGGTGCAAACGCTGAAATATCAATCTGGAGCTGAGAAGCAGAACTTGGAAAAGCCTTGTTCAAATCCTTCAACGCCATCGCGTCGTCTCTTTGCCTCTCCGTTGACGCCATGCTCAACTCCTGGAACTCCATCTTCTCCATCAGTATACAACGGTGTGAAGTCCATATTTCAACGAAACATGGGCTCGGGAAAGGCAGGTCGACTCATATGTCGTGATACTGAGCGGCATTTGGTGGAGAACTTTTTTCAAAGCCATATTAGTGAAGGTCGCCCAGGCTGCATGTATATAAGTGGCCCCCCAGGAACTGGAAAGTCAGCATTGATTGGTGAAATACTTGCTGATATGGGCGAAGGCAAACTTTTGGATGTCAAAAATGGGCACTCTATTGCTATTGCTAACGTGAATTGCATGACACTAAGAAAGCCAAGTGGAGTATATTCCAAAATTTTATCTCTCCTTGGTGACCCACAACTTTCGTCTGCGTCAGATGCAGAGGCCATACTTAAGCTTGAAGGACTATTCTCTAACTCAAACACACGTAAAAGCGGAGTGACATAGTGAGTCTAGATCATTATATTGAATCTGTTTTACTATTGCTAACTTTCTCAGCGTTGTAGTTCTTGACGAGATGGATTACCTTATGACAAAGGAGCAAGATATCTTATATCGGATTTTCGAATGGACCAAGCTGAAGAACGCAAAACTAGTTGTTATTGGTATTGCTAATGCGCTTAATCTGACAACTCGATTACTTCCAAAGCTGAAAGCTAGAAATTGTATGTATATGGTTTGCTGATGAATGATGACTCAGCTAATATAAATATAGTTTCACCAGAGTTGATCAGATTTATGCCTTATTCAGCTGAACAAATTGCTAATGTGATCAGAAATAAGATCTCATCCTATATGGAGTCTTTACCCGAAACTGATGCTGACAGAGAGTTTGTTTCTAGTCTTGTTCACCCAGCAGCTATTCAATTATGTGCTCGTAAGACAGCGGCAAATAGTGGAGATCTTCGAAAAGCATTTGATATCTGCAAACGAGGTCTTGATTTGGCTGAGGAGGAAGCCAGAAAGAAGTTTTGCGAGAGAGGTGTTGATGAGATTAGTGCCTTGAGCAGCAGCTCTACGCCATCATTGAAGTCACTTCCATTGATCATTCCTCCAGGATCTCAGCCCCCTAAGGTTACGATAGCACATATAGCAAAAATATGTTCTATAGCTTTCGGAGGGTCCTCTGTTCAACGAGTTCGATCGCTGAATCTGCATCAGAAAGCGGTTTTATGCGCTCTAGTCCTGGGAGAAAAGAAAGCTAAATCGAGTTTGACTGTTCGCGGATTGTTCGAATGCTATGAAGCAACTTGCGCAAATGACAAACTTTTGGACAGTCTGAAATCAACAGAATTCAAAGAAGTCGTCAACGCTTTAGAGAGTTGCGGAGTAGTATCACTATCTGGAGAAAGCTTTTCTCAAAGCTCAGGAAATTCTAGTTCAGGAGGAGGATCGGCAAGAGTAGCTGATAGCCAACGTATTTCGTCGAATGTTCAGGAAATTGAGCTTCTGCGCGCAGTTGAAGACGTTGCTATGCTTAAGAGATTTTTTGCTAGGTAAGAAATCTGGTTTTAAAGTATCGGGAGGTTCAAAGTATTTATAACTTCCTGAACATTTAAAGTTGATCTGAGGATCGAATAGTTATAAAACATTTTAGCTGTACACAATAGTCAAATCTTCATTCTTTTTTATAGAGACTACAATATACTAAACGTTATTTCAAATTTATAAGGATAAACAGATGTGTAAACAAGCGGCTTAATGCTCTTGAATTTTAGCGCTTGCTAAATCTTCTACTGCTCCCTTGATAATCTGCACTCCTTTATCAAGATCTTCCTCGGAGATGACTAACGGAGGAGCTAATCTGATTATATTCTCATGTGTGGGCTTTGTTAATAAGCCTCTCTGCTTGAGAAGTAGACACAGTTGCCATGCAGATCGGCCCCCAGCTTTGTCGTTATCGATGACAATGGCAGTCAGCAATCCTTTTCCTCTTACCTCCTTTATGACACCACCCTCCAGAGCTTTCAACGCTGAAATGAACCTGTCGCCAAGCAGACGCGCTCTCTCCACTAAATTTTCCTCTTGGACAACTTGCAATGCGGCGATGGCAACCGCACATGCTAACGGATTACCGCCAAATGTGGATCCATGCGTGCCCGGCTCGATTGTAAGCATGATCTCTTTCGAGGACAATACTGCAGAAACAGGAAGTACTCCACCCGACAAAGCCTTTCCAAGTAAAACAATATCGGGTTTGATATTAAAATGCTCAACACAAAGCAGCTTGCCTGTTCGCGCAATTCCAGTCTGAATCTCATCGCAGATCAGTAGGACGTTGTGCTTCCTACAAAGCTCTGCAATGCGTGGAAGATAATCTGGATCAGGAACAACAACACCGGCTTCACCTTGAATAGGTTCGACTAAGAAAGCTGCTACGCGATGTCCTTCTCTGTCAAGGACTGCCTCGACATCTTCCACATTGTTATAGCGAATATAGTGAGGCGATCCAGGCTGAGCTCCTGCAAAAGGCCCAAGACTATCCAAGAATGGTCCATAATTTTCGCGAGCCTCAGGATCGGTTGACATAGAAATAACTCCTAGGGTGCGACCATGGAAATTGTCTGCCGCAGAAAGGATTAGCGCTGTGTCGGCTGGAACTCCTTTTGTACGATAAGCCCACTTGCGCGCAAGTTTGAGAGCCGTCTCTACAGCTTCCGCACCAGTGTTCATGGGTAATAGCATTTCGTAACCGAAATACTCGGTAGCATATCGAGCAAATTTTGGGAATACGTCATTCGAAAAAGCCCGGCTACTAAGTGTAACTTTGTGAGCTTGGTCGACAAGAGCTGCTATGATCTTAGGATGGCAATGACCCTGATTCACAGCAGAATAGGCAGACAAGAAGTCAAGATATTGGTTTCCCTAGGATAGGTTAGCAGAGTAGACTACATAATCCCAGCCATGATTCTGATCTCGGAAGAAAGAAAGACTTAAAACAACATACTTCAGGATCCCAGACATGAGCCCCTTGAGCTCGAGCAAACACAACCGGCAGAGGATGATAATTATGGGCGGAATAATCTTCTTCGTATTGAAGTGCTTCTGAAGACGAAATCGTGTCCGATAGAGGATTGTAAATCACCATTTTTTTCAGCTAGAGATCTAATATTATTGAGGAGGATCATAAAAAATAAAAAGTTTTCCTTTCTTCGACGAGGAAATACCGGCTGACGATTTTTGGCGTCTTTTCGAGATCAGCTGAATTCGAGGACAATAGAGACGCCCGGTGATGGCTCCTTCAGTGGCGCTTCAGCTCAAATGTATACGACCCCCAAGCTCTGACTCCTGCATAAAACAAAAAACATATTGTATTTATGGAGTATATACAAGAAATTCAAGACATTAAAAATGCTATATGCATAGAACACGTTAAATATATGTTGCGGCGGTGATCAATATCGTGACAAGATCACGGGCCGATGACTTCAATACAACTCTAATTACACAGTGCAGAAAGATTGAATCACAACCACTTGCTCTTGCCATATTCTCAGATATCGATGAGCTAACAGAGAAATGCTGTGATCAGATAGAATGCTAAATTTGCTAGATTCAACCTGTCTGCTTTCTTCCTCAAGTTTCAGCAAAATTCGATAAACTAACCACAGGCTGAACTCTTTTCTGTCTGGATTTGCTGCTCCTTCTGCTGTTGCTTCTGTTTGTAAGCAGCTCCGTCGGTCTTCATCTCCCGTCTTCTATTTTCTAAAATGCGTATGCACCGCTCGCGAGCCAGTTCGTTATGTAATGGACAATTCTCGCCACAAGGTTCGCCCAGTTGATCATGATACTTTGCCACATCGTCTAAAGAAAGTTTGCTATCAAAAACCTGCTTCTTTCCTTCAAGACGTTTCAAGAAGTGGAGTAAAAATGCCTCCGTTTCTCGATCACTCATATGCCCAATATTATCCTCTACGACTTCACCCTCGTTTATAGTCTCTTCCACAAATTCTTCTTCAGGATAATCACCGTCATCATCGTAATCTTCAGCTTCATCAATTTCTCGTAGCTCTTCTTCTAAATCAGCAACTTTATCTTCGAGTGCTAGCCGTTCAGCTTGTAGAGCCCGACACAAGTTTTCTAATTTTGAAAGTTTATTTAAAGTCTTTTCATTTTCTTGCTGTTGGCGAGAACGTTCCTCTGCCATATCCAAAAGATTCTTGTTCATTACTTCAGCCTTCTTGGTCAGAACTTTATTTTCCTTTTCCAGTTTTTTTGATTTTTTGGTCATCTGTTCCATTTCCTTGCGAAATGTAAGAAACAAGTCATTAGAACCGTTTAAAGTCTCTTCAACTTGCTTGAACTTTTCGACATAAACATTTAGTTGCGCTCGGAGATCAGCTTCCGTCTGGGTAAAAGTAGATACTTGGTCCATTAAAAAATTTGAACGTTCCAATTCGGTGTCTGCTATTTTCTTCTGCTTTTCGTACCGATTCATATAAATCCGTATTTCAAGATCTTTGACTTGGATGACCTTCTGAAGTTGAGAATCACGGAGCTCATATTGTTCAAACAAACTTTTCAATTTTGTCTTGAAAAAATTTCCATTGTTGAGATCATATTTCAGCTGCTTCGCGGAGATATCACGTAATCCTTCTTCCAGTTTATTAAACTCGGATCGGAAAGAATTCAGAGCTTCTCGTTCCCGTTGCTCAGATTCCTGAACCACCCGATTCTCCTCCTATGATTATCAGAATCTGGATAGTGGAAAACAGATATAATACAACACACCTTTAGTTTTTTATTTTCCTTTTGCAACTCTCTGCAGACTGATTCAAGCTTGGTCTTCATTGTAGCCGCCTTAGACGCTTCCTTCTTCGCCGCGTCCCTTTCAGAAGCTAACTTATGCGATGCATTCTTGGCCTGGATACACTCACGCTCATAATTTTTCATCACGGCAAAGAGCTCGCTATATCTTTGCTGAATAGAGGATATTCTGCTGATGTACTCTTCAGGATATCCATTAAACTCGTCAACTTCGGGAAGACCGTTCATAGTTCCTTCAATAAGGTAGGCTAGGGCGTATAAGTCAGGAATTTGATATTCACTAGATTTTAGAGAGTAATTAATCTTACAAAGAAGGCCATATCCATTTGTATCAACATCTTTGTCTAATCCAGATGCTGCCGACTTCAACGACTGGAAAGACAATTAGTCACCGCTGGATACAAAGAGTAAATAATAAAAGAAAGACATACACTTGATATGAACATTCCCGGATCGCTCAGAACCGGAGCAGAAGCATTCAGTTCCTTCGCAAACAACGGATCTTGAGATAGATCTTCTATCGTAGATGGTCCCTCATCTGAGGCACGTAAATGAGGTCCCATTTCCTCGTAGTAGAGTTCTCCCACAAGTTCTCTCACAAGTGCTGTGTTGCCAAATAACACGAATTATCATGAAATAAAACCCAAACGAAACAAACACGAAAAGACTAGTGAGTAGTGCCCCCGTGCGCAGAGCTTACTCGGGCGATTCAGAAAGTTCTTCGGAGACTGTCTGGAGAAAAAAGTCCCAAGTACCAAACCCGCCTCAATTTCATGGTTTCATTTCTACAGCACTCAGTAAAAGCAAGTTGAATTCTTGTAAATATTTTATGTTCATTAATTTAATTGGTTTTCCTGTATACAACTTGACCTAGTCTGATGATCTCCCAAAACCCCATTTCATGAGCGGCCAAGTTTTCCGTTTCTGATATAGTCCTATCCGCGTTGACGGCGTCATACTCTACTCGGACAAACAAAGGTATCTCGATCTCGCTATGTTCAGGTGCTCTTTCATTTATTGTTATTTCCGTGAGTACTGACACCCAGTTTCGTCCACGGGCAAAAATGCTAGTAGTCGACTCGGATGTTGAGCTAAGGGTAGTCGTTCCCAGTCTAACCTTTTCAAACTGTTTCCGAAGTTCAACGACTGCTTCTCTATCCCAGTCATCTTCTGAATTGCCACCAATATCGAAAGATGGAGTCAGGAGCGTAACCATATGATTGTAATTAGCTGTCTCGGGAAATGTTGCAAGAGTAATATGCACACTGTCAAAGTGTGGATTGAAAAAAGTCAATGCAAATGTATATGTCAGAGGTGCGAGGAAGCCATTTGTATACGGATTTGATACATTCAGTCCTCCGACAGGAATATAAGTTAAACGTATGGAAGGTACGTAATTTCTAAGTAACAGATTTATTCGATAAGAAGTTGAGAGCGAAGTTTCCGAGTGACTAGTTGAAGTCCCTCGCTTTGATTGGCTCTGACTGACTTCGGGACGAACAAGAATGTGTCGACAGGCCCGACACCGCTTTGAACGTCTTGTTCTGAGTCTGACAGGAAGAGGAAGCAAGTTTCGAGTTGATGTCATTTGATCGGAGTTTGAGTTGACAATTTGTGCATGTATTTGATGTAAAGAGGAACAATCAGTCATGTCCGCCATTGATATAGCCATTGATAACTTCTCCTTCTCTCTCAGCAGATCAAGTTTGACAGTCAGGCGATCACAAACTGCTTCAGCTTGCTGCCGAGTCTTGCGACTACTGATACCTCCTGAACGCCCGAAGATACTGATCACGGACGCTGGATTGATCGAAGGAGAATCTAGGCCTCGAGTAGGTGAACCTCCTTGAACCTCTCTTTGGCGAGCCAAATGGGAAGTCTTTAAAAATCTGGACGTTTCCAGACTTCGTGAAATCCGCTTGTCTGGAAATAACGAGCTTGTAGTAGCTGCTAATTTATTTGATTCCAGATCTTCATCAGCAGTAGCGGCGTATTGCTCCTTATACAATTCTAATAGGGAGGCAAATGATAGTGTTTCTGACGAGTCAATTGAAACTTCTTGATCGTTTTCGACCTCTTCAGAGGTGGTATGTGCTTGTTCCGATTTGGTAGGATGAAACAACGAACGCGGAACAAATCCTCCCCCTACGCCAGATTCAGTTCGAATTTTAGCTCGTAGTTGTTGGTACAAAGATGCTTGCTTATTGAAACGGATGTCAGCTGTTGAATTTCGAGAGTCCCATTTACAATGTGGACACTGCATATAAATAGGGAAATCACTAAATTTTGGTTCATCAGTAGAGAACATTACCAGACCGGTGAGGCAGAGGGGACATCGCAGACAATTCCGCGTGCAGCTAAACGAGCATGAGTAAGAACTTGATTGAAATTGAAACATTTGACGTACAAAGTGAAGTCCTCTCCCCCCCCTCGTCTTGAAATACGTTCGATTCCGCTAGTCGATTCGGAGGCATACACGTGTAGACACGCCGGACAAAATATTTGAACGACTTCCTCAACAACGCAACGCTCACACCGTAAGGCCATACAAGCATCGCAAAAATACAAGCTGTTTAGAGTATGGAGAGCAAATGGACTGGAAATTGTGGGAGGTAATAGCAGACCTGAGGAAAATGGCGAAGATTGAAGGGATTCGACGTTCGACTTGCTCGGTGAATCTTGATCTGCGGATTTCGAGTCATCTTCCTCAGAAATTGACTCCGCGCAAGGACAGTGAATCCGAATGATTGGATACTGCGAAGCCATTTGGCCCTAAAGGCCACTATCAGTCGTGTTATTTGTAGAAGGAAGTATTGGAAAGACAGACATGTGGTGGTCCTCTACACTGAAGAGCACGTGAATGAAACGAAACTTCCCATCCAGACTGCTGGAGTTATCCTGAGAACGCGTCAAACTAATTTTTCTAAAATTGCCTGATATCAGAACTAGATAGAGATGGCACAAGATCCGCTCAAAAATCTGAAAGAAATTTCATTGAGATCCGATACATTGTCTCTTGGACTACGAACGATAGAGCTGGTCGTACCCGATCCTAACGATGTCTCAGGCTCACACAGCTTGCGAGGTAGACTGTTCAGTTCACGACCCATCAACTCAGCAGCTGCAACGATAGATGCAGAAGAAAAGTATGTCAGAAGGTTTGTGGCATCTCAAAGCTCGATACACTATAGTTCTAGGACTGGATCATTTCCTCGGGCTTTGTTATGGCGTGTGCTAGAGGATGGCCATATACTTGATCTGTCTCCTGTTGATTCTGTTATCGAATACGACGCATATAACGGAAATGTCGATTTGCATCAAATTAGCTTGCGATTTCCATCGCCGATCAAGCCTTATTGTGTGGTTTTGAGCGACTGGGGAACTGGGGGCCAAGCCGCTGTGGTGGTTGACGTTCTGACTGAAGACTTTGTTTTGTATACCTTATTTTTCAAAATCTCGACTTTTGCTAGTGAATGGATAAAGAAACCTCTTTCAGATTGGTGTCATGTTCAAGAATCAGCACATTTCAATTTGCGCCCACCGCTTCAAATGAAATATCTAGATTCCAAATCGCTGGTCTTTGGACTTTTAGATGGGGGTTTGATGCGTCTAAACAGATCGCATCCCCTGGCTGATGGTAAGTTTACAACTCGAATTTCTGTCTCATAACCTAACAAAGAGAAGATTATCGCGAGCAGATTTTTTCTGACGGAAGCTATCTTGCGTCGTTAAAAGGCATGTTTTTGTGGGGTGGAAATGAGAAAGTGCGAGGTCACAGCAACATCTCTACACATTTAATTGTATCAATGACATCAGATCCTTCACAGAGTATTTTGCTCACCGTATCTATTAATAGGATGCTGAAAATATGGTCATTAGATACTTTAGTTGCGTTGCAGACATATGACCTAGTGAATGATGCAGAGATCCTACAGTCTTCAAGCACGAATAAGCAGCTACTTGGATTATCACCCTCGACCTTATTGTATACCGCAAAATCGGAAGATGGCAGCACATATGTAATCACTTATTGTCCTTTTGGAGAGGGCCAATTTCGACTCTGGCGTTTGGATCTTGTTCCTGGTGTCAACGGACAACTTGGGAACGCCTCGCTCATTGATGTTTTGGGTTTCTCACTTACCCCAAGTGCTCCTGACAATAGAGCTATTTGGATTGTATCTGACTTCATCCTAGAGTATTCAAATAGCACTAATGGACTAACGCTCTGGATCCTTTGGAAGAGCAATAAGAGCTCGCGCGTTCAGGTGTTATTTGATATACCTACTTCTTATGAATCAGCAGACCTAAGGAAAGCTTTGATTTGGCGTAATGTAGGTCTTGGCTCTCTAGACACTGTTGGGCCTGTCTCTGAAGATATTAATGTTAGTGTGGAGGATGTAAATGATTACTACATGCGCAGAATCTTTCAGTCTGGCGCGTTTTCAAGTGAGATATTGGAGACTGTTCTACCTGTTTACGAGCGCCACTATTCAGCAATGAGAAGGAATAATGGATCCACAGAGGAAAATATCGAGAATTCTGGAGCTTTGCCGCTACGTGAACGGGTAGCTCGAATAGTAGGAGCACCTGTGACTTTGTCATCGTCATATGAAGGCGAAGTGATGGATTACGAGTCCTATCGACGAGACTTGACACAGCAGTGGATACGATTTGAACGATTATGTGCTGAGTTGTCCAAACAAGGGAACGAAGCGCTTTCACTTGTTCAAGATCCTATAGCACGGACAATAGTTATATCCAAAGCAACGATGATTTGTCCAATTCGAACTTGTACTGCCTTAGAATACGTTGAACTAGCGGGAACAAGAACAGTTTTACCTTTAGTTGCTAATATGTCTTCTGCAGTTTATAAAGAGGGCGATGAGGTCGAGTTGCTGTTGACACTCGACTCTTTTCGACGGCTCATTCCCAGACCTGTGCTATCCGAATTCGCAGCAGCCATCAGTGACGATGTTTTGCAAATGCCAAAATTTTCAACAGGTGATAGAATTTCCGCCATTTACGAGGCCTGTCTCAATGAACAAATTTCCGATTCAGCTTTAGAGTTGCTCCATAAGCGATTATACAGTGTGAAGGATTTACAGGCAACTATGGATAATTGCTATGAAGGATTAGCAGTACTCACTCAAGAATCTAAATTTGGCAGGCCTGCTCTCAATACGCGAAGGCAATTGACTTATCTTGGAAGCAAGTTTCTGTCCATTGCTATTCATGACATTGCGGCAGCATCTTACAAAACGCTTGTTGATGTTCTACTGTTTCTAGTGGTTTTCAACGTTGACGTGAGTGAAGAACTAACGATTGATTACATCACATTATTTGAGAAGTTCCGAACGATATTTCGAAGTGTTTTGTTTTTGAAGCAATTGACCGAAACACTAATTGTTTCTACGCCTGAGGAGGTTTTGGAAGATGCGAATGCATTAACCAAAAGTTTGAATGGACTTGATTTGTCTTCAAAACGTAAAGGATTTGATGGAACAAATGTTATGCAGTTTTTGTATGATTCTTTTTCTCTCATGGTAGGCAGTTCTTGTGCGCACGAATTGACTTCTTCCAGAGGAGGGGCCGGAATTGGTCGTGCGATTGAATATTCCATTTCGTTTTGGAGTTTGGTAGAAGGAAGAAGACGAGCTGTAACAGCAGTGACAGGATCACTAGTAAGTTCTGGACTGAAAGACGAAGCCCAAAAGTTGCTTCCATTTGTTGAATCAGACTCTATTGGGGCTTTAACTCGAGGTTTGGTATACTTGTCTCTTGGCAAATATAGGCTAGCTAAATCCTGGCTGGACCAATCATTAGTTGGAATTGGATCAGAAGTCGAGTCTGGTGATATACTGGCGATATCGCAATTCAAGAACTTTGATATTGAGACTACGGGAAAGGGCGTTACAGTGTTATGCGTGCAATTTGCTTCATTAGCGGAGGAGTGCGAAGAATTTTTGATGGCATCAGAATTCTTGAAGTTAGCGGTGGACATGTCAGAATTGAAGGAAAATATGGACGTGCTGTATTCTCGATTAGCTACTGCTAGCATTCAAGCAGAATTATTTGATGACGCGTTCATGGCAATTTCCCGGGTTCTGGAGGCTAAAAGGTGAGATTTGGAGAAGTTTCCGCTTCAAAAATAAATGCTAATGAAATAGTCGATATACTTTGTTACGAGAATTTGTGGTTTCGCTATGTGGAACGGGACATGCCAGTCGTCTCGCTAGTCTGCCGTTTTTAGAATTGCAACCAGCGGTAGAGAAGATTCTTGAAAATCTGGCCAGCAGTAGTATTGATCTTTGTCCGACACCATCGAATGGATCGCCGCCGAATTACTACAAAATATTATTCTCATGGAGAATTGAGCATGATAAATTGCAAGATGCTGCTGGTGCAATGTATGAGTATATTCAGCGCTTGCGGAATGGTGTCACAGCGGTTGATAGCGAGGAGAGTACGAAATTACGATTGAGTAGGTTTGATGTGGAGATCAGTGGATGCTACATCACGCTGTTAAATACGCTGAAATGCGTAGTGGCCGATGACAATGCGGAGCCCTATTTTCTTGCTCGGAAGACAGTTGTGGATGAGCTGGAAGGGTCAGTACTGAGTCTACAATCCGAGCGAAGCACGGCAGGGACTACGGATCCGGTAACAAAAAAACTGCGGGGACTGACTCAAACAAATCATCGATTGAGAAGGGTGTTGGTGAAGTTATCCGACGTAGAGAAGGAATATGACCAAGAAGTTGAGCGGATGCAAACGATATTGTCCAGACAGGTCGGTCAGATCGATGCGTCTGTCGAACTCTAGAATAAATTTTGGATTTAGTTAAAAACTTGAAATTAATGAATGATGGACTAATGACCAGAATTTATATTTATGTAAATGTTAGAACAAACCTTGAGTAACTTTCCTAATATACAAGACACACAAAATAAGTAGCGCAAAATTACGATTAATAAAACAAGCATTATAGAGAATGTACTTTTTCAGGTTTATCAAATTTGCCATGTACAATCTGAGTCGGCGGGGTCGCAGGGGTATTTGGAGGCAACGAGGAAGAGGAAGAGGAGACTAGCACCTTCTTTTTGGAATCTATGTATTTTGTCAAAGCTTCACCGCCGACGCCTCCAAAGACAAGTAAAACTCCAAACCACTGGCCGAGTGATAGCTTATGATTAAACCAAATGACGGAAAGTAACATGGACATCATTTTGCGAGTGACCGTAACCGTGACTAGAGTAAGAGATCCGAACTTGGAGAGAGTGAAGAAAATGAAGATCTGACCGATCGCCCCACAAAGGGAGAAGAGAAGGATGTCACGAAGAACAGCGGGATAGAGACGAAAAAATTGGATAGAGTCCGCAAGTTGGGTCGAGAGAGGGGATAGAAGAAAAAGGGTAGTGAGAACGGTAGCCATCACATTAATTCCACACATCATCTTTGGACCGGAGATGGATGGCTGAGTTTGAAAGATGTGATCTTGAGTGGAATTTGTTAGTCCATCAAATAGGAGATTTATGCTGAGTAAAAAGAGACCGTACAAAGAAGATGATGAACGGTTGGAGGAAGAAGCAACTTTGGCTGCGTTGGTAGGTTGATAGATGGTGAACATTGACACACCGAAAGTGACTGCAAAGACGACCGCATATTTACTCCAGGAATACTTTCTGCGGAAAAGCACGACATGAAGTAGCATCACTGGAAGTAGCTTGCAGGATTTCCCGAGTAGCAGAGTCAAATAGTCAATATGGTCCAGAGAAGCATATCCAAAAGGAGAAGCCAAGGACGAAGTCGTCGCTACAAGGCCGTACTGGAAAAAGATTTTGGAGTTTGGAAATACGCTGGCACTTGTTCGGTCTCGATGAGATGTGTAGATTGTATAAACAAGACCGACAACGGCCGCGCAAAAGGACTGGACAGTATTGATGACCAGCGAGTATCGAAACGTTAGTCGTTCAGGACCGTATGGAGTTGTTGATATTCGTTCCTGCAGGACAGCCCAGGTGAGAAACGACGCGTAGATGCCGCCCACAGAGATAACGAGGTTCAGGATGGCAGAGGACGACTCGTCCACAGATGACAAACCGGTCATTCGTCTTGAGCCAGGCCCAGGTAGACTGTCTGCTAGGTTTTTCTCGAGCGTCACTGTCGGGGAAACGGGATCAGCGCCAGCAAAGGATTTTGACCGTGTACGGGTTTCTGTAACAGAGATCGAGCCTCCAGTCGACAGCGAGCTTCTGTGGGTGAGCGTCATTATGCGAAGAACGCTTCGGAATTAGCCTGAATCTTTGTTTGCCGAAATCGTCAGCGCGGGTTCAACAGAGCCTTGGGATAGATTTTGTTTTGGTTGAAGGACACGAAGCCGAAGTCTTTCTTACACACCGACTCGAGGTCCACGTTAGTTCTCCCACTCCCAGTACGGCCTAGCACGAGAGCCGCGCGGCCAGAGGCACGTGCTAGTACCCTCGTAAAGTCGTATACACACTCGGCCTTTCACGTTCTTACGGAATTTCGAAGACTTGTGTTTTGTGTTGAGGGATATGATTTAGGAGCGGTTTGACTGAGAATAGAAAGAGATTATTAGACAAGAATGAAAAATGAGCAAGCAACAACAAACGCCTCCTTCACAATCGCAACAGCAGCTCTCCCAGGCAGATCTTCTTCTGTTCGACGGCCTCTTGAGCTCTTCGTCTGCGAAGCTCTCGACTTACAATAATCACCCGCAGCAACAGTCAAACGCTTCTTCTCAGGGTACAACAGATTGGTTCGCACTATTAACATCGCCATCCGCGACTCCCGCACCCGCCACTGCTGCTGGAAATGCCTCGTTTACTACGGGCCCTGACAGGGCTACGACGATGTCGGCGCCGATTCTGACGCCTACACAGAGTAAGGCTGCATTGTCTTCAACTCCAGCTCCTACGGTTCCTGCGATCGCAGCACCCAGGCCCATCGTGCCACTGAATCCAGCTAGCTTGGCGAAACCATTACTTGCATCTCCCGTAAATTCAATACCTCTGGCATCTTCGTTAGCGCCTATCACCGCTAGTCCAACAGGTATATCTACTACCACTTCTGCTGCTCCTGCCCCCTTTGCTGCCACCGCGAGCGCAGTCCCGCATCCAGCTCAAACACAACCAATTGCGCTTCTGCCCTCAGCAGGTAAAACTGCTGTTGACGATGATTTTGGCGATTTCGTCTCCAGCGCAGCAGCTCCAGATCCAGATTTGGTCCCCGCTCCTACGGTCCATCCTACTCCAGCTTTTGTTCCTACTACGTCTACTAAAGTACAGGTTTCAAGCCCAGCGAAACCGAGCGCAGCTCGAGGAGTTTTTCCACCTATTTCTGTGTCTAAGTCAAAATCAGAAGCATCAAATTCTTCAGCGACTGTTTCTACACCCTCAAAGTCTACAATACGAGCGACTTCACCAGTTACTAGTCGTATTTCAACTGGACTTATCTCTCCCATTCCACCAAAGGCACCTACAATAAAGAATGGAGTTGTCATACCTCCACTGCAGTTTGGTCAGCATCTGGTCTCTGGAAATTTGTCCCTTGTCAATTCATATGTGTCACCGATTAATTCTGTGTCTCCATCTCGAACAAACTCAAGTACCAGTAGAACCAGTCCGGTCAAGTTCTCTGCTGCCTCCTCTCCTTCTACCACGTCTATGCCATCGTCGACTTCTTCCCCTCTGTCCGCAGTGACTTCAGCTCCTACATCAACTAGTAATACGACGCTGGACATTCCAAGTCCGGACGTTCTACTTTCGTTGTTCGAGACTAATCTATTTCCTCTTCCTGACCCCCTCTTCAAAGCTCTTGCTCCGTTGCCTTTTCCTCTGAAACGCCGAGTTCTCTCGGATGCCAAAACCCGGGCCTTTTTCGAAGCTTTCCTCCGAGCAGTTGAAGTAGCCATCCGGATCTGTGCCGGCCGCAAACGCCGAGGAGGTCGGTTCGAAGCCGACAAAGAAGCACGAGAAATTGCGCGTCAGTGGCGGAATCTCCGTGAGCGGATCGCAGGCAGTGGACTACGCGATCTTCCCAATGTTGATGCATCGTTGACTCTACGTGGTTTAGTCAGTAATCGCGTACATTTGTGCATTGTGTGTGGAGTTGCGAATGGGGAAACAGTCCGCGGATGTACTCGCCAGGATTCCTGGGATTCTCGGAGCGGCGGCCATTCAACTTGCATAAAATGGTGGCTGCACGAAAAGGCCCTTTTAGAAGGATAATGGTTGCCCGGATCTAACATTATCCGGACTCTATTTTTGGGATTATCGTTCGGGGATGGTTAAGATTGGCATCACTATTTCTCTACACGTTGAAATTGAGTGATTTCACTTAAATTCTATTATTAGCATTAATATTTAGGATAGCAGTGGATAGCCGCAAGAAATTAAATACAGAAAAGGAAAAAAAAAGAGAGAGAATTTAATTATGCAAATACTTGTCGATGAGCAGCTGTTGTTTTCGTTTTCTGAGCCATTTCGAACTTTGCTCGCTCCGTTTCTCGAAGCTGTTTTTTGCGAATTTTTCCCGTTGTTGTTTTCGGTAGTTCATCGACAATCTCGATCGTGCGAGGAATTTGAAACCCTCCTAATCGTGTCCGCGCAAACGCAATGATTTCTTTGGTGAATTCTTCCGGTGTCTTCTCCGTTCCTGACTGACGCAAAACAATAAATGCCTTCGGTCTTTCGCCGTACGTGAGGTCTGGAATCCCAACAATGGCAGCCTCGACAACGTCTGGATGTGCCTGAATGACATTTTCTACCGCGACGCTGGAGATGTTTTCACCCCCGGAAATAATAATATCTTTATCGCGATCAAGGATTTCGACATTTCCGTCCGCATGCATAACGGCAAGATCGCCTGTGTGTAACCAGCCACCTCTGAATGCTTTGAGGGTTGCTGCCGCGTTGTTGTGGTAGCCCTTCATGACTGTGTTACCTCTGAAGATAATTTCCCCAATTTCTTTCCCGTCCGAAGCGACATCCACCAACTCATCATTTGAAGATGACTTAACGACCCTTATTTTTTGAGCAGTCACAAATCCATGACCTTGCTGTGCCATTTTCTGATAGAGCACATCGGCCGGACCGGATTCCCAGGAAGGCAAGACATAACACCGAGTCATTGGTCCATATGTCTCAGTTAGACCGTATGTATGGACTGGATTGAGATTCAGAGACATCATTCGCCGGAACAGCGCGGGTGAGGGCGGTGAAGCGGCAACAGTGACATTGACTCGTTCGGCCAGTCGAGTGGCTCTGGGATGTTCACATAACTGGATATTGACTGTCGGGGCAGCATTGAAATGAGTGACACATTTGCCAGGACCGGCCAGAAGATAATCCCAGATGAGGTCGTAATTGACTTTGCGAAGACAGATGTGGATTCCCCTGACAGCAGTGACCGCATATGGGAACGACCAACCGCCGGCGTGGAACATAGGGAGAGTCCAGAGATATCTACAACCGGACGAGCGATTGAGCTCTGACTCGATGATGTGGCCCATTGCCGACAAATACATACCTCTGTGAGTGAGTTCAACGGCTTTGGGTAAATTAGTGGTGCCCGAGGTAAATGCGAGCGCGAGTACGTTATTTTCGGGGACATTATCGAAATGGAGATCATCGTACGGTGTACGGTCCATTTTCAGCGATTCGAAAAGCTCGCCGAGGGTTGCATACATGTAACCTGCGTGCCTAAATCTTGCGAGTTCCTCCGGATATGTGTCGTCGTCCCAATCAAGGTCGACTATAATTGTATACGATTTGATTTTGCCTGCAAGAGCTTGTTCAAGCAAGGGCAGGAAATCAATGTCGACAACAATGACTCCAACACCGCCGATTCGAACGACGTCTCTGATTTCTGGTGCCGACAGGCGGTAATTGAAAGAGGCTTGAGTGAGTCCGCTACCGGCGGTACCATAGAGGACCTCGAGAAACATGGGAGTACTGGACGCCAGAATACCGATCTTGGTACTGGCGGAATAGGTCCGTTTGAAGTGTGCTGCGAGTCTTCGAGCACGATCAGCGAACTCGCCATATGTTCGGTTGACGGTTCTACCGGATCGACATTTGTGAATGATTGCAGGAGCAGTAGGATCGATGGCAGCAGCTCGGGGTAGGAAATAAGCGGGATCGAGTTGGTGTATGTATGGTTTGTAAGTGTGTTGCTGGAGCTCGGGATATTCGGATCCCTGGAGAGACATCGAGCCGTCTTGAAGTAAGGCCTCCATGGATGGGAGTCGAGTGTTTGCCAATGAGGGTGAAGGTCAAGAGAGCAGGAGGTCGAGGAAGAAAGGTCTTAAACCTCTAAAAGACCGAGATTGAGCTCCTAGAAAGAATGCGAGAGTAAGGAGGTCAACAGAACTGGATAGACTGGACTGTCGGGAGGAACGAGTCGTGCTCACTGATGATGGACACCGGTGGGAAGCGGTACCGTAGCGCAAGGGCAGCGCAAGGTGTCAATTTATCAGGTTACCTAAAACCGACATTTCAAGCAAGATAACCTCTCCAAGCACAAATATGTTATTACGCTGAATTTTCTAAGTACGAAATGGTGTTGACATTTAAAAATTTCGAAAATTAAATAAATCTAGAGCAAACAATATTTAATTCGATTCATGATGATCTATCCGGTTTAGGCAATTCGAGGTCGCTAAACAAACAAAAGTCAAGATTATACTTTTTCGAATTGCTCCCAGCGAGCCTGACTTTCCGAAATTACTATAATAGGAAATTATTCCTAGCTTCATTGGGAATTTACTTTAACGTTATCGCATTCATCGGAGTTATTAAGCGAAGTAATTGATGGCCAATATATACTACTTTATAATTTAGTTTTTGTCTAAAATATTGTTATTATTTAAATAAATATTGTGTAGATTCATGCGTTTTCGCTCCATTACTATCTATCATTAACGATCATCTTGGGTGGTTCAAAGTTTCCCATCGGACGGTACATCAGACGGTACATCGAGGTCAACTCATTTCTTTGGATGTTGAGTATTATATTTCAAATTTATTCTATAGTATGATTTATAATATAAATATGAATTTGATAACTATTGATTATAAGTCAGAAATAAATATCATCGTTTAAGTGCTTGCCAATTGTAAGATATCTCACGTATTTATTTCTATGTTCATTTCTGCAGTGTTGGAGGTGGTTATTCCCTCCCAGTTTATTAGACCCTAAGAATCGCTTTGACTAAATTATATAAATTTCTTGGTTGTCGATCTTATCGAATTCAAACAACACACATATGGCGTACAGACTTGTAGTATCCGCAGCAGGTTCGTACGATCAGGAACTCAAACAGCCTGTATCCGTAAACTCTGATCAGCCAACCGTGATTGAAACTGACCTCGCAACGATCTCTCTACTAGTCCGGATCCAGCACTACCGAGGACCTGAAAGCGACGAGTCGCCGGAATCAAGCAACTATTTCTCTCACACAAATCATCTCAAAGATCTTTATTCGATTGCGTTTGCAGTCGAGTTCAAAGAAGATTACTCATTTGATGACGTCCTGTTTGGAAACGACTTTGATCAGCCGATCAGAGACTCACTTCCATACGGATCCAGCCTAGCTATGAAGATATTCAGATATGCGGTTGATCCGTCTGCGGATGGGGATATTTATGCAGACAAACCATATCTCTACGGATATGCTGTGACCAGCGTGAACACAATTTCTCTCGACCCAGACGCCTTTGGAGATCCTGAGATGCTGGAAGATACCCATTCTGCTCACTCAGCTAATGATGATGCTACTAGCATTCCAGAGTCATCATCTGATCGGTCAATCTATTTTCAATCCGAGTCAAATCGTAAATCCTTCACCTTCAAAGCTAATACAAAATACTGTTTTGATTTCTTCAACGCCTACCTCGATCTGAGCAATGGGTTTGCCGTCAAATTACCAGGATATACAATGCATGTCATGCAGTTCTGGGACGGTCAGCCTTTACGCTACGTTCTCAAATCAAAATCTTCAGGTAAACTTTTTTTTGCGCTTTATTTTGACGCTCAGAAAATATCTTAATAATTTTGTTTTCTATCCTGTCGGGCTATTCATCAAGGATTAATTAAAATCGACTGATGATATCGTCTGTAACTTCCGTGGTTGTCGAAGTGCCTCCAAGATCAGGGGTGGCAATCTTTTTCTCTGCCAGCTGAGCATCGACTGCATTATATATCCGGGTAGCAGGCTGAGGATATCCTAGGAATTCGAGCATCAAAGCAACAGATCGGATCGTAGCTATAGGGTTTGCAATATTTCTAATAAATAACCATTAGCAAAATAATATAAGCAAGATATCATATTGAACCGTTCCTACCTTCCCTCGATATCGGGAGCACTGCCATGGCATGGCTCACCAATAACAAAAGAGTCACCAACATTGGCACTTGGAACGACGCCCAACGACCCAACCAATGCAGCGGCTCCGTCCGACAAGATATCACCATACAGATTTGGCGCAACAACAACGTCAAATACCTGAGGCTCTCGGAACATACGGTAGACCATAGAGTCAACGATTTGCTCATTCACAGCAACACTTGCATATTTCTTCTGATTGTCAGTGAACACCTTTCGAACAGTCTCGCGGAACAGGCCGTCAGTAGTTGATAGCACATTCGACTTGTGAGTGATTGTGAGCAAGGCCTTATCATGGAGTGAAGAAGCGCCAGCTTTTCTAGCAGCATCACGCTGTAAAGCTAGATCAAAGGCCAGACGGCCAATGTTGTACGACGCAGTCTCCGTGATCCGCTTAATAGCCTCGGCGACTTTTGTTCCATCCTCAAGAGTGCGGATCGTCTCTTCCTTTACATAGAGGTCTTCAGTATTTTCACGGACAATAACCATGTCGACTGGGCGGTCGTTACCTGCTGAACGAACAGGACGAACGTTTGCATAGAGACCCATCTTCTTACGGAGTGCAACAATGGGTGAAGAATACCCAGCAACGCGAGTAGTAGGTGAACTAAGTCATCAGTGGCATATACATCAAATGTAGAAACTCACACACCTGACTGCACCAAACAGTGCGCAGTCGCACTCATTCTTCAATTTCTCCACAGTTTCATCGGGGAGCGCAATTCCAGTCGCTTTGAAAAGTTCATAACCGGCCAACAGGTCAACAAACTTAAAATTTAGTCCATCTTCAGACGGAAGCGCTTCGAGCACTTTGCGGCCGGCCTAGTATCAGCGTTGGCATGTTGGTCATTCTCATCGATATTCAAATCAAGTACTTACAGGAATAACTTCTCTTCCAATACCATCTCCCGGAATAAGACCAACGGTAAAAGTCTTCAAACCTCGAACTGCCGTGGTGGAAACTGTTCGATTACCGACAGCAACAACCCGTGGAACACTAACAAACGAAATCATCCTTATTATTAAGCCTAGTCCAAGCTAATTGAAAGCTGCAAATAATTTTATGTTCACTTCTCTAACCAAAAATTCGACTCCGAAAAATAGAACAGGGCCAGACCAATCAATACCTTCGCTCCGACTTGGGTGGAAAATCAAAAAATAAATTCTGCAATTCCGGGGTCGGTAGTGAAATAGTCACGTGACAATTGCGGCGCGCAGATATAGTGGGCAAACTTTATTGAGCAGTAGCTGGATATCAACAAAGCGAGCGATGAGCTGCGATGGGCGCCAGTCCACAATAACGGAATAATTGAATTAGCTTAGTTTTATTATAAAGTCTGAGATCAGTTATAGATTATACTAAAATTTTGGAAAGAAATCTGGACCTAAACTATGGAAGAGGAGACTTCGCGGCCTGAACCGTTGAAACAGGTTTCGAGTCAGATACAGTCTCAGTCTCCGACTACTGAACCGATCTATGAATATCCAGATCCACAAATCCAAGACGAGCTGGACGGGTACTTTCGACATAGACTAGAAACGATTCCTTCCGAAACGAGTTCTCTAGCTACCTCATATCAAGACATTGACTCTCATATCATTGGCAATGAGAACTCGGACCAGAATAAACCCTCATCTACGTCGGCTGCAAGTCGAAGCCGGAGTCGAAGTACAATCATGAGAAATAGTCAAGTTTATCATGGATCTCGGCATTTGTCATTGATGAGAGCTGAACATGCTACAGCTGAAGAAACAGAACCAAATGACCGATTATATCGTCAGAATCAAGGTGTTCGGTTCAATGCACAGGACCTACCTCGGCAGAGTCTTGAGCGTCCTTTATCTTTTCACTCAGCCGACGAAGCAAATCGTCGAATGAGAACGAAGTCTGAACCAGGCACTCGCCCACAATTTCAAAACTTAGACTCAGATATGTCACCGATACCTCCTATTCCAGCGCGATTGGCTTCTTTCGTTCGTCAGTCGTCAGTTCGTGGTCAGCGTCGACCGTCAATATCCGAGACCGGCGCTGTCTTGTTTGGAGGTATCACGGACGCACTGCCTCATGCTGGTGTCATGGCTGCTGCTTTCTCGTCAATTGCCGTTGCACCGACTCCTCAAGAGGTAGTTCAGTATACACAAGTTGTCGACGCAAATAAAGGCAAGTCTGATAGCCTGTCAAATAGTTCTCTGCCGCCGTCAGTAGCCCCATCCCCACTGCCAGAACAAATCCAGATATCCAGAAAGCACCTGAAGGTGCTTTTAACTTCTTACGTGCGATTGTTTTGGAGCTTCTTCACTACCTTAAAGGGATTTTTGGTTGTTATATATCTTCTTAATGTTATCGCATGGGGCGGTATGCTGTTTCTCATCTTAGTCGGTGCCGCTCCAGCTATGAATCATCCGGATGGGCCGAACGGGACAGATAACGCGGGCAAACGATGGATTGAGATTGATTCGCAAATATTGAATGCTTTGTTTTGTGTTACTGGATTTGGACTCATGCCTCAACGGACAAAACATTTGATATACTTGGTTTATGGCCAAATCAAGGGCACGGAAGCTACTGATAAGAAATTAGTCAGAAGATATCCTTGGTATAAACCAGGCAGGAACTGGTACGCTCTCGCAAGCGTATTGTATTTATACGAGTTGAATTCTGTTTCACAGGTTTTTATGGCAGCGGGGTATGTTTGCTGATTATTATGACTGATTTTGATGTATTGACTTCAATTAGTATGTGGGCGTTTAATCGACATCAGCGCCCACCATGGTTGACAGGAACTTGCATGGGTGTTGGCTTCGGATCGTCTATAGTAGCAGGTATAATTGGAGGTATCCAATCACGGAAATTGGGGAAAGAAGCAGAGCAATCGCCTTCCTCCTCAGCTAATGATCTCGGTAATAACGATGATGTCGATATTGAACTGGGGCTTGAGACAAAGCAGAATGCAGATTCAAGCACGAGGGTTTCGACGGAAGATTGAATTAGTGGTCCAAATTGAATTGGATAAAATGCATTGACTTTGGGTCTTTTGGCGTTATCGGTCTTTTTTGTGTGCATTAGATAATCATTTCAACTTACATTCTCAGTGATTTAGCTCCTAGACTTGTTCCCAATTGGGAACTTAATCACGTGTATAGACCTAAATCTGTGACTGTCTAAACCCTACGATAGTTGGCACCAAATCGCGCCGCAATTCTATCTGTATTCGTTAACACCTTACCCTATAATCGTCTGTGTCTCGCAGAGGAACTGGTCGCCTCTTCGGCGGAGGGAAACCACTCCAGTGGAAATCTGCTTGACTTCTTTTTTGTTTGTAGATTTTTCTTATTTTCGACGTTTTATTGGATTTTTTCTTGAGGGTTTAAAAAGAGTACTTTTGTGTGTTTACGAAAGGTTTGTTTCACTTCTTTTGCTTTTCTAGTAGTTTCGGAGAATTTGGTTTGGGTGAGCTACGGCACGAGTTATATCTGCAAATAGAAGGACAAAGATTTCGGAGTTTGAGTTTTAGATCGGACAATATAGGAACCAGCGAAAAATCGTAAGAAAGGGCTTACATTCAAAAGATTTTCGGAATTTTTCGAAACTGTCGATTTATATTCTGTCGAACGAAATCTGATTGGACTCGATACTCGACCGAGCTCGCACTGCTTGATACTGTTATTCTCTACCAACTCTAGGCGCTACATTTCTGATCGGTGCTTTGACTAACACATAATAATTAGTGTCCTTGAATTAAGTCCCAAATCTTCAAGTTTTATTTCGCATTTTTCATTTCTGTTCCCTGAGAACCGATCAATTTTTTCATAAATAATGTTCGCTTCCGAGATTTCAAGCAAGCGAAAGCAGGTCCGCGACGGTGTCTTCTTCGCCGAGCTGAACGAGTTTTTCACTCGTGAGCTTTCTGAGGCTGGTTATGCTGGTGTTGAAGTTCGTTCTGCACCAACCAGAACTGAGATTAGTATGTTTTTGTTCTGATGTAGTCAGAAGTTGATGGATAGAAAGGACTAATTGTTGCAAATAGTAATCCGTGCTACTCAGACTCAGGAAGTTCTTGGACCCAACGGTCGTCGTGTTCGCGAGTTAACCTCGCTTGTTCAGAAGCGTTTCAAAATCAGTGATGGAGGTGTTGCCATTTTTGCTGAGAAGGTTCAGCAGCGTGGACTTTCTGCCATTGCTCAGGCTGAATCGCTCAAGTTTAAGCTTCTTAACGGTTTAGCAGTCCGTCGGGCGTGCTACTCTGTTCTCCGATATATCATGGAGTCTGGAGCTAAGGGTGCTGAAGTTGTTGTTTCCGGAAAGCTCCGTGCTGCCCGTGCGAAGAGTATGAAATTTACTGATGGATTCATGATCCACTCAGGTCAGCCTGCTCGTGACTTCATCGACACTGCTACTCGCCATGTTCTTCTTCGTCAAGGTGTTCTTGGTGTTAAGGTGAAAATCATGCTTGGTACCGATCCCGAGGGCCGTATTGGACCCAAGAACACCCTTCCTGATGCCGTTACCATCATTGAACCTAAGGAGGACTCAAGCGCTGTTGTCGAGCCTACTAGTCATAACTACAGACCTAAGGTTGCGCCAACTGAGGTTGCGCCTGCTCCAGTCGCGGCCGAGTAGAACAATCCAGACAAAAGTACCTTTATATCGAATATAAAATTTTTTCCTTTATATATTACTCTTATTTTGTAACTTGTGGTTTGATTATTGAGTTTTGTTTTAATTGACGGTCATTCAATTCAGCTGCGTAGTGAAGAAAAAAACCGATAAAATTACAAACGGAACTCTAGGTATTAATAACAGTCTGAAAAATATACCTATATTTAACACCATTGAAGATGTTCGATATTTCAAAGAATATTCCGTTCCAGGTCAATGCGGAAAGATAGCACGACAATTCCAGAAAGCAATATAAATAATTAATCGATTAATAAATGATGAAATGAAATGAGATGAATGATTGTACATACAACAAGAGCATAAATCAATAATACAGCAGTACTGTCAATATCACCGTCAACAAGAGAAATACGAAAGAGGTAGGACAAAACAACACAGAACTGGAATGAAAAACCGATAAAACCTAGAAAAAGATAATAGACTCCAAGGATTAAGAATATATATCTAAATCTATATATATCTATGCAAATAGATATATATGAAAATAGGTAAAACAGACGGAGCAAGCAAATATCCAAAGAGCAAGGAAATATGAATAGCATACAAGAAAACGACACTTGAAGACTGCGAAATAGGAAGATACACAAGGACACACATACACAATGACATAGACACACAAGCAATCAGAACACAAACAAAATTTTTTTGCCAAATGACCGACAATTAGATACAAATATTCATATAGATATACGCAAATCTCAAGCTAAATCCCGGCCCAAAAAAACGAAAGCAAGTGAAATCAAGCAAATGACAACAGAAAATAACAACTAAAAAAAAAGAACGACATAAATCAACACAACATTGCCAGAAATTATACTTTTGTATTCAGTCTTATTTGATTATTGGTCCTGGTCGGGATCCTCGTCTTGCTCTATCTGTCGTCGTACTTTCTCATTTTCAAGCTGCTCGTACAACAAATATAATGCACGCTCGTTTTCTTCAGAAGTTCCACGAATAGTAAACATCCTTTCGCCACTCTCGTCATGTGGTTCTTTCGCAATGGAAATGTGCGCTCCACTAGCTCGTCGTATCTCCTGGATCTTCGATCCTGCCCGACCAATAATACATCCAACCATGTCCGCTGGAATGGATATATTCTGCGTTTGCTCAGAGCCAGAATTATGATTATGGTGGGCATTCAGCCGTTCTCCATTCGAATGTTCATTAGTAAAATCGGCAGGATTGCCTGTTCGTAGACGCGAACCGGACGACGAAGTATGAAACTCCTTTGCCTGAGGATTATATAAAATCGTAGACATTCCCCGCTGCCAGTCGTCAACCAGACATTTACCAATCTCCCAAACAGCCAGCCGAACCGAGTCTGCAGATCCTTGGACTTCAACAATACGCTCCGTTGAGCCTGGTAGCATCTCCTTAGATGCAACCATGCGAACATTGCAGTCATCCTGGATCTGCTTGATCTTGGAGCCTTGACGACCGATGATAGAACCCATCTGCGAGTGAGCAATAAGCAGACGAATAGAAGTCGTGTTGGCCAATAAGGGAGCAGTTGACAATAGAGGGGCGGTCGACATCGGAGGAGGGGAATCGATCAAAGTCTGCGCAGCCATGGAGTAGGCCTTAGAGACACCGTCCAGAGTTCCAGTGACGGTCAAGACACGATCTTGGACACCAGGAACAGGCTTACTGACTCCAGCTTTCACACCGGTAGCCTCGCGCATGTCTGCAACATTTTTTCCTTGCTTGCCAATGATGACCCCCGCTTCTTTTGAAGATACCAAAGCGCGCAGAGTAAGAGGGGAGGCGGCAAACGACTCTTCGGAGTAAGCCTGAGAGCCGTCATTGTCAGGCGAGATATTGTCCTGGGACTGTCCGTTGGAGCCAAACTGGTTTGCATCGTACTGCTGTTCTGATTCAGACATAATTGTATTTCTTAATTAGTTTTTGTTTATGCTAATGCTTCTGAAAGGACCGCGTGGATGTCGTAGGTCGCAAGCGGACTGATGAGGGGCACGAAAGATCAGGGGTAGGGGAGACGAGGCGAGATAGAGCGCGATCGAAAAAGACAAGAAAAAAAGCTGGAATAGAAATCTGCAGGAAATGAGCAGAGATTATAGAAAACCAGACAATTAGAATGAATCAGACGTTGAAAAAATATCGGATTGCAAATATTAGGTGCTGTTAGACTGATTGCGAAGTGCGAACACGAGGAGTACAGGTGGAGGAGAGAAGAGTACGTGGAAGAGTGCGTGGTAGAAGAGAGGATGAGGGAAGCCGACGGAAGTAGGACGGAAGAGAAGGCGGAAAAAGTGGGCGGAGAGCGGAAAAAAGGAGGATCGAAGGAGAGCAGGGAAGTTTTAAGAGCGGCAAAGGGCGAAAATCAAGAAAACAGGAAATTCAGTGAAAATCGAAAAAGAAACCACAGCAAACTAAAAGGCAGAAGAGAAGAGAAAAACGAAAGAAAGGAGAAAGTGAACGAATCGCTGAGCGACGACACCGCGACTGAGGGGCACACTGATCGATAATCACGTGATGACGCGAGTTCAGTTCCTCTGATATAAACACTGCAAACGCGTTCTCTACCCGGTTGCTTTGAACAGCAGGATTAGAGTCAAATGTGCGGTGTTGATTTGAGTGGGCGTTTATGAGGGTACTTTGTGTTGCGGAGAAGCCTTCGATTGCGAAGAGTGTCGCCTCTACACTGGGTGGTGGTCGCGTCATTGATGTAAGTTATGCTTGGACAGCTGATATTATCTACTAGCTAATCGTCTTACTTAGCGCAGTACGGGCTCGAAATATATCAAAAATTACGACTTCACGTACAATTTTCCATTATGGGGAGAGACTGAAGTAACAATGACATCTGTTGTCGGGCACATCACGACCGTAGATTTTGTTGACCGGTATAAATCCTGGCAAGGCTGTTCTCCCGGCGAGCTATTTCATGCGCAGATTATCACGTCCGTTGACGATGATAAACGTGCAGTTGCCAGCAATATCCGGAATGAATCACGTAGCGCTCAGATGCTCATTATTTGGACCGATTGCGATCGTGAAGGAGAGCATATTGGTCTCGAAGTCGTGAATATTGCTACCCAGTCTAATCGCAATCTCATAGTGAAGCGAGCAATGTTTAACAATATCGAACCTCAGTAGGTTATCTTCCAGTATCATTTTGTTATTATTTATGCTAATTCTGACATAGACATATTCGCAATGCTGCAAATTCTCTGCGTGAACTAGATAGACGATTATCAGATGCCGTCGAGGCTCGCATCGAGATCGACCTACGACTAGGTGCTGCGTTCACACGATATCAAACGCTAAATCTAGGAGCGCTTGTTGATCCTGTATCGCGACCTGTCATTTCGTATGGCTCATGTCAGTTTCCGACACTTGGTTTTATTGTCGACCGATTCAAACGAGTGCAGAATTTCCGAACAGAAGAATTCTGGTACCTAGAACTTTTTGTAAGGCAAGAAGGCATCGACGTAGGTTTCAGTTGGGGTAGAAATCGACTATTTGACAGACTTGTCTGCACCTTAATTTACGAGAATTGTCTGGAGTCTGGTGAGAATCAAGCTCGTGTGGTTGCTATGGAAGATAAACAGACTTCAAAGTGGTGAGTTGTGTCCATAATCATGAATTTCCTCTAAGAAATCCTAGGCGGCCTTTACCTCTTACGACAGTAGAATTACAACGTCGAGGATCATTATTCCTTGGAATGAGCGCTAAGAAAGTCATGGACATCGCTGAGAAGCTATATACGAAAGGCTTCATATCGTATCCGCGGACAGAAACCGATCAATTCGCAGAAAATATTGACTTAAGAGGTCTTATTCAAAAACAAACAACAGATGCTAGATGGGGAAGTTTTGCAAATTCTTTGCTATGCGACAACAAGTTTCAGAATCCGAGACGAGGCAGACACGATGATCATGCGCATCCGCCTATACATCCAGTTATTCATGCAACCTCCGAAGCGTCATTGTCATTTGACGACTTGAAAGTTTACGAGCTAGTGACACGACATTTTTTGGCGTGTTGTTCGGACGATGCGAAAGGTGCAAGTACAGAAGCTACACTCGACTGGGCAGGGGAGTATTTTCATGCCAGTGGACTCCGAGTCATGGAACGCAATTATTTAGATGTCTACATATATGATCGTTGGAGTAGTAGTCGACCATTACCCAATTTTGCCAAAAATGAAATTATTACACTGCGAGAAGCTAACTTGAAAGAAGGTAAAACGACAGCACCACGCTATTTGACGGAGCCTGGGTTAATTCGGTTGATGGAAGCCAACGGAATCGGCACTGATGCAACGATGGCAGAACATATTGAGAAAATTTTGAGCCGACAATACGCGGTAAAAGTGCCTGTCGGCGCGGTCGGGCGATTTCTAGAACCACTACCATTCCATGCGCCGGAGAAGTCCAATTTTGATGCTAGCTCACGAGGTCAGGGGAGTACAAGAGGAAGAGGGCGGGGAGCATCTCGTCGAGGGGGTGGAGGTGGCCGTGGGCCGGAAAGCAGGGGAACCAATTCACGAGGCACTAGCGATGGAGACGGTCAGAAAGAACTAATTCCAACAGCTCTGGGATACGCTTTGGTAGAAGGATACGACGCAATCGGATTTGATAAAAGTCTGACGAAACCATTGCTACGAAAAGACCTTGAGATTATGATGTCAGATATCTGTGTCGGAAGACGGACTAAACAAGAGGTTGTTCGAGAGAGTATAGAAATGTACGAGGCTGTTTTCAACCGAACTAGTTCTCAGTTCAGTCTCTTGCAAGCGGTATGTGGGAGCTGTCGGTAGAGAAAATGTATGGGAATCTAACAGTCTATGCAGGCTTGCAAGAGATATGTGCAGCGATGACAGCTTCATGACTATGGTTAGGACAAACTATTGGACTCATAATTCAAGAAGTAAGAAACAGGCAAATTTAGTATTGCATATAGGCCGAATAATAATTCTATCGTTTAAATTCATTATTTATGTAATTTTATTTGCAGCCAAACAGAGGTAATAAATGAAATAGCGTCAGGGCACTCTTTGAATGTTAGTGCGGTCATCATCTCCCAAATGAGAGCAAATCAGCCGTACTTCGATAACAGGGACTTTAGATTTTTAAGCTTGTTGTAGCAAATTATTACATCCGGCAAACAAGATAAATTCCATTAAGATTTTGCTAGCTAGACTGAAAAATTATGGTTGCTGAAATCTGCACGAAGACATTCACCCTCAACACCGGAGCCAAAATCCCCGCTGTAGGTTTGGGTACTTGGCAGGGCCAACCGGGAACCAATGATTCAGCTACGCTTCAGCAATCGATTATCTATGCATTAGATCTCGGATATCGTCATATAGATACCGCGGCTGCATATGATGTTGAGGTTGATGTTGGGAAGGCAATTAAGCAGTCAAACGTCAAACGCGAAGACTTGTTTGTGACTACAAAGCTGTGGTCGACTCATCATGATAAGGTCGAAGAAACCTTTCTCAAATCGCTGGAGAGTCTCGGACTAGACTATATTGATTTGTACTTGATGCATTGGCCGATGTCTCTTGCTGCAGATGGAAAGACGCCGTTGGAGCATCCTACACCTACTGAGACCTGGCTGAGCATGGAGGCCGTCATCAAGAAGTATCCAAGTAAGCTGAAGGCAATAGGGGTTTCGAACTTCTCACCCGCTCTGCTGGATGACTTGCTTGCACAAGCTTCCATTGTTCCTGCTGCAAATCAGATTGAGTTGCATCCTATGCTTCCCCAGGAGAGCTTGATGTCGTATTGCAAGTCCAAAGGGATTCTGGTGACGGCATATTCTCCTTTGGGCCAACAAAAAGCCCCCATGTTGACACACCCTGTCATTAGTGGACTAGCGGACAAATACGGAGTAAGTGTTGCTCAAATTATATTGTCTTGGGAAGTTGCGTACGGAGTGTCAACGATTCCAAAGAGCTCCAACGAGGGCCGCCTGAAGCAGAATCTGACGTTGATCCCTGAGCTCGATGCAGCTGATTTCAAAGCTATTTCCGATCTGCATAAGATCAAAGGCATGCATCGTCGACTCTGCCAGGTCAATGGCCATTCACCCAAGTACGGCGAGAAGGTATTGGGATGGACGATGGAGCAGCTTGGCTGGGAACCCTGGGATGATCCTGAGTAGTTAGTTCATCGAACTCCTTTGTAATTCCCGTCGGATCATCTTAACTCGGCTTCGTTTCTTTCTTGCAAGACGGGAATATATTTATTAGATATTTATTAGATCGATATTTTTATCAGAAAAATAGACATATTTCTAAGCAGTTGTTTGAAGGGTGCTGGTAGCTATTTTTAGTGATAGTCTATTCTTGACTATCGAATTTCCCAATCCAGACAAGTAATTTCCTCAAGCTAAAAGTAGCTGCAGTATGTCAATTTCGCCGCTTTTTTCGCATTTATTAGCCAGCACACCTTATTTGAATTATTTTTAAATTATCGAGTCTTATACGACGTTACTGCATTTCTTACTTCTCTTCTTGTAAGGACCCTGGCAAGAACTTTGTCCTTCTCCACGAGGGAACAATATCGCCGTTGCGGCTCGCATCGCAGGTTCCTACACTCTGACTGCCGAGTTCGCTACTAGGGGAAAACTCGACCTTCTCTCCTTTCTTTGGCGACGGGCCAAACTGGGCGCAAATTTTGGCTTCGGAGATTTCAATTTATTTTCTGATTCGTTAGTGAATTCGACTTGGCTTTTGGCAATCCGACAAGGTGTCATCGTTTCCTCGTCCAGCATATACTCGTTAGCGTGTGGTTGTAACCGAGTCCCTGTAGGTTTGAACAACGCATAACGAGTGAGCGCAGTTTTCTCGGTCTAACAGAGGACAGGTCTTACAACTTTTTGCCTGGCTGTTCACATCTTGAAGGAGGCCATTTTATCATTCAATTTGAGCTGCAATCTTCATTGGGGCAAATTGGTCCCGTTATTGTTGTTTTTTCTTCCAGGCGACCCACTAGTTCCTACGTCTGGTTATTCTTAGTATCCACCTCGTCAGCAAATAACCTTTTTTTATCGCTACGGTTGTTCTTTTCCACTCAAATGCCTATGTTTTATTATTTTTGTTCAGGTCAAACTCACTCTTGAATCTTTGATTTTATTTTGTCTTATTGCGCAAGATTTATTCCATGGACGTCCTGCTCGCTTCAGGAACCGCTATAGTTTCGACTTCAGCGGCTTCCGCTACCGCACGTGGGACTTCCACGAGCCCAACCCTTGGAGTTTCTACCACGGGTTCAACTGGTATAACATACATTTCGACTAGTATTACGGCCGTTCTTGGTTCCAGCTCGGTAGTATCGTCACGGACTTCATCTTCAACATCGAATATAGGCCTCACGTCGCAGGCATCATCTAGTCGGGTTTCGAGCACTCAAAAAGGATCGCCGTCTATTTCGATAGCAACCCTTTCCAGCTATCTGGCCAAAAGTGCTGCGACCAAGAATTCGGAGTCGTCCACATCACAATCTAGGATATCATCTTTCGGATCGTCAAGCATATCTCCAAGTTCATCTTCGTCTGTACGATATAGTATAAACTCTCAGCAGTCTTCTTCGAAGTCGGTTAAAAATTCTCTTTCAGCATCCAGGTCGAGTTCCGCAACAGCTACTTTGATTAAGTCTACCTCAGCTACAACTATACCGCCTAAATCTACCTCAACTTCAAACTCAATTGTTTTGCTTAAGTCAAGTTCTAGTTCACTTAAACCAAGCTCAAGTTCTACCTTCACTTCGTTATCTTCAAGCTCTGTTCGAGAATCCACAGCTTCAATATCATCGATTACTTCGGTAGCAACCGCAGCTTCCTCATCTACTTTAGCAAGTTCCTCTCACTCATCCCATCGCACAACTGTCATTGCATCTGTCATTGGAAGTGTAGGAGGGATTCTTATTTTAACACTTATTTTTGTTCTGTATTTACGTCGGCGGAAGAGACAAGTGCGAGACCGTCCGATGATTCCGAATGCAGATGATACGCACTTTATGCGGACTACGCTTCGAGGAGCGCCAAATACCGTCCATCGGCCGCGGAGACTGCAAATCCAGCACCATCGGCATCCAAGCTCGATCAGTAACACGACTATGCAGACGCAGCAGGCCTCGAACGCAGTTAAATCGAAGCCTGCGATGGTGCAGATTTACGATCCCCGAAGAACTGATCACTCAAATTTACCTAGTAGTCAGGCCAATTCGTCAATGACATCGCAGTCGCTGTGGGCCTCGCGTCGACAACATCCTGTAGCTGTAGAGGGCTCAAAGAAATCTCTTGGACGAAACATGCTACGATCAGAAGCATCTTCCTCGTCACAAAGTCGCCAGTCGTGGTATGGCTCGCTAAGCACGAGCGGGCGCGATTCTCCGCTTCCACATTTAATTGAGCATTTATTCACCCGGCCAAGAAGAAATACCGGAGCGTCTTTGGTGTCGAGTAGTACACAGGGGGGACCTGCAGGATCTTCGATTGTCTCGTCAGTTGGAGCAGGTGCAAGTAGTGCTCAAATGGGAGGAAGTGGTGGCCCAGCCCATATCACTGGTGAGTCAGAGTCTGGATTTGTGAAAATCAGAGGCAAAAAACTTGAAAGATGGCAGGATCCAGAGCAATTGTCGATTCATAGCATTTCAGGGCGTGTATATGACCGAGATGGCAAGGAAGTCGTACGGGAGAATGAGCACGAAAATCTCACTAGTACGACTGCAGTCGTAAGTCCTGAGTCACTCCAGGCTTCTCCATCGAGCGAGGCAGAGTCACCGATTTTAGGGTCCAATTTGTTTCCAATCCGTGACCGAACACACTCTACTCGAACCGCGGAGACGGATACGGAAAGTGTCCAAAGTGATATTGTCGCAGAGATACCCGAGCGACGATATTATATTAGCAGCATGACAATTGGTGGTCAAGCTAGCGTTCCTCCACCTCCACCGTTAGACATTAACTAATTGGTGTGTGGATTTGATGTAGGATTTGTGTAATTGCATCTAGGAGTTGATATAGTGTTGGTGACATTTCATAGTCGTGCATGTTGTTATTTGGAGTTTGTTTAGTCCTATTCATATATCCTCAGAAAGATCACTTAATTACGTGTAATCGGATTAATCCAAAAGCAAGATCAGACCCAGAGTAGAGCCTTTTCAATGACTTATCACCCTTACGAATGATATTTATTTGTTTGAAATCAACTTGGAATGATTACATGACTACGCGAGAGGAAATATTAATAGCCCATGCAGAACTCAGTTGGATACATATATTTACTTACCTTCATAGTTTGTACCTCCACATATATAGACAAAATGAAACATGTTCATGCCTGAACCAACCAGAGTTTGTTTTATACTGAGCAGCCTATGTTTGCTTTGATTTTGTATTTCCTGAGATTCGAATAATGGCAAAACTCTGCGAGAAGTTCTGTATTTCCAGGGGCTAACTAATGATCTAGACACACCGCTCTGCTCTAGTTCGTGATCACTGCCCACATGCTTTTTCATTTACAGCGACTCCAGTCTAATTATCGATTACTACTCAAGATTAATTTAGAGTCTTCAGATGGACTTCTTGTGTCTACATTATATATCGATCAAAAAATAATATTTAAAGGCGCACAAGTGTAACCTGGAAACGCGCTCGTTGCGGCTGACCTAACGCGTCGCCTCAGTGAAATATTGTAGACCACATTATAAGGTGGAACTGTGACTCAAAACTTTTGACCAATTGGTTAATTGGTTTCTTTGAAACTGCCAATTTCATAGACATAATCATGAGTAAAGCCGAATCATCGACAGATGCTCAAAAGCGATGGTCTAAGCCGGAGGCTACTGCGGAAGGAGTTGATCTACCTTGGTATGGGAAAGCAAAGGAGTTGATTCTGGTTCGACCAGCACATGAACTGACTGATTTCAAGGGTAGAAAAGTATCGTCCAATATATTTAGATGATATTGTAGGAAATGAGGAGACTGTCGAGCGATTAAAAATCATTGCGCGAGATGGCAACATGCCACATATTATTATATCAGTAAGAGAAAGAGATATTCCAAGGAACTAGGGAGATTGACACTCATGCAGGGAATGCCTGGGATCGGTAAAACGACGTCCGTATTATGTCTAGCTCGCCAACTTCTAGGTGAAAACTACAAAGAAGGGGTTCTAGAGCTGAATGCATCCGACGAAAGAGGTGTGGATGTAGTGCGAAACCGGATAAAGACGTTCGCACAGAAGCATGTGAATCTACCGCAGGGTCGGCAGAAAATCGTCATTCTCGACGAAGCAGACAGTATGACTGCACAGGCTCAGCAGGCGCTCCGTCGGACGATGGAGATATATGCAAGTACAACCAGGTTTGCATTTGCGTGTAATCAGTCGAACAAGATCATCGAACCTCTACAATCACGATGCGCGATGCTGAGATATGCGCGACTGACCGATTCCCAAGTTTTGAAGCGCTTGAAGGAAATCATTGATGAGGAAAAAATAAAATACACCGATGGCGGCCTAAAAGCACTCTTGTTTGCGGCGGAAGGTGATATGCGTCAAGCTATCAACAATTTGCAGAGTACTGTTGCCGGCTTTGGATTCGTGAACGAAGAGAACGTGTGGAAAATTGTTGACAGCCCGCATCCAACCGATGTTCAGACAATGCTGCTTGCATGCAAAAGTGGAGAAATTGAAAGCGCATTGGATATACTACGACGCCGTCTATGGGAAAAAGGATACAGCGCTGTGGATATTATATCTACGATGTTTAGAGTCACGAAGACTCTGGATGGAGTTACAGAGTCCGAAAGGCTGGAATACATCAAGGCATGTTGCAAGACTTTACTGTTCGCGTTGTGCAAACACAATTCTAACCAAGATAACAGGAAATCGGGTTCACGCATATGCGTATCCTGGAAGGTGTCGGCACGCTTCTCCAGCTTTCCGGCTGTCTGGCTCGATTAGCAGTCCCTGTACAACCTCGTGACTAGCATCATGGTAATACATAACTAGCTTTGCTGTTATCAAAGAGAGATAATTATTATAATTCATATATTGATTTTTTACAAGTGGTGCAATTATCAACAGAGCTAAATGCGGCCAATAGATTGGCGCGTAATTGACGCGTTGGCTTACCTTACACCGTTAAGTTAATCACGTGAAATCGTGTTCGTATTTCGTGTTCGGAAAAGTGGAAGCAGTGGTTGACCTGCTTAGGGAGAGTAGGAAACAAATATCTATAACCAGCAACGAATTGAATTGAATATAATGAAGGAATAACAAACTCACATTGATTTCTTTATCGTAAGAAACATAAACAGAACTAGGCGAAAAGTGGGCTGAGAACCGAAGTCGTACGAGGTGCGTCCGGATACGAGAAGTCAGCTGGCCAAAGCCCGAGGGGTTTGAGGAAGTCTCCTACTTAAGGACAGGACCGATACAGAAATCCCTATTTTGACTATTAGCGATATCTAGCGTCCTTTGTTATTGTGTTCTAACGAAAAAGGTTTGTCGGCACTTCGAGCGGTCAAAAGATTTGCAAGAATTGCAAGAAATGATTGGAATGGATGCCTGCAAAGACATGATGGCCACGCTGCCTGTTGGACCTGGCGCGTTGGTCGCGATAGCTCTGGTGGCCATTGTACTTCTTAACGCGCTTCGCCAGGTGCTGTTCAAGAATCCGCACAATCCGCCCGTCGTGTTTTACTGGATTCCTGTATTTGGTTCAGCGGCTACATATGGTATGGATCCGTATAAGTTTTTTGAGGACAACCGTAAAAAGTTTGGCGATGTTTTCACATTTGTCATGCTTGGCCGTAACATCACAGTTGCGCTGGGCCCTACTGGTAATGACTTTGTTCTTAATGCAAAGCATTCCGATGTTTCTGCTGAGGAAATATATACAAATGTCACCACTCCCGTTTTTGGTCGCGGTGTGATTTATGACTGTCCAAACCATAGACTCATGGAGCAGAAGAAATTTGCAAAGAGTGCACTCACCACCAATGCGTTCAAAACTTACGTGCCCTTGATTACCAAAGAAGTGCGAAAATACTGGTTCAAGTCTCCCGAGTTTTTTGGGGGAGATAGTAACAAGATTTCGGGTAGAACAAATCTCATGATTGCACAGCCCGAAATGACAATTTTCACTGCCTCCCGCACATTGCAAGGTGAAGAGGTGCGCGCTAAGTTTGACGAATCTTTTGCTGATCTCTATCATGATCTCGATAGGGGCTTCACTCCGTTGCATTTCGTCTTTCCAAACATTCCTATTCCTGCTACATTTCGTCGTGACAAGGCCCAGAAAAAGGTTTCTGATACATACATGGAAGTTATCAATGAACGCCGTCGTAAAGGCAAACTTGACAATCCTGATCTGTTGAACGTGCTCCTCAAGGAAGGTGTTTATAAAGATGGCGTTCGCATGACTGATCGTGAGATTGCAAATCTGCAGATTGGTATTCTCATGGGAGGGCAACATACTTCTGCGGCAACTTCTACTTGGGCTCTACTTCATTTAGGTGCTGATGCAGCTCTGCGAGATGCACTTTATCGGGAACAGCTAGAAGTGTGCGGATCAGATCTTCCAGAATTGACGTATGAAAACCTACAAAATATGCCTTTGCTCAATAACACCATCCGAGAGACATTAAGGATGCATCCACCTTTGCACTCTCTCATGCGATATGTCCGCCATGACTTGCAGATCCCCGGGTCGCCTTTCATCGTTCCCAAGGGAAATTGCATTCTAGCTGCTCCCGGTGTGCCCATGATTGATGAACATTACTTCCGGGAGCCATTGCGGTATGATCCCAACCGCTGGGTAGAAGCCAAAAACCAAATCAGCCTTGACACAACTGATACTAGCACCACCATCACAAAAGGTGCTAAATCTCCGTACCTTCCTTTCGGAGCAGGGAGACATCGTTGTATCGGTGAACAGTTCGCCTATGTCCAGCTTGGAACGATTCTATCGCTTTTTATTCGCGAATTCGACTGGACGCTACTACCTGGACAGGAAGTGCCTAAACCAGATTATTCAAGCATGGTCACGCTTCCCAGTGCACCGGCGGAAATTATCTGGACTCGTCGTCAATCTAAGGAGAAAAACTAGCGGCGATTATTTATGAGTTTTGTAAATTTAGAATTTATTTTGTTTGAATTGCTGTAGTTTTAATTGAGTCAAATCTAATGTTTTTACGCTTACAACCGCCAGACAGTTATGGAGTGACAGTGTGGTAGTTGAGGATGTTCATCATGTGACCGATTGGGATTTGGGGAGCTGAATGGCTTAACTAGTTCGTTGATATATTGATGAAAAAAGAAATTCAATCTAAAATTATTTAGCCGGATTTGATTAAATTGTGTACTTTTAGTGAGTATTAGGTGAGATAAGGAAGTCGACTTGGTGGCTGGATGAGTGTTGACAATTCACAGTGATTGATCATGTCTGAGTTACCTCCTGGCGTCAAATCTACCTCAGAGATTGCTAGCAGTGGATCTGTAGGTGGACCGCTGGGCGGAGTGAGTTCACGGACAAACCGGCGAGTTCCTATACCTCCGCCAGGTCCTCCGCCGGGTACACCACCGGGGATTTTATTAGGTGCTCCTCCTGGGCTTGCAAGCTTTGGACCTCCAGGACTGTCCGCGCCTCCAGGTTTATCTGCATTATCAGGACCACCAGGACTGAACTCGAATCGAAGAGGAAGAGTTGCAGCTGCTGAGGAAAAAATAATTCCAGTACCGGGAGCCGGAATCCCAAACCAAACGTTATACATTCGGAATCTGAACGACAAGATAAGAAAGGAAGGTGAGTCGGCACTGTCGACCGAGAGATTCAGAGCGGACGCTGATTTATAGAACTTCGGCTATGCTTGTATACGCTTTTCTCCTCATTTGGATCAATCATCGATGTTGTTGCAGTGAAAACACCTAAAATGCGGGGCCAAGCACACGTCGTTTTCACATCGATATCCAACGCGACGCTTGCTTTACGAGCATATCAAGGGATGCAGTTTCTGGGAAAAGAGATGGTGATCTCATATGCGAAATCTAAGTCGGACGCTATTTCACGCGCACAAGGAATATTTAAGATGCCCGATTTGGAAAGAGATGACGGACCGCGCTATGCAGAGCCGACTAGAGCAAAGAGAAGTCGTGACGACGAGAGCGACGAGGAGGAGGATTGAGAGTGATAGTAAGATCTACGGAAGTAAATCAGCTCTGTACGATAATATTATATATATGTGTCTGTGCATATATACATCTATACAAATATACATGGTTAGTCTACTATAGCAAAACCGACAATTGGCCCAACCACTCCGAACCAGAGAGGCAAATAAGATTCGAACGATACTCGTGTCATATTAAAGTTCAGATCTCGCATAATCTCAGCTGTGTTACAAGGATGAATGAAAAACCAAGGAAGGCCAGTTAGCGGATGCTCACCTTGAGTGAGAACCGTAGATCCGTGTAAAGCCGTGGCGCGTGTAGCAAGGAATTGGTCCTGTAACTCTGATACCTTGGTTATTGGGGTTGAGTTTCCTTCTTCATCGAGCCGAATGGCCTGAAAATATAACACTGGTACAGAATAAACTGCTGATAAAACAATATGCGCCGTAAAGTAGACAAAATGTTGGACGACGGTGCTGATCTCGACGTAACTTTTCTCGTCGAGAACACAGATCGACGCAGACAATCCGGCCCGATGCAGACGCCCGACAAACAGACGACAACAGTCATTAAACTCGTTCTGAGAAAGCAATGGGAAGTTATTAAAATCATTATTTTGCGCCATCAAATTCTGCATTTACTAGTCATTCTGGTCAACAATTGATAAGAAGATAGATAAACATTTTTTAACATATGTGGTTATATATAAACCCAAGAAGTTCTGGGAAACCCACGATCGCGCGGCTAAGCAAAGAAAGCTGACCGAAGTCTTCTTTTCCCTTGATTCACTCGGTTCACTCAAGCAGACATTACGAACTCCAAGTAGCGGATTGAATTTCGTGCTAAATCAGAAAAAATCACTTAATTTGTTTACATTTTCATATTTGTTGTTGTAATCATGGTAAGTGTCTTGGAAAATTGATTAGCTAGGAGCTGGCGTTGATAGTCAATAGTTTCGCAATTCATACGACAACGATTCCATAACTTATTCGCCCACCGGCAGACTGTTTCAGGTAAGGCTATTCCAAACAAATTTTATATTTCCTATTTATAGAATAATTGATTAATGCCCATCTAGGTCGAATATGCGCTGGAAGCCATCAAACAAGGAAGCGCTGCAGTCGGTCTAGTTAGCAAGACTCATGCTGTACTTGTTGCGCTTAAGGTGTGTTTGTTAGAGTACTATGTCCTATTTGATCTGATCTAAAAAAATTCAGAGAAATGCAGAAGAATTAGGTTCGTACCAGAAAAAGATCATCGGCATTGATGATCATCTTGGAATCGCACTTGCCGGGTTGGCGCCCGACGCCCGCGTTCTTAGGTTCGTTTTCGGCTCATCTCTCGTGAAACCAAACTAACTTTGATAGCAATTTCATGCGACAGCAAGCTATGACTTCTCGGATGATATACAATCGTGCTATCCCGGTAACGAGAGTCGTCAACGAGATTGGGGAAAAGGCACAGAGAAACACGCAGACCTACGGACGACGTCCTTACGGTGTCGGTCTGTTGGTGATTGGGCATGATGTAAGTTTCCCGCATATTTCCTCTGTGATCTTATAACTCCCATAGAGTTCGTAGAACTGACAAATTTCAGGAAACCGGTCCCCATTTATTTGAGTTTTTGCCCAGTGGCACTGTGTTAGAATATTTCGGATCAGCCATTGGTGCCCGGTCACAATCGGCTCGTACGTATCTCGAGCGCTCGTTCGAGGACTTCCCTGACGCAACAGCGGAAGAGCTAATTCTTCATGGTTTGCGCGCGCTCCGTGACACACTTGCTCAGGATAAAGAGCTCTTAAATGTCAATACTAGCATAGCTATAGTGGGGAAAGATACTAAATTTACTCTATACGATAATGAGGACGTTCGACCTTGGCTAGAGAAATTGGGGGATGTCAGCAGCTCACGCGGACGCGCTCGTCAAGCCGAGACTGAAGCGACTGAGACGACGGAAGCTACAGAATCAGAAGAGGTAGAGTCTGAGCCTACTCAGAGCGGAGACACGGTTGTGCCTGATGCGCCATCGGCAACGGAGTCACAAGACGGAGCAGAGCCAATCGAGACAGATGACTGATATGTAATTATATTATTCAATGGAATCCTATTCTGTAATATTGCTGTATCAATGTCTATATACAATTAAAATCCGAATCATGGTAGATGATTTAGAAGATGTAGCTGCTTAAAATTTTTTCCAAATGTCCAGTCAGCTTGACACTGTGCGAATTGCAAGGTGCGTTTTTTTGGATCGACGTCGAGAATATCGAGTGCACGTGAAGAAATATCCGGGAGAAAAGGCTGCAGGACAATGGAAATAATTCGTGCTGCATCTGCCATCGTGTAAATGACCAGAGGTGTATTCCCTCGTTCTCGCTGCTGCTTTGACCAAGGCGTGCATAGATCAACGAACTTATTCGTCATCTGCAGAACCTCCCAAATTTCGCTTATCGCGCCAGGGATATTGTACGATTCCATTTTAACTGCTACGTTCGTTGCAAGTGTGTTGAGCTTTGCTAGCAGTTCGTCTTCGAATTCAAGAATTGAGATCGCATTGTCTTGTCTTGCAGACGGCAGCTCGGATACCTGACGCACGGCGCCGGCGAGATCAAATTTCAACGAGCATGTGCGACTTACCAAATTTCCGTATTTATTCACCAAATCAGATGCTCGACGAGCGATTGCAGCCTCAGTATCGAATGAGCCGTCGCTTTCCATAAGGTCCTGGGAAAAGAGGTAATACCGAGTGCTGTCAACGCCAAGCAGATCCATAATGTAATAAGGGTCGACGACGTTGCCGTCGGATTTTGAGATCTTTTTGGAATTGATCTGCCAATGCGAATGTACGAGAATTTGTTCTGGCACGGGCAGATTGGCCGCCAGTAAAAAAGCTGGCCAGTAAATAGAATGGAATCTGATGATGTCTTTACCTACTATATGTAGACTGGCCGGCCAACGACTCAAATCCAAATCGAAATCCGGGTCCGCAAACCCGGCTGCAGTTAAATAATTTGTCAGAGCATCCAGCCAGACATACACAGTTTGACTGTTGTCGTCTGGAACCGGAATTCCCCACGGAACACGGCTTGTGGGGCGAGAAATGCTCAGGTCCTGAAGCCCATTTTCGACGACTGCACGTACTTCGGCTAGCTTTCCTTTCGGGTGAACAAAAACAGGATTATCCTCGTACAATTTCAGCAGCGGTTTCTGGAAGGCAGAGAGTTTAAAATAATAGTTTTCTTCCGATATCCAGTCGACTGGCTTTCCCGTCTCGATAGTCATTCGACTTGGTAACCTCGTCATCGGATCAATTACTGCTTGCGTCTCCGACTCAGCGTAGAACACCTCCTCGCTCACACAGTACCATCCTTCATGTTTGCTTTTGTAGATGAAACCATTGTCGCGCAAAATTCTCCACAGTTTCTGCACTGACCGGACATGGTCGTCATCGGTTGTGCGTATGAATCTATCAACCGATATGTTAGCAGCCCTTGCAAGACGCCGGAATGTTTCTGAAATTTCGTCGCAAAATTGCTGCGGTTCTTTGCTTCCCTTCGCCGCACTTTGTTGCACCTGTCTATTTAGATATGTCGGAGGTATATCAGGACAGATCGCTTACCTTCATCCCATGCTCGTCGGTGCCGGTCAACAAAAAGCTGTCTCGACCTGAAAACAAATGCCACCGCTTCTGGAGATCAGCAAGACACATAGAATACAAGTGTCCAATATGAGGTTCTGTTCATCAGCGTCTGAGTCATTTCGATGCTAGTCATACACTCACGAGCATTGACGTAAAATATCGGGGTCGTCACGTAAAATGGCTTCTTCGTACTGTAATTCCGTGCAAACAGCAGTTCGATTCTGATCTGCGCTCTATGGAAACTGCGCATAGTAAATTACTGTTTATATCCTAGTTTCGTCAGTCGTGTCAATTGTGCCATTTACATCAATTATGAAAAAGTTTAGAATACAAAGAATTTCACGAGATTTGTTCGAACTGGGAGCAAAGATGTCTGTCTGACTTGTCTTCCCCAAATTTAGCATCCCCTCCAATGTAACAAGAATTGATGAGGTGGATTGGAATCTGCTCTGAACGATAGTAACAATGTATCATGTTAGGTTTCTCAAAGTACCATATATTGTTCCGCCAGAAGCTGGGCACCGCCCAAGACGCAAACTCGGCTCGTCTCATTCGACAGCACCACCTTCTACTTCTAAAGACCATGTGATCTTCCAATTGATGGTCACAATAGTAACTGAACTGGGCGACAATTACTTTTACGGTACGGCAAATGTGCGGGCTATACTTTACATGATCCGTTCGGACGGGTCGGAATCTGTGCTGGGCATAGAGAGGTCACAGTGGACTATGGGTATGAGAGCGCTGCCAATCACAATCTCAGTTTTAAAATCGCAAATGAAGAAAGTAGTCGCTTCGCATATAAAGTTTAAAGTCGTCATTAATATCTCAGATTTTTCTGATAAATCGCCTTTATTCTATGATTCTCAACAAGCTCCTGTCAAAGCTTTGTTTCTGACAGTTTCTAGTCTGGCATTTTCCTTTACACCAGTCAAAGTCATATATGAAGATGACCATGGTTTATACGCACAGCGGCTTATCCCGCTAGCGAATATGAAACCGTTAATTCTCTATGAGGAGATTGGCGACAGCATGGCTAAACATCTATGGGACTCTGGCGTCTTTCTTTGCCAATATCTGTCTCAGTCGTTGTCCAATCTCGAACTTTTCAAATTGCAGTTTCCCCATTATTCTTCGATTCTTGAAATTGGCTGCGGATGTGGAACCGTGGGAATCGCAATGTCGGAAATATATCCTTCTGCAACAGTCCTCTTAACAGATCTTGAATCCGCTGAAGACGTATGCACACGTAATATATCTATCCACCCCCAGAAGAAAAATCTTTCATTTATCACCTATGACTGGGACAAATCTGAGAACACATCGGAAACAATTGCGCAGGTAGAGAGGACCTGGGATATTGTTATCGCCTGCGATTGTACATACAATCCAGACAGTTTCGATATTTTCACCGACGCTCTCGAACGAGTCATGACGAACCCAGCTTCGCGACTGCTCCTTCTTCACAAAGAACGGCATGGTAGCGAAAACATGGTATTTGATATGCTGCGTGAAAAAAACGGATTGTCGTTAATTTGGAAGCATGAGCTCGATCCTGTCCCGCTCAAAGCAAGAGTAGAAGTGTTTGCACGCAAGTGATCTAATTTTTTTGGGAACAATGCCTTATATCATGCAGTAGTAAATCAATATAGAATAGATCAGGAGCGCACTTAATCCTATATTAAAAAATTCTCTTGTCACTGGTGTCTTCAAAAATCTTATCATCAACGAATCGTCAGGTATTGCTTGCCACGGTCGACGAGATATGGCTATCAAATATACAACTGCCAAAGTGACAATAGTCAATAGTGCTGAAATTCCGTAGATCATCCAAATCGTGTATTGGGAAGGGAGTACGCAGAGCTTAGTTTGAAACGTGTAGTCGAGCTGACCAGGGTTCCACAACGAAATTAACTCGAAACCAGGCCACCAAACGCCCATTGCCATAGACACGGATTTAACAGTAAATTCTTGAGTATAAACTAGTGTACTAGTAATTGGATTTAAATATTCGTGCGTATATTCGCACGCGTCATGGTCATCACCGGAAAATATCACGACCGGACAGATCGAAGTCAGAATTTCAGACGTCAAATCTTGATCTAGCGCAGTCTGATATTGATATCCTTTTGTGAGCGGTAGGCTTTTTGAGCCTTCTCGTTTCGATCCGCAGTTAGCATCACCAGGGCGAAAAAGCGGAATATGGGTGAACAAGACTCGAGGGAGTTCAGGCTTCTCTGTAGCAAGATTTTGGAGCAATTTCCTTGATTTGTTGTTGATGCTCTGGTCCTCACGATTCATCAGCGACAACGAGTCTAGCAGCACTAATGAGTGATTTCCGAGTTCGAAAACACCATTTGCTTCGCCAAAAAACTTTTCAAAGCGATCAACTGTTTCCGACAAGACTCCAGTTCCAATTCCAATATCATGATTACCCACAACGTAATACAGAGGAACATTTCGATCTGGAAAAATCCGCCGGAATCGGTTATATTCTGCTTCCCATTTAAAATTGTCCTTCCATTCGCGTCCACCATCAAAAAGGTCACCGAGAAATATGATTGCGTCCGGTTGGAGCCACGTTGCAATACCTGTCCAAACTCGATGCAAATAGATATCCGAGTACATCTCCGTTGCACGTTCCAGAGCTCTCGGTCGACCAGGATAGGTGTTGTCGTCTACGATCTGTGGATCTGCTAGAACCACTATTCTTGTAGGTCTCGCATCTGCTTTCTAAGTATCATTTTAATAAACTTACAATTGGCTATTATTAATTTCGTACCCAGTGTTCCCATGTGGTCCACCCGCAATTGCTAATTGCGTTACTGGTAACCCAGAATTCACCCCAGAATAAGATAACGGTCCAAAAAATTACTCCGATTAATTCGATTCTCGTAATGATCCTGAACAATCTTCGCATACTCGCAACTCCAATCATTTCGACCGTGTTTAGTAGTGGATAATATTGCAGACAGTACTTCAGCGATGTCCCAAAACAGAGACTTGTAAACAGCAGCGCGAGGCCCGTCCAACATACCCAAGCATTTGAACCATTTTGAAACTAGAACCGTACGAAAAAATAATATCAATTAATAAAAATAAGCAAGAACAAACTAATATAAAGACTCTGAATTGTCGACAAAACATTCAGATTTGCCTTTACTCTTTTCCAAAGCACCAATGATAAAAACTTTTTCACCACCCTGCTCAAGTAATGAAATCAGCTTGTCGACATTCTCTTTTTTAACTGCGATTACCATTCCAATACCAAAATTAAGCGTTTTCAAAATATCAGTTTTTGGCACATTTCCCGTCTTCCCCAGCCATTTAAACACCGGATGGACATTCCACTTAGTACAATCTAAACGAGCTGATAAATGACTGGGAAGCATACGAGGTGTATTTTCAATTAATCCCCCACCAGTAATATGTGCCATACCTAAAATAAGACCCTCATGAATTGCGGGAAGTAGTGACTTGACATATATCCTAGTTGGGATTAAGAGATCTGATTGAATTGTACTGCTTTCGTTCCAAGGAGCAGGATCGGTGTATGACAATCCGACATGCTCAATAATCTTTCGAACAAGCGAAAAGCCGTTTGAATGAACTCCTGCAGATGCTAAGCCTAGTAAAACATCTCCAACATTCATATCATCAGTTTTCGGCAAAGTCTGCCCTCGCTCAACCGCGCCAATGGCGGTGCCACCTGCATCGTAGTCATCGTTATGATAAATACCAGGCATTTCTGCGGTCTCACCTCCAACAAGCGCACAACCACTCAAGATGCACCCATTAGCCACCCCCGCAACAAAATCAGAGGTAAGCTTGATATCTAACTTTGAGCACGCAAAATAATCTAAAAACATCAATGGTTCTGCGCCTTGAACAACCAAATCATTGACATTCATTGCAACAAGATCGATGCCAACAGTATTATGGACGCCAGATTGTTGTGCAATCTTGACTTTTGTGCCTATCCCATCGGTAGCAGCAACAATCAATGGATCTCTGAAGCCAGCAGCTTTTAGATCGAATAATCCTCCAAATCCTCCTAGTTCAGCGTCTGCCCCTGATCGTGCGGTTGATTTCACTTTAGCCTTTATCTGTTCGACAAGCTCGGCGCCATTATCAATCGAGACCCCGGAATTCGCATATGTGAAAACATAATCCCCTGTTGTCACCGTTTGGTCCCGAAAAGCCCGATAGGCAATGTCTTTCCTGTAGTGCATGTCCTTGAGATGGATCTTCTCTATTCCACAGTATGCTTTCTTGACAGCTTCTTCTAGCGTATCAGCAACGGCAGATGCTGCGATCACTCGACCACCAGCAGATACCAGCTTATCACCAGATCGGGAGGTCCCGGCATGAAAGACAAATGTGCAGTCATCGTCAATCGGATCGATAGTGATAGGGTCATTTTTGGAATAATGACCAGGGTAACCACCGGCGGAGCCAACAACGGTAACACCAAACTGACTAGTAGTCTCGATTTTGACAGCATCTAAACGGTGATCGCAACAAGCCATGAAGATCTCGGCCAAATCAGTGTCCTTGCTTAATAAAGGTAGAACGGACTGCGTTTCTGGGTCCCCGAACCGGACATTGTACTCCAAGACCTTTGGACCGGAACTAGTAAGCATAATCCCAGTAAATAATACACCGACAAATGGGAATCCATCATGGCGCATGCCATCAATGGTTGGTCTGATGATGGTACTTCTGATTTGTTCGATGATGGCAGGCGTGGCGACCGGAGCAGGTGCATAGGTTCCCATGCCTCCAGTATTGGGCCCGTTGTCGCCGTCAAAAATGCGTTTATGATCCTGAGCAGGTGGAAGATCTACAACTGTATATCCATCAGACAAGGCGAGAATAGAAAGCTCGTCACCTTCAAGAAACTCCTCGATGACGACCTCATCACCAGCGTCGCCGAATGCTCGATCTTCCATGATCTCCTTCAAAGCATCATAAGCTTCTTCTTTTGACGTAGGAATCAAAACGCCTTTGCCAGCTGCTAATCCAGAGGCTTTGATCACGACATTATGGTCGATCGACTCGATATAGGCCTTTGCATCAGTGAACGAGCTGAAGTTACGATACTGAGCCGTAGGAATGCTGTGTTTCGCCATGAAATCTTTTGAAAATGTTTTTGAACCTTCCATTCTGGCGGCTGCTTCTGAGGGTCCGAAACATTTGATACCGTCTAGCTCAATTTAGAGTAAAATTTTAAAACACTAGCAACCAATAATTACTCACGTTTTCGGAACTTGGTTTCGATACCATCGACCAGAGGCTGTTCAGGCCCGACAACGACCAAATTGACTTCTTTCTCTAGTGCGAAAGTTACCAAAGCAGCAAAATCTGCAACATCAATGGGCACATTCTCCACGTTCTTAATTCCGTTCTGGGTGCCTCCGTTACCTGGAGCTACCCAGATGTGCTGTACGAGATGGGACTGCGCTAGTTTCCAGGCAAGTGCGTGCTCTCGTCCGCCGCCGCCCACGAGCAAAATGCGAAGATGTCCAGTCATATCAAAATTAACACAGTCAGAACTATCTGAAATTCGTATGGACAATGTGCGGATTCTCGAACGACGTTAGTTAGATTCGTGGAAAGTTTTTGCGTTACTACTGCTCACCCATTTCTTCCCGCAGGATTTTTTGGCCTTGGCCAAAATCTTCCATTGAAATATATCTGTCTTCTCCCAGTGGGTCCGCTCTTGACTTTCCAGGTCAGAACGTTGCTAACCCGAAACAAAGTCCTGATTCGACCTGGTCGCTATTTTTTTCGCCTACACCAGCGACAATTTGCCAATAAAAAAGTTCAATTTTTAGCCGAAAGCCGGTCAAAACTGGAAAATAAAGAATATTTCTGATTGTGATTCTGATTATTTGCGCTGGTTCTGTTTAATCGAAGGGAATTACATATTCAATCCGATTATTGCAATGGCAAATTCCCCTCCTCGCAAATTCATTATCAAAGTACCATGCTCATCAGCCAATCTTGGTCCCGGTTTTGATGTCGTCGGTCTTGCGCTGTCCGTTTATCTCGAACTAACTGTCGAAATCAATGCTGGTTATGACACTGCGCCTCAGAATTGTCTTATTACTTGCGAAGGAGAGGGAGCAGCAGATCTTCCTCTTGAAGCAGATGCCAACCTGATCACTAGAACCGCTTTATACGTGTTAAGATGCCATGATATCAGGACATTTCCAGCTACTACGACGGTCCATATCAATAATCAAATCCCCCTAGGACGCGGTTTGGGCTCCTCGGGTGCTGCTGTCGTTGCAGGTGTCATGCTCGGCAATGCTGTCGGCCAGCTCGGATTGTCCAAAGATCGGATGATGGACTACTCTCTCATGATCGAACGACATCCTGACAATGTCACTGCTGCTATGATGGGTGGCCTTGTTGGCTCGTTTCTATGTGAGCTCAATCCAGAAGACATGGAACGGAAAGAAATCCCGCTGGCCGAAGTTCTTCCCGAACCTGCAGGTGGTCTTGACACCGGCCTAATGCCTCCAAAACCACCGTTCGGTATTGGAACTCACATCAAAATCGACTGGGCCCCAGAAATCAAAGCTATTGCAATCATCCCAGCTTTTGAGCTCTCTACTGCGAGCTCTCGCGGCGTTTTGCCTTCCATGTATAATATCAAGGATCTTGTGTTCAATCTCCAACGTGTCGTCGTTTTGACAATCGGTCTCTCCAGGTCACCGCCCAACGCGGATCTCATCTATCAAGCTATGCAAGACCGTGTTCATCAACCTTATCGTACTAAATTAATTCCTGGCTTGACTGATGTTCTTGCCTCCGTCACGCCGTCTACAGATCCTGGTTTACTAGGAATCTGTCTTTCTGGTGCTGGCCCGACTATTCTTGCCTTGGCCACTCACAACTACGATCATATCGCTTCCTCAATCATCTCGAAATTAAATGCTCAAGGCGTCCAGTGCAGTTATAAAGTTCTTTCGCCCGCTTTTAATGGTGCCGAGTGCATTGAAAATTAACCTCTACAACTAGTTTTGGTATCTCAAGACCTCTAATTATGTAAATTAATAGATTTAAAAAGCATCTTGTTTTCATCACATTTTTTTCGTTCTGATTGATTCAGTTCAACCCACTTCCATTAAATGCTACAGTAAAACATCTACTAACCCTCTCTTCACTCAAATGCCAAAATCAAACAAAATAATCTAGTCAGATTGTAAATCCAAACCCCCTCCCTTTAACTTACAACAAACAACAGGCACACAAATCAAACAGAATAGAAATAGGCGAAACAAAATCTATGCGCAATAACGGAAGAAATCATTCTCTGAAGAACTTGTTGCCCAACTTTCTATCGTAGTAAGAGTAGTATAAATCATCGATCCAAGACCAAACACACAAATAATAACATCCAAACTCTTTTGAAACGTAGAACGTGCGCAAGCCCTATAGTGCAATAAAGGCGGATATATATAAGTCAATGGAATACAAGCAAATGAACCTATCAAAGCCACAAACTTGTCCAAATCATCTGCACCTCCCCATGCAACAAACAGTGTAACAAGCACAACACACATTCGGAAAAAATTCTTCGTCCACTTCGCTCGCATGTCAAATTTGCCCGACTTTGGAAACCAGGCATTCTCCATAATACGGATTGCCGGGAAAATCTGTAGTGGCGTCGATAACAAAATCGCAACAGCATAAATAAACTGAACTGAATTCACTAACTTGTTATCTTGCGGCATGTTCAAAATCACAACAGTCTCGACATTAGATCCATATGCAGCATACGACAGAATTCCCATAGTGATATATACCAATGTAATAATAATCATCACTAATCCAATTGCAGAGTAAAACTGCTGTGGCTTGTGCATTGACTCATGAATAGGAATAACTAATCCAATACCTTCAAACGTGAAAATCGCGGTTCCAATAAACAAAGTCCAGTCTTTGCTATTGAATGCAGCAATATCGGATACGCCATGCTCAATTAATACCTTCCCATCCCAGAAATAAATATATGCTAACCCAAGGAGAATGAAAAAATCGGCTATTAGTGCTGATACGGAAAGCTTTGAAATATTACGAATCATAGACATCGGGACAAACACTATCAGCTGCAGGAAAATGATATATCGAACAGGCACTAAAACTCGACAATCCGTTACTGCCATGATGAATGCTTGCACATTCTCGGATGTAAAAACCGTATACGCAGCAGCAAATCCAATCTGCGATAAAACAATCGATGTCAAAATCAGCATTCGTACTTTAGGTCCGTACAAAATTCCGCCCATATCTAGAAAGGTTAACTTTGACCACGATTGGCCATAAAATAAACCCGAACATACCCCCGAAGCTGGCCTGTACTGTCATACGCGCATCAATCAACAGCACAAAACAGTAGTAAGTTAAAACCGCAACAAAAAACAAGATAGCAGATGCAAAGAGCATGCCTCCGTTATAATATGCCTTTGGAAGAAACAAAACACCGGTTCCGACAAATCCCTTGAGAAGCAATAGTACCGCTTTTGTTGCACTAGTATCTTGCACAATTTGTCCATGTGGCTTACCAGATCCAGGGAGCTTTTGGCCATGCAGTAATCCAGACTCCTCATCTACAGAATGCAACGAGGAATTGTCCGCTGTGTATTCTGAATCTGAAGAAATTCTACTAAGCTGTCGACGCAAACGACGGTGCAAACCTTCATCCGCAGTAGTAGCATAGCTTCGAATAGTTGATGTTTCACCATACTCCGAAAACTCTTCGCCTTCATCTTCATCCTCAAGCTCTTCACCTGCAAAATGGCCATAAACACTGAGAAACTCAAGGAAATTGCGAGTAAGAAATGGTCGTGGACGGTCAAGTTGCTGTGCCTCGCCCTCATGACTAGCAACAATATAACCATTTACATTAGTACTATTTTCTCCCACCTGAGCACCGTTTCCGGTACCTCCATAATTTGTCTGAGTCTGGGTCGCCGTCTTTGCTAAAATGAAGTTTCTACGAAAACCTCCCGGAACGTTTATGCTATGAATATTCAATGTGTCATCTATAGGCTCTGGTCGAGGGATGTCAGATACCGAGCGTGATCGACCACGTCCGACGCCAGGCTGCACGTGCTCTCGCTGCCAGTTATATACCTGGCGAGTAATGTCTCCACCCTGAAGAGTCAGAGAGTAAAGATTTGAATCTAGATCATCAGAAGGAGGAGCAGAATCCTCAGATGGATCGACAACCGATCTTGGCTTAAAGCTGGAAGAAAAGCTCGCTGCGCTGCTGGTGATTGAACTGGCGCGCTTGTGGGATCTGTCATTGGTAGAAGAATGCGAGAACGACGCAGGCGACGACGGTTTTGGAGAAACAAGGTGACGACCAATTGTGCGAACAAAATCAGGATCGTAATTGTCAAGACCGGCGCGATTCGAAGGAGAAGATGAGAGGGGCTGCTGGGAGGAGACATGATAGAGACTGGGCGACGAGTCTAAGATAGCGGCAGCAACGTTTGAGTCCGCAGCCGAAGGAATATGTGCAACATTTGGGCCACTATTTGGAACATCTGCATCCGATGCACTATTAGAATAGGCTACTGCGGTAGATGAGAACGGAACCGAGCCGAACTGATGTGAGCCCACCGAGCTCCGAGGTAGAGACGACGAGGTAACGGTTGTATTAGGACCTTGTACTGGTACGTCCGAGGAACCAGACAGACGAGCGGCAGGAAAAGAAGCAGGACCAGGAGATGCAGACCGCGATCGCGATCTCGATCTAGATGATCTGGAGGAATCGAAATTAGAAGAAGATGTGACCATGAATGCGGTATAAGCCTAGGACTGACTCCGGTGGTGCGAGGGAAAGGAAGATTGAAAAAAGTCGGCAGAAATTCAGGAGCTGGGGATGGGACTCAAAAAGAAAAGGGTCGAATGAAGCTCGATCAACAGAAGTGAATGAATTAGATGTAATGAGCAATTAGTGTTAAAGTTGATTAGAAATTAGATGCCAGAATAGGAAATGTAGAATTCAGTATAAGATAACAAAGCTTTCTTGCGATGATAGTAGTACCACTTCCACTAGAGAAGCTTCAGTGGCGGGACGGTTGATGCAGATTTTGAGTTCTATGGATCAAATGTAAAGGGGTGATGGATTTAGGGAATGAACGAGCAGTGATGAGGAGATTAGTACACGTGGGCTCTTGTACAGCGCTGATTTGACGTCCAAACTTTTATTGTCCGAGAGCACAATAAATCATAGTTAAGTTTTTCATCGTCTATGAGCCATTCAAATAGATATTTGCTAGCTAAATCAAACAACTAAATACTTATCCTTTATCCAACTATGAATTACGTAATCATGACAAATCATAAAATCATGTGATATATCACGTGAACTAGCCGCCCGACCCGCTCGAACGGTGGTGTACTTTAGCGTGGTGAAGCGCATACAACTGTACGGATGGATCTGATAAAGAGCAGGCAGTAATTGGAAACCGTATATAGGTACTCGACATCGAAACGACTGCAGGTTATCGCTGTTTTGGGAATAAAGGATGGATGCAATAGATATAATTAGATATACGGTTTGAAACGTAAAGCCAGATTAGAATAGGAAATTCCACAGAAATGTAGGCTTGTCAGAGAGAATTGCTTGCTATCGTGCAGCGTCGACATTCATGTTGGCAGCTGACTTGATTTCTTACACATCTCGCTCGGAGATTTGAAGCAGAGTACTAAAGAATAATGATCTATTGATATCGTAATTTCGAAATAGTTAAATAATGGAACTCACGAACACAATATAGGACACGTATTTTACTCAATGCTCTTTCGACTAACTACACGTGGGATTGAGTCTACTACATATTGTATCCGGCCCGGAGAGCGGCCTGAAATATGGAGCCCCCAGATTAAGGGCTACGATAAGATCACTATTATGGGTATTAAGCAACCAATCAATGTAATATATTTTTGTTGTAGTATACCGTACTATCTGCCCACAAGAAGTCGGAAGTTCCGAGCACTGGCCCCGGCCGGCCTGTGCAGAGCAGTTCCCTTGGATCTGCCACTCCAGGCAGAGGAAAAAAACAATTCGACATCACTGCCCATTTCTTGTTGTTGACAGCGGACTTTTTTGTGAGTTGACTTGTTCACGACCGGCAGATTCGGATAGGATAGAGAATATCCTTTTGATTTCTCTAGATCGCCGTCAGTTATATTCATATTCCTCTATTAGTACTGCCAACGAGTTTCCATGTCTCCGTCGGTCTGGGCTCGTTTGCAAACGCGCTACTCGTCCGGTCGAGCGTCTGAAGCTCAAGCTCAAGATGACCAGCAGTACGATGACAAGCAGGCAGTAGCAGACCCGCAGGCAGGAAAAATGGGAACTTTTTCTGGAGTATGTGTTTTGATTTTCGTCTGATTCCTGTTAATATGGACACGCGACTAATCCACCCAGGTATTTGTTCCGACAACATTGAATGTTTTATCTATTCTGATGTTCCTTCGCTTTGGATTCATCCTCGGTCAGGTCGGCGTGGTTGTCATGATTGGTAAGTGTTCTTGCTTTGTACATATACTTGACATATTCTAACTAACCGCAGCTATCCTTCTGATGTCATATGCCATTGATCTACTTACAGTGCTTTCCATCTCTGCTATATCAACTAACGGAACTGTTCGAGGAGGTGGTGCTTATTATATGATTGCTCGCTCTTTGGGCCCTGAATTCGGTGGTAGCATCGGTATTGTTTTTTACATTGGTCAAGTCCTCAATGCTGGTCTAAACGTTGTCGGCTTTGTCGAACCGATTTTATCCAATTTCGGTAACGAATTTGGAATTACTTCCAAACTCCTTCCGGAAGGTCGATGGTTCGAATTTGTCTATGCGACTGCTCTTTTATTACTTTGTACCGGAGCATGTATGTTAGGCTCGTCTGCCTTCACGAAAGCTGGATACGTACTCTTTGTTGTCTTGGTTCTGTCTACATTATCCGTTCCGTTATCTGCTTTCTTTGTCAAGGAGCATTATATTCCCGAATTTGATGTCGTATATTCTGGATTATCGCTTTCAACGCTGAAAAACAACACCTTGCCAATGTTCACCGCTGGTGCCGCAGGCTCAGAAATCACAGGTCGTGAGAATTTCCAGGATATTTTTGGTATTTTTTTCCCAGCTACTGCGGGTATTTTTGCCGGTGCGAGTATGTCAGGCGACTTAAAGAGTCCTAGCAAGAGCATTCCCAAGGGAACTCTGTACGGTTTACTTATGACTTTCTGTTTCTATGCAATTGTTATTTTGGCTATGGGTGCTTCGATTCCTCGACAGCTTCTTTACACTGATGTACAGGTTTTGCAGACCGTCAACATCTCTAAGTATGTTATTCTTTTGGGAGAAATGTCGACAGCACTTTTTTCATCCATTGTTGGTATTCTTGGAGCAGCAAAGGTACTTCAAGCTATTGCGCGAGACGATATCTTGCCGCAATTGCGAATTTTTAAGCAAGGCACTAAACTTGGAGATGAGCCTATCTATGCAGTGATTATAACATATGTTTTATGTCAGATCACTATTCTGTTACCAATCAATCAAATTGCTAGTTTTGTTACGATGGCATTTTTGATGACATTTATTGTTACGAATGTAGCTTGCTTTTTACTGCGGGTATCATCTGCGCCAAATTTTCGTCCTTCGTTTCATTATTTCAACTCTTTAACCGCACTTTTTGGAGGAATTTTTTGCGTTGCAACCATGTTTGTGGTAGATGGAATTTATGCATCCATCATTATAGCAGTTTTGATTGGACTTTTCATCATTATCCATTATGTTACACCACCGAAATCATGGGGAGATGTTGCACAGTCTTTGATTTATCACCAAGTCCGGAAATATTTGCTTCGACTTCGCCAGGATCATGTAAAATTTTGGCGACCTCAGGTTCTTTTATTTGTGCATGATCCTCGAACTTCCTGGAATCTAATTCAATTCTGTAATTCGCTCAAGAAAGGCGCGTTATATATCCTGGGCCATGTTGTTGTCATGAATGATTTTCAAGAAGGACTTACTGAGATGAAAAAGCTCCAATCTGCATGGATTAAACTACGAGATGTCAGTAGAGTGAAAGCGTTTGTGCAAATGGCGGCGGATCCTGATTTTGTTTGGGGAGCGCGGAATATTGTCATGCAAGCCGGTCTGGGAGGAATGAAACCTAATATTGCGGTTCTCGGATTTTACGATGTCGAGTCATATCGTCAGAGAAAGGCGGCCGGCACCGCTCTGACTCCGATGAATAGTACGAAACCAGAGGAAGCCCGACTAGCGCCCATTCAGCAGTCCTACAAATCAAAGGTCACTTTAGATTCTTTACCCACCGATAATGTCCAAAGTGGACCCTCAATGACTGTTACGCAATATTTGAATGTTATTGAGGATCTGTTAGCAATGGAAGTAAATGTCGCGTTAGCACGTGGATTTAATGGGCTGGAATTGCCGTACAGCTGGGACAAGGAAGGTAGCCCGACTAAGAAGTACATTGATTTGTGGCCAATTCAAATGTCTGCGCACCTTTTGGAACCAAACGGAGAATCGTCTGTTCTTTCTACTAATTTCGGCACTTATACGTTAATTTTACAGCTTGGTGCAATTCTTCATACGGTGCCTTCATGGAAGAAGTTTTACCAGACACGTGTGTTAGTGTTTGTCGAGTACCTGGAAGATGTCGAGGAAGAACAGGGACGAGTTCAGACTTTGTTAGAAAATTTGCGCATCGAGGCTGAAGTTTGCGTATTTTGTCTATCTGGCGGTGAAGTTCCTGCCTATGAAACGATATTGCATGGACGGCCAGATAGCACAGGACGGGTTACGCAAGCATTAAGTCGAGAGCCTTGGTGGATTGAGCTTCGGGAAGCTCGAAAGTTACTCGAACGAGCCGATTTGATTGAAGAAGGTGCTCCGATCCCCATGAGTTACTTGAACGGCGAAGTCGCTGTATTACCTTCTGCGATCCGAGAGTCGTGGTCGAGAGCACCTTCGATGAGCAGTCTTGCGCAGATGGGTGGCGTGGTTGGCGCGCCAGGATTGACTAGTGCTGCAGATGCACCAAAGTTGAAGGAGTATATGCGAAAACGTCGCCAAACTTTCACGGATGCGCAGAAGATGGGTATGGCGTTTACTATGCAGACGTCCCGACTTGCGGACGAAGAAATTGATTATGCTATAGATGATGAGGATTCTGATGAGGATTCTCCATCTGATGAAGATGATGGAGTACTTGTACTTGACGATATTATGACCGGAGAAGGCACAGGTGTGCAGGCTACTGGAAACAACAGTCGGTATTCTCCCGCGGAGGCACGAAGAAGAGGGAAAGGTCGGGAAGTCACAGTTTCACCATCGATCAAGAAGATCCGACAAAATAGTTCGTCGAGCGGATCGAGCGGATCAACTCTGTACAAGAATACTAGCGGCGAGGCGGTCGATGTCGAGCGAGATGCACCACTGCTGGCTACAGCTACGAGAAATAGTAGTCTATTGTCCGAGGGATCGGGTGTTTCGCTGATAAATGTGAATGGTAGCGCGCTTGCAGGAGTTCGACCTAAGCTTGCACACCAATCCTCGTTGGCAGGAAGTTATGCTGCACGAACACGTAGAACCACGCCTCATTTCAGTGGAGAAACAGTTCCGCATTCGGAAGTTTTGGACGGAGAGGAAGATCGACAAGAGACGATCCGATTTGCAAGCATACAACAGCAGCAACAGGGCCAGCACCAGCATCAGCGTGGGTCAAGTGGAAGTACGGTTGTTGGATCGTCAGGGGCATCAGTGGCCTCTTCGTCAGGGTCATCTGAAACAGTAGAGGCAGCAGGAGTTATTAGGCATCCGTTGGCTCGTACTAAGAGTAATGGTAGTATGGGTCTGACTCTTTCGCGCACGCGATCGCGTTCGGCAGCGGCCGGAGCTCGTTCTCGCGAACCGTATCATGACGAGCGGTTTTTGTCGTTCAATGATCTACCCGCACGAGCGCAACACTTGATTCTGAACGACTTGATGCGCGTACAGTCGGAGGACGCAGCGGTGCTGCTGGCCACGTTACCGGCGCCGATGCCGCAGACGTACAAGAGTGAGGAGGAGAGCATTGCATATTTGGATGAGTTGGATGTGTGGTGTCGCGGGCTTCCGCCGACGTTGTTAGTGCACAGCCAGAATGTTACGGTTACGATGGCGCTGTAAACTGGGGTTGAAGGGGCATTTTTGAGAGGAGTTGTCTTTCTATTTGGTGGTGGAATAGTTTATATTGCAGGAGATTAGAAGTAGGAGGAGAATTATAATGCAAGCGTGTCATGAACAAGTGAATGTAGCATAGTAACAGGGAATTACTGCTATCGGTAGATGAAAGACAGCACAGACGCCAGGGCGGACCCCGCAAGGCGTCCGGCCGCTAGTGGAAGGGAGGAAGGAGAAGTAGCCGAGGACAAAGTCGATGGGGAAGACGGTGACAACGGCCGCAGCTGAGGAGGAGTCGGCAGGGAAGCCGATTGGGACTGGGAGGAGTCCAACGAGTTCTTGCGATCAAAGAATAGCGGGATCAGGAAAAAAAGGACCGCAGCGACGAAGGCCAGTTTGAACAGGAGCGAGACCAGCGAATACACGAAGCGCGTCGCATTACTGAGAAACAGGTATGAGAGATAAAAGACCGTGAGCAGGATGGCCGACGACAGGATCACGTTCGCAGTCGAGGAGTTCTTGTCCAATACGGTGACCAGATGCGCGGTGAGAAACGCGTACATGTCTGCTAGCCTGGACTGGTCCAGCTGTGGCACAAGCATCGGAAGAGGTTGCACGTAGACTGCCGAGAAGACGGATGAAAGGAGCTGGTTAAACTGAGGAGATTGGAAGGTCAGAATGTCAAATGTCAATCGACTAAGAAGATCAAGGCGGAGTAGCAATGAACACGGAAATCCAAGAGGGGGAGGGGCATTCGTGAATGAGAAGAACAGGAAATTTTGGACGACCTATGACACCGACAAGGGGCTGAAACTGTAATTATGAGGGTGCGAATCGGTTTGTGCTGGGTGCGATCGGTCGGAGTGACGAAACGTAAAGATCTATTAATACTGGTTTTATAGCATTACATCATGTCTGCTTGCAAATATTAACATGACTGTTTAATTCTAGCTCAGGTGCCGTTGGTGCCTCTGTTTCTAGTTCTGGCTTTGTTTAGCTCTACCATTCATCCACCTTCGAGATGCTCGCCGTGTTGCCCCGCCTTTTAGTGATGGCGTGCGGCGCTATCCCGTCTTAACCGATGCGGGGCGCGGTGGTCGTGGGGTAAATCTTGGTTGTTGGTGGTCTGGAGAAGTTCCAAGAGCTGTGATTGCGACGAGAGGTTGCGCAGAACAGAGACTGCAGGAGTCGAGAGAACTGTGGTAAATTGGAATTTTGATGGGGGATTATTTACAAGTGATTTTATGGGAACGCATATGTTCTAAAGAATGTAGATCTGGTGCATAGTGCGATCTTATGCTGGGCTCATGTTGCTTCTCGCGTTCAGTTCCTGGAGGACCCCCTCATCTGCTACTCATCTTCCCCTCCTTGAATACATCCAAGAACCTCTACACGAGCATGTCTACATATTCCTCTGTCCTCCACTGTTCAAGGCTGTCTATCCGACTAAAAACCACATGATGTCCTTTCCCCCATCTGTTCCTTTCCCCCGTGTCACCGTGTATTTAAACCACAGCTCTGCCTCGGTTTTCTAGCTAACATCTACATGCTCATTCTGTGCTTCTGCTCTCCTTGATAATCTCAATCGTACTACTTTTTCTCCTTGTCCTGCTTATTCTGTTTGCCTCTGTCCGTCATGGCTCCCTCTAAATACTACGACGTCGTCATCATCGGCGCAGGTTTTTCCGGCGTATATTTGACTTATCAGCTTCGCAAGCTGGGCTTCTCGGTCCATGTCTACGATCGTGCACCTTCCTTGGGCGGTACCTGGCGCTTCAGCCGATATCCCGGCGCGCGCGTCGACTCGCCGGTGCCCATCTACGAGTTTGCGATCCCTGAGATTTACAACGAGTGGAACTGGTCTGAGCGCTACCCCTGCTGGCCCGAGATCCAGGAGTACTTCGAGTTTGTCGACAGAAAGCTCGAAATCTCCAAAGATGTCTCTTACAACACCGCCGTAACGGGTGCCTCTTGGTCGGATAATACTCAGACCTGGACGACTACTCTCGCATCAGGCGAGCAGATTGATTCACAATTCTTCTTGCCTTGCATTGGTTTTGCTGCTAAGAAGTTTATTCCTGACTGGCCTGGCTTCGAGTCGTTCAAGGGAACTGTAGTCCACTCGACGGATTGGCCCGCAGATGATGTGTCCAAGGGCATGGACATTCTTAAAGGCAAAAAGGTTGCCGTCATTGGCACAGGCTCGACCGGGGTGCAAATCATTCAAGAGTCCGGTCAAGTGTCTGACGAACTCACGGTCTTCCAGCGCACGCCAAATCTCTGTCTGCCTATGCAACAGAAAAAGCTCACCCCAGAGCAGCAGGATGCCGAACGACCTGAGTATCCTGAGATTTATAAGTTCAGATATAAATCGTTTGGAGGATTTCCTTGGACCTCTTTTGAGCGTGACTTATTTGAAGATACCCCCGAGGAGCGCGAAAAGCAGTTTGATGCAATGTATGAGCGTGGTGGATTCCATTTTTGGATTGCTTCATACCGCGATATTCTTTCCAACAAGGCAGCGAACGATGAGGTGTACAACTACTGGCAGAAACGGTCTGCTGCGCGTGTGAACGATCCAGAAGTGGCTGAATTGCTCGCACCGAAAGTTGCCCCGCATCCCTTCGGTACCAAGCGTCCTTCGCTCGAGCAGAACTACTTTGAGCAGTTTAACAAGCCCAACGTGCATCTTGTAAATGTCAATAAGACGCCGATCGAAAAAATCGTGCCTGAGGGAATCGTCACGGCTGATGGCAAACTGCATGAGGTTGACTTGCTGATTCTCGCGACAGGCTTTGATGCCGTCACCGGTTCCTGGAAATTGCTGAGCATCACTGGTAAGAATGGTATCACAATTGCCGATAAATGGGCAGCGGGAACTTCGACTTATCTTGGGCTCTCCGTCGCTGGATTTCCCAATATGTTCTACACTTATGGCCCCCAGGCGCCTACTGCGTTTTCCAATGGGCCAACATGTACGCAAATCCAGTCTGACTTCATCGTCGAGACCATCCGGACCATGCGCGAAAACAACATTCGTTCGCTTGACGCAGAATCAAGCGCAGAGTTGGACTGGACTAAAGACATTAATGAGTCTATCAAAGATACTTTGTTTCCGCTCGCAAAATCCTGGTATATGGGCGCCAACATCCCTGGTAAACCCATTGAGAGCTTGAATTTCGTAAAGGGAATCCCTCTGTACTCCCAGATCCTAAATGATGTTCACGATCAGAGCCTCCCTGGATTCATCAAAGCTTAGAGTAAAGTCATGGCTTATATTTCTTTTTACTTTTTGTCCCTGTCTTTCATTTACTATCTTATTTTGCTGGTTTAGTTAGTCGTGAATATATTATAATTACTTGAATACTATCGAATTAGTCATTATCATTCCTCAGACAGCGTGACTGTTCTCTTAGAAGCTGTTGCTTGAACCGGCTCTGCAGAAGATGCCGTGCCAAGGTCCTGTTCTTGCTCCAAAAGCGGCTTCTCAATTTTCTCTGCTTTATCTTCTTCCGCATCCTCTTTCTTCATTTCTCCGTTTACTTGGCCAAACTCGTTCGCACGTGTAGGATCGACGCGATAAATCCAAGTCTGATACAAGTAGATAAAGAAAATAACGTCATCTCGCAACGTCGCGATCCGATGCAAAAGAGGCATCTTCACGACAAACGCGAACAAGTCGTCGATGAACGTGTTCAAAAACTTGTACACCATCGCCTTGCGCGGCATATGCGCGACGGATTTCAGACGATAGTTGATGTAAATACTTGGAACCAACATCAAGAAGCCGTATGCGTAGACGGAGCCGACAAGTGTACGAATGACAAACGAGTACCATGATTTATGAGTCTGGTAAATAACCGACCAAACGGCATAAGCTAGCAGCAATGGCACCGCGAGTATATACATGTATTTGAAGGCGATCTTGTCATATTCTTCCGTCTTCTTCTCAATCTCAGATAGCTCATGCTTGCTAGTTACGGTAATTTTGTACGGGATCATGGCGCGCAGAGGATTGTCCTTATAATCAGTGTAGGCAATACGACCAATCTTAATATCAACGGCTTTCGTGATTTTCCACGCTTCAACCAGAATCGAACTACCCTGGCTAAATAGAATCATCCACGAAGTATTTTCATTATTGTCAAACAGATATAGGAAAATAATTGCTTGCATGACCACATTTGCGATAATCGTGCGCACAGAAATTCCGACATTATCCTTTTTCTTGCGCCAGTGAGAGATGTCGTTTTTGAATGCTAAAAATTCAAATAAAGAATGCAAAATAGATACTCCAAATGTCGTAGCAAGTAAATAGATGTTTGTATCGAACAAAATCCGTTTCAGTTCGTCAATTTCTCCACCGTTACCACCTTTCTTGGCCGCTTGTTCTTTGAATCCCGCATCAAGTGTAGTGAAAATGGAAAACTTCCAAAATTTCATGGGCGATAAATCGAGCGAAATTGGAAGTTCCATAACTGTCGAATTCAGTTCAACCATCTCGGAAGCTAGCTGCCAGAACTGGCTATAAAATATGATTGGGTCTGTGGTTTTGTTAGCTACAGACATTCGTTAGCGGAAAATGACGAAACTTACAATACCATCCCTTCTGTTCTGTCTCATCACGACGATCAGTAGCTTCGAGCATGATCCATTGGCGTATAGTGGGTGGCTGTTTGACATACGTCAAGTTTCCAGAATCCACTATTCCAATCGTGATGTTTGGGGGCCATTTTGAGACAATGATCTGCTCAGTCGGTTCGGTTACAAGACTAGAATCTGCTGTCTCAGATTTTTCGGATCCAAGAAGATGTCGTGCCTTGGATTCTTGTCGTCGGGGAAGATAATGGGTAATCCGAAAGTGCACCGAAAAGGCTTTATCAGTATCGTACAAGGGCGATTGAGGACGGAACTCGGCTGAAGGAAGAGAGGCATACATATGTCCGTAAACAGAACCGTTGTTTCTCATATCCCGTGTGGTGGGAATTTTACCCTGTTTACTAATCTTGGTTTTAAAATCGCCGAACACGAGCCCGTCCTCCTCGATGAATGGCTCGACCTTATCGAAATCATCGAAATAAGGATTGTCAGTGATGTAGAACTTGAAGTCGTATTCGGTTCCTTGAGGCCATAAGGGCTGGATATCAATAGGAACATATGGACGCATAATTGGCTCTTCGGTTGCGACAGCGGCCACAGCAGTTGTAGTGGTGACTTCTAGCCCTGTCGTTGTTGCTACCTCTTCTCCTGCGGCAGACGTATCACCCTCTTTAAATCTGGAAGACACTTTCTGCATTACTTGGCCTAAATGCCATTAGTATTAGTAATAGTTGTAAATATATAATATTATCCTTACCAACGAAATACTGAAAACACATCATCAAAACCATTGACTTAATCCACCCCATTCTGCTTGGCTCCTGGGCTTCCTGCACCTGGCCTCTGCCGGGAAGAGCACGAGGAGGCATAATGGCGACTGGAATTGGTAATTGTTTTTAATATGTTAAAAACTGCTGGCAAATATCGGTAAAACTCAAGAAAATCCCAAAGAATCTTGAAAAAACTTTTGTTTTCTCACCCAAAGTGGGGCCAAAAGATAAACAAGTCGTTCTGAAAGATCTCGAAGAAAGTCGCCCAAATCGCGAGCTCAACCAAAGCCCTCGGATAACGCGCCAGCCAAGCCAGCCGCGTGGGGCGCTTGGCTATTGAATTGCTACCCGCTGCGTCAGGCATTTTCTGAGCTGGGCCCTAACTAAAAGCTATTAGCAATTGATTATAATCTGACATTACTGCTCTCAAGGTAAATCGGTTGCATTTTTCAGTCTGCTTAATGGATATCAACAGGTAGATCAGGAAATGCATTCGGGATTTCCTATTCAGTATATGATAGTTATCAATACCAAACACTTAAGTTACTGCGGCTCACCTCTTCATAACTATGCTTAAGATATGCCATATAGCTCCAGTGCTTATACTCATCTGACCTGTTCCTGTTCGGTGAATAGCCAGCCTCCTCTGAACTGAGAGTATAGTCAGAACGGCGATGCTCTGAAGAGGTTTACAGGTTAATTAAATAATTGCCCACAAATAGGATAGTTGTGCGGGAAGTGAACGTGTGGAGTGCTCAGGAGCGACATTGTGGAACCGGGAATAGCAAAACCCAGTCGATTTGTGGTCCTCCTGAGAGCAATAGATCGATACAATATTGTCTAAATCAACGGAATGGCACCTAAACGACCTACATCCAGTTTAAATATTGCACGAAGTCGAGGTTCATTAACTGATCCCGCAACAGCTCGTGCGTCAAAAACTGTACCTACTGCTAGACGTCATGGTCCGCCAATTCTAAATAGTCCCGCGACCGTGTCGCAACGACAGCGCCAATTGTCTCAACATCCACCGCAACCTGCACAGCCTGCACAGCCTGCGCAAGCCGTTCGCTCACGGCAAAGTACTTCACAATTTACTTCTCCTAGTTCACAACAGAGGCGGCCTCAGCAAGTCGTCTATCCTGGAGATCCACTACCCACAGGAGAGCGGAAATCGCGTCGGTATCGACCAGGAACCGTGGCATTACGTGAGATTCGCAAATATCAGAAATCTACAGATCTTTTAATCCGGAAACTTCCTTTTGCGCGCCTTGTCCGTGAAGTGACACTTGAATTCTGGTCAGGTTCTGGTGATGGCATTACTGCAGCTGCATCGGCAAACGTCAGATTCCAGTCAGTAGCTATCCTAGCACTTCAAGAGGCCACTGAGGCTTTTCTGGTCAAGCTGTTTGAGGATACGAATTTGTGTGCAATCCACGCAAAACGTGTCACTATCATGCAAAAAGACATTCAGCTTGCTCGACGTATTCGTGGTGCTTGGGGTGGATTGGGTTAGACGAGCTAATCAAGTTAGCTGTTCAGGTGTTGTTTTATTATTGTACACTATTTGTAATCTAATTATTATTTGAACCCTACCGTAGTATTGAGCAAACTGGCCGCAAGCGGGTATAACTGATTATTTAATTCCTTCTGTTGCTCTGCAGCTAATTCTTTGCCGTTAAGTTTCATCATATCTGACACCAGCTGGCCTGTTATCCAGCACCACAGCACATCTCTAGTCCGCTTTGCGCTCAAGAAAGCTGTTGTGGCTGTTTGCTCTCTCTGCTCGCGATCTGTAAAAGCGGCAACACCGAGATACAAGATAACTGGTGTCAAGTGTGAATTCGCAATATCTGCAGTTGCTTTCAGTAACGGTGAAATCAATTTTCTAGTTTATTAGCTTCTAGATTTATCGTCAGTGACTCAAATAGATACTTACACAACATCTCTCCCGCCATCAAGTGACAGTTTATTCACGGCGCTGATGAGGGACCATGCAACTTGAATTGAACGATTTGACTTCGTCGCGATATGCTGATCCAAGAAATATGCCATTTCATCTGCCTTCGCTGTGTTCGAAACAATATTTCCACGGTAAATGACCACCGTCGCCATTTTAGCCAGAGTAGACAAATCTGAGCCAGGAGTATTCGACGATTGGACAATCACTTGATTATAAGCTTCTAAAGCACTTTTTAGTTTCCCTGTGGCTTGAAAGTATAATCCTGCAAGATAGATTATCAAAGTGTTAGCATCTGTCAGTCTGTTTCCAGGCACAGACCGAGCTGAATCAACCAGATTGCTCAAACACTACAATGTATTAGTTAAACGCACATCAATGAATTACAGATTACGCTCATACCTCTGCATTCCAGTCTTGTCGAATGAATCGCTCCAAACAGATGTAAATATTAAAATAGCATTTTGCAGCCAAATAGAACTCTTTTCGTTCGGCGGCCTGCTTCAAACTTAGCGACGGCGGCTTTCCAGCCATAGTACCTGCTAATTCCGAATCAACAAATTTCAGCCCTACAGCGAAAAAGGGACTAGAGCGAGTTTCTTCAAATGAAGTATGCAGATGAACAATTCCTGAAAGTAGATAGCTCAGTGTGAGCAGTTGTGCTTGGCTTATCCAATTGAACTTCAAAGGAACACAGCTGACATTGTTTGAATCTCGTGGAAGCTGAATCATAAATGATCCGTCATCGTTCCAGCCCGTCCAGCGGCCTATAGAATCTGTTTGTGTGTTATCGAGAGTGTTATGTAGTGACTTGAGTTTTTGCTCAGTGTCAGAATGTTCCCCAATCATTAAAGAAACCAGCGCTTCGTTGAAAATTCTCATGACAATCAGCTGAGGCACATATTTTCTGGCATAATCTGTTTCCGACTGTAAAGCATCAGCAAGAAAATCTCGAGCTTGCGTTGTAGTACCTTGTCGCAAAGCTGCAGTCGATGAGATAAGCAAAGCGAGATAGCGCACTTCACTAGATGAACACGAATATAGAGGCTTTAGAGTAGCCAGTGTACCAGAAAAGTCTCTAGCCGATAACAGCATCGTTGCTTTTAAACATTGGAAAGTGTATATCCAGGTGGGCATCGACCAGACCTCTACTTCCTTTAAACATTGAGCTAGTAATCTCAGGGCCGCTTTCATATTTGTCGAGGCCAAAATCCGTATTGACAAATGGAGAAGAGTGAATTTTAAATCCAGCAAATTGTTCCGTACAGCCAGCGCAATTGCTTTATTCAGCACCTCCTCAACTTCGGTTGATCCTCTTGCTTCCATGAACAGTGCCTCGCAATACCATAGAGCTGCCATGCATTCCACATACGGCGGAATTCGCTCATGTAGCACAGCCTCATAACATCTTGTACCAGTAGTTATCAACTTGTAATATGCATGCACATCCTCCTGGGTTTGTAGCAATGTACTTCGTTCGTGTGCTTTCGCGAAATACTCCTGGGCGGCTGGGAACAGAACCATATGGATCGTAGAAAACGATGTTGTATTCACAAGGGATCTCTCCTGTGCGGTTGTAGCAGGCCCATTTGCCGAATTTATCTGGTTTGGACCACAATTCGAGCCGGATTCCGCCATTTTGGATGGTCAGTTGACATTATTGCTCTACTTAGAGCAGCTTTTGAATATATATAAATTTACATAATTGCATTCTCGACTTTCATTGCTCCTTGGGATTAAGTTATAATAGTCACTTTTATGGCTTAAATGCGCATACATTTATGAATTTTGCTCGGCTGTTCTCCCAACGAAAGCACGACGCGTCGCGTCAAGAATGGTTTTCAAAAAGTAAACAATCCAATTATGTACGCTGCTAAGCGGACAAATTACGAGAAATGGATAGCAGAAGATTGAGCACTCAGCCTGGAAGGGTATCATTTGCTGGAGGACAACCATCTAGACCTCGTTCGTCGCTTGCGCCGAGCATGTCGTTATTGCAAGGCCGATCAAATGAGTCCACTAGTAGAAGTACTGAAACCAGTTCATGTACAATGCCTGTGAAAAATACACGAATTTTAACAGAGGAGCTGGAGAGAATAGAGCAGAATATAACATTAACAATGCAAGAGATTGATGAAAATTTTGCAAAGTCACATCGGATTATTACCGATTCTATCATTCCTATCGTCGAGAAATACGCGGGCCATTCGCAAGCTGTTTGGGAAGCTACTAAAGTATGTCTATCTATATTACTCTTTTTGCTTGAAGTTTCAAATCTGACTGAACTGAAAAGTTTTGGAAACAATTTTTTGAGGCAAGTGCAAATGTGTACATCTCGACGTATGAGGAGACTCCGCCAGAAGGTTCTGCTGTGACAGACCAGAGTCATGCCACAGACAATACCACTGCCACGGGCGATGACGGAACTGAGTGCTCTGAGTCACAAATCCTAGACGGCGACGAAGGAGAAGAGACTATTGAAGATCTTGAATATTCAGCCGAGCAGGACGTGACGATGTCGACCCCGAAAGCGAATGCTGAACGTTCTCCACTGAATTCGCCGTCCACTTCATTCGAGTCCTATTCTGGCCAATTAGGATCTGGTGAGACCCAGATATCCACAGCTCAAGACGACTCCACAATTAGCTCTCTACCACCACTTTCAACAAGAAGTAAACTATCGCTGATTGATAAATTAAGGTTAGATGATGAAGAAGACGAACTCACAATTTCACAAGCGACAACTTTCATGAAATCCTTGAATCTAGATGGGTCTAGCTTAACCACACCCCGTGCGCTGGAACCTCGCAACGAAATCATTTCTAATCGTACAAAACCACAAACATTCCATGCGGGGTCTAATATCACCACTGCCAGGTCCCAGCCTATGGCTTGGGCAAATATGGCCTCGCCGTTTGAAGAAATGAGATCTGAACTGGCAAATCAACCGATGTTTGAGTCTACACCTTACTCGCAAAGTCCATTTATACAACAAGATTACAGTAACGCAGAGTCTCCACGGACGTTACCCCGAAGGAATGCGCCAGTGGATCCTCGCACACCTAACCGTCCAGCTTTTCAACAGCATGGCTCGCTGAGCCGACTGAACCAGACTTTAGTGGCCCAAACGAACGACGGTTCTTTATACGAGCAGACCCCAGAATCGTCTCCCTTTTCTCCTTATGTCGATGCCACCCGTCCTATGGCGCAATCAAGCAAGCCTCCGAACGCTATGCTTCTCCATCGAGTACTGGACAAAAAATGGGGTGTCCAGGTGACGCCTAACCGTGCACGGGTAGGGTCTCCGGCGATTCACTATCGGCATCGCAAGTTCACCCAAGATTTTCCGAGTAGTGATGATGATCTACTATTGCTTCAGACTCCTAAGCCAAGCTTTTCCCCTTCAAAACACAAGTTCTCGTCTTCGCCTTTGGATACCCCGCCGGCTGTTACAGCGATGTCGGGCCTAAACTCGACAATCTTCTCATCCCCTGAAAGAGGGCCTTAAATGTATTACTCGGCAGGCGTTCGTTTCATCTCTTCTTGATAATGCAAGTTTATGTTTTGGGCCAATTTTGACTAATGTACAAAATGCCAATGTTCTCTCATTTATGCAAATATCCTTCTTCCTACAGAACTAGAACTTTTCAAGTAGACTCATTCGTGTCATCCATTTCAAGGATACACCCAATTGCATAATTTATGCCTTATTTACTCCATGGATTTGACACAGATTCTCCATTTGCTGCCGAATAGCGTGCATCATTCTCTTCGTAGTCGTCATCGTCCTCGTCCTCATCATCGACTGAATTATTACTCGTCATTTCTTTATCGCTGCTGGATAAACTTTGATATCCACTATCAAAATCCTCCTCGTCATCATTTTCACTTTCCTTCTTGCCATAGTCGCCCGGGGATTTATCCTTTGGCGATAAATTAGCATAGAATTCCATTTCGGCTCGCTCTAAATTAACATCATCAGACTTGGACAGCGAGGATTCGGAGGCAGAGGCGGATTTTAAAGTCTGAGGATGGCTTTCGGAACCGTGCAAATGCGATTTATGTTTGCCCGACTTCGGGCGAAATGCTTGTCTTCGTTTATCTGAGGCCCAGCGCGTCCAGGTAGTTATATATGATGGATCGGTCACAGTAATATCTGTACATAATATTAGTCCAAATTAGGATATTCAGCTATAATAAAAGCTTACGCTGTGCCCTTTTCGTAGAAATCGTCGGCGTCGACGATCCGGAGGAGGATTCGGAAATCTTTGGCGATAACCCGACCGGAGTTGTGGAGTTAGCTTGCGAGTTTTCTTCGTTGGTTATTGCTGCATCCAACTCTTTTCCAGCAGCAGAAACAGACGAAGTGCCGGAATTCGGAACCTCCAATTCAGCTTTTCGCTGTAGTCGACGAACACGTTCCTTCTCTCTCATGTTTTCAATCTCAGACCAGAAATTCCCAAACGCCGTCGAAACTCGCTGAGAACCAGATACAAACGTTTTTGCGATCGCATCGCGGGCGGGTGCAAGATTATGCATTTGCTGCGCAACTTTGCGCTGTACGTCTTCAAGAGATATTGTCCCGTCATATATGTGTTTAGGTAGAATAACGTCAAACAGCTCTTCATCGGTGTATTGCTGAAAAATCCTATAATTATTGGTGGATTTCCACTTCTCGACCCAGTCAATATTGAAATCAAGTGCAGGATTTCCTTCGATTGTAGGCAGAAGTAGCTCGGGTGAAGGTGGACCACCATATCGCTGAAGAAAGCCGTCGTATTTGACTGCTGAAAGTAGTCCCATAAGATAATCTTCGAACTGCCAGCGAATATAATCCTCACTTCCCAAGAACACCACAGATTCGGAGTAGCCGCTTTTATCTGATACACTTAGCACAATATAGAGAAAACTAAGACTGTTAAACATACCATCTGCCCAAGTATTATGAACAGCTTCAACGATGCTGTCGATCCACTTTCTATCGCATGTTGTCAAATGTAGTGGTTGCTCAAATGCTGGATTCAAAATCTCTACGGAATTATCGTCCACGTTGACAAGTATATCCGCAAACTTAGACTTCTGTGATAATAACAGCGAGTTGGTGCTGCCGATAAGATAGAATTTCGTTGAAGCACTTGTCAAAGTTTCGAGCTGCTGTAATGGTGTGTAGGGATTGAACAGACCTCCTTTTCCGAAAACTTGAAGCGGCAAACCCATAAATGCCAAAAGGGAGGCTCTATCACTACTTTTCAGGCTGGTGGATTTCTTGAGCGTTGATTCATAGGAATGCAGACCGGGAGAAGCGGAATCATCGAGGTGCTGGATCAAGCCTGGAATTAATGATACAAGAGAGAATTGGCTAGAACAGAGAAGCTCTGTGTTGGAGCCAAAGAAAAGTATCCTAGGCTCGAGAATCAGAGCTTTGAATAAAGTCAGGATCTTGTGCTTGAACCGATGGACAAGCTCTCGGATGGTCATGCCGTTGTAGAGATCCGTCTCGGAAATATCGTTCTGGAAAAGCTGAACCAAGTTCTCGTATAGAGTGTTGATAATAGTGCGGTCCTCAAAATTTGCCTGCAGAAAGTAGGCGCGAGTAACAACAGCTAGCTTTTCGCGGATGGGGCCAAATATAGGTTTACGGGCAACTACGACGACGGATTTCTGAACAGTCGATCGAGTCACATCCGCGGCTTTGACCACCAACTCGGTGGTTTTGATTTGCCGATTGCAAGAGATTCCAAAATATGTTGTCTGGCCAGGCTCAGAATCTGGTTTCGAGGGATCAGAAAGGAGAGTAAAGTATGAATAGTCTTCCTCGTGCTATAGGGTCAGTAAGGATGTATACAAGTTGAATGGCATGAATACATACAGAATGGCTACCATCGGGTAAGCTCTGAAAAGGTAGATTGGGCCATCGCGAAGATTGATCAAGGCCGTTTTCACCGATCCAATATTCGACTTCCGGGCCACTGAGTATCAAGTTAGCAAGAAAGAATTAAGGTGAGGGGGATAATGGACTGGGAATACCGTGTATGATGGAAACCGACAACACAGACACCAACAATAAGCCCTTCGGACGACTGATTAGAGGAGCTCATTGTCAGTCATTTGGCATATATGAATGGCTGGTTTGGTTGCGGATCTGTGTATAGTATGTGTATATGGTTTGTGTATAATATAAGGGCCAGACTTGGAGACACAGAGTAAACAACGACTTAGACAGATTAAACACCGGCAAGACCAAAGCCAGACAAAAAATTCCAAGCCAATTGAGGAAGAATCCCTCGTAAATCAGCGCCCAACAGCTGATTCTTGGAAATATCAAATTAGTTGACTATTGTCCTGACGTCCATAGCCATCCTTCCTTCCGTTGGTCGCTGCCAGCTCACGGCCGGCCCAGTAGGGTTCTGTAAGCTCGAGGTTTTGGTAGAACAGTATTAAAGTTCTAAGAATTGTTGTGATAAACTTTACTGGATAACTCTAAACTGGCTGAATACCAGTTCAGATTGTACTGTGGCAAAATCGCGCTCTACAATCAATGCTAATAAATTAATGAAAAAAATCCTTGATTATGGTTGATCATTACCAATATTTTGCTTATTTTGTGACCAATTTCCACCCTCAAGTGTCAGATATACATGAAATCTGCCTGTCCACAATTGAACTATGTGCGGCTACTGCATGACGTCAATTCAAAAGTTCGGATAAGTGCCAAATTCGGTAATCTCTTTACCGTATCAAGGTCGTGAGTTTAGCACCAAAATAAAGTAAAATTACGCTTTCTAGCCGACGCCCATCGTCATCGTCACCGTCACCGTCTGTCGTCGTCCGCCGTCACCGTCGCCAGTCGCCCAGTATTGGACGGGATACAGACTTTTACAGCCTAATCTGTTTGTTTATTGGCTATTGAGAGTCCCGGTTTCTAAGCAGAAATAGATCATTTGCCCGAAAAGCTTGATTTTCGCTGTCGTACGGTCCAGCTTTTGCGTTCATTGTTTTTTGTTCTTCCTCTATCCCACAGTCTTTCCTGCTGCTACTCTGTCATTCTCCTGCTAGGCCTTCTCCACTATGGCTGACTTCATCAGGTGCGCTATTGCTGTTACACTACCTGTTTGCACGTACTACAGCAACTTGGACTAATACGCTATCCTTTAGAACAAATATCTTTGGATCTTCGTTCGAAATCACAAGCAGGTGCGTATTTCACTTGTTATCTGTTCGTTCAGTCATCGACCGGCTGTTCGACTTATTGACGAAACTCCAAGTCTCGTCCCGTCTCTGACTGGTTGTAATGTTTTAGATATGCCGATTTAAATCCTGTGGGCATGGGTGCGTTCGGCCTCGTATGGTATGTCTTGATCTTTTGTTTTCCTCCCTTCTCCCTCTTTTAGTTGCTCTGTCTTTTTCTAACCGATCGATTGTCCATCAATAGCTCTGCTCGCGATCAGCTTACTGGCCAATCTGTCGCCATCAAGAAAATCATGAAGCCTTTTAGCACTCCAGTTCTTGCTAAACGTACTTATCGCGAGCTTAAGCTTCTAAAGCATCTACGCCACGAAAACGTAATTTCGCTCAGTGACATTTTTATTTCCCCTCTGGAAGACATGTACGTTGCTTACTTGTGCTGTTGTCTTTTCTTTGTTGATGCGTTATACAGTCTTACTAACCTGACTTTTTGCTAGATACTTTGTCACAGAGCTACTTGGTACAGATTTACATAGGTTGCTTACATCACGTCCGCTTGAGAAACAATTCATCCAATATTTTTTGTATCAGATCCTCCGCGGTCTGAAGTATGTCCACTCGGCCGGCGTGATTCATCGTGATCTGAAGCCAAGTAACATTCTTGTTAATGAAAATTGCGACCTCAAGGTACGTTTCGAAGAAGACTGGATAGCTTTCATTCTTGTCTAACTCAGTTCTCTTCAGATTTGTGACTTTGGACTTGCCAGAATCCAGGATCCTCAAATGACCGGCTACGTATCGACAAGATACTACCGAGCACCTGAAATCATGCTTACCTGGCAAAAGTATGATGTTGAAGGTGCGTGAGCTAAATTGTTTTGATTCTTGTTTGTATCTCACATAAGTTAGTCGACATTTGGAGTGCTGGCTGCATTTTTGCGGAGATGTTGGACGGGAAACCACTCTTTCCTGGAAAGGATCACGTTAATCAGTTTTCCATCATCACTGAACTTCTAGGAACTCCCCCTGATGATGTTATTCATACAATTTGCAGCGAAAACGTAAATTATCTTCATTATTTCTGCTATTTTTTTTATATTTTCTAACAATTATAGACCTTAAGATTTGTACAGTCACTACCGAAGCGAGAACGAATTCCGCTTTCACAGAAATTCCGGAACGCACCTCCGGAAGCTATTGATCTTTTAGAAAAAATGCTTGTTTTTGACCCTCGCAAACGTATCACTGCTGCTGAAGCATTAGCCCACGAGTACTTGGCTCCATACCATGATCCGACTGACGAGCCCGTCGCAGAAGAGAAATTCGATTGGTCTTTCAATGACGCGGACCTCCCAGTTGATTCTTGGAAAGTTATGATGTATTCTGAAATTCTGGACTTCCATAATATAGACGGATCGGTTATCCAGCAGCAGCAATGAGCTCAGTAATGTGACTTAGCATGTTGCTCGTCGCCTACCAATTTTTTTCGAAATAAAAGCTTTTTGATTAACATTCTACCATTCAATCATATTTGCTCTCACTTTACCAGACACTCGTTTTCTAATTGTTTTTTCTGTGTTGAATATGATTGTTTTATTTTGTTTTCCGGATTGGATAAAGGGTTATATTCGCCTCGTTCTTGCGTCATCATCCTCTATTCGGTCACGATATCGAAAGTCTACGTCGACAAAAGAAGAGGCTGCTTGCAGATCCTATGATGATGACAATGTATAAGATAGTTGGAGATTCTTTTTTTTGTACTCTCTCGTTTTTTGAAAATCTTTGGAGTTTTTTATATTTTGATCCATCTTGTTTAGCTATGTTTGTTCAACTGTGTGATTGTGTGAGAGATTATATTTGTTTGAAGTTTTGCCGTTGTTTTCTTTCTCCCTGACTTTTATTTACTGTTATGTTTTGTTTTGTAAAAGATGTTAATTGCTAATTAATCAATATCATTGTTTGAATTAGATTCAATAGCTATTGTATGTTGACATATAGTCCCTGGCTGAGGTCGACCGCAAGTTTAAACTTTAATTTTGGGTAATCGTAGTTCAATGTTCCAGTATGTGTCGTTTTGGGTAGAAGACAGTCTTCACTTTCTTGATAGTGAACGGATTTAATTGATGCTTCATTATTTCATAGTATTTCAAATAGCTACATTTCTGCAGACGAAGAAGGGAACACATCAGAGAGGAAGTATTTCCATTAGGCAATCTGCAGTTGTCACAGATGTCGAGCTCACAAGTGCCGACTGTGTTGGAATTCATTCAATATGGAGCATTTCCGAGTGAAGAAGACGCGAATGCCGTGATCACCAGTGCCGACAATGTTAAAGCCATTCGTGATGCTCTGGACAATGCTATTCAGCAGATTAAGGTAAATTTGATACAATGATTCGTAAGGACGAGCTTTGGATGTTGATAGAGACAGAGTGAAATCGAAACTCTAGGATTTGAAAATGCATGGAATTTGGAAAGTTATGTTGCGGAAGCCCAGGAACTATGTACGAATATAGAGCGGTCGAAGCAGTCGGTTGCTGAATTAAAGGAGCTTTCCAAGCAACAGGAAGTATGTTAAGTCTTGTCTGATTGAACTATATAGGACTTACATGTAATAGAATGCGGATGAAATTCTATACAAATTGTCTGATGATTTAGAAACAATGAGATCTGACTACGCTCGAAACTCGACATTCATTGAAGCCTTGAACAAAATCTGGCTTGTCAACGCTGCACTGAATGAATTACGGGGCATGTTTGATACCGGAATGCTCGTGGAATGCGTTCCTTTGTTGGAGTCAGCGGAAAATAAGTTCAAGCAATTTGAAAATTGGAAGAGTATTCCTGTGCTTTGTGATCTGCATGCTGAAGTCGATTCGGTCAATACTAAAGTTCTGCATTCGCTGGATATGTTATGGTACAAGTTTATTCAGACCCGTGCAGATCCTGCTGCGGTATATGTTTATAAAGATGTCGATGGTATGTAGATTGTTGTTCAAGTTTGGACAGAATCTAATGTTAATTCAGAATCGGAGTATAGCGCAGTGACGCTATCGGAAGTGGCTCAAGGACTGAAACGATACGATTTCAAGGACAAACTAAAAGTTCTGACGGATTTTTTACAGCAAAAGATCTTATATCGGATTCTGGATTCGTCCAATCCAGGGCTGATCGAGATCCATGAAGAAGACAAATACAGTGTCATTTCCTTGTCTCCGGCAAAACAATACTCAGTTGATCGGACGCTGGGCAATTTGTCAAGATTTGTGAGATTTGTGAACGCCATGTTTCCTGATGAAATCGTTTCTGGATTGAGACATCAATTATCGTCTGCAATGACTATCAAGCTGATTGAAGCAAATTTACAAGCAAGTGTGCCGTCAGGCTTGAATGAAGCTAGGTCGTTTGAGGGCGTGTTGAAGCAGGTTCGCGGTTTCGACAAGTTTCTGCAACACGAACATTGGACAGCCTCCACAGCTACTGAATTGCAGGACTGGATTCGACGAATTCCGCTCGTCTTCTACGACAAAAAATGTAATCAAGTTCTTGGAGAAATCCGAAAGTTAGTTCAGCGGGTTAACGAGAGTGAACGAAGGATTGTCGAGCGGACATATGCGATTGTGTCATTTGAGGCAGTCGAACGCGCTGCTTCGGCGGCTGGAAGCGGTTCATCAGGACTCATGGACATGATGGCGCATCAGCAAAATGATGATGATTATGAGTGGGAAGATGATTGGGAAGAAAGCAAAGAAAACGAAATTAAAACTGACGGGAATGGAGCAGCAGAAGAGGATGATGCTTGGGGAGATTTCGATGTCGATTTTGACGAGGAAGAGATCTCTGCGACCGCAGAGACAGAACGAAGCAAGCAACCGGACGATTCTGAGAACCTTTCGGATCCGGATGATTGGAACTGGGGCGAAGATGACAACACGGCACAAATTTCGCCGGTGAAAGCAGCACCGGCGAAACGCAAAATTCAGTCTTTGAACCCGCGAACGCAAACACCACGCAACTCATCGATTCGCAAATCCTCTTTAGATCCTAATCTGGAGCCTTCCACGTCGTCATTCAATGAGACCATGGTCGTGACCTCGATTCCAGAGAAAGTGCTAGCTTTAATAACTGGTCTTCAACACGACGGCGATGAGCTGCAGGGTCAACTGGCTGGACTGTCCATTGCTCCCGCCGGATTATATCTTCGCAATCGTCTGGCTGGACTTGTCTTGTCTACTTTCCGAGCACTGGCACCCTTGTATTATTTGAGCGAAAGCTCGCAGAATATACTGATGGACGCAAAAATGTATTTGTCCAATGACTGCATGTATTTATCCGAACAAGCCAGTTCGATGTCTGAATTAGGAGCTGAAGCGTATTTACTGAAAGAGATGGCGGAAAAGTATGGCGAGGACGAACAGAGGGAATAAGTCTGTATGATATTTGTAATTATTGAAGCATGATTTTGATTTAACAGTTATGATAATGAATTCGAATAAGCAAAAGCATATTATATACAAATAATTTTGGTCTCTATAGATAGGCAGTTCCTGGAGTTAGTGCGTTAGGTACCATCGGCCTTTCAGAGTTCTTCTCTTCAAGATCTTCCGCCCTGTTTTCGAGCGTAGGCGAGCAAGAAACCCAAAACGACGTTTTCTCTTTAAACTATTCGGCTGGTACGTATTTCCGCGAGCCTTCCAACGGCGCTGAATGGTCTGAGGGAACATGAATGGAACAGGTGAAATCGAGGACCCTAGTAGTGAACCTGATAGCGAACCTGTACTCGATAAGGAAGATTCCGAAGCAGGATATAAAGATATATCGACCGTCGTCGAGCGAATCGGCAATGAAGACCGGGCTTTTGTCAATGATGAATTGTTGAAAATAGAAGAAAACTGTCGATTCCGCTGCACTTGCAATGGCGCGCAGCTACTAGGTCGAATGGACGATATAGTAGAGACCAGACCTACTTGTCCTCTTTGGATCAGAGTCCGGGAAATTCGTGCCGCAATCATCTCAAACTCTTTAATTAATAGATGCTCTTATATATAAATATTTTGAGCAATGAATATGTCCAAATTATCTATCTCCTTGCCGTCATACGTCTGGACGAGAAAGTTTTGGAGTTGAAGAATTCCGCAGTACAAATGCATTGAGAGTGTCAGCTGTAGTATCGAAACTTTGATTTGGGTGGGATAAAAATTATTTACTTTCTGAAATAACTGCGAATGTTAATGCATTGCAAGATATATATAATATCTCCTTCAGGTTTGAAGAAATTGCGGTGAATTGGTTACGTCAAATTTAGTCTGTCTGCAGTTCAAATCAAATGTCGGTAATAACGGGACGCGATAATCGAATTACACTGATTCATGTTACAGCGCTTCATAAACTGACAGATATTGAAGCAGAATCGTTGCTATCGTCGTTTCTAGGTACTGTTCAGCAACAGCAGCAACATCAGCAGGATAATATACAACCAAGCGCTTCGGAAGAGTCTGGTCGTGGACCAGAGCCAGTTCAGGACTTCGAATCTGCAGGTCGAGTTGCATCCTTGGGAAGTGCCGTGATCCAGCAGTTGACACGAATAAAGCGCGAACTGCTCGGTCTTCCACCACTACAAAGGAAACGTAAATTCAGCAGTGTCGTATCAGGAGAACCGGAAGACCGCGAAAGAAATTTAGCAAGAGTGAAGGGAGACGATGAAGAGCGAACTAAATTGAGTAGTGCTGTGACCAATGAGGAGGACTCTGTCATGCATGATTCGACTGAAGATATAGTTGACAAGGCTGAACGCAAACGACTGAAAAAACTACGTCGGAAAGAAGAAAAGCAGAATCGTGCTGAAACAAGAAAGCGATTATGATTTGCTTGTTCTGTTCAATTTCAATACTATCCCAGGTCGTCAAAATTTTAATTCATTTTTAATTCGATTTATTGCTCGTCTAAGATTCATCAAACCTCGCTATCGAATTTTTCTAAAAAGTTATTGTACATTATCAAACAAAAATTAATCTGATATTATTTGCATCTTTCCTTATTCAATGAAGTAGAACAATGCCGGCGCCTCACATGATTTACACGTGCAGCGGCTCAGACGTCAGCCATGACGACACTGGTTATTTCGAGGAGACTTAGCCAGGTTTCTAATTTTCTTCTCAACTCCAAGACCAATTCCTCTGGATTGCAGAAAGAGAGCTGGGTATATTAAAACTTCAATTGAGATGAATATGGTTTCAAGTCCTGTGGCCTGTCGTGAGTATTTCTAATTATATGAGCATGAACTCGAAGTTGATACTTTTCTCATTGTAGCTGTTCCGCCTTGTAGTAATGGCGATGTCGACTCGTTCGGATTCACGTCCGCACGCGAGCGGTGGCCGATCATTCTGGCCGGGGTGATCGACGATATTAGTCGGACGACGTCTGACAGCGATGGCAAGAAAGCGGAAGAAGGCAAGGAACTAGTTCGCAAGATTGATGCGCTGAGATATGATGTCGAGCGGGACCATGTAATCCAGTAGGTATTTCAGAAGCTTTCAGGTCGAGATTCCAAGCTAATACTCGAAAAATAAGACCACTCGAAGATGATGGTAAAGAGGATATTGCGTGGTACAATTCAGAGTTGAAGAGACAAGGACCGGCTGACGGTAGTCCGATGACTTGGGGTAAGGCACCGTGGTTGTATTCAGAGTGTTATCTATACCGAGCCGTTCGAGTAGCGATTGCGCAGACAAATGAGTGGAAGGACTACGATGTATTTGCACGGCAGAAACTGGATGCATTTAAAGGGTCTGAAAGGGCTGTTGTCGAGCTCGCAGTAAGGTATAAGGCCCTATCGGGACAGTTGGACGGCAACGAGACCGACGAGACATTGGAATTACTGTTTCGAGAGTTCATTGATATTTCTCTCTGGGGTAACGCGACGGATTTGTCGCTACTGACCAACTTGACTTTGGACCAATTGCAGTCCTTGCAAGGAAAAGAGGCACGGCAGGCATCCGAAAAGAATATTCTAGTTAATGATGTGCACAAGGCATGGGCAGCAGTCCACGATGGATCTGAAGGACGCACGTCGCGGATCGATATTGTATTGGATAATGCCGGATTTGAATTTTACACTGATGTTTTGTTTGGCTTGTTTATGCTTGACTCCGGCATTATCGATACGGTAGTGTTTCATCCAAAGACAATCTCGTGGTTTGTATCAGATGTGATGCCAGTAGATTTGGCGGTATTAGTCAACGCGCTGAAAGACACAAACGTGTTTGGTCATCCTTCGGAGCACGCAGAAGAACTTGCATTTCTATGTGACCGTCTTGTCGAATACTCCAGTGAGGGCCGGATCATCATGCGGGAAAGTGATTTCTGGACGACACCATACGCTTTCTGGGAGATTCGCAACGGAGGTCTCGGCGGCGGTCATGAATTATGGGAAGATTTGAAGTCTAGCCGGCTTGTGATTTTCAAGGGTGACTTGAACTATCGCAAATTGACCTATGACGGTGAATGGCCCAAAACAACATCCTTTTCGACCGCTATTGGTCCACTAGCCTCTGCTGGATTACGACTCTTCAGTCTAAGAACTTGTAAAGCGGACGTGGTGGTCGGCTTGGAAACTGGCCGACAGGAGAAGCTTGAGGCAGAATGGACTGCCATGGGTAAGAAACCGCCGCAAGGTTGGTCATGGAGCGGCAAATGGGCTGTCATGCCCTTTACTGATGGTAAATCAGCGTAAATTTTATTTTTTCTCGCGTTGAATTTAGATTCGGTTAGATATGTGGTATTGGACGATTTTGTGAACTGGAAACGTATGTTCTGTTACAGGGGGCCATCAGCTGCTGAGACTTTTTTGATATTCTATGGAATGTAAATTTTTATTTGACTTATAAATATTTTGCTGCCTATTGAAGGTTTTGTAAATAAAAAACAGAGATCAACATGTAATTCTTTCATACACTTGTGTTTCTACCAAGATTTATCTACATTTGCAATATCCTAATCCGGAACTGCCCCTTACAGAGCCCAGTAAGGCTCGTCTTACCCGAATTAATGTAGACCCGATTGTTAGCATGTCGACCCGAAAATGGTCGGGTTAGATGACGTAACCACTCATTTCACGGCGATAATCACAAGCCTGATAAGTCTTCAATTTTCCTCTTTACATAGAACAGGAAACTGGCCGTGCAACGAGGTGGATGAACAATTAAAAAGAAAGGAAATTAGTAGTTTGAGAATTCACATGTTGTGATTTGTCTCTAAATGTAGCTCACTTGTCCCGTTTTATAGATTGTCGCTGGTATACATCTTATCAAGCAAAGTGCTAGCTTAACGCTAGCCTTTTATTTAGCACAACAAATCGCTCATATATCCATAATCGAATTGATTTATTATTAATAATATAAAACAAAATAGTACTAAAACATATCATTGATAAATATTAAAGCAAATCGAATGCAAAATCAATTTATTTTCGGGGAGTTACAGTTTTCAACGTTCTCCACCGGATCGGATCATTAAGGAAGGAGAATCCATTCCAGTCTTGTAGCCGGCGAAGTTTGACGTGCCTAATGCTAGGGCAAAGGAGGCGTAAAAAATATCTGAAGCGTTAATAGCAAATTAGAGTATCTATGATCCAGGTACATAACAATTCTGCTAGTTTGCCATTTCTGTTGACGTAATACATAAGTCGCTGTTTCAGCACTCACAGAATACAAGAATAATCCTCTGAGGAAGCATCCCAAACCACCACGAAAACAGGTTTCGCGGTTCACGTGCGTCTGAATGTAAAATTACTCCAAGTCTGACATGGAAATTTCTCAGAATGTGTTCCTACTTGTTGTGTCGAAGTCGATGACAACATATAATAGCTATTATTGAAGGTTGATGATGCGAATACTCTTTCGTCAGAGATCTTCGTCATGAAATCTATTCAGTCATAACGTCTAATCATATACAAACAATCTCTGCCACAAGTCTTGGTCTTACTTCTGGCATAAGTCCTACCGGGTCCCACTATATCTAATCACTTAAAATCAATACGGAATCAATCTTTGCCTGTTGCTAGACTAGTCCTTAACTTGCATAAATGAATATCCATTGTATATACTAAAAACCAACAACTTAAATCAACCCTGTCATATATAAACCGCGATAGTGTCTGTGTGTGCGTGAGTGTATGTATTCTATAAATGTGCGCAAAGTAGTTTCTATAAACGTCTAAACACTGCAATTGAAAGCAAACGGTGATTTGAGTATTTCGGACGCAATACGCTTTCAAACCTTTTTGAGAATGCTTCCCAGCGTTTGAAAAGATTTTTCAATTCAACTCTCATGATGAACTGTGGATTTATGATCGATACTCGTAAATACCAACGACGGCATGATCCTTGACTATAAGAAGCACTTCGCCTTTGATCATCTTGCTCTCGTCAAAAGTATCAAACACGTTGACTCGGCGAAGATCGTTCAACAAAAGGCCATCTGCCTGGCCGGCTTCGGTGGCACGTACAAGCTCCTCACCTCCGATACACACCCACTTGCGTCCGGCGGCAGCTCGACACAGCGCAAGCTCGTCTGCCTGAGGATCAACAGCGCCAACATGTTCTGCCCAGTCAAGCATGACATCGCCAAACACTGGAGCAGCGTCCTTGGATTCTTTGGTGTACGCTTGGCCAATAGCTCCACCGGGATGCCAGCGGCCAAAATTTGCCTTGCGCTCCTCTTGCTCGCAAGTGATGGCCTCTGCGAGAGCCAAACAGACAGCGTCGCCGACTGCAAGACAGGCTGTGGTCGTGGTCGTTGGAGCTGGAAGACCGTAGATGGCCTTCTCTGTGAGCTCTTCAGGCAATTCTGCCGAGAGAACGGCAGAGGACATGCGCGCAAGCGTAGACTCGGGTTTGCAAGTGAGACAGATACGAGTCATATTTGTAGGCAAGTGGGGCATGAGCTGGAGAAGTTCGGGTGTGTTACCCGAGGCAGTGATCATGACCAAGACATCAGCGGGACGAAGAATTCCCAAATCGCCGTGGAGGGCATCACAAGGATGCAAACAGACGGCGTGGATACCCAAAGAGTTCATGGTTGCTGCCAGCTTGTCGCCAATCTTGTAGGACTTACCCATGCCGCTAAGAACAATCTTTCCGCCGCTCATGAGCGAATTGTACATGTGCTGAATGGAGCTGACGAACTGAGTCTGCGTATCAGAATCGCCGAGATATCTCTCGGTGAGAAACGCGAGGGCCAGCGATTGACTCCGCAGCATGAGCACGGCGGTGTTGACAAGCGTAGCGGGCGAGGTCTCCGCGGGAGGAGTCAAGGGCGAGGGCGAGAGAATGGAGCGCATTTGCATTAGGGCGGCTTCGGACGACATGTGGAGTCAAAGGGATGTGAAAAGAAAGTAAGGAAGAAACGTAGAGAGTGTTGGAATAGGCAGATCAATTGCAATTGGAACGAAGAGAAAAAAACCCGGCAAAGACAGTCGGATTCGAATATTTGCTCAAGGGAAGTCAGAAAAAAAGGTCGGAGACAAGGAAAGAGGACTAAACACAAGGGCAGGGAAGGGAGCGGTCAATGAGAACAGGCGGGCAATCAGCGAGTCATTGGCAGCGAGAGGAGCGGATTGAGAAGCGAAATCAGAAGCAAGGGAACATACTCTGGGCAGAACAAGTCGGGAGGGTTCGTCTTCTATTCAGGCCGAGCAGGAGAGAAGCAGAACGTAGGAGGGTTGGGTGCTAGTGGAGAGAGAGCAGGCGATAATGTTGTTGGGAGGATTGGATAAGAAGGGGCGGCGCTGCTAGACAGGCGAGGTGGACGGCGGGACTCGAGATATATATATGTATATATGAGAGTGAGTGAGCGTGCGAGAGAGTTGGAAGCAGCAGTGACGTGGAAGGACGGAGGAGACTAGTGTACGGAAGAAGAGTGCGATGTTGCGGCAAGGAAGCTATAGAGAGCGAGGGGCGGAAGTGTAGAGACGAAACAGGACCTGGAAGGCGAGGGGCGAGGATGAGACGATTGTGGAGGAGAAGTAGAGACGACCAGGACGAGCGAGAGCGACGGGTACGGCTGACTTCGAGATGCAGGAGGAAGTACAGAAGGGAATGAGGGTTGGGATAGACAAACCAGGTCGGAGGAGGATCAGCAAACGAGTGATATAGCAGGAAGGAGAGAGGGAGCGCGGACAGAGTAGGAGGAAGAAGAGGAGCGAGTCTACGATTTGTATGGAGGAGAGGATTCTCGATGATGAGGATGATGATGATGATGGAATTGCGGTTTCCAGGTAAATTCAATTAACTCTCGAGTTCGTAACCGCCAGACAAGCCAGCGAGCGTGCGCGCCGCCGCCGCCGAGAGGTCTGGGGCTGACCCGGGTCTGAATTGTCGGGCAGGTCCAAGAAGTCCAGTCCAACCAGAGGGGGGCCATGTGGAGGAGGGTGGGTTTGTTTCTGGGTCGGATTATTGTGAGCAGGCGCAGGAAGTCAGCAAGGAAGGCGGAGAAGGAAGGAGAGGGTTACAGAACCGGATGAATGAGCGGGAAGCTGATGACATTTGTCCGGACGAGAGCAGAAATGGGTGGGTAGTCGTTAGAACAAGTTACAGGAGTGTGCTGAGGAGTACTCTGGCATGCTGTGTGCTACTGTTGTCAGGTATACGTAGCAGTAGAGCTGTAGAGGAGAGGGATTGTAGAACAGCAGAACAGCAGAACAGCAGAACAGTAGAGGAGCACAAGAGAATACTTGGGGGACGTTCTCCTCTGTTTCTGGAGTAATGTTCGATCGATGGACGTAGTAGGAACAGTCGTAGAAGAAAGAAATTTAGTAGAGCAACGTAGACCTCAACGGGAGTAGTAAGCAATTATGTAATTGCTCCTGTCGTTTAGTAATCCCTTATTGCTGGATTAGACAAACAGTAGAGTCTCATGGTACGTACTTCTACACACTAGCGAATTAGGACTTTGAGTTTGCCCACTTGATGCACATCTCCATTCATCGATTTTTTTGGTGAATGAATGATTGCAGAAATGTGCGCTCGCAGTCTGGCGACAGTCCGCCAGACTGTCGGCACATTCTACCTTTCTTTCTGCTCACTTCTTCCTAATTTGCTCCGAACGGAATTTTGCTCATTTTACTCGTTTCCCTCTAGATCCCTAGAGTCGTGGCAAACCCGTCGACGGACCCGGGTCAGCCCTGGCTGTGCACTTCGTCAGAGTCCTCACCATGTGTCGGCGGGTCGCAGCCCGGGCGTTCCTAACCCTCGGTAGCCTAACCCTCGGCGGTCGAGTCAACCCACAACTGTAACTTATTTCGTTTGTGTGTACAGCAGCAAACAACTACTGCTGCTGACTCTTCTTTTTGGTGGATCGGTATCGCGATGATGAAATCAGGGTCGTCTTAATCTGCGGACTCGTCTGGCTTTCTCGTTGGCTGAAACCACCGAACTTCCGCGGCCAATTCCAGCTCATCTTCCGAGTCTGTTGTTGCAGCTGTTGCTGTTGATGCTGCTGCTGTCACAGAGATGCTGCCCCGCCGGGCCCGAATGAATTGTTACTAGTCTGGTCTGGCTTGTCTGGTCTGGCTTGTCCCGCCCTCGCTTCTCCGTTCTCCGTCGCATTCGGTCTGTCCTGCTTGCACCGCTCTTGCTTTGGCTTTGCTCTCGGTAGATTCCCCTGCAGATTGTAAATCACAATCACAATCGCTCGCGCTCAATAGCAACTCGAGTCGATTTCTCAATTGGCAGATGCTTTCAATCAAACGTAGTTCCGAATATCTGCCGTCCTCGCAACTCACATCGATTATTAACTTCAGACCGTCAGAATCGATACTCCGTATCTGTCTCCGTATCTGCCTCTGCTTCTTCTTCCTTGCCCCTTCTCTCGCGCCGTCGTCCGTTTTCCATCCTGTCACTGTGCTTTTCTCCCAAGCCCTTCACTTCTGGTTCATTTATGGTTCATTTCCTGGCATCGCTGAGCCTCGCTGAGCGCGTTGGCAGTCATCGCTTTGGCTTTGGCTTTAAACAGATTGGGCGGGCTTGGACAAGAATCTGGTCCCATGCGCATCTGCTGCGATTCTTCTATTTCCATGGCCATCTTGTTTGTATGCTCCGTACATCTTCTATCTTCTCCCTGGTCGCAAAATCGTAGTTCTATTGGCAATCGTGATTGCCCAAATTGTCTTAATTCAGAGACAACCTTAAACCGGTGCTTCTGGTGCATCTTCTGCTTCGTTGCCGCTGCGCTTCTCCATGTGATCTATCAACCCATTATTCATATTGCCTCACTCCACGCTCCTCTGCGAATTCTCTGTCAACTCCTCTGTCGACTTATCTGCCATAATCAGCTCGTCAACCCTTCGATTCATTCATGTTGACTACTCTCTGTAATCTCTGCCTGTCGGCTCCGCGGTGTTGCAGACCAGCCCAACGTTGCGTTGTGCTGCTGTGCCGCACCTAGAAGCGTTTCATATAGTGCAGTCCGAGTCTGCTGGTCTGCAATCAGGGCCTGCAGTTCCCTCAACGAGATCATTGATGTCATTACTCTCCGCCCGCATAGAAAGCCTTCCCTCGAGCGCTTTCTACATCTCCGAGTTTGTCTCGGAAGCTGAGGAGCGTGTCCTCGTCGAAAAGGTAAATCATCTGGCTTGAACATTCTGACTGCCCACACTATTCACACGCTCTCGAAGATCACTTCCGCGCCGCCCTCGAAATGGACCTCGCTAACACACCGCCGACTGCAATCTTATCCAACCACATTACTCAAAGGTGCTCTTTTACCAACATCCGACCCTCTTCCAAAATGGCTCGAGGAGCCCTGCGTTGACCGCATGAGAGATCTCGGAATCTGGCATGGCACACCTCATGCGTCTGCAAACCACTGTCTAGTGAACATTTACGAGCCAGGACAAGGGATCATGCCTCATGAAGACGGCGATGCATACTACCCCATGGTCGCCACGGTTTCCTTGAACGCCGGCATTGTGTTGGAAATTTATGACAAACCCGACTCTCTGGATGAACCGGTCGACAGAGCTATAAAGTATCGAATCTACCAGGAACCGCGTTCGTAAGTTCTTCTACATTTTGTTCCTCTCGAGCCTTCTACTCATCGCCAATTAATTTCTCAGCCTACTAGTAACAACTGATCTTATGTACACCTCATATCTCCACGGAATCCAGGAGATCACAGCCGATACAGATCTTTCGCCAGACACAATCGCAAACTGGCCACTTCTCTCCGAATCTACTCAGGCTCTCATTCTAGATCATATGGGCGCTTTGAGGGATTCTAGCGCTGTCTCTCTTGTTCGGGAGAAAACTCGCATTTCGTTAACCTTCCGAGACGTAAAACGAGTCAAAAAGTTGACTGGCTTATTGAGTAAACGTTAGAACGGTCGATGTCCCATTGTTAACTTCGAGATTCTGTGCTTGTGGAAAGTCACTCGCTTAATCGTGGTCTCGCTACTCTCCCTAGCCGCACCTTAAATATCAGTCCTTCACTTTTATCTACCTTCTATTATGTTGTAACGCAGACAATAATAATATAAATAATAATAAACAATGGCGGAGAATAATCACTCAATTCTTTCCACTTCCCTCCCACTTTTCCCTTCAACTAAGCTTCATCTGGCATTATACACCGACGTCACAAACTCCCTCGCGATCCGCTCAAATCTTCTCTCTGGGAACAAGTCCTATTCCTACGCCTTTCTCGACCCCACCACAACACTCTCTTTAACACATGTTTTCGCTGCCATATACCGCGCGTTTACTGCACGCGCGGCACAATCCATGCGGACAAAGACATTGAACACGGAATTAGTTTTTTCCATGTCACCGTCGATGAATATCGCTGATGGACTCCGCAAATTCGGAATCAAAGACGACAGCACTTCTTTGTTGGTCATTCGGATAGATGAGGACGGAACTCTGTCAAGTCTAGAACTCGCAAATGCCTTAGATGAGATCATAGCCGGGAATAGAATCCAAATATCGGACGAGTCGCTGGCCAAATTAGTCGACTGCGAGGTGGTTAGGCAGGTATGCATTACATTTAGATTGGTATTTACATATATGTATTTGGTACAAACTGACTTGTTAGAATTACAAAATTCCAGCTGGTGTTGACTTATCAGATTTAAATAATGCGACGAAAGTCGCCATAGGCGCAATAGCCTTGCGAGGATATACATAGTTATGTACAATACAATAATTTGGTCAATCATTAGTCCTCACTTAACTCTAATCTCATCAACATTGGTACTCTGTATATCACCGATCGCGATCTGCCTGCATCAATTTACTGTCTTCGACAACTTGACCCTCCGTTCTTCCTCCACTGCCGCCCGGTTTCTCCCTTCTCTTTCTAGCGCGCATCACATCTCTTCGCCGTCGTTTCGCTTTGTATCTCCATTCTCCTCGATTTGCATAGAATTCTTCTATATATTGCTCCTTCGAGATCTTGGGCTTCGATGGCAGCTTACTAAACTGCGACTGTGCATCGAGGAATGCAGATTCAGGATGTGCAAAAAACAAAGGCATGTTATCAAACGCTGCTTTGCGCTTTGAAGTAGCGTCTTGTATAAATTTCCTCCGTATTTGGTCCGCAGCGTCCATGTCAGCATTAATTCCAACTTCAATACTGTCTTGCGCTTGGGAATTTATTCGTAAATCATCTGGTGGAATCACAGTGTCGTCGATGTCAGAGGAATCGTCTTGGCCAAGTAAACTGAACGTGGTCTCATTGTCTGTTTGAAAAATCGATCTTAATCGCTCTACAACCACTGTCTTGGATTTAGATTTAGATTTAGATTTTGACCGAGACCTTGACCTAGATTTGGATATAGACTTTGATTCGGATTTGGAAGATCCGTTGGATACAGATTCTGAATCTGAATCTGAATCTGAGTCATCAGCTCCATCGAATTGAGGAATGCTGGATTTTTTCATTCTTGTAATATCGATTCCTTCAAACAATCCCTCGCTAAAATCATACTCTCCCTCTTTGGATTCCGAATCGAGATCTCCTTCCGGAATTTCAATTCCATCAAATATGCTCTCGTTCGAATCATATGTCGCTCGATCATAATTGCTCGTAGCTGCTTTCGATTCGGACTCGAAAGATAAGTCAAAGTCAATTATGGGTCCTGGATTAGGTCCTGCAGCCTGAATAATACTGTATATTGCTTCATCGTCATCTGAATCTTGATCGAATCTAGTGACAGGTGAATCAACAGCGGTGTTTGAGCTATATTCAATTAGCTTCTATGCAGTTAGAGGTGACAGAAGAAACTTACCCTAAATCATCAGATCCAAACATATCTTGTAATACTTTCAATCCTTTGAGCCGTTCGCGTTTTTGACGCTGCAGATCTTGCTCTTCCAGTTCGCGCTCCGGATCACTGTTTGGTGGTGACATTTTAACGTCAGATATATGGAATTTATTAGCTTTCTCAACTTCAAATCCCGATTTAGAATCCACGGCTAAATGTGCAAACTCGCCGAAATCGAATTTGGCTTTCAGCTCTGCGAAGTTGTCGACAGTAATACGGTCCTTAACGCAGTTTTCTATCACTGACCCATATCCATTGATCCAGCATCCGATATCCAATTTTCCATGTTCTGGAAGGTTTTCAGAATCAATAAATTGGTAAGCAAATTCTTTGACATCAGATGTCTTAGAAATCCCCCATAATTTCTGCTTTTGACACTTGACCACTCGGATTTTTCCACCAATCCGCGAGCGAATGGTTAACGGCTGCTTTCTGAAATCGCGTGCAACATGACGCATTTCTCCGGTGACCCGTTTGCCAAATAATAGTCGAGACCGCCGAATATAAAACAACAACTTCATTTTATTCTTTTCTAATTTTCTTTTCTTTTTTAGCGATTCTACTTCCTTCTCGACCGCATTATCAATGAAAGTCCCCTCACGCAATCTGGATTCATAGCTCGCTGCTCTAGCTTCTTCTATCCGCATCGTGACTCCTCTAAATTTGACTCCATTCAACATCTTCCTCAGAGCTAAAAAATTCTTCCTAGTCATCTTAATCGTTATAAACGCAAATGGATTGACTGCGGCAGGCTTGAAATGAACTGACAGCTCAGTCACCGGTTCCCCAAATTTTCGTAGTCTGTCGATCAATTCCGAAGAGTCCGTGGCAAAACTGGAGGGCAATGCTGAAATAAACAGTCGTATCTCCTCGCATTGATCTTCTTTGTCTCCCATTCTTAATTCCTCTGCATGTAGTGACTCGTTTCCTTTCTTATTTTTGAGTATTTTCTATAATCCTGGACATATTTGTTCCACTACTCTGGCATGCATCGGTCTTCTCCCAACGCGACCGAAAAAAATTGAGCCTCACTTTAGTCCCGTTTCCGCAATTTACATACTTATTTTATTCGATGTCTAGAAATTTTAATCCATAGCAATTTATAGTATAATAGAAAAAGGAAACAGGAACACTGAAAGTTATTTTTTTTTAGTCGACATGGTTCATGCACCATTAGTTTATACTGGAAATGCGGATTTCAGAATACGACTTGTTCTCGCGACACTTGCTGGTCGAACAATCAAAATCGAAAAGATCCGGTCCGACAGCATGGAGCCAGGTTTGAAAGGTATAATATCGCATTTGCAAACTGTAATACCAGACTCTAATTATATTTCTTAGATTACGAGGTTTCATTTCTCAGACTGCTAGAATCCATCACAAATGGGACCGTAATCGAGATTTCATATACCGGTACTACAATCATCTACAAGCCCGGACTGATAGTCAACGGTACAGTGACACATAATTGTCCACTTTCGAGAGGAGTTGGGTATTTTCTTGAGCCGATTTTACTCTTAGCGCCATTTGGGAAGGCAGCACTGAATTTGACTATGAAAGGAATCACGTCGAATGGCTTCGACCTTGGGGTCGACACGATTCGCACGGCGCTGTTCCCAGTCTACAATAAGTTTGGAATCATGCGTCAGGAGTTGCGAGTCATCAAACGAGGATCTCCGCCACTTGGTGGAGGCGAAATTAATATATTTTTACCACACGTGCTATTACAACCGCAGACTCTCCATGCAGCTGTGAAGTCACCGCCGATTTCCAAGATCCGCGGCGTCGCATTTTCGACCAGAGTAAGTCCGGCAAGTGTGAACCGGATCATCGATGGCGCTCGGAGTGTGCTAGCAGTCACGGGCTGTGAGACGTATATTTATTCTGAAGTTGCGCGCGGCGAGGACTCGGGCATGTCACCTGGGTTCGGAGTGTCGTTGGTAGCCGAGACAAAGACAGGGTGGTGCTTTACCGCAGAAGATGTTGGCGGTGCAGGTGAGATTCCTGAAGACGTCGGTGAACGTGCCGCGAGAGCACTACTCGAAGAAGTCTCAATGGGAGGAATGGTTTCAAGGTGTCAGGCGAAAGCCGTGCTTATTTTGATGGTTCTTGGTAAAGAGGATGTGGGTAGAGTACTGGTTGGACGAGATGTCGTCGACGAAAGTATTGTCAGATTACTACGAGATATAAAGTTGATGTGGGGAACCGAAGTCCGTATAAAGCCCTATGATTCATCTACGGACGATGACTTGGATGAACAAGGTCCCGAACAATATGTCATCAGTGTTAAAGGGGTTGGCTTCGTCAACGCAAGTAAGAAAATTGCATAAATATATTGTACATTATAGATTATAGCAGATTCTACCGTAAAGTTCCATTTCGTTTCATTTCAAGGGCTCGCTTATACGGAGGCGCGGTAGGTGACTGCACTGGATCGAGACTAACATTAGCAACGCCATGTTCTAACGAATATGTTGCGTCAGCATCATATTCCGACAGATCTCCACATGCAATGAATGGCGCCACTGTTCTTTCTCCGGCCTCGCTTGCAAAATGATCTAGATTTTTAGGAACAGCAATGTCCTTCAGTCGTAACGAGTCCGGTTGCCATCCTGGCCGAGGTCGGTACCCTTCGCATACTATAAATGCTTCCAGCGAACTTGCTCGAGAACTTCTTGGTTTCGCACAAGTCACCGTATCGAACAAAAGAGACATTTGGGAATATAAAAGATCCACATCGCGACCCCGGAATATCTTCGCTACAAAAGTTCCTCCTTCTTTTAGTAGATTTGTAGCTAGTGTAAGTGCTGAGAGCAGCAATTGGCCTTGAATGTATTCATCTAGATCATGAAGACCTGTCACATCAGGTGCTCCATCTATGAAATTAGAAAAGTAGAACATATCTCATTCCATAATTACGCACCAGAACAGACAAAGTCTGCTAAACCGCCACCGAATAGTTTTCTGATATTCGTCAAAGTCGAAGGATGTGTAATGTCGGCTTGGAGAGTGATGACGCCGGGCAACGGAGCGATAGGCTGTAAGTCTACAGATACAATAGTTGCGTCACTTCCATTTTCAGTCAATTTTCTCGACAGCACTTGACTCCAAGATCCGGGCGCTGCGCAAAGGTCCACTACTCTAGTAACATTCTCGAGAAAGTGGAACTCAGAGTCAAGTTGCAATAATTTAAATGCCGAACGCGCTCGCCAGCCTTCTTCTTTGGCCTTGCGATAATATATATCTCTCTTGTCTTTGCTGCATTTACCCATTTTAGCAGATCTCTTGGATTATGTTCTCAAAAGAATAACTCAAAAAATAGTAAAGCTTGAGGAGAATTTAACTGAAATGCTCGTGACGATTTTCTGCGGCTCCAGGTAAATAAAATTATCTGTGATCCCAATGGATAATTTACGACTGTGACATTTGTATATAATACATAAAAATTCTCCAAAAAAAAAATCAAATAAAAATCGAACGACCACTATCTATACATATATATCAGGTCACTGTCTGATTCGTCTGCAAAGGTCGAGCAGCAGCGTTGACTGAGTTTCTACTCTGAAGAGACAAATTGGATGAATCTGTGGAAGAGGAACTAGTTACCGACAATTTAGTTGGTGCTACAGCTAAAGAATTAGAAATTTTGTCCGTAGCAGAAGCCCTTTCCTTTTTCCTCACGGTGTCTTTCAATCCAGATACATGCTTCCGCTTCTTCTTCCCACCAACAGGTTTCAGTGAATGAGAAAGACCTTCAGCCCTTAGTCGAGACATTCGCTCTTGCAATCTCGCAATATCCTTCTCCGCTATCGGGTTAATAACAATAATATTTTCTTTAGAGTACTCTGTCCCGCACTCCAAACAAGCTGTATCCACAATCTCCTTCAGTGCCGTTTCTGAAAACACATGACCGCATTCTGCATGATAGACAAATTTTGATCCACCTGCGCGAATTTCCTTCCGCGTGATTGGACATATCCATTTTCCTCCCTTCGTTTGCGAGATCTTAAGTTCGACGACATCCCGAACAGTTTTGATCGTCTCGACCCGGTCTCCGAACTCTTCTGGTGAGATCAAGTACTCAAGCACGGCGTCCTTATTGTACAAATGACCCAAGCAATCGCTAACTATGGGAATGCATAGTGGTTTCGAACTCAATCGACATGTCGTCCAGTCAAACGATGCATTCAGTTGATTTTGCTCAAAGACTTGAGACGAGGTCGGTCGACGCGCCGAAGACTTCACGAGATCCCGTCGACCGGGAATAGATCCTCCGTCATTCTTGATCGTTAGTATTATAGTCTCCTAATGATATGCATATGTTGCTTACTCCCATTACTCTGCTCCTTGCAATCTGCCTGCAGTTGTCACTGATTTTGAAGAGTATTAAGTGTATCTCAACTATGAAATATGCACGGAACCCTTGCATGGTTCACTTGGGACATTGTGGCGTTACCCTGACCAGCTGAGTCAGATTTCTTGTGAGCAAGGATTTACTGCAGTCGATATACTTGAAGCATTTTGATCCAATTCAATTAATCCAATCTATTTGATTTTGTTTTTTTTTGTAACCAGCATCAAAAAGTTGTTAAAGTAGTAGGAGTTATACATATTAGATCAGATTATGGCGAATTATTTGGCATCTATTTTTGGAACTGAGCAGGATAAGGTCAATTGGTAAGTATTGCCACTGAAGGACACTGGTGTTTTGCAGGTGTCTCGAAGTCAAGAACTAGAAGATATCCAAAAACTGAAGAAAATACTAACAATCTTAATAGCTCATTTTATTACAAGATTGGCGCCTGTCGTCATGGCGAGAAATGTTCGCGAAAGCATGTGAAGCCGTCTTACTCGCAGACGATTCTATGTCCAAATATGTACCAGAACCCTGCGTACCAGCCCGGAAATAAGATGAACGAGTCACAAATGCAGAATCATTTCGAGGCTTTCTACGAGGATTTTTTCTGTGAGGCCGCGAAGTTTGGAGAAGTGGAGGAGATTGTGATTTGCGAGAATAATAATGATCGTAAGTATTCTATTTCACCATGAAAATTATGCAGCTCAGTTTTACTAACGACGTATCAAGATTTGATTGGTAATGTGTATTGCAGGTTTAAATATGAAGAGGACGCTCAGAAAGCGTGCGATAATTTCAACTCGAGATGGTACGCCGGTCGACCAGTCTACGCTGAGCTAAGTCCTGTTACTGATTTCCGGGAAGCTTGCTGTCGGCAGCATGAAACCAAAGAATGTATGCGCGGAGGGTTTTGCAATTTTATCCATGCGAAGCGTCCAACTCGGGAATGGCAACAGGAACTGGAAGCTGCGCAGGCTAAGTATCTGAAACTACGAGGAAGAGATGCGCGATCATTGTCTCGATCGCCATCGCCAGAACCTAAGCGGAAGTTTTTCTAGACAAGGTTATTTATGTACGATAGTGGCTTGAAGATCATCGGAAATAAAAAAAATTTCATGCTATATTTACAGCTCATGTTACTATATACAATAACCAATCCAGTAGTCGCCTTCTCTACGCCTTTTCAACATACAACTCGTTACGCTCATGACCCGGAGGAACATCAATTCCATACATCCGATACTGCTTATACTTGTCAATATACCAGGCGCCATCTTTCGCGCCAGTATAACCCTGAAAATTATTTCGAAGTGGAGGTAGCGTATTCGGCATGTACGGGGTAAGCTAGAACATAACAGAATTAACATCCATGACACAAACTCAACCTCAGCAGTACAAACCTTGCATTCTTCCAAAGACGGAGGAACTACATATGTCCGGACTTTGCGATAATCAATTATGTATTTTCCGTGAGAGGTGTGTCGGCCCATATTAGCTGAACCAGTGCCCTTGTAGAAGTTCTTATTGCCATCTTTAGTTGTGAACCCCATCCGTTTGGATTTTGGTATTCGTGCCTTGAGAGGGAATAAACGATGTTTAAAGTGAAACGGCATTAGTCTGATTTATTTATATTCCGAGCAAGTATTAAATATGTCTTTAATACCAGATAATGTGGAGCTTTAAAGTCTGCTGGTCGAGGAAAGAATAGAGCTTTGCTACTTATTTCCGCAAGCACAGTCGCGTATATGCCATTAATGTTCTCTACAGTTAATGCATATCTGCAGAAGTTCAGAGGGTTACTAGAACCTTCTCAAACGGGAGATTGATGTCACGAGCACAGCTAGGTCGGATATAAATCGAGCTTCTCTGCCTAGCGGGTACATTTATGAAAACTAAAGAAATCTGCGCTTATTTTGGGGCAGTTATATAGCATAATTGATAAGGAATTAAAAGTTCGAAATGGCTGATGCAGATTGGGATAGTGTGACCGTTATCGGCCAAAAGGCGAGCGCACGATCTGCCGCAGCAGCTAGAAGCAACAGTGCAATCAACGCAGCCCGAAGGACTGGCACAGTGGTCTCGACCGACAAGAAGTTTGGAGCAGGAGGAAATCGGGGGGGCAGCGGTGAAGGTCAGCGATTAGCGAAGGTGGATAGAGAGAACGATGTTGTTGCACCGCCGAAGATCGATATGTCCGTTGGAAAGGCGATCTCAAAAGCTAGATTGGAGAAGACCATGTCTCAAAAAGATTTGGCAGTGAAAGTCAATGAAAAGACAAACGTTATCAACGACTACGAAATGGGTCGCGCAGTACCGAATCAGCAGTTGCTCGGCAAACTGGAACGAGCTTTGGGGGTCAAGCTGAGAGGAAAAGATGTTGGAGCTCCTCTAGGAGGACCCAAGAAGAAATAAATGTTTTTTGTTTGTATAATACACGGAATCATGAGTTCCGTTTCAGACTTCTGCAGATGTCACAGAATTTATAAAACTGTTGATAGTCTTTATAGTATTATCATGTATACAGACATACTTTCCCACTTGCTGTCCCGCCGGCGATCCAGTTCTGTGTTGGATGGAAGTTACATGCCGCGGGAACAGTCGTAACTCTTGCACTGTCGCCCAATCTGGCCAACTGGACTCCATCTGCAGTGTAAACATCGAAAAATTTCTTCATGTTTCCGATGACAAATTTCTGGATCCCATCTGCTGGCCGCGGTTGCCAATGTGCCCGTAGAATTGTGACCCATTTCCCAGTCTGGCAATTGTGAGGAATTCTCGTTTTCGGCACCAGTTCGCGCACGGGAGAATCTGCAGACGGAACAGACCAAGTAGATGAGTCGGGTAGATTGAAAATATTGATAGTATCGTCATAGCCGTTGCAAACAATGTCTCCGGCTGTATTCCAAGATACGCAACTAACGCTAAGTCTGCTTGAATACTCTGCTAGCAAGGCTGGCTGGCGCTCACCGGATTCAGGAAGAGTTGAAATTTGTCGGAAATCCCAGAGTTTCATTGTCCGATCAAGAGACGATGTGGCGGCTAGATGAGGAGCGTTTGGATGGAGAGCCATGCCGCCGATTTTCTTTTCGTGGAGTCGAAAGATCTCTGTTGCAGACGAGGGCTTGGCCCGGATATCGACACGTCCGCACTCACCATCGAGAGTACTGTAATAGAACACATTTGTATCTGCAAATTTGATTTCGCTGATCCCCCCTGACTCAGAAACACCGTCGCCACCATAGAACACTTCTGAGCTTGTGCCGGACCTGAAGTCGACGCAACGAACTGAGCCGTCGTAGGAAGCAGTGTAGAGTTTTTCTGTAGTAGAATCTGGATTGAATGTGAAATACGATAATGTCCGTGCATGAACTTTGAATAAATATAGCTGAGGATCCTGTTCTTCTTCATCCTCGTCTTCTGCTTTGGTTGGACCTGCTGCCGGTCGCTGTGAGTCCGCATCCCAGACGCCCAAATTGCCAGCTTTGTCGCCGGCCAAAATTAGTTTCCTAGACGGCGAGGGATGAAAATTGAGATAAAACACCCGTTCGGGAGTTATTTTGATTTGATTTGGAACCCATCGGTCGTACAACGACAGCGAGCTCAAATCTTTCCTGAGTCGGACAATGTCGTCCTCCAATACTGGACGAGCAGTCAACTCCTGATCCTGCGTCTCGGACTTACCAGTCAAAAGAGTGTCATCATCATCAAAAGTCCAGAATGATGAGATTCGGTCGGATGAAATGTCTTCAAACTTCATTGTCCCGGAAATTCGCATCCGGGCCTGTTCTTCCTTGCGCTTCGCCTGTTCATTGTGGAGCTCAAGCTTTTCAAGCGCAGCAGAGTCCTCAGCCTTGATCCCGGCTAGTCGTGCTGATACTCTTCTAGGAGTAGCTGTAGAACTTGGCTTCGACTCTGCTGAATCGTGACTTCGTTTCTTCTTGTTCCGATTATGACTATTAGAATTTGCTGTCGACGACCGAGACCCAGCTGGTTTAACATTGATCCGAGCAGAACCAGAGACCGAGGCACCTAAATCACGCAACTCCAGGTCCCGAAGAAGTGCTTGGTTCCGCGCAATGTTTTCTTGTCTTTGTTTCTCATATTCTGTCAGATTGTCCATGATTGAATTATTTTACTGTTATTAGATTTCACACTCAAACGCGTCGGAACGCGTCAATACGCGTAAACACTCGCCAGATCCCGCGGCTTTCACTGATTCATTCAGGCTTGCCCAGAAAACGAACGCCCCAGGAAACTAGGCTTTCTAGCTCAAACAAGATAAAACTTTGTTTTATACGACGTCCTGCTTGTTCTCGTCAAATATGTCGAGATATTCTGTTCGGTTCGTGGCGTACTAGCCGTCTCTCTCGAATTTGTGTTCTCGTCATTCTCTCGGTTTGGTTCGGTTTAATGTCTCTTTTTGGCATGTTCAGCGCTCGACTCAGTATGCTACTTCAGCTTTAAAATCAACGTCCAAAGGTTCAAGTAGTCCAATTGCTCAGCTATTCAGCTCTGTGCTACTAAGGCTGAATGGCCTCGGTCTGCAAGCTCGCTTTCTCATTTCAACTACATCGGACTTGTTAGCTGATACTTCTAGATTTAAATAAATGCTATCACCTACTAATAAATATTGATGCCTACTAATATTACCGATGATGGATAATTCACTTGGTTCTGTACTGCAGTTCTGACCGTCGGTGATAATAAACTTCGGTTTGAACCAGCCGTTAGTATGGTAAGCCTCAACGTTCGACTCAGACGACTTTGTTCGGCAGTCCAGCTCAGTCAAGATCTATATCCATATGTAGTGGATTTCAGAAACATTAGAGAACACCGCATTGCCTTATTTTACTATAACATAAAATTGTAAGATTTTCATTAATAATTATTTACTTCTATATTACCCTATAGTACAAATATTCAAATTTTCGCTGACCGGCTTCACCTGAAATTCGACTCGGGTGGCGTCTCCGTGCTGGCTCTCCTTTCGATAAGACCTCGTCCAGCAACGGGCAAAGTCACTTCAAACTGACCGTCCGTTACTGTACTATTATTAACACCTCAATCTCAACCACCTCGATCAACCGACGAATTTCCTATTCCACAAATTCTCGCTGCTTACGCACATATAGAATTCTTTGTCGTGCGGATGGAGAGATTAGTTTTGACAGTTCTGCCTTTTAGCTTGCTCAGCTACTGTATCTGTGATCGCTGACCTCCTTGCGCAGTGTGGTTGTAACAATAGTATCAGCCTGTAGGATGCTGTATTATGCTGCCTTGAATTGCAGTACTTTTGAAATGTTTATGCAATATTTTTGCGATGTTTGTTGCAGTATTGCAGTATTGCAGTGTCTAGTGTTGTGTGATTGGTTCGCATTCTGCTTGTCTGTAGAGAAACTCGAAGCATCGAGGCACTTAATCGAGCTAGGCAATGAAGTCCACCCTAATGCCTCCTGTCGGGTCAATGGGCTCTTCCGAGCCTCCGCGCATAGCCACGCATATCCACGCATCTATAGAGCTTGATTAATCAGACAATCAGCATACAGCAACACATGATCGTCGCTGTCAGAGAATATATAAATTCCTTGCATTTGATTGTAGTAAGCATGACTCCGAATGACAACTATCTAGTTTGTCTTCAATTTGTAAGGTTGCGCTATTCTGTGGTTGCAACCTTAAGCATAAATTTTTCTGAGCAGGTCACGCATAACCAGCAATTCATTCCGAATTGAGCAGCAAAAGCCAGGCTGATAAGCAAAATTCCATCATTATAGGGCAGCAAGTCCGATCAGTAACGAAACAGCAGTCGCTACCACAGCAGCTCTCCGCGCAAACCCAACATCAACTGTCCTTGCTGGTCCAGCTGCACTCGACGCGGCAGTTGCGGTAGAGGAAGAAGACGGATAATCGTACACGACACTGGTTTGAGCTGCAGAAGACCCACATTGACTATCAAGTGCCTTAGCTGCTGAAACGTATGTATTTGATAAAGCCAGTGAGGTATTGCCAGCGTAGTTGTAATACACTGACAACGTGTTTTCAGTGCATGAATTGCAAGAGAGGGAGGAGTTTACCGGCAAAGACACGTCGAGAGGTAAAAAATACAGCGCCAAATCACCCGAGTTAGTCGAATTACTGACCGCCTCGACATAGCAATAAGCTCCGCTCGAGCTCTGTATACATCCCGCAGAATATAGCATACGATATGAGGTAAAACTGTTGTAGGCGCTTGTTACTAGCGGATTCTGAAGATTCAGGTCGGCCTGGCAGTTGTCTGAACTGACCAACTCAACTGCGAGCCGGTCCATCAGAGTTGCACAAGTATCAACATTCACCGCGCAAACATCGTCCAAAGCACTTGAGATTTTATATACACCCTGTTTTAACAATTTGAACCAAGATTGTGAACTCTGGTTGGCGTTAGTAGATAGATCCGAAGGAGACCCAGAATGCAAAATAAAAAAAACTGACCTGGAGAAGAAAAGACAGAGGCTGACAATCAATGAACTCGTCCTCATTAATGAACGATTTGAAAAATGTTGGACACGAATCCTCGGTGAAATTCTGACCTAAAGGTGTGTCGAACGGCAATATAGAATCATCATCACTCGAGGATCTCCGCTCAAACCGTGTACGATCCTGCAAAATCAAATGCCCGTCCAAAGTTTGTTCCCTATAACTCTCATCAAACGAGTACAAATATGGAACTGAAGCCGAAGCTTGCGCAAAGTTCTCGGAGATCGCCTGCGCATACACTGCTGCAGAATCAGTGATCACGGCAGCGTCACACGATCCGAGTTCTCCAGCTAAACAGACGGAGGCCAGTATGCCAGCAATGCTTCGTATTCGCGCCGTCCCGCAAAGCATTTTGCTTTGATTTTCTCTTGTCTTCGGATCGCAAATGCGTAGCGCAGAGGCCGATTATTGATTATGAAAATCTGTGAAGGATCCAGTAACGAATACCAGACCACGGTGAGGACATGAACGACACGAGTCTCGAAGCTAGATTTTTTTGTATCGCGTAAAACCACGAGTAGGTTTGCGCTGAAGTTACAAAGATTGACTGTGATGGATCTTTGGGTATGTGTGTACATGTATTGAGTATGGGTGGAGGTCGAAATACGCAGAGGAGCCGATGTAGATGACCAAATATAAATACCTCTGTCTACGAGGAAAAGCGGATGGCTAGGAGAACCGCAGATTCACTTTCGTTTCTGCAGATTGGTTCTATTTGCCGGCCTATTGGAAAGTCGGTCCAACTTGGTCCAAGTTTGTCCTAGCTGGTCGTCTAATCAAAGCCATATAGAATCTAATTATGGACGGAGCATGCAGTCCGTACATACATATCTCGGTCTACGGGCCGTTTGTTCGTGTCGCAGCGCCCGGTCGCTACGCACTATTCCACTTACTGTTGATTTGTTGTTGAATAACTGTTCTCTGCCGGTTATTAATAATGCTCGGCCGTAGGCTGAACCCTGAAGCTACTGAACTCTGACTTGTGACTGCCGCAGAAGTTGGCTGTGCTGTCGACTCAAGCCACGGCAGACCGAGGACAGGTAGCTAATGCCTGTGGATTTCCGCTGAATACCGTACGAGCCAGTTCGTTCCCCAGCAAACTTCATCAATCTCACGAATCTCACTGAACTCACAGACCTTTAAAATCTAACCAAACCCCTATACACATATATTGCATACATCTCTTACTATTTCTAGTGTCTGCTGCCCACAGACGCCAACGCACTGACCAGTTGATGGCGCCGTCAATGCCATTGGTATGAGCAACTGTGGAACTCTGGTTGTTCGAGCTAAAGCTGAGCTCGAGTTATGCGCAGTGAATAATGTTGTGATGCGGTGAGACGTATTGTGATGTATTGCGAACTGTCTAAGCTGTCTAAGCTGTCTGAACTGTATGAACTGTGACTTTGAAGGGCTGTTCTACTGCAGTCATGTCAGTCCGTCCCGCTTCATCATCGCCCTCGTTTCCTCGTTCTCTCGTTCTTCGCTATTCTGACATGTCCTCCGTATCACCATCACCATCTCCATCACCATCGCTATCGTCATCTCCTCCAGCTTCCCAGTCCTCCTCACTTTCCACCCGCTGCCCATTCTCTCGACCCTCCCGCGCCTGCGCCCGTCGCAAACTTGAAAATATCCGCTTAGCATAGTCTTCTTCATCCTCCATATCACTTCCAAATTCGTTCCTCTCAAGTACGTCATCTAACGTTGCTCCCGCATTCATGGAACCATCCCCGTCGTCGTCATCTGCAAATCGGGACCCACAGCGGTCATAGTCATACTCATCGTAATCGTCTGCGTCAATCTTGTCCACAAAACCTTGTCCACCATCACCCCGCTCCCCTTCTTCCTCGTCCTCCTCGTCCTCCTCGTCAGGGTAATCGTTCCGATAAAAATCCTCCGCATTAGAATCTTCATCGTCTGTTAGCCCGAAATCGGAATTAGCTTCGTCGTCCTCATCGAAAACTAGATCTCGAAACTCATTCTCGGAATCGTATAACCTGTTTATAATGCACTATGTGTTTTCTTCTGTTTTTTTACCGCCCCTTAGCAAAAAAACAACAAAAACACATATTTGTGCTACATGTAAGCCAATGCTCACTCACCCACTCTCCCCACCTCTATTTTTATAAGGGTAGAGGGGAGGTAATACAGGGTTATCCACCTACAGTAAACCATATTGCCCGCCTTCCCATTTTACTCCTAAATATTTTTCTCGATAGTAGACGTCGTACACGTAGTCCTCGGCCTCGTCGTCATATTCGGCTGCATTCCTGTCGTTGCCCTTCGTAAATCTTTGACTTAGTCCTCCTATATCTGAATTCGCCGACGCCACAGTCCTGTCTTGCTCTGCGCCTGCGCTGTCTGTTCTGTTCTGACTTTTGTCTTCTAAGACCGCGGATCCCGAGTTTTGCGTTCCGTGACTTTGCTGCTGCCGATTTCTCTGTTCTTGCTTCGGGAGTCCAACGCTGTCAAGACCCGTTCTGTGTCGAATCTTTGCAACCGGCGTGGCTGTTCCAGAACCGAGCTCGGTGCCATCCTCTTCCAAGCCGCGCGTTTGTTGTTGCACATCTTTGCTGTTCTCTGCTGTTCTCACGGTCCGTGCCTCGTGCGGTCTCTTCAGCGCCTTTTTGGTCGTCATGTCGGCCGACTCCTTCTTCTCTGCTGGATTAAGCTGAAGATACATATCTACCATGTCCTGCAACTCATCTTCATTCGAGATGGGCTGATAGGATGTTGTTGGCGAGAGAGACATCGACGTACTACTGCTTCGTCGTCGTCGCTGTTGCAGTCGAATTGGAGATTTCGCTTCTGCAATAGTTCGCGCGCTAGTAACGTTCCCACTTATAACCTTAACTGCCGGGATACCCCCAGAGATCCGACGTGCTGCTCCTTGTCCTACACTTGGCTGCTCTCGTATGACTGGAGGTGGGGAAATAGTCTTGGCTGTTGAATTTGAGGTGACCTGTGGAGTCTCATTGTGTTTTGATCGTTTGGCCTCAGTAGCTTCGTTAGAAGCTCGTCGCTTGCGCGTGGGGAACCTAAACAGCCTTGCTGGATTCAGCAGATCTTGCGCAACTCTAAGCAGACTGCTAGCATTCCTTGTTGTATCTGTCTTGAGGTCGCTTGTCTTAATAGATGAAGTATCCTATTTGAATAGAAGAGTCAGCTTTAAGAAATGGCACACCTGAATTGCGACCTTTAGAGATTTTACGTACCCCGGTTGGCTCTGTTACGTCGAATGTTTCAAGAAGTGTTACGCTGCCTGCATGGCGAGGCTGCTCCTCGGTATTTGCAAGCTTGAAAACTGCATGCAGTTAGTAAGAGATCTGTAGAAAACACAATGCTTTCTCACCGTAAGAATCTGTGCGATTGCGTTTTGAATTCTCGTTTCGCCCAAGGACTGGTCACTGTTAGCACGGCTAGCCTGTCTTCCTCAGCGGGTGGAATCTATAACGTACTGAGAGCTTGGAGCGGATCCTGGTTTCGTTTGCGCTTGATCCGAACTGTATGAGGCGGTAGCACCGGCGATGTCGGTTCTCCGGCGACAAACATTAGATCTGTAAAAGGAAAATACTGTCTCTTAAAAGGATAGGATAGGATAAGACTGGCAGTAATGAAAATAATAGTTAGCAGGGTCTGTTTATGTTGCACACGTTTAAAGCTTAGTTCTGTCTCGCAACGCAACTAGTCCACGAGTAAACAAACATGAACCGACAAATTCTGCTGAAATAGCTAATTCCTGACTGCTAATAAACCCTGAATAATGCACTTGATGTGACACCAGTCTGCATATGCCTAAATATTAAATAACGAGACAAAACTGTCCTTTAAAGTCCTCGAAAGAGTCCACAACAAACAAGCAATAACCGTCGGTTGGCTGCCGTCGAAAGAGCCCATAGTAGGCCCGGACGTCATCGGTCAGATGCCCATCACCCGTCTTGTTTCGGCCAGACGGTGGTCACGTGTAGGAAGCAAGTTGGGCAAGATCAGGTGCGGCCCCTTCAGCAGACATATTTGGTGCGGTACCTGTAGCATTGCGTGTGCAAGACGCTCAATAGGCTGATCAATTCATGCGAGGACGTTAAAAAGAAGTTCGAGAAAGATCTCCCATATTTTCGGAAGCTTTGAACTATTTCGTACAATGGGTCCTTTTAGTTAAATGAGACGGGCGCGAAATAAGTTCGAGATATGGTTAGATTGTTACTGCTATGTAGAGACGCGTGAGTTTCTCACTCTACGCGTCGGCTTATCGAATTGCATGTCAGTTTATGAAATAGATTTCAATTGGCAGGATAGCTGATTTAAGACATAATCTGGCCATTTTTTCGGCTTTGTCTTCCCATTCTCATCTTGCCAGTCCCATTCGTAATACATTTACGTTGAGCTGCCTTTCATGTACTCTCGAAATTAACCTAAATGTCCACGTGATTGATGTCTAAGCTGGCAGCTTCACGAGACGTGTCAAGATGGAACTTCACTTTCCCTTGATTAGGATCGTCCCAGGATTCATTTTCTTTCATAGTTCCGACAAAGAGGTCTTTTCTGTTACTGAATTTGCCTTGTTTTTTCGTGTAAATTGTATAATGAAGTTCTCTTTTATTTCGACTGTGCTCGCGGCTGCTTCCGTTGCCCTTGGATCCGATGTTCTCTCGCTTACTAAGGATAACTTCGAGTCGTTTATCAAAGAGAATCCTTTGACTCTCGCTGAGTTTTTCGCTCCATGGTGGTATGTACTCCTCTCATCCGGTTAACTTGTAAATTAATCAGTTCTAGTGGTCACTGCAAGGCACTCGCCCCCGAGTACGAGCAGGCTGCGACGATTCTTTCAGATCAGAAAAAGGCTGTCAAACTTGTCAAGATCGACTGCACTGTCCAAGATGAGCTCTGCAGCGAGCAAGGTATAGAGGGATTCCCGACTTTGAAAGTCTTCCGTGGCGCTATTGATGATGTTTCACCATATACTGGTCAACGCAAGGCTGATGATATCGTGTCATTCATGACCAAGATGAGCATGCCTGCCGTTACAGATCTTGTCACCGAAAAGTTCGAAAGTTTCAAGGCTGCCGAGAGTGTTGTTGTTGTCGGTTTCTTTTCTGATCCGGCTTCCAACCAGACCTTTAGTGAGGTCGCTAATCAGCTCCGAGATTCCTTTGTTTTTGGTGCCTCCAATGATGAAAAGTTGGCTGCTGCTGAAGGAGTTACAGCTCCTGCTGTTGTTATCTACAAGTCTTATGATGATGCGAAGACCATCTACACAGGAGATTTTGTTGCCGCTAATATCGCGAGCTTTGTCAAGCTCGAGACTACTCCTTTCATTGGTGAAGTTGGTCCTGCTACTTACGCTGGATACATGGAGTCTGGTCTTCCTCTTGCGTACCTCTTTGTTGATTCTGAGGATGCTAAGAGCGAACTGGTCGAAATTCTGTTGCCAATTGCCCGCTCGTTCCGCGGAAAGGTCAACATTGCCACGATCGATGCCAGCAGATACGGCCAACACGCAGAAAACATTAACCTTAAGCAACAATGGCCCGCTTTTGCTATCCACGAATTAAGTAGCAACAACAAATTTGTATATAACCAGGAGACTGTTATCACTGAAGATGGACTTGTAGCCTTTTTTGAGAGTTACGAGGCTGGTGCTCTTACTCCTACCATCAAAAGCCAGGAGCCACCTGAGATTCAGGAGGGACCTGTGGTTATTGTGACTGCGAAAACTTATGACGAGATTGTTCTTGATGAGGATAAGGATGTCTTGATTGAGTTCTATGCTACCTGGTGTGGACATTGCAAACGCCTTGCGCCTACCTACGAGGAGCTTGCGCAGATTTTCTGGGACGATGAGGATCTAAAGAAAAAGGTAGTGGTGGCTAAGGTTGACACTCCCAACAATGACGTTCCTGAAGAAGTTCGTGGATTTCCTACGATCAAGCTTTACCCTGCAGGTGACAAGCTGAACCCGATCGAATACTCCGGCGATCGCACTCTCGAGAGCTTGGCTAATTTCATTCGTGATAATGGAAAGTATCATGTTGATGCGTATGCCAAACTAAAGAGTGTGCAAGACGCAATTGACGTAGATTCAGCCGCGGAAGAGGAGACTACTCACGATGAATTATAAAATCGGAAGTGGTTTTATGTTGTTTCTTTTATGCTTGGATTGATCTTATGATTCTAGAGATCAGTCAGTAAATTAAAAGCCGGTGATTTGGACATATATTTTGAATCGAATATGAAATAGATTGCAAGTAGTTGAGACTTAATTCATTTGTAGCGCCGCAGTTACTAGTTTACTCAGAAGACCTATCTATAAGTCATTTTTCTTAGGCAGATTAGACGGTTCATTAGAAGCACCGACAATGTTAAAAACAGGATTAGTACGAGTTTCGAGGTTATTAGGTTATTCGGCTTCCGTCCGTTTATCAAAAATTCCCTGTTCGCCGAAGGTGATCGGTCAGCGACGGGGGTACTTCGAAGTACCAGAATCGATAACTATTCCTACAGTTCCTTCACAAGAAGTAAGACAAGATCGGAAATAAGAAAAAAGAATAAATATTAACCAAATATAGAAAGATGGTCGAACTGTTTATTTTGATATTTTTAGTCGGTATGTGGCAGACGAGTAGATATCTACTAAGTGATAGTATTAACCCAGTGTCAGATTGCTGAAAGAGCGGATCGTTATGCTTCACGGTTCAATCAATTCATCTCTCTCTGCAATAATTGTTTCTCAGCTTTTATATCTTGAGGCTATGGACCCGTCGAAGCCGATATACATGTATGTGAACTCACCTGGTGGCGAGATGCATGCCGGGTTTTCAATCATTGACACAATGCACTATATCAAATGTCCAGTCTCCACTATTTGCGTTGGTATTGCCGGCTCTATGGCTTCGCTTGTACTAGTATCAGGCGAGCGAGGAATGAGGCATGCCTTGCCCAACGCGTGGATCATGGTACATCAGCCTAGTACTGGCATGTCAGGCAAGGCTTCTGATCTTGCCATTCAGGCGCGCCAGATTCTACGAATGCGCGAACAGGCGAATAAAATATATCAAAGTCGATTGAATAAATCGTATTTAATCTCAGAAATCGAAAAAATGGTTGAAAATGATAATTTTCTTGACGCTGAAGAGGCTCTGGACATTGGCATTATCGACTCTGTGATTAAACCGGATCCAGGTTCTGGACATAATGGTCCTGAGACTTCACCTACTAGTCCTCCAACTACAAGTCCTCCTGGTGGGGAGATTTCTCATGGATCTGGTGGATTAAGAGAAGCAGAATCGACGGCTCCGGATAGTACATTGCCTCCAGCTCCACTGCCTCAACCAGCTATAGATCCTGAGAGCCCGAAAAACAAATCCCCACTGATGACAACTTTTCAAAGAAAGTCAACCGGTCCTGGAATCGCAAATCTCCCGGAAAATTGGTGGCGTGAAATGTTTTCAGTCTAATTATACAGATATCGATATATTTATATGAATGCAAAAATAAATATCTATTTAAATGTGACCGTCTCCCAATGCAAAATTAACATGTCCATTCACAAATCTACATGACCTGGCTTGCATATGGATTCCGAGCACGAATTCGAGCGCCAAATGTATAGAATGCAAAGGGAATTGGAATCATAGCGATGGCAAAAAATGCAATAATACTTGCTCCCCAGTCGACGCCAAGTTTTTCAAACATGATTCGGCCAAAAATTGGGAATCCCGCAGCAGAGCATGACCGCAAAAAGGTGGTTGCCGCGATGGCCGATGCAGCATATCGAGGGAACGAGTCAACAAGATAGTTGATGCAACCTTGGAATACGGTAATGAAGCCCATTGCAAGCAGGGTTAACCCAATGACCGGAGCGATCCAAGGAATGCCGTCCTTTGCTGTCCATCCAAAGATAAATAATCCAATTGGCATAAGAAACGAACCAATTTTCATAGCTTGAAGTCGTTCTTCAGGAAGTGCTTCACCGTTTCGCCGGGATAAAACTCTAGCATAATGAACTGATCCAATAATGTTCAGCAGTCCACCCAAAACAACACCAAAAAAAATTGACAAAGTTGGCAACGCCGCGATTACCTGAGACCATCCGCGGCCAGTCACAAAAGTTATCGGAACAGCGACAACACCGAGATATAAAATACCGAACACAAAAGAACCATAGATGGACATAAAGGTTACGATGGGAGTTGCTAGCATCGCAAATGGACGCATGAAATGCTTAGTAACCATTTCTTTTAATGTGAAAGCTAGTTCTTCATGTTTTGAATGGTAGTTCCAATTTCCGGTCTCGATTCGTAGTTTTTTCGCCTTTGCGGAAAGTAAAACCGGCGGATAAGTCTCTGGAATAGTGAAAATTGCCAGCACAAATACGACGAGCGCATATATGCCGGCAAAATACTGTGTCCATCTCCAGCCATGCGCGCCCAGTGTACCAAATGCTGCTCCAATAACTGGTCCGATTGGTGGACCACCGGTAACCACAAACGAATAAAACACAAGCGCTATTGCTCTAGTTTGCGGACGCCAGATGTCGCCTAAAACGCCTCCAGTATTCGCAATCGGAGCGCCGCCAAAAAGACCTTGGAAAAATCGCATTAACATGATCGTCTGTAAATTGTCGGCGGCACCACATCCTATGGCAAAGATGCCAGAAAAGAAAAAGGGGACTAAAACACCCATTCGGCGACCGTAAACCTCTGATATCGGAGCGAAAAACATTGGTCCAAAGCCAACTCTAATTCACGTTTAATCCAAGGAACAAAAGATTACATCCTGATATGACTCACCCTATGAGAAAAGTAGAAACACCCAATGTAGCCACTAGAGAAGACACATGATATTGTTCGCCGATTTGAGCCGAAACTTGGCCATACATTGATGATGAGGTCTGCGGACCGAACGTACACAGAGCATATGCAAACGTAGTATAGGCGCGTTTCCTAAACGGCCAATTCAGTGGGTTAAACGGATCATCAGGACCCTCGAAATCTACCAAGTAGTTTTCTACTGGCAAGCACGAACCCACTGAAGATAGTTCCACAATCTCGCCGACATCTTCCTCGAGTATGTCGGCCGACGAGTGGATTTCTTTAGTGTAGAACCCTTTCTCCTCTGTAGAAAAGGTTGTTTGCTTCTCGTTTGGCTGACATGTTAATGACTCGTCGGATGCACAGCCTGTGGTTTCTCGTATAGACACATGTGTGCTAGGTCTATATAATGACTCTACCATGGTCCCGGCGCATGTTTCTTGCTATAGCGGCAAAAGCAGAGAAAAAGTAGTCGAACGGAAACGATAATGGAGCTTTGCACGTTCATATACGGCCGACAAAGTGAGAAAACGATGATACAACAAATTTGCAGCGCAAATTAGACAGATCTCGCCTGCCAAAAGCTTCGGCACAAATTTCGCAGAACAAATACAAAGGACCGTTCGACAAGTTCTTATAAGCAAAAGTCGCTATATTCTAAAGACAAAATTCAAATTCAAATCCAAATCCAAATCCAAGTTCGGGTAGACAAAAGATAAGAGATATCTCAATCTCGAAAATTAAATCTACCTGTCTACGTAAAGTCCAGTCATTGCCCGGAACTTTGAGCGGCGCCGTCGTCCTTGTGGCGGTCTGTCTCCGATACTAGCAAACGTACATCCATTCGAAAGCATCTCGATATCAAGATGCTCAAGCGGAGGCTTGTTCCGCTGCTCGTATTATATCCTTTGCTCTAGTGTCTACCATATTCTCCTCAATCTATCGCTGATCGCGTGTCCCTTCGTCAGCCCCAGCCTGTTCATCTTCTTCACCCATTTAAGCTTTTTTTTGTCTCGAACACGTCCTCGTTATCCCTCCCACGAGTAGATCGGCTATCCCGCAGTCACGTGATCACATGACCTGGTCAGCGGAACGGAGCGAGCCCGAGCGAGTAGCTGTCCTGTTTTTCCGAGCTGTTTGAGGCGTTATAACCGAATTCTGGGTTTCCGAAGGAGCGGAAATACCGTCCGCTATTGGACTTTTCCGGGTGCGACTTTTTCTTTGTGGGTGGGAAAGAGTAGAGAGTAGTGAGTATTTGAGAGGGCGAGGAAAGGTCTGTTCGGCTGAATAGAAAGAATCTTTTTCCGGCCAAGCACTTTATGAGTCGAATATTTGCTTATAATTGCCCGTTGGTCCAGAAATTTGACCAATATTGTATGCCTGAGATCAAAGAGCTATGGAGCTAAAGGACATAGAGAACGGAGATATGGTCGAATCATCAAGTTCGTCGATGATGCCAGTGACCGCGTCGTCGACGACCTCGCTAGATGAGCACACTCACGACGAGAAGCGAGGAGTTCCCATTTCTCCGCAAAAGAGCCCTTTGTTTCCCCAGCTACCGAATGACATTCCAGATATTGGTGACGATCCAGAGAATGGTTTAGTTGACGTGGACAAAGAAGAGGAAGAGTCCGATAAGTTTATAGTTGACTTCGAGGGCCCTGACGACCCATTATGTCCGTTGAATTGGTCGTTTAAGAAGCGCGCTTTCACGACGTTCATGTTTGCATGCTGCACGTTTGGCCCGCAGTTCAATTCGTCAATCTACGGTCCGTCGACATCCGACATTGCGGAAATATATCACGTTTCCCATGAGGTGGCAACCTTGGGTTCGTCGTTGTACTTGCTTGGAATTGGGTTCGGTCCTATGCTATTTGCTCCTGTATCAGAGGGTCTAGGGCGCAAGATTGGCTGTGTCGTGCCATTTTTCTTTTCGGGCTTCTTTTCGATTGGCTGCGGGGCGGCCAACAATCTCCAGACAGTGATTATTATGCGGTTTTTCGAGGGACTACTGGGCGGGGCTCCGGTGTCCAATTCGGGTGGTGTTCTTGGAGACATCTGGAGACCTGAGGTCCGAGGAACAGCTTTGGTTTGTTATGCATTCGTAGTTGCCGCCGCGACTACCTTAGCACCTGTTGTGGGAGCTGCCTTGGATGTTTCTGTCTCGAATGGTTGGCGCTGGGGTCAGTACATTTGTGCCATTTATACCTTTGTTGTGTCGATCGCAATCAGCATATTTGTCGATGAGACGTACCATCCTGTGGTTTTGTCTAAAAAGGCAAAAAAACTACGGCTAGAGACTCGTAACTGGGCATATCATTCACATCATGACGAATGGGACTTCTCGCTTAAGGCCATAGTCACAAAACATCTTCTGCGACCGTTCCAGCTATTGCTGACTCCAATTGTTACTTGCATGTGTTTCTACGGTGCGTATGCGTTTGGATTGCTATATTTTGGCGTCATCGCAGTTCCATTTGAATTCTTCAAAATTAGAGGCTGGACTTTGCTTCCGGCATATTTGCCTTCGTTTGGCGTATTTACAGGAATCTACATTGGCGGAGTAATTAATATCATTGGAGGCGCGCATTATAAGAAGAAAATGAAGGCCGCAGGCGGGAAGCCTGTTCCTGAAGAGCGATTGTTCATCATGCGAGTGGCGGTCTTCTTCATTCCGATCGGGCTATTTATTCTGGGCTGGACTTCAGATCCTAAATATCCCTTCATGGCTCCCATTGTTGGGCTTGCACTGATGTCGTGTGGGTTTTTCTGTGTCTTCCAGGGCTGTCTGAATTATTTGGTTGATACGTTCACCGTGTATGCAGCGTCTGCGATAGCTGCGGCGACGTTCACGAGATCATGTATGGCTGCTGGATTTCCATTATTTGCAACGATCATGTTTGATAATCTAGGGGTAGATTGGGGCTGTTCGCTGATTGGTTTTATTGCATTATTAGGTATTCCGATTCCATATGTGCTCTACAGATATGGGCCAACCATTCGTCAGCGGAACCCGTATGCGATCAAGGCTACGGCAGTTGTTGCCCTGAATGCGAAATAGCGCAATATAATTGTTATTTTTGTTGGTGTTATAAATGGGTAATAATCGTTCCATATTTATCTTCGTATTGGATAGTATTGTAATTGTTGTAGTTTTCTGCTCCCGTGAGGATATCGCATGTCGACCAGCCACATGTCAGCCACGAGCAAATCTTCATGACCAGTCTGGTTTCCAGGTACAGTTCCTGTGACCATGAAGAAAATGCATTAATGCCAATCCAGTAAAATTGGATTTGCTTTACTTTCTACTATTTGTATTGTGTCTGCAACTTGCAAATTCTAGTGTAAATCTACTGATGCTAAAATCATGGCAGATCTTTTCGTCAGGGGAAGCTAAACTGTCGTGGCTGCCCTCGCTGTGAGGCTTTATCCAGGGCGCATAAAATACCGGCATTTGTATCATGTCTGTTCGCGTTAGCTGGTCTCTTCTGAAAGCAAAATTAGGCCTACAAGTCCGGTTAACAAATATTACATTTGTTTGTCTACATATTCGACATCAGCAGGCATTTATCCGATCGATTTTTTTCTTAGCCCTGAGTCATCACTCGCAAGCGATTCCGGCGGGATTATAGAAACTAGTCTTGCGGCGGTGGCGATTTTCGGTGACTCTTCTATTCACCGAGAATTTTGTACCGCAGGAGTGCGGCTCTGTGTCGGAAAATAGCGGAACGATGAGCCCGACTTCCGCCGGAACTACCATTTTAGGAAATATGACTATCCTCGGGGTCCACGTATTGGGACTTTTAAGGTTTTGGCGCAAAGCTTTTTGACGCGATGAACTAGCCACCCAGCCGACATAGGATATCTGCATTCTACTTTTTGTATATATATACACGGACAGGAAGCTGCCGCGTACTTCACTGATTTTTAGAGGTCCCTGTTGTTATAGATAAGTTGCACTCTGTATGACTGAGAGTGAAACAGCCAGAACAAAAGAATGTCAAATAATACATCGCGGGCCTCTTCCCTAGACGGCAGAGACCATGGTCGCAGCAGCCTACAGTTCGAGCTGGCCAATTTCCATGATCCGCGTGATCTCGAAAAATTGCACACTGCAATTGCGTTTGGTTCGCCACTGTATTCGTCGAAGACGACGCCAGCGTCGTCGGTTCCTATATCGCGTGCAATTTCGGTGTCGTCGTTGACTGCACTCAACCAAGTTCCGTTGTCGCGAGCTCACACGCATCTAGGCACAAATTACTCATGGGTGCCATATATGTTCGCGCCGAGCAACGGCGGTTCAGCTTCGCAAGAAACTCTAGAAGATGCTCATGACTGCGATGAGGAGATTGCTGATTTTGCACCCGCCCCGACACATATATCCCGAGTGGAGACTGAGAAGTTTATCGTCACCTTTGATGGGCCTAAGGATCCGTACTCGCCTTTGAACTGGCCAGTCCAGAAGAAAATCTACACCACAGCGGTCTACGCGCTTTGTACGTTTGGCCCACAAATGTCATCATCCATCTACGGATCGTCAGCTGCGGCAATCGCAGAGCAGTTCCAAGTGTCCGAGCTGGTCTCGCTACTTGGAGTGACGTTGTTCCTAGTGGGTGTTGGGCTAGGTCCGATGTTTTTTGCTCCTGTTTCCGAGCTTTACGGTCGCAAGCTGGGCGTCATCCTGCCTCTGCTTGTGTCTGGATTATTTGCTCTCGGTTGTGGTTTTGCAAACTCCTTCTCGACCATTCTTGCATGTCGGTTTTTCCAGGGATTTTTTGGCGGCGCGCCAGTGGCAAACACGGGAGGCGTCTTGGGCGATATCTGGAAACCGCGTTCGCGAGCATTTGCTTTGGTGGGATATTCGTTTGTTGTAACCGGCGGACCGGCAGCGTCGCCACTGATCGGTGCTGCTTTTGGTACTTTGGGACAGAACATAGGCTGGCGCTGGTCGCAGTGGTTTTCCGCAATCTACCTGATATCGGTCTTCTTGCTCGCGCAAATCACTGTTTCAGAAACCTATCACCCTTTACTGTTGACGTACAAGGCACGTCGGCTACGTGAAGAAACGGGAAACGATATGCTTCATTCGCGGCTTGAAGAAGTCGAAGTGACTTTATCAAAGCTCCTGACAAAACATTTCATGCGTCCGTTTGCGATGCTAACCACGCCAATCATCTTTTTAATGTCGTTGTATGCGGCATTTGTGTTCGGTGTTTTGTATTTAGGAGTTGTTGCGGTGCCAATTGCCTTTTTGCAAGTTCGGCACTGGTCAGCGGTTGTATCGACATTACCTACACTTGGTATTATATTAGGAATTGCAACCGGTGGAGTCATGAATATTCTTGGAGCACTTCATTACGGTCGAGTGCTTCGGGCGTCGAACGGAACCCCTATTCCAGAAGAGAGATTACAGGCTATGAAGCTCGGATCTTTGCTGATGCCAGCTGGTCTGGTGTTATTTGGCTGGACTTCTGGACCGAATTGTTTCTGGATTTTCCCTGTCATCGGCCTCATTTTACTAGCAGCTGGGTTCACGACAATTTTTCAGGGAGCCCTAAACTATTTGCTGGATGCGTTCCCTAAGTACGCTGCATCTGTTGTTGCTGCGACCACATTTCTACGATCGATCACAGCTGCTGGATTCCCGATTCTAGGACATGTATTGTTCGACGGTCTTGGAGTCGACTGGGGTGCGAGTGTCATTGCGCTGGCTGCCTTAATCATGGTACCAATTCCGTTTGTGTTTTTCTATTTCGGTAAAGGTATTCGCCGACGGGCGGAAAATGCAAAGTGCCTTGTTTGATTGTCTTGTTTAATTGTCTTCTCGTGGATTATTGCATTTACATTTTTGGAGGGTTGCATGATAGATAATATGATCATTATTAATATTGTTAAAAAGCTGCAAGGATACCCTTGTTTAAGATCTATATAATGTAGAGATATTGGTTGATCATCTCTTTCAATGTCAGCCATTATAGAAATAACCATGAAACTAATATGGATACATTCAAACAAAGAATCCATATATACCGAGATTACGAGGATCCACGACGAGTTGATGTTCCTATGTTTTCTCTAGTGATCCCTGCATCATTATCCGAGACCGGACTTTCGATCAGCGACGCTCAGGCGGTAATTCAACAAGTCAATGACTTGTCGGATTCAATATTTAACAGTGTCAAAATTACAAATATTCTTTTGGTTATTCTTAGTTTGCTGTCATGTTGGATCTTGGAGCCCCTAGTCATGCGACGGACGCGATCATTGGCAGATCAGATGGACCAATTTATCGACACTGTAAACGAACGCGAAGAATTCAAGTCAAGACGGGTAGAGATCATTTCGCCTAGAAAAACAGCCTGGCTATCTCTGGATTTCGAAATCCCCATTTCAAACCCAGTTATGGTCTATGACTCGACATTGGAATTGTAATAGCATCAGCGGAGTTAAATGTATAATATAACTATCCTGCTCAATATGAATGACCATAAACTAACACCTATGCAACTTCGAAAACGACTTCATCGGATTTATTACCCGTAGTGTTACCCCCCTGCTTATGAACTCGCTCCGCCAGTTTCTTCACTCGTTGGAGAACCAAAGTATCGGATAGGCGGCCCTTTCGTTTCGACAGAACAGCATGATTTGCAACGAAGTCAAGCAACTTCTCCGCAGCCAATGATCCTTGTGCTAAGTCTCTCCCCGACACAAAGTCCAGAGCATCCAAACAGGTGATTACTACGACAATGTCTTTGAGTTCACCCTGCCGCTTGAACAGACCGGCGACACTTGCCGCCGCCTTTCGAGAAGTTGGACTCATTTGACTTTCGAGTGCATCACAAAAATCGATCGCAAGTCTGACAGTTGGTGGAATATATTTTACGGGCACAGTCGAGCAAAAAATCGACGCCAGATCGATCAACCGCCGGTTGCCGGTCGTAATGCCTGTGATCCACATCTGGACAACTGCGTTCACACGCTGGACCGCAATGGCACTGTCGATGTTGGACTCCGAAAGAGCAAGTTCGAGAGCCCATTTATTAACTGCATTCCCAAGCAACTCAAACTGATAATTCATATTCGCCACCAAATACCACAAACTTCTTGCTGCATCATTCGACAGTTGGCCAGACTCGAGTGCGTGAATCCATGTATGTTCAAAAGTATACGCCAGACTAGCATCCCATTCAGGAAGCCTTGTCTTGGTCGTTTTATCCGCTCTCCACTTCTGTTCTTGGGCCACCGCAAGCCGTATGTTGATTTCTTTATCAAATGCTGAGAGAATGTTCGCCGACCAGCCAGATAGGTTCCCACTGTTAAGCACAATTCTACGAATCTGAAGAATGGTATCCATGTCTTTCAAATTTCGCGCCCATAAAATTTTCAGCGCTGTAGTTTTGTCAAGTTCGCCTCGGATAAAATACCGCTCGAACACTTTAAGATAATCTCGATCCGTCAAACAGCTTCTGACTTGTTGTCTCGCAGAGATCCACTTGCGTTGCGGTAGGCCGGCCTCAAGAACTGCTTGCCGTGCTTTATTCTCTCTCTCTTCGCTACCATAACTAATAATCTCATCCAGTACCGACATCACAGCTCGATAGTGCTGATGTACGGGAGATTTCCGTTCTGCAATTTCCTGCATTTTCGCCTCAGTAGCAGCAGTAATCGCATCCGAAGACGGAGATGTGTGCGATAGATATTTATTGAAACTTTCTACAAGTTCACCGAAAATTCGTCGCTCATCTCCTGATTCTATTATTTTCTCTTCTAGCGATTTCCTCGGCTCGGGATGAGTATCTGAAGTGTGGTGACCAGGTACATCTCTGCGTCGATTCCAAAATTGTCGATGGATAATCTGGTGTCGCCCAAATATCGACTTGAAAATAAGATTCCGAAGTCGAGTTGATTCTGCATTTTGGAAATATCGCTGCATTATTGACCTCTAATATTTACTGCGCGTAAAACTTGGTAACTACTTCATGTAATAGCTGACATCGATGTCCCGCTACGTAATGCTCTCTGATCATGTTCACCCAGCATATCCTTCCTACCCAATCAAACCTAAATGAATGTCATCCTGCCATATTCTACATAGAATACGAATAAATAAAATAAATAAAATAAATTACTATAATAGTAAAAATATATATATATATTCCCCTTCTCATCTCCCAGTTTAGCCCATGCAAAGCACTGCTCAAAAAAATCCATCTCCGAAGAATAAAATAAAAGTAACAAATTAGAATAATAATGAAAATTATAATTAAAAATCAATGGAGAATTCAATTTAAGCAGTAGCCTCAAGAGCAATTTTCTCCTCATAGACAGGCTTAGCAGTTCCAGTCAATCCAAGCTGCGCATCAGTCCACATCGGTTCCACAGGAGCAGCACCTTTGACACCAACGCCAGCGAGACCGCCAACCGCCTCCCAGTCGGATACACGCTTGATACCAAGCTCATTCCAAACTGTCTCAACTGCAGAAACTAACTTGTCGGACAGTTCAACGTTATGACCGGGAGTAGGGGTAATACGTAGACGCTCTTCGCCTACCGGAACAGTAGGATAATTGATGGCTTGAACATAGATGTCGAAACGTTCCAATAGAATATCAGAAGCAATCTTAGCAGTCTCAGCATCTCCAACAAGAAGAGGAACAATATGAGATGGATTCGGAATTACAGGGATTCCAAGCTCCCCTAATCGTGATTTAACATATCGAGTATTGACCTGCTGACCAACACGATCCGAAGAAGTCTTCTGCTGGTATTCAATAGCAGTGCGAGCACCGGCCATAACTGCTGGAGGAAGCGAGGTTGTAAAAATAAAACCTGGAGCTAGAGAACGGATCATATCGACAAAACGAGAAGAACCAGCAATATATCCACCAACAGTACCAAAAGCCTTTCCTAGCGTACCAGTGATAATATCAACACGGTCCTGAACAGTGCCCTTAGGAAGTCCATTGGCGTGTGCATCGAAATCAAGATGCTCAGCAACACCAGCACCATTAGGACCATACATACCAACAGCATGAACTTCATCCAAGAATGTAATGGCTCCGTACTTTTCGGCTAGATCGCAAATTTTTTCAATCGGAGCGACAGAGCCGCACATGGAATAAACAGATTCAAAAGCAATAATTTTAGGGACATCAATGGGTAAGGATTGCAGCTTGCTCTCAAGATCAGCCATATCGTTATGCTTGAACACGATCTTGCGAGTACCAGAATGACGGATACCTTGGATCATGGAAGCGTGATTAAGCTGATCAGAAAGGATGACACAGTTGGGGAGTTTGGAACCAAGAGTAGAAAGAGTAGCATCGTTAGCAACGTAGCAGGAAGAGAAAACAAGTGCTGCCTCCTTCGAATGAAGTTTAGCAAGACTCTCTTCAAGCTCAATAGCATGTTTGTTGTGACCAGCAATGTTACGGGTACCACCAGCACCAGCACCATACTTGTTCAAGGTGTTGTGCATAGTTTCCAAAACCTGCTGATTTTTGGACATGCCCAAATAATCATTAGAACACCAAACGGTGACACGATCTTCCTCAGTATGAGTATGCGCCTTGGGAAACTCACGAGCAAGACGGTTGATGTTATTGAAGTAGCGATAAGACTTATCCTTATGCTTCTTGTTAAGCTCTTCAGAATAAAATTGCTCGTAATCAAAGGCCTTGCCAGAATGCTCGACAACGGGCTTCTTAGCAACCTCTCCTGCGTTGATTGCAGCCATTCCATGCTTGCAGATACCTAAAAATGTAAATTTAGTAAATTGAATACACAATTGGTTGAAGCAGTACAGCATTATCACAATCGAATAGTCTTACCTTTAGAAGTGTCAAACACACCGACTTTTGCGTGAACGGCGTCCAGAGACTGTTCTCTAGCGGGGGCTGCAGTAGAATGTTCAAACGCAGTAGGCTTCGAGCCTGTTGAATACTGTCGGCGAGAAGCCATGGCAGGACCCATAACTGGGCACTCGGAAGCAGCCAGCTGAAGCTGCGAAGCCGAACCGGAGGAGGCGGTTGCAAGCGAGCGCAAAGTCGACGGCGACGTCTTATGAAGGAACGGGCAGATCGCGCGAGACTGGCGAACAAGGAACTCCATTGTCTATCGAGGAAAACACAGACGAACTGAGACGATAACTGATACGAATTAAAAAATCAGACTCGACTTATATTCGATTGTCTGTATGTGAAAAGCTCTAGAAATTGTGCGGAAGGTGGACGACCAGACCGGTTTTATTGTTTGCTCGGTCGACGGTCGCCATTCGGGCACGGCCACATATCCCGTGCCGATGTGGCCGTACAGTGGCTGGAACACTACTTCTGGCCAATGAGTCGTATTGTACAATAAGCAGAATGTGGCTTGGTAGTGGCTGGAGAGAAAATCGCATCAGAGCTGATTGGCTAAGATGCGTGGCGGTGTGTCGCGGTCTGGACCGATCTAGCAGGCTTATCTTTGGCGAGGCGCTGCTGTGGCGATGCGTAGATTCCGCACTGGATTTCCTAATTAAGAAGGAGGCCTCCGATGGATCAGGCGAGTTTTACTTTGTTATGACAGTAGAAATATTGAAATCTCGCTGGTCTAGATTAGAACGTAGAATTATAAGATTATCAGAAAGTTCAATGATTTGTCCAGTTGGCAGCTGAAATCCGTAATCTGCTACAATAAATACTTCCTAGGACCTGCTCGCAATTGAAATCTAGGTCAGCCGGAAAGTAATATCGGAATCAATACTCGATGGATGCAAGCCTGCAACAGGACTGATAAACTCTTCGAGCAATAAGGAATAGCTAAAAGGCGCTGCAATTCGTTCTACTGTCAAGTCTCGATGCTTTTTTTTACATCGCTTCAATCGACTTAAGTTTACTGGTCCACTGCTCCTGCTAGCAATCTGCTGTACTCAATATCTCTGACCGCTTTACTAATCCCAGCTGATCCGAGCTGAGGAATCAAGTCGATTGATCCCGACTTTCACCCGAATGTCCGACCGGTCGTTCGTTTCTCGTATTTGAGAGATATTCGTTTGTCAATAGTAATACTTCATCTGTGGCGTAATCCTTCCATGATAGTAAGTCTACCGATTAGTCCCTTTAGTTCTTGTCGGTCGCTATCGTAAGTTTTTCTTGGTTATCTATTGTTGCCTTGACCATGTCCTGTTCATAACCTGTTCTTCTTGTAATATTCAAGCTTATCTCCTTGCCACTGCTTCTTCGGAATTACCGTTAAACTTGGTACCGTACAAATATCAGACGTAGTCTATAATCCCGTTATCCGTTCATCTAAATTCATCCACATTCCTCGGTCTCGACCCCTGTCTAATCTGCCAACCTATTGGGATGCCAATGGTTCGTAATTATGTCCACGTAGAAGTTGAACTCAAGTGGGATTTAGCTGCTCTCAGCAAGCATAATTACCTTCTAGAATATAGTATGCTTTTGCCGTACTGCATACGACGGTTTCAAGAATTGAAGATTTCTCAGTTTAATGATATTGCAATTTAGCAACTAAAGACTTAATTATGTTATGAATTTGACAACTTAGGAGTTCAATATTATAGTGTACTTGATAATTAAAACAAAGATTCAGCTTATTAGACAGATCACACAAATACTTGGCCGATGATCTCTCGCTGTAGAGTCTGAAGTCGTCGTCCAGTACATGTTCCTGTCTCATTTATCAAATACCTTAATCCTGTTCAAAGTTATTATTGTTGTTACTATTATCACAATAGAGTTGATAATTATTTTGCAATATATACCTAAATGCTCAGCTTCAAAAGCATAATAATCTTTGATCTACAATCTAACAATGGTCTACTACTTTCTCGTCACCTCACTCCAACATGCTAGGCGTTCCCGAACTAACTGAAACTCAGTGCGTTATACTCACGTTACAAAACTAGTTGTCAAATATCTCATTCATTAGGTCCGTCCCATTGAACGAATCAGCAATCAAATAGTAAACACTCAAAAATGACCAAAAACAGGCTGAGGTGTGTAAGGCTCCTCCAAATACCTGCACTCCTCTTCTGTCAACGATTTCCCATTAATGGTAACTGCCTCTTCGAGTCTCTTAATACTAGCGATTCCAACCAAAGGTGAAACAGTTTTTCCAGTAAGCCAGACCAGAGCCGTGACAGCCATACTCCAACCGCGTTTGGTTGCAACCTGTTCCAATCTCTTTAAAATCTCTTGACCGCTTACAGATAGCTCTCGCTGTGTGAAAACGCCGACGCCGGTAGTCTGACGCATACTATCAGAAGTATCCGCCTTCAAAGGCCGTGCGAGAATACCTTGATGAAGCGGACTCCAAGGTGTAATACCAACTCCAGTAGCATTGCAGTACGGGATCATCTCTCGTTCCTCTTCGCGGTAGACCAGATTGTAAATATCTTGCATTGAGATGAACTTAACCCAGCCATGCATCTCTGCAACATGCTGTAGCTGAATAAACTCATGCAACCACATACTACTAGCCCCAATATACCGTGCCTTCCCACTCTTGACAATATCATTCAAAGCTTCCATTATCTCCTCTGGCTCTATGGACTTATCATATCGATGAATGATTAACAAATCGATGTAATCTGTGCCCAAGCGTTTCAAGCATGCATCAACCTGCTTAAAAATCGCACCCCTCGAGAGTCCAAATTGGTTAACAAACTTGGCATCCTGGCCCAAATCCCACAAAAACGACTCGCCAGGTTTATTTTCTTTGGGCACGGGATAAAACACCTTCGTCATGATGGTCAGCTCTTCCCGAGGGATGTTATACTCCTTCAAGGCAGCGCCAACAAGTTCTTCAGATTTCCCGCCGGAGTATGCGTTTGCGGTATCCCACTGATGCGAGCGTTAATAGTCAAGTTGTCAAACCAGCTCTAAATCCCATACCGTAGTAACACCAAGATCATACGCTCGTTTCAAAATAGGGAGTGCCTGTTCTTTATCCAAACACCAAGGCTCCCATTCAGAAGCTGCAAAAGTCAGTATCATTGATTTCCGCATCTGAATGGACTAGAGCCGATGAGAACTTACATCCCATAGACATCATGCCCAAGATTGGCACGGAAATCCGAAGACCACTCTTGCCGAGTCTAAAACTCGTTAGAATGGTAATATCAAGAATTGACTAATAATTTCTTACTTTCTGTATTCAACCTTTGAACTCATCTGATGATATTTTTGGTGAACTTATGAAGTACTGGTACGCAATTGTTTGAAGTAGAATAGTTTGGTTGATCAATAAGGGAAGTAAGTAGAGCCGAGCCCGAGGTATCCAGAAGGGTTATCGCCGCACAGATCAACATTCGAGGTAACCTCCAATGACTGATCATTCCTGGGATTACAAGCCAAGAATAGATAGGTATAGATCATTGTTATAGATTGGATTGTGATCAAAATTTTAGATAGAGTGAACATTTGATGAGAGGAAATTGTGTTTTGGCACGGATATTACTACTAATATGAATTAAAACAGTTGGTTGAGAACACCCATGATCTGATTCACATTAAGCAATTCTGAAACTTTCAATCTGATACGGAAGATTGGCATATGCATCATATGAATAAACAAAAAATAGTGTTATCTTTACTTTTCCTGTCTAGATCTTCCGGAGATAACAAAATCAAAGTTATTGATTCCATGTGTCTCCTTAAGGACGATTGACTTTATCAGTGGTCCCTTGTAATACTAGTTGCAAAGCCAATCAGCCGAATAATTATAGATTATTAAACTCCTTATGTTGAAGCTGAAATATTGAATACCACACTTCCATCGAATTATAATCATTTTGAAGAACCATTTTGATCCAAATCTCCGTTCTTGCTTAGTCTGAGCCGCCCGACAGCCGATTTATCATCAGCTTGATTGATTCATTACTTATAGCAGTTCATCCGCAATCAAGCACCAATTCATATATTATTAAAATTGATTTAACTAAAATGACCGTTCAATATCGCAAGTAAGTTCGACTGAAGGAAGACCCAGCAGATCTCTAACGTGATAGACTCGGCAACTCTGGCCTCCGCGTCTCAGTTCCCATCTTGGGGTGCATGTCTTTCGGATGTATGTTCACAGCATATTTTGAATGAGAGTTTATTCTAACAAAGTCTAGCACCTGAATGGGCACCTTGGGTCCTCGGGCGAGATGACGCTCTTCCGGTTTTTAAGAGAGCCTACGATCTTGGAATCACGACGGTATGAGCTCGATTAGCTAATTGCCGAATTATAGTTACTAATTGCAACAGTGGGATACTGCCAACATGTACTCGAACGGAGAATCCGAGCGGATTATTGCAGCTGCAATCAAGGAATATAAGATTCCGCGCGACGAGATAATCATTATGACGAAGTGCTACAATCCGGTCAACAAAAAGGGGACTGCGCGAGTGGAAGGCAATGTCTTCCATAATCGACAATATCTGAATCAAGTAGGACTTTCGCGAGCTGCGATCTTCAATCAGGTCAATGATTCGCTTGAACGTCTGCAGACGGATTACATCGATGTTTTGCAAATCCATCGCACTGACAAAAGCGTGGAACCCGAGGAAATCATGGAAGCTCTCAACGATCTCGTCCGCTCAGGAAAAGTACGTTATATAGGCGCCAGTAGTATGTGGGCATATGAATTTGCGCAATTGCAACATATTGCGGAAAAACGTGGTTGGGCAAAATTTATCTCTATGCAGAATTGCTATAACTTGATTTACCGCGAAGAAGAACGCGAAATGAATCCGTTCTGCAACCTCACCGGTGTGGGACTCATTCCTTGGAGTCCGCTTGCTCGAGGACACTTGGCACGTCCTCTTGATGCCACATCTGTTCGCAAAGGGTTCATTACGAATAATCCAATTAACGAACAGGCTACTGAGCCAGCGGTCCAGGAAATTATTCGACGAGTCGAGAAACTTGCCAATGAAAAGGGCTGGAAAATGGCTGACGTCGCTCTCGCCTGGGTCTCTGAAAAAGTCTCTAGTCCTATCGTTGGCGTTAACAGTGTTGCACGTCTTGAAGAGATTGTAGCTACTAATGGTAAAACCTTGACTGCCGAAGAGATTAAGTTCCTCGAAGAGCCGTATGTCCCTCGTCGAGTTGTAGGTCATGTTTGAGTGTGACACACTACTTCGCGTTCTACTCCTTTTATTTAGTTCATGGTGATTTGATGTAATTATCTTTTGTCTTCGGAATTGCAAACATCTTGTAATGCTAATAGACTGATTGGTTACTTCGGGACTAAATTATTTATGGATATTATCCAGCGAATTTCCGTTACATCAAGTAATCTCTTTATCAAAATAAGTCATTTTATTACGCACTATCTCATAGTAGAAATGAATCAAATTTTGCTCTCACTAATCAGATTCTCTGAAATGATTTATCGCCCATGGTTAAATGTCTCGATGACGTGAAACTACGGCTTTCACATGCGGTTCCAGCATTAGCCTAGCCGATATCAGCTGGAACTAATCGCGAATCTAATGATGTCAGGTCACTACGGCGATTTGTTCCGAACCATGCCCATAGGTGCAATAACATGTGTTTATGTGATCTGTGCCATCCGCATGAAATTCTACACTTTTGATGTGATATATTTGGTTTCTCGTGTGCCGTATTGTTTGTCTTGTTAGTAATAGTGAAGATGGATTTAGAGCCGCTTGGGGCATTAGCCTGTCAATAGAGTTTGATTGTTCCCAAAGGTTTGCCGTGTAGCCCACCAGAGGACCATATCATGCCGCTCTGGAGAATCCTCACAAGAAATGCCACGAGATTGCAGAAAATTTTCTGATTTGCTCTTTTACAACAGCAATATTTGTGCGTGGGCGGAGTGCATGGTAATATGTGATTTGGATTATCCTGTTCAGCTTTGCAGGATAGGTGCAGCTGAGATCACGCCTTAGTTTGCTAGGCTGGTTGAGTCCTCGAGGAAGCACACGCAGCTTGATCGTGGACCATCTCATTGACCAGGACTGAGCTGATGATCCAGCAGTCAGAGTATCCGGTTTATCCGGGTTAATGACGTCGGATAGGGACGAAGGGCCAGAAAGTCAGCTGCTCTCGTCTAATTTAATTGAGGGGAGAATTTTCTCTATTTTGCAGTTCTAGCTTCCGCTTCCCTTTTCCAACAATTCACTTCGATTTGTGTTAGTTTATATATATATATATATTACATCTACTGAGAAGTTGATTCAGTCAGCAAATCGATCTGGTTATTATTTTAATCAGCGATAATGCTTTGGAAATATATATTGTTGTTATCGCTTCTGGGTGCTGTAGTGAGGACCGCAGATTCCGACGCAGACTTAGACTCAGATGATGATCAGAATACTCAAGCAGTGGCGTTTCCAAAATGGCTGGCCGATCTCACGAAAATGAATGATTGGCCAGGCGATTATCCTCCGTTTATTAGTGGGTCAGTGGATTTGAATGGGATTCCTTCTGAACCGATATACAGTAAGTTAATGGTTAACTTGTGATGTGTGTGATTTGAAGAAAACTAATTCTGTTTCAAATAGCTAAAGACCAACCTTGTCGAGGAAAGTGCGCGTTCGACTGTAATGGATGCCTAGGTCCTTCGGATGTGATTGTTTGCTCAAGTAAGAAGTCCTGAAGATCATTATATAGATAATACTAATAGAAAGCTATGATACAAACGTTTGATGATGGCCCGTTCACGTCAACATCCCGACTTTTGCAGTATTTTTTTCGCCAAAGACAGCGAGTCAGTTTTTTTCTAATTGGGAAAAATGTTCGCGATTTGCCAAATATTTTTCGCCGACAGCGCAGACTTGGCCATTTCATTGGTTCGCACACATGGAGTCATCCTTACCTACCTTCGTTAACCAACGAAGAGATCGCCGCACAACTAATTTGGACCACATGGGTCATGAATGCTACCGCAGGGTATATACCGACATATTTCCGTCCTCCATATGGTGGTATGGATGACCGTGTCAGAGCGATAGCTGGTCGCGTGGGATTGCGCCCTGTTGTATGGAACCTTGACACTAATGACTGGAGAATGGTCGAGGAAGATCGTACCGCAGAACAGGTTTTGAGTGATGTACAGTATTGGGAAGACCATAATTTTACTGGAATCATACTCGAACATGACCGTGCGGATTCTACAGTCGATGTGGCGATCAATATCCAGAGAATCATTGGAAGGAAGTCCCAGGTCGTTGCGACCTGTTAATTTCCCCGGACCAGCGCTGAGTTTAGGCGATGGAGTTTTAATGGAGTTGTGTTTTGCCTTTTGTTAATTTTTTCTTATGGTGTTTTGGAGTGGACGGCGAAATAATGATTATGTAACTATTTGATTTGGCTAGTAATTTGTAATAATACTCAGAATATTATAAATAATAAGTCTCAAAGGTAAAGGTAAGGTCGTCTTCTAAGGGTTCAAGGCACTGACTGGGTCTTTCCATATTACATACTGGACGCGTCCCCAGAAATTCAATTTAGCCGGGAAAGAACAAACATAACCGTACATTTATACAGGGAGAACGGGGAATATTTTTAATATTGCTATTAGTATACTCCAGTTTTGGATTTATTCACTTCTACGTGATCATTCACATTCAAATACCAACATTCTTAAGCATCTGAGGTAACCATGTCACGAGCAAGACGAATCGCTAAAGAAATGCAAAGCGTGAAAGACGATCCGGGGTCTGGCGTGTGGATAGAACTTCCTAGTGACTCAGATCTGTCGCATTTGAAGGGCTACTTTAAAGGTCCACCCGGAACACCTTATGAAGGTGGAACCTATCAAGTTGATATTGAGATTCCAGTAAGTATTACTGTTAGTTTTTTCATCAATCAGGAGATCTAAATCAAAACTATAGACAGAATGTAAGTTTGAGAACAATTCTGGTCAAGTACAAGAGTGGTCAAGAGATGTTGTTACTAAACCTGCCAGATCCTTTTAAGCCGCCGAAAATGAAGTTTGATACCAAAGTGTATCATCCAAATATCTCTTCCCAGACTGGAGCAATTTGTCTTGACATGTATGTAGTAATTGATTGTACTAAAGACTGCTCAATTGGCTAATTGAATCCAATACTTACGTCTGATTAGATTGAAAGATACCTGGTCGCCGGTGATCACATTAAAAGTATCACTAATTTCGTTACAATCGCTGCTTGCATCGCCAGAGCCGAACAGTCCTCAGGATGCTGAAGTGGCTAAGTATTTCTTATCTGACCGCGCAGGCTTCAATCGAACAGCCAGGTATTTTAAAAATGGATTCACCTGTAGATAAGTGCTAATGCTTTCTAGGCAATGGGCAAAAATCTACGCAGGTGCTGAGGGAACAGCTTCAGAAGGTAAGATCTAATATATTGCTGCCGAAATCGGTCGTCCAACAATTTTTCAAATCAATACTAAACTAGGCCGCTTCAGAGGTATCTACAACGACAACAAAAAGCGCACGACCAGTAGATCTAATCGCTCAATATGGTCTTGATCGCGAATCGGTAGGTATGGTGGAAAATCTTGGATTTCCAAGAGAGAAAATCATTCAAGTCATGAACCAAACTGGGATTCGAACGATTCGAGGCGACAATGCGTCGGATGCTACCGATCGGCTAATGGAAGAACTTTTGAAGTGACAACACGTATATATTGAAGTTTCAATAGTCTTCTAGTGTAGTTAATATTATGCATATTATATCTGTAAGGTAGAAAGAATGGAAGACGGACTGGAAGGTTCCTAGTCAAAACAGTGCGAGAGTTATGCAGCTTGTTGACAGGGTTAGTGGTTGGAAGGTTGATTTTGGTGTGGATTACACAGCGTCAGAAACATCTTGCTGCTGAGTAAAATCAACGAGATATTATTGAACCGATCTTTTTAGATATTAATCGTGATATTAGATCAAAATGGTGAGTACAGTTGTATTCTGCCTTTTAGATTGGTGTTAATGTTATATAGGGTCAAGGTCAATCGGGATTGCCACCCAACATGCCGGATGGCGACAAGAACAAGAAGGATAAGGTGAGTTTTATGTTGATCGTGTGGATTATTGGTGCTAATCAGATCAGAAAGCAGAGAGTAAGTTATCAAGGGAGTCAACTGATGGATCAGGATAATAACAGGTCAGAACCTAAGTATGAACCTCCGCCAACGACTCGGATCGGGAAGAAGAAACGCAAAGGACCAGATAGTTCGACTAAGCTCCCGTCTGTGTATCCATCTACGCGATGCAAACTGAAACTTCTGAAAATGGAGCGGATCAAAGATCATCTTCTGATTGAGGAGGAATTCGTGCAGAACCAAGAGCGGTTGAAGCCAACAGATGAAAAGACAGCTGAAGAGCGTAGTCGAGTCGACGAAATGCGTGGTACGCCGATGGGCGTAGGCACGATGGAAGAAATTGTTGATGATGATCATGCGATCGTGTCTTCGACTACAGGTCCAGAGTTCTATGTGTCGATTATGAGTTTTGTAGATAAGGATCTGCTAGAGCCTGGGTGTTCGGTGTTGCTTCATAACAAAGGCGTTAATGTTGTCGGCGTACTGCAGGACGATACAGATCCGATGGTTTCTGTGATGAAACTGGATAAGGCACCTACGGAGAGTTATGCTGATATAGGTGGACTAGAGTCACAGATTCAGGAAATCAAAGAAGCGGTCGAGCTGCCTTTGACACATCCTGAACTGTACGAGGAAATGGGTATCAAACCACCAAAAGGCGTGATTCTTTATGGAGCGCCGGGAACAGGCAAGACATTACTTGCGAAAGCAGTTGCGAATCAGACGAGCGCTACATTTTTGCGTATTGTTGGGTCTGAGCTGATCCAGAAATATCTCGGAGATGGACCCCGTCTGTGTCGACAAATATTCCAGGTTGCAGCAGAGCATGCGCCGTCGATTGTGTTCATCGATGAGATTGACGCTATTGGTACCAAGCGATATGAGAGTACGTCAGGTGGTGAGCGAGAAATCCAGCGAACTATGTTGGAACTGCTGAACCAGCTGGATGGATTCGACGACCGCGGTGATGTGAAGGTGATTATGGCAACCAACAAGATCGAGTCGTTGGATCCGGCTTTGATCCGTCCAGGGCGAATTGATCGAAAGATTTTGTTTGAAAATCCAGATCAAAACACGAAGCGCAAGATTTTCCAGATTCACACGGGCAAGATGTCGCTTGGAGAAGACGTCGATCTCGAGGAGTTTGTTGGAGCCAAAGATGATCTGAGCGGTGCTGATATCAAGGCTATCTGTACTGAGGCCGGATTGCTTGCGTTGCGGGAGCGGCGCATGAAGGTAACCGCCCAGGACTTTCGTAGTGCACGAGACCGAGTTATGAAGAACAAGATCGAGGAGAACCTTGAGGGGTTGTACTTGTGATTTAATATATCATTTTAACATTGAATGCAGATTCGTAGTCTGGCCTATAGGAGCCTATAGGAGCATGTTAAAGAATTTACTCTGTTCAGAATGATTATAGTGTCGGCTGATTTCATAACAGGCATCCGATCGATCTTCAACTTGGCAAATTAATGAGAGGGTCGCGGGGATAAAAGGGAGAATGTAATTACAAGCTTGCAAGGGATGAGAGAGCTAAACAAGTGGAACTGCCGTAGGAGTGAGTACGATAGGTTCAATATGGTTCGAATATTGTCTGAGATATTGTCGGTTGGATTTAGATATGGCCCATTTGAGTATGTATCTGGCTAGCCGTAAGTAGTGGAGGTTATAGAAGGACCTCCCGAACGGGGTTTCAAGACCAAAAGCTCAACTTTCGATACGACTCAAAAAAAATATTCATTTCTGGATTCTGGGTAGGAATTAAATTGCGAATTAAGCAGTAAAAAATCGCAACTGTAAGTTTCATCTGGACGGCAGAGTGGAGAAGGAAGCCGATAGGCGAACAGGAAAGGCGTATAGGTGGTTACTCGCTTTACGACTGCGAGGCCAGAAAGCAGAAAACAGATACGAAAACATAAATACACATAGATACACAACTATGAATGGTCAATGCACGATCATACCTGCGAGAGATATCTTTGTAGTTTGGAAATTATAGACAGTCAATAATGCGGATTCATCTGTTCTGGATGGTTAACTACTATGGGCGGAGATTCAGCTTATAAATTCTGTGTGAAGTGTTGCACGCACCAATACAGAGAGTACACAGGAGACTTGGGCATATTCCAGTGATTGAGCTGAGCTGCTTTGACGCTCAAAGAAGAGCTGTTGAGCGAGCAAAGAACCGAGTAGCACAGTGCTATCAGCCTTACTCCACAATTTCTACGAGTGAGCACAAGTACAGTATTTTACAGAGCTCTTCTCTCCACAACCGAGGCAACAGACGAGCAAGGAGGGGCAGTTCCGACCCAAAACACCGTTTACCCAAGGATCCCGCCAACAGAGCAGAGTCAGAGTATTAGTGTCCAAGGCTGGAGGTATACAAAACCCATGCTTACCGCCGGTGTAAGAGGTTAGAGACAGTGAGTGAGACGGCGGGGCACGGGCGAAAGCTGAGCTCCGCGCCAGACTCCGCGCCGCAGTCCGGAGAAGACGATGACGATAGCGGGAGATCGTGGGGCAAGCGGAGGCAGAGAGAATAGATGTGCTAAGAAGCATGGGGACGCGGAGAAACAGAGCGGTCCCCAGCGCAGACTGGATTTGTAATAACAATTAGATAGTAGGCAAACGAGCGAGTGTGTGCCGAGCGACCGTCGAGGGTCCCAGACGTACAGCTTCTCAGCCTGCCAATAGAGCAACGCAAAGCAAAAAAAAAATTAAGCGCAGACAGGGCGTAGTCGGACCTGTTTTCTGCCCGTGCAGCGTAGCGCAGTGTAGCGCAGTGTCGACGTAGTGGGGGAAAAGCGCAGAAAATGGCAGAAAAAAGGCGCCAAACAGTGACTAAAAGTCTACCTAAGCAGGGACAAATCATTTTCTGGTTTTTTTTTTCATTCCCGCTGGTCCATGGTCTTGTCGCCTTAGTCTTGTTTCCAATCTGTTCCCAGCTCGTCCCCAGCCTGTCCCCAGGCTTGTGTGCCCTCCCACCCCCCCGCGAGCTCCCACTACTTCGACAGCTATATAAACGCTCCTGTTCCGCTCTGTGTTCTCTGTGTTCATTTCGCGCCGGATCCAGTCCTCTCTCTCCCCACAGATAATTCGAACTGCCCCACTCAAGAAAATAATGGCTGTTGCAGACGTCGCTTCCGCACCCTCGACGTAAGTATGCGCACTTTTGTCTTTCACTGCTATCATTTTTTCTCTGGCTCGTCCTCCACTCTCTCCCCCCGTCACATCTTCCTGCAGCAGTGCTGACCCAGATCTAGCAAGCCGAGAAATACCATCACGGTCACCGACAACCGGACCGGCAAGACTGTAGAGATCGATATCTCGGATAACTCGGTCCCTGCCTCGGCGTTCCTGCAATTCAAGGCCCCGTACGCCGAAGGCGAGCGTCATGAAAACGACACACCGTATGGTCTGCGGATCCTGGACCCGTCGTTTTTCAACACGGCCATGATCAAGTCCGAAATCACGTACATTGACGGAAACAAAGGCTTTCTCATGCATCGCGGGTACCCCATTGAGCAGCTCGCCGAAAAGTCGAGCTTTCTCGAGACGGCCTATTTGCTTATCTACGGCGAGCTCCCGTCCAAGTCCCAGTTTTCACTCTGGTCCTGGGAAATCATGAACCACACGTTCGTCGCCGAGGATCTACAGACTATGATCCATCACATGAGATACGACGCGCATCCCATGTCCATTTTCATCTCCTCATTTGCTGCCATGGCTGCGTTTGCGCCCGAGGCCAACCCATCGCTTCATGGTCAGGACATGTATATCACCGACAAGGCAGTCATGAACAAGCAGATTGTCCGGATTCTCGGCAAGGCCACTACTATCGCCGCTATGGCCTACCGAATCCGCATTAACCGTCCGTTCAACCCACCGCGCGCTGATCTGTCTTACACTGAGAACCTACTCTACATGATGGACCGTATGGTCGAGCCCTACTCGTACCGCCCAGATCCTCGGTTGGCAAAAGCCCTCGATATTCTCTTCATTCTCCATGCGGATCATGAGATGAACTGCTCAACTTCGACCATGGTCCATGTCGGTTCGTCGTTGGTTGATCCGTATTCGTGTATCTCCGCCGCAGCGTCTGCGCTCTACGGCCCTCTACATGGCGGTGCGAACGAGGCCGTGATCCGAATGCTCACCAAGATTGGATCTGTTGAGAATGTAATTCCGTTTCTTGAGCAGGTCAAACAAAAGAAGGAACTGCTATTCGGATTCGGCCACCGGGTTTACCGCGAGACCGATCCACGCTCGAAAGTGATCCGAGAGGTGGCCGACATGGTATTTGAGGTGTGTGGCCGCGAGCCGTTGATCGACGTCGCCATTGCACTGAAGGACGCTGCCTTGAAAGACGAGTATTTCACGTCGCGCAAGCTTTTCCCTAACGTTGACTATTGGTCCGGTCTGATCTACAAGGCGATGGGCTTCCCGCTCGACTTCTATCCTGTGCTGTTTGTCGTTCCTCGTGTTGCCGGATATCTGGCGCACTGGAAGCAGCAGCTTGATTCGGGCAAGAACAAGATTTCGCGACCTCGTCAGGTCTACGTCGGCAAGTCTCGTCGTGACTACGTTCCGATCGACGAGCGCGAGGAGCGGGAGATCGATGGATACAACGGACTGAATGCGATTCCACACTACATTTCTATGCGTCGTCTGACGAAAATTTGATTCTCTCTGTCGAATTAGGCAAATGTACTTACTATCTTGATTTCTGTTTTTTTTTTTTTTGAAGGCCGGAGGAGTTTTTGAATACATTAATTGTCATTTTCACTACATCACACTACATTACACTAGTAGAGCACAGTTAGATAAAAACAGAAGAGATCACATGCCTGAGTGCCCCACCAAGACCAATCTCAAATTGGCCAATCAGCCTGCAAGAATATATCCCGCCTACCGTAATAAAGTTTACGATTCCCCCGGACATGCGGAGAAGTTTGATTACATGCCCTGTAGCTCTGTTAGCTGTTGACCCAGGGAGAACTTCAGTCAGCTCTGACTAGTAGTAGATGGCCGCCGTGGTTCCGTCAAGCCGGCGGAAATGGAACCACGGATCGATCAGACGGGGACTCGGAGAGGGGAAACACCGGCACGTCGACGTCTTGTGCAAACGCGGGGGAGGGGAACTATTTTGCATATAGAGCTATGTAAAATGTGTGCACACAGACGTATTTCGTATACTCGGAAGAGCTCATCGATAAGACCTGAGACATGTACAGCGAGCCAATCAAGCTGTCGCGTTCAGACATCATTATCTGTAAGCTCTTCTTGTGCTATTCAGCAGCAACAGTTTTAGCAACAGGAAACAGTATAATCGTTCGGAACCGGAACTGCGGATCGGTCATGTGTCGTGATAAGCGACTGTTGACTGGTCGCACAGAGCCCACCTATGTTTGTGGTCTCCACCGGCTTAGTTGGACGTATTATTACGATCTCATATGTTGGTTGGTATTAGAGAATAAGTGTCCTCCAGCCAAGTGTCTTTGGACAAGTTCTTTTAACTTGCCAAAAGAAACATTTAGCTGATGAGCTGTGTTAGCTGCGACAATATTGCATTTTTGAGATGGACGCATGGTTCTATATCTACTAGTGCAGCTTGCGCATTTGGGAATATTGGACTCTTATTGCAATGCTGGTTTATAAACAGAAAGGAGTACTTTGCACACACGGTCAGTCGAAAGATTGCTCCTGGAATTTCATAGACTATGCCCTTTTGAGATTTTCGAACGCTTTAATTATTACCTCATTCCTTCTAGCATGCTCAAAGCTAATAACGGAATTTGACTGTATGCTGATGTCTCATCAGATAATTGTAATGCTTCGAGCTGACTAATGACAGACTACTGACAACCCAAAGTTGCTGGATTGACAGCTTGTTCAGCCGAATGCTAAGTTCATCCTTGATTCCAAATCATAGTTTTTTACGCTGATAAAAATTGCCCATTATCATTAGAGTTCATATAAAGTCAAAGTTATACGTAAAAACATATACTGTCACAGAATCAAACATATATTCACCAATAATTTAAATTATACCACACAGATCCATTACTTGCAACATTTTTCGGCCGACTCTCCAAACGCAAGCCTAGACACTTTATCCGTCAACGAATCAACCTTGACCGCATCTGCACCTCCAGCCTTGATCACCTGAGAAGTAGTCATAAGATGCGACGGCGGGACATCCAACGCCGGGTTTTGGACGAAGAAATTGCGTGGTCGCAATAGAAGTGACATGGGCTCAGCAGGCATAATTGGAAAATCCTCCGGCGCAGGGAAATGCGTAATTCCAAACGTATGCCACAAGACGACGTCGGTATTTTCAATCGCACCTGTTCCATCGCCAATCCACTCCGGAAGTCCACGAGAAGGTACTCCAGACGTCTGCGGAACATATGTGCCTGCCGGATAAAACTGTCGGTCGACGTACGGCGTGACATGCACGGCATGTCGTGCAAACGCAGCACGATTCGAGACAAGCGATCCCGGCTTTGGAAGCAGACTTGGCACCTCACGAGAAACCAGCTTGTAAGACGAGGGCTTGCCCGAGTATGGGTGCTTGCGGTTCGGATTGATCATGTCCCACGAACGCGAAGTTGCACCGTTATAATCCGTGATTGCCTCGCCCGCAGTCTTGAACACGGTTGCCTTTGGCATAAATGCATTGCCGTATTTGTTGGCCGGCGAGCCAACAGGCTCGGACGACGGAACTGCGTCGACCATCTGGATAGAGTTTGCCAGTCCATCAACCATAGGATTCACACGCAAGCAAAATAAGTGTTGATGATTCTGCGCACTCACGCCCGGATACACTTGGGTTGCAAAACCATGCAAATCCTCGTCCTCGTTCATGACGAACGTGTTGAGAATTCCAGTTAGCTTGATCTCCAACTGGATCGTACCATCCATGTGGAACACCCAGTAAACCATATACTCATAGTTTGCGGCCGTGAAGATCTGCGACACAATCAACTTAACTCCGCGCGCAAGCACTGAAGTTGCATAATTATCACGGAAGTCTGAGTGTTTGAACAGTACTCCGTCATCCTCTTCGTGAATGCAAATTGCATTCTTGATAAAAATCGACTCGCCTTTACGATCAGGAAACTCGGCATCCATGTAATGGATTACACCTTTGCAGTCACATCCCAACGCAAGCGAGTTCGTCATGTACCCTCCACCATATTCACCCAAATCAAACGCATGCTTTCTATGATGCGGATGATCGGGACAACCGTAAGGAACAACCATCTCAGACAACGAAATCCGGTAGAATAGAGGACGCACCTCGCCATGGTCATTATAGGTGATATTGTTTAGCACAATACCTTCGCGATAGTTAAACCCGACGTGGAACTTGAAGTTCTGCCATTCAATCTCACGTCCCGTAATCTTGAATGATACTCCTTCGGGCTGCTCAACGTAGATCGGCTTAATATTTGTACGGTAGCCACCTAGCGCCTCGACGGCCGCTGCATGGAAATTAGCGTGCTTACGCTTCGATACTGGTCGACGGACAGGCGGAATGTCGATCGCAATCACCTCTGCGGTCTCGGTGTCAAAGATCGGGCAAAAATCAAGAGGGTGAGAGTACTGTGAGTCGTCAATGTCCGATCGGTAGTACATAATCGCCTGCTGGAGGCGGCGCTCAGTACCCCAACGCTCATCGTAACCGATCGTCCATGGATCGCAATAGACACGCTCCATATCTTCTGCAGTCAATCCTGAAATTATGCACTGCTCGATCACCTTAGGATCCTTACGAATCGCTAACTCGACCTTTGCTAAGTCGTGTACAGTCAAAATCGGCTGTACGCCATCCAGATGTTTGATCTTGATTAACTTGCCCGCCGTCAGATCGACAAGTCCCTCAAGAACACCATTCACGCCAGCCTCCAACGCAACAATATCCACCTCTCTTGCAGGTTTTGCTACGGTCTCCGGTGAAGCCGCCCAGGCGAGAAATTCCGCCTTGGGTGGGTCCGCCAGTGAAATCACATTGAACGCAAGCGTCTTTTCAGGCAGCGCAGCCTTCACAATAGCAGCAGCAGCTCTTATCTCAGCTCCTGATAACGGGTCCAAAGGATGGTCAAACGACGGCGCAGGTGCAGCCTTTGTGTGAGACGAAATTTGTGATAATCGCTCGAGCATTTTTCAGTAAAATACCTTGCGGTTTCCTTGTAAAATTAACTAATCTCGGTCAGATAATTGTAACTATACAACAATGATCGATCAGACCAAGTAGTGAATCGGGAACTACGACCAACGTCTTATTTATACTACGCGTACTGTCCCTCGCTATCGTACATTCTCCCAATAGGGCAACCATCTCCGCAAGCAATCACAATGTGCTATTCTATGACTGATCTGCGTCTTTTGCCCTCAGTTTTAGGTCCTTGAGTAGCTGTATGACCTCAGTAAAATGAGAGTTTGCATCTTGCGCTGAAATTAATATTAAGAGGTGGTTATTTTCCCATAATCAATAAGATCAGTATTATGCCGTATGCGGTAATTGTTTCCTCTGGTTGCCATTTTGGGATATACCCCAGAGTCATGTTTCCTTTCCAGGAAGGACCAAATTAATATTGTTGTTCAGGCTTAAAAATTCTCCTTCTATATATTATCTGAGCTTTCGCAATAACTTTCATTACTTTTATTGGAGTTTAAAAAGAACAAAATAATTCTAGATTTCTTTTAGGCAATCCTCTTTTGATCATCGAGCACACGTCCATTCGGCAAAGACAACCCAGGAAGATCCACGGTCTGCCATTGTTAGGCCACTCCAAGTTCCTACTTCGTTACACGGAACCAATCCTTCCCAAGCAACAGCTGCCGTACCTGCACCTCCAAACTCTCCATCCTTGACGGCTAATCTACAGATCTTGCCACTCGGACTTCTCACGGCTAGTCGAGCCTGTTTTGATGGACTAAACCCAGGCGTTTCGACATTGTTTGGAAATTGGCGCATCTCAAAAATAACAGTAGTTCCACATTGCACAATCCGACACTGTGGCTGCACTACATATAAATCGAAACGTAAAGCCTGTGGAGTCGGATGCAGCTTCACAAAATCGAAACTCGTCCGATTTGAATTCACAATCCGGCTCCCACTGTCCCGGTAGGAAATCGGGACGGCTAGTGCAAGCCCATATGGGTTATCATTTGCGCTTTGCAGCAGTCCTCGCTGTCCTGCATAAATCTTTAATATACCCGACCTCTCCTCTGCCGGTAGAGATGCTTTGATCCGACAAAATCGCTGGCCATGGACCCAGTATGGCTGAGTGAGCGCTCGGCGTTTCTCTACCTCACCGGATTCCATCAAATCGCCATCTGTATCTACACAGTATCCACGCACTTCAACCTCGGAAACTAGATCAACGTCCAAAGATGTCTGCACGTCGATCTGCACAATTTCGGAGCCTGTAACCCGGAGTAGTGATTGATCAAAGTCATTCAGTACTAGATGATACTTGAACATCGTTGGACATACTGATGGAAGCTCCATCAGTAATTCGGGCCGGACAGATGGAACAACATGCTGCTGCGATCGGAATTGCGGAATATGTGTGAATAGCATCTGATTCGGTTCCGTCAGGAAGTAGAAATCCTCTGCATTCGTGCTCGAACAGTTCGTGTATAATGATCGTCGAGGGTGCGATGGACTAGCCAGCGAAGCGTCGACCATTCGCCATTCATTATCAATTACAACCGCATTCCATGCATGGTTTACTCTCATATCATCCCCTGTCGCTTCAGACATCCCTGGGGGGCGCAAATATCCTCGCACTACTTCGCATGGTATTTGCAGAACATCGCACATCGACATCACCAAGTAGGCCATTTCTTCCGCACTCGCTTGCTTAGATCGGAATATCCGTGCAGAGTCCATTGGTCCCGAACTCGTAAAATCATCCAGGTAGTCAACTGGCTGGTGCCTCCAAATGATCTGCTCGGCGCAGAACTGGAAAATTGCGCGTAATCGCTGGATCTCAGACTTGTACGGTCGACAAAGTACCGTCAGTGTAAACGATGAAATCGTCGATAACGAGGGTATTGAAATAGCTCGAACGGTCTTATCAAGTGTGGCAAAGTTTAATTTTGAGATGTCCATACCATTCTCGACCGGACGATGATCAATACCTTCGTCCCCTTCCAGATATTTGTATAATTCATCAAGTGGATTAAGCGTGGTTAATCCCTCCAGCGCTTGCTTACGCCGTCGATCTTCTCGTTCGTGCTTGCTGAGTGATTTCGCGCGATACATACCTGTCTGTGCTTGAATCCAAAGCTCGCTCTGAGCAGCTGGTGGTTTCACCACGGCAGGAGTGCTGAAATCTGCAGAACTGTAAGAAGTAACGCTAGATTTTGAATATGATCCAGCGGATTGGGAGGATGATGAAGATGTTTGTGATCGACTACTGCTTGATATTCCACTTCCGATAGACTTTATTTTCTTGAAAACACCGCTCTTTTTTAAACTTAGAGAAGACAAACTTGCTTTCGAGGATAATGATTTATGAGATGACGAAGTTGCGGTTCGTGACAGTTCTTCTCCGGTACTATAGTCCATAGGTGCAGTGATTTCTTGGCCCGAAGTTCTAGTTAGCGCCCGTCGTCGGGCGAGACTTCCTGCAGAAGTGGCACTCATGTCTGTCATATCAGTTCCACTCGACGCATGGCTCGTTTCCGATTGTGTTGCCTGCGTAGAATTGCTCGTCAACGTGTTTGATCGCATCAATGATTTCATTTTCAACAAGCTTTTGGTAGATTGGAGATGATGATCAGCAAATATTTGGTGAGATCGATTGCTCAGATCTTCGGGCTCAGGTCTGATAAAACCTAGAGAGCTTTTCGGGCGGTTTAAAGCATGCTTCGATAAAGAACTCCCTCTTCTATGAAGGGAGCTTTCCTGCATACTGGATATATCATTCTGGGCGGAAACTGTATCGCTGTTGTGATAATCATCACGTAGCACAATTTGACTTGTCGGTCGGATAGTTAGTCGCCGAGTGGGTCTTTGTTCAATTTTCAAGCTCTGTAAAGTAGCAGCGACATCATCAAGAGCAAATCGTAGTGGTGTCAGATTCCTAGAACCTTTGCCATCTTCGAGAGTCTCATATTTGTGCTCTTCTGGACTGTCTTCCGGTCGAATTCCCAAGGCTGACTTCGACCGATATGCGACTTTGTGTGGAGGAGGTTGAGGAGGGGGTTCCACTTCCTCATTATTTGGAATGTCATAACTGTTGTCGTAATCAAGATTATGATATATTCCTGTGCTGGGATCATAGACACCGTGGAAACTAGCCGGATCAGAATATCCCCCATTATCATAAGAGCTTTTGTATGAATAGTATTGATTTTCAATGGGACTTGCGCTTCTGAGTGATGGGGCCTTGCGTTTTGGCGCCAATATAGGCTCTGGAACCAATTCTTGCGGTGGTGGATTTCTATAATACATTAAATTTCATTCAATTTTCAGACACCCAAGTTCACTCACACCAACTCGACGAAGTTCGAAGGAAAATATCCCTTCACTTTATTCCGTTTCAGTTTTCCAAACCACCATTGTCCATCACCCTCACTCAAACAATCTATCAAGTCACCTTCGACAAAACCCAAGTCGGCTAAAGTTTGTCAGAATATTCTATCGTGATAAAATTATAACTAGACTTAATACTTTTCTCTTCGCCAGACCAGGAATACAATGCCCGAACAAGGCACGGGAATGTCGTCGGTATAGGAGGAGGTGCTGTCATTGGAAAGGTACGCAGAACAATGGTCTGCTGTTCGAATCGATAAATGTACGATTCTTTTAGATCGTGATAAGTTGTGAGCTTTCTCCACAGACCACTAAAAAAATCGTAAATTTAGGAGTTGCAACTAATAGAAAAACTTCAAGATCCCGAGATCGGTTTTGCAGTTCGTGAATTCGGCTTCTCACTGACAATAAACTGAAGATCTCTTTTCCAGCGTCTCACTCGCGTGTCGGGTCCGGTCTAATTCCCAAATCTCCCATCCACAACAATAGACCGTTTCCATAGTAACCATGTCAACAAAAATTAGTTTCACGTGATAACGCATATAGAGAGACGCGTAAAATCGGTTGCTGGGGAGATAAGCTGATATGTTCAGAGTCACCACATGAGGGGGGAACTTGAACAAAATTTTTATCGCGAATTGATTTATATCTTTCAATATGAGTTCGGTGTCGGTATTCAGGTGAGTTAGTTCTTGCTTTCTCACGGTTGAATAATTGTGCATCGAAATCTGATTTTGTAGTTACGGAACATTAATGGCCCCGCAAGTTCTTTCGCGAGTCCTGTACGGTGCCACTAGTCTTCCATCAACGTCGACGCTCAAATTAACACCGGCTACTTTAGCTGGCTACACTCGTTCTTCTCTATCCGATGAATCTTATCCAGCCATAATTGCCTCCTCGGAGGATTCTGAAGTCACTGGTATTCTTGTCCAGAACATCACTTGGGCTCAGCTAGTCACTCTGGATAAATTTGAAGGCGATGAATACGAACGCAAAACCGTTGTTGTTAAATTAGACGGCTCGAATGAAGTTGTCGAGGCTCAATGCTATGTCTGGGTAGATGATATAGCCAGATTAACAGGTGTCGATTGGGATTTTAGTGATTTCATGAAGTAAGAAGCTAATGTTCGCTTTGAACCATTTTTTTAACACTTACTAGAAAACGATTTTCAAACTGGATTGAAAAGGAAATTCAAGAAATGTAGTTCGATCACATATCTTGGGTATGGGCTCTATCTACTGTCGTATAAAATCAATATCAAACTTCAATAGTTTCTTTATTCATGAGTGCCCATAACCGCTAATTATATATATCCCAGCTGCAGACTCCAACCATTCTCCCATCATATTCTCAATGCTTCTTGAATATCTCATAGGAAAGCTCTAGCTTCTCCTTCCCCAAAATACCTTTAATTATTGGTATCAGCTACTTCATGTCTGACAATCGCACGGTCGAAGGCATGGGAATCGTTGCTGGTGGAGGTGCAGTTGCTGTTGATGGACCAGTACTCAGTTCCGCTTGCGGTCTGTTTATATTTCGAGAATGATAGCCATTACCGTAACTTACGTTACTTCGGTTGAAATATCTTCCTCTTTTATTAAATGCTCCACGCCCACTTCGGTAATACTTTCTTCCTTGGTATCCAGACGGTCCAGTTGAGCCTTCGCGACTGTCTGCAGATATATCATCAATATCCTTCAAATTCACCGAATTTGGTTTGAAATCAGACGAATGATCTTCGTTTTCTGTGTTTATCATCAGTCCCGCTGTCAATTTCGCCAAGTCAAAGTTCTCATCTGCCAATTTCAAATCGAACGTCCTCTGTTCTTGGCCATTCTTAGAAATGGCTGGCAGATCTTCAATTTTTTTGGTTGAAGCGACGTTCGGTTCAATTTCTTGGACAGATTTGGTCGTGCTGGATTTATTAAAATGGTTTGACTTGTCCCCTCTCTCAATGTCCTCCCGAGAGTATGGTTCGCTCACTGTTGTTCGATGCACTTGGCCTTCAGCAACAGCAACATATATCTTGAATCTTCCAATCTCCAGTCCATCCATGGATAGTATAGCCGCAACTGCATCAGCTGATTGTGCGAACTGTACGAACCCATATCCTCTTGAGAATCCGCTTCCTGGGTGAAGAACTAACTTTGTGGACTCAATTTCACCAAACGCACTAAATAAATCTTTTAGGTCATTCGAATTTCGAATCATCTGAGGATCAAGATTGCGAACAAATAGATTTCGTCGATTCGACCGACGGTAAGCTTCTGATTCCGATCGCGACCTTTTGCCCGTCTGCTTGTTTTCATCTGAAACCAGTTCATTTTGAGGAGTGTCGTTTATTTCATATGTACTTGCACTGGATCTCCTACCTTCAGATTCTCTCCGACTAGCAAGGGGCATCACAAGAGCGTGACCACTGATGATTTGGTGGTTTTGAACCTTGAGCATATCACTGAGTTCGTCAGTATCAGACCTGGACTCTTCATATTCGATATAGTCAGTATTGCTAGTGATATGTGGATATGGCAGTGGCATTCCAAACGGTGGTGCTAAAATATTGCTCTGTCCGTTCATGGAAAATGGTATCTGAGATGAAGGAGAAAAAGTATCATTTCTCTGACTTTGGGGACCAGACAAACTCTCAAACGAACTTCCATATTGATAGGAAGGTTGGTAGGAATTGAAAAAAGAGAAATTCTGGGGAAGATATTCTTGAGGGTATAAGATAGCTTGAGGATATCCTTCAGCATCTTGGGTCCAATAGACGCATGGTATTCCATAGCTCTGTTGGTGGTGAGAGGTCTTCAACACGACGCGGATTTTTTGGCCCATAACCTCTTCATTATCCAAAGCGCTTATTACCTTTTCCGTTTTGTTAACTTTTTCTTGGGTCTATGTGAAACTAGTATCTTACGGTGAGAGCTGCATTATGATTCGACATGATCACGTCGGCGGATCGCTGTCCGTTATCATCCGGCTTATCGTGAATAACCACACTATGGGGTGAACCTATATCTGAAATTAAGTCATAAAGCTCTTCAGCTGTCATATCAAAGGAAAGATTCGATATAGAAATCAGTTGAGAACGCTGGAACTGGCGAGCAAGATTGGCATTATCAGCTGCTGATAATACCAACGGAGGCTGCTGATGTAGATTTTGATCAGCTTGCGAATAATTGTGGCGACGACTGCTCCAGCTCGATTGCTGATAAGGAAAGTACGAAGATTTATGTTTTCTTCCCGAATACACACGCGATTTGACGATACTGTGGTAAATATTAGCACTAACGCTAGGATGATCTGCCATAGACAATACATTTTCTTGTTCTTCACTATTGTTGCGTCAAGAGTTGCAATAGCAGCAGCAGCATAGTCTGGATGTGCATAGCGTATGAACGCATAATCTGATCCTTCATGATTAGTTTCATAAGACGAAGGCTTACGAAATAGATCGACAATTTGTCCTTTACACTGTTAGCGATCTTTATATGCCCGTCAATCATGTATTTACCAAAAACCTCGAATGTCTCTCGCAATTCAGCGTCTGTCATGGACTTGTTTAAGTGCCCAATATATATGGCATCTGGGCCTTCGAATGGTGGTTTGCCAAAGTAATTGTACTCGGCATTCCTTGGACTATTGTATCTTGAACTACTACTCTCTGAAAGTCCTTCCGAATATCTCGAGGAATAAGCCCACGGTTTACGGTCCCAGCTGCGCGATGAATAGTGTGCTCTACCATAGTATTCAGGTTTCCTGAATGTATTTGACCCGGACGAGTCAACCGACCTTGGGGAAATAGTGGGTGTATTTGACATCTCAGGATCCACATCAGCTGTTATCGCCAGAGGCAAATTGCTCATGATTTAAGCTAAGAAAGTAAAATTTGCAATTCAGTAGTGAACCATCCGTACTCTTGGTTTGAAAAGATCTCAACCAAGCTGAAGTAGGGTCCGAATTTGGTAGTTCGTGAAAGATCTATTGTACACATCTTACATCTCGTCCCATCTACAATACGCGTTTGTTTACAATTGGGAGTTCTCCAGAGAATTGGCCATTACTAAAATCAACTATCAATCAAAGATTAGATGATTTTGTTCATTTATAACCTTCGTAATATAGTCAATTTAAATAATCACACGTGAAATACTTCTAAAAACTGATTTAAGATAGATCTAGAAACTATATATGACTTGTCTTATTTTTCCACATGCCATTGGATGGCTACACAGCGCGAACAAAAACTATATTAAAATTCGCCATAACCACTTTAAATAGTAGTATGTTCAAGAAATTTGCTCTCTATCCCCAGCTTTGAAATGTGTAGAAAAGTATCGGTTCCGTAGCCGTTCATTGACCTGACTGCTATTTTCCCACCCCAAAACTCAGCATAGATTTTACTCATAGGAAATCCCATTCCAAGTTTCAGGTCGGGCGGTCGAGTTGTTAAAGAGTGAAGGCTGCTAACCCTTGAAGTTTCCGAAAAATGAGTCTGAGACCCTTCAAGTTCGTCCATGGGAGACTTTTGTAATCGTTCCAATAACACTTGTCTATCCGTGTTTTTAATGTCCTTCCCAAAGCTGAATAGATCATTTTGTGCTTCTTCCGGTATACCACCAGAATGATCTGAAAATCGGAATACAATATGCTGAGGTCCGTCACAGATGGTGACCTGAAGTGGACTTGGCGCAGTTCCAGTTTGCAGAGATAATAGGGCCGCAGCTTGAAAAATGTTTCTCAAGATTTCGCCGACCATGTACCGCAAATGGCTTTCGATAAATGCAAATGTAGTATATATGTCTCCTTCCAGTTCAAGTTTAGGCATGGCAGAAATATCATATGAAGAAGAGAGTAAGGATCTTGCCAGTGAAGCGCATTGATCTAAAACGTCAGCCGCCTTACACTCTAAAAATACTTGACCGACTTGATTGCTTGAGTTTAACGAATTAGGATATTTTTTAAACGAATTAGTCATAGTTATATGCTGCTCCGTTAATACACGACGAGAAATTCTGCTAGATAGAAGAGAAGCCAAAAACTCGTCTAGCTGATCTCGATCCATTAAGGAAGATACTTCAATCGCACTCATGACGACGTTTGGAATAACCCCGGTGTGTTCCAATAAAAGATGTTGCAGAAGCTCGCAAAACTTGTCGTTATCTTCGAGAGTTCGAAGTATAGGAAACCTTCGTAGGTGATTGAATGATGCATGGTACAATTCATATATCTTTGATATGTGCTGGTTCCTCAAAACTGAATATGGCAACTCCTGCATATCCTGAAGGCGATAAGCTAATCTGGTCGGTAACTCCTCACGAACAAAATTTGCTGATTGCAAGATTTTTTCAGCAGTGAGTCGCCGGCCGAAGAAAGCAAACTGTCGGAGGGACACCGGCGAGGCGGCCCTCCTGGCGTATCTCATGATCACATCGTTCTGATAAAAATGCCTAGATGCAACAGTTGAGGGCAAAGTTGTGTCTGAGTTATGTCGCGTAGTGATCTTGGATTTAACAAATAAAGCCGAAATATTTCGACTGGAAGATGTCGGATGATTTCCAAGACGTGTCCATCCAGCTGGGCTTTGCAACAGACAAACCATTTCTACACAGGTCTGCAAAGGTGAAATTGCAAATACTGTGCTATCAACTTTCGTCTAATTCGTTTCACGTCGCTTCCCAGAGAAACATACAGGTAGATGTGTACAAAGACAATCACGGTACTAATATATCAAATCAGATCCCCGCAAAATCGACTAGACTATAATTTGTGCACATATCATGGGTTTAGGGTACATATAATTGGAATTCAATTTGCTATTATTTGTCCATATCTGAGAAGATGGTTTTATAATTGTTTGAGGTGTTCAAGCAATCATTGCCAAAGTTGATATCGTGTTGCTGGTTGATTTTGGATCAGGTTAGACACAGGACGTCGTACCTTTGAAGAATAATCAACTTGAAATATGATTCCGAGAGCCTTTACAAACAAGAGAGTTAGTTTAGCCGATAGGATAAAAATGTAATACATTAACTTGTAAATGTCAGTCATTTAGATTTACTTTCCTCCTGGTTTAGGAACAGGGGAGCATGCCGGCTAGTCCGTACGCTCCAGACGTCCTCACTACTACCCTTTGCCAAATCACGAGCTAGTTTCTGCTGATAGTATTCTCTAATCATGACTTTTTTCGCGTCGTCTTCTTCAAACTGCGCTCTAAAGCAGAATTTTAACATATCCCATCGCTCTGCACAGTCACGAATTGTTCCATAACGGTAAATGTGTCTGACCTGCGCAGCAACACTGTGGCATTTAACATATTCGTCGAATTGCTGTCGACATGACATTTCCTCCTGGTTCCAGTGTTAGCAATTGGTCGAGCTTCTGAGAAGCAAGCTACCAAATTTACCGGATATACTTTGGAAGGATCAATCTCTTTCCAGTCTTCAGGAAGTCTCGGTTGAGAGGTCACTGGAATGGCAGGTTTAGCGGAAAGCTCATTCAGCTCTGTTGCAGGCGGACTTCTTCTGAATATAGATAGCCAAGAGAATGATTCATTAACTTTTCGCTCAATCTGCGGAACCTTAGAGACCGAAGGTTCGACTAGATCTGTCCCTTTCAAAGTACTTTCACCATCTACTTCGCTAATCCACGATGTAATAGCTCTATCTATATCTTCATCTGAATTCGAGGCCATGGTTCTTGATCGTTTTTACAACTTCGGTTGTTATAATTAATGAATTCTGTAGCATGCTTCGACACCATTCCCATCATATTATCACGTGATATTAAGTTCTACAATGTGCTAACATCATTTCAGGATGCTACATATGATCAAAATTAATTATTTAAATTAAAATTCTGACAGATCGTACCGATGAAGTATGAGGTTCTATAAAACTTCAGCCCCCAACTTTCTAGCTCTATCAGTAGCAATATCACACATTGCCTATATGATTATTAGTGTCCTAATTCAGATCAAAGTAAAGAGTATCCATGCATACCAATTACTTACATTTATTGCTTCGATTTTCTCCAGATAGTAATTGGCCCTGTCTATTCGTTCGCGCATGTTTGTCATAATGACGTCTCTAGATCTGCCATTCACAAACACCACATACCTTAGCCCAGGAAATGCTCTTTCGTACTCTGTATTCAGCGCAGCCAGCTTTTGTCCTTCGCCCTGCAAACTTGCCTGCTCTGCAACTGAGTGAACAGACTCTACCTTGCGGGCTCCAAGTCTCGGATGTGCCCCGAGGATCTCAAACAGAGCTGATTTCTTGACCGAATCAGTTTCAGCTTCATCAGAGAGATTCAGTAGTTCAGACCGTGTCCTTGAAATAAATGTGATATAAGACGACTCTGTCAGAAAAAACGGCATAATGAGTGTTTCAAGGGCAGCTGACCGTTCAAACAAATGGATAATGATTTCTGAGCATTCGTCCGTAGATAAAGAAGCAAATGTTCCGGGAGTTGGCAGTATGTATTCAGTCATAGCCAATTTCTTTTCGATCTGTACGTTCTTCTCGTAAATTCTTCAAGATCCTTTCATGAGCAACTATTCGTTCAAAATATTGTCGAATTTGCAAAACTAACTCTGACCATAAAAAATGAATTAATATTGCATATCGTTCTTCCAGCCCGTAGAGAAGGAGATGACCGAACATCCCAGCTATGCTACGCCACCATATATAATCTCCCAAGACAACTTGTGGCTAATTAACACGTGATTCGGAGGTGCGGCTCCGTGCCGCAGACGTGCCGATTGTTGAATAAGGACCAGTAATAGTTTTGCTGATTCAATCGAGCAGATTGGATATGATTGCAGAGAATTTACTGGAATTCGTGGCCCGACACTGTTATCGGATTGACAGAGAAGTCGCCTTGACGAAATAATACTCCACTATTAAAATTGGGAATTGAGTTGATAGAATGGCTCAGCATCCACCGGCTCCAACTAGACGTTTGTCGACGAACGAGCGCGAGACTATAGACCGCACAGTGGAACCGCTTCCGCCGGCTCTTGAGCTCGATGAACACAATTACTTTGACAACAATGACCCACCAGACTATCTGGAGAGTATGATGAGCGACGTGAATGACTTCATTGAGAAACATCCACAGGATCGAATTGTTCTTGTTACGGTGAGCCTACGATTAGTTCATGGAGAAGCAGAGTGTTCTAACTGATCATCTCAGTCAGGAGGAACTACGGTGCCATTGGAAAACCAGACCGTTCGATTCATCGACAACTTCTCGGCAGGAACTCGAGGTGCGACTTCTGCAGAATATTTCCTTGAGCTTGGATATGCAGTGATATTTCTGCATCGCCAGTTCAGTTTACTGCCGTACTCCCGACATTATTCACACTCCACGCATTGTTTTCTGGACTTCATGGAAGAAAAGGACGGCAAAGTAGTGGGTAAATAACCAGTCTCAAAGTGAAAGTCATAATATTTTGTCTAATTTGTTCTAGTTGGATCCAAATACCAATCTGAAATGCTTTCCGTTCTGCGAAAATACAAGGACGCCAAAGAAGCCGGTCTCCTACTTCTATTACCTTTCACAACCATTAATCAATATCTGCATACTTTGAGGTCTCTCAGTCTGGCTCTTCAGCCAGTAGGTCCACGAGCCTTATTTTATCTTGCCGCGGCTGTATCGGACTTCTTCATTCCCCCTAGTCGGATTCCAGAGCACAAGATCCAGTCCATGGCGGGTGGAAAAAAACTCATCATGGATCTGGATCCGGTTCCTAAATTCCTAAACCGACTAGTTGACAAGTGGGCTCCCTCCGCCATGATCATTTCGTTTAAACTCGAAACTGATCGGTCCATCTTAATATTTAAAGCTCGACAGGCTTTAGATCGATACTCACATCAGCTTGTTATTGGAAACTTACTCCAGACTAGGAAGCAAGAAGTCGTTTTTGTGTTGCCCAACCAGGCTGAAAATTGGATAAAACTTAACGATCAGCAAACGATCGATGACATTGAAATTGAGAGTATTTTCATTCCACAGATCGTCAATCTTCACTCAGAGTGGATAGATAACTCGGCTAGTACATGAATAGCACATGAAGGTATTCAGAACTAAATTAGGATCATATTACAATAGAAAAATTATATTATTACGCCTATTAATGCTTTCACCAGAACGCCAAAAAACATAATTCAATTCCCCGCCTCAACCGTATCTCATACAGGTGCTGCAACCGTATCAATGATGTCGTCTAAAACCAAATCTGGAGTCCAATAACTTAGAAATTTCTCCACAGCGTCCAATTGACTACCGTAGGCGACGCTCCGCTCGTCTTCTGGTAATGGAATCGCAATCCTATGCGTAAACGTCTTACGTGTCGCGATCGAAACAATTGAGGGTGTTGCATATGTAATCCCATGTAAGGGACATAGACATCGCACTAGCAACTCGAAATCCTTGATCGCTCTTGCTGGAATTCCACCTCTTATGGCTCTATGCATGCGCAGAAAAACTAATATATCCCGCATATAACGATTGATATCTGCATTGATTTTGACCTTGTTGGATAACACCATCAGCGCGTCTATATCTTCGCTCGAAAATAGAACTTCAAGCGTAGCTGCAGGAAGCCTTACTGGTGGCTGCCATCGACCAAATTCTGCATTCTTCATGTTTGCGTTTGACGCATTGTAATTATGGCTAATGAAAAAATGGTCCACCTAAAATGTTTTAGCAACAATTCAAGTCTAATATTAGGAAACCAAACGCACTAAATAAGGAAATAAATGTCGCTGTAACGAGTCTTTCGAAATTAGTGGAATGACTAAAAACTGTGGAGGAGGAATAAATATTCCTTTCGAAAATACTAGTTTTTTGGTTCGTAAAATCTGCATCAGTATTAATTTTGAAGCCGAAAAAAAAATATGAAATTAGGACATACTTCCAATAACTGAGCCTGTACGTAATTACTGGACTCACTCAAATCACGGATAACCACTAAATTCGGCAAGCGTCTCGAACCGCTGTTGCTATCACGAGGAACAATTTTTGGCTCATTAAATAGGGATTTTGGAAATCCATTCCACGACAATGATGGCTGAAACTGTCAATTCTGTGTATTAAAAACATGTAGAATACAAGTACCTCCAGGTCAGCGGAAGACGCAGGCAATGGCGAAAACGCGCCATGAGTAAACTCCACAGGTAGCAGTATTTCATCTGAAAACTGTTCTGTGGTCATAGTGTGCGAACAAACAACTGTTCTAGTAGAAAACCCAAATATGTTTGAACCAATCTTTTATCTCACTTAGCAATGATTACCTCAACTCTGGATCAGCTTACCAGCGAAATCATCTGCTCCACAAAATCCAAATACACGTCCCGCTCGACAGTCACTATCCCATGTCGCCTGCTCAACAAACAGGTAAGCATTTCAATGAAAAGGTCCGCATCAAAATTGAACGCAGATTGCCTCTTCAGGCGGTCTATTCGAGAAACAAGATCCATTTCGCTGTATTCATCACCCAATATCTGGTCTGTAATTTAAAGAACAATTTTGTAAACTTCAAGATGATTCGGTTCAGGCGACCATTCTGCTCTCCAAACGATTATAAATTCGGCCTCAACACCTTCACAATAACGAGTCTACCTACAATAACACTAATAGGCTAAAACAAGCTTGACAAGACCGACTAAAGCTAAGTGCAAGTAGCAGCAGCATGGAGACGGACAGACAGCTATCCGGAACTCCAATTACCCGGATCCAGATCAGTGGAGCCCGACCCTATTTTTTGTGCTATGATGCACCAGAGTTCGTGGGATCGTCGTCATCGTGAGATCCATAAATACTGATGATAGCCAGTTTCGTATATTAAAATTCATCATATAGGTTGAAATCATTAGTGGTTGGGATTGAGTTGACTTTATTTCGTGTTGTTTTAGTGATTTATTTCTCGCCCCTCTGAAGATGCCAAGTGAGTGTGCACTATGTTACCCCAGTCCTTTTCTTCTTCTCAGCTGGATCATAGCTGAGATAGTGGCAATTGAGGGTGACGATCAAAAGCTAATTTATTTTTATAGCTGTTTTTGATAGTTATATCACTGAACGGAAGTTCCTAGGTGAATTGCCCTTGTCTGCACTGAAAGGCTCGACTATCGGAATCGACGTAGAGCACTTCTACAAGCAGCTTATGACTACGGCCAAAATCAAGGAGCCTCTGCCGAATGCATTAGGGGGCGTTCAATTCTCGCTGAAATCAATGATCATTTCTTGTATAGATACGTTGCGTGAAGCCGAAATCACTCCCATTTTCATTTTTAATGGTGTTTCTCTTCCCTCAGAGGAAAAACCGTTCTCCAAGCCTGATGCTAGCAATCAGATGCGTCTGCGCGCTTGGGAGGCATATGACGGCGCTCATGGCGACGAGGCCGTCAATATATTCAATGAAATCGGTAGGATTTCTGATTCTAGCCTTGTTAAATAGCTATATTGACTTTGATAGGCGCTGTTCCTTTCGACAGTTTATCGCGTTACTTGTCCTCAATTTTGAAGTCTCAGGAAGTGGATTGCATGGTTGCTCCCTATTATGCATTTGCGCAGGTATGTGTTGTATTACAACCTTGAACTCAAATTCGAAATCTAATCAAGCTCGATAGCTTGTATACCTTCAGAAACATGAGAAAAAGTACATTGACGCAATCTACGGGTCAAGTGAGGTTCTATTGTATGATATTGATCGTGTGATTACGACAATCGACTTCTCACGAGGTGGGATTTTTTCTTTCGTCGACAAGAGGTCTGTCATGGCGGATATGGGAAATTTAGGGTTTGATCAGTTTTTTGATTTGGGAATTCTTTGTGGGCTACCGTTTGCGCCTGCATTTCCCATCTTCGATCTTCAGAGCATCAATAGCTTGAATCGTGTCCGAACACTTAAGGATTTGATTCGTTCATACGGTTCTGGGTATGCGGTTGTGATGGCATATGTCGAGAACCCGCTAGTCAGAGATATGAAATATCCAGATATTTATAGAAGGGCTTGGGCGGCTGTGAAATACCATCCTATTGCTACGTCTACTGGCCGAGTTGAGCTGATGACGATGGCCAACGTACCGAATGATGTCCATGATTTCATTGGCCAAAGACTCCCTGATGAGGTTTTTTTCTATTTGATGAGGGGCTTAGTTGGGCCAGATATACTAAATGCACTTACTTCTGGTGAATTCATTGAGAAAGTCCCATTGGATGGTGGGGAAACAAAGGAATACCGAAAGTTTTTATCTGATTTGGAAGATATGCGTTCACAGTCATTGAATCTCTTGACTCAGCCTTTGAGCAGATTTTATCAAGCAAAGCCAGTGGTATGTGGTTTTCACTTGGTCGGACTTGTGGATTTAAGACTTACTGTATCTAGGAAGCAGTTTACTGGTTTGAGCCTAATCAAAAGCATTCTATAACCCATCGGCTTACACCTACAATTTATCAGCAAGTGAGTGACTGGAATGTTTTGGAATCTTCAATTCGGTCGCGAATGAAAAGTTTGCAATTTAATAAGACCGATTTACAATTTGCATTTTTGTCGCTGGATGAAGAAAAGTTTGCCGCCTCAACAGTGACGCCAAAGCGAGTACATGAGCCTATTACTGAGCGCAAAATGGCCGATGTGAGTGGACTAAACGAGCCCTTAGGTTTTGAGACATGACTAATGGCCATACAGTTACTGCAGACGGATACTGAAGTTATTGCCAACACTTTTTGGCGATTTTTGCAAGTGCGCTCATTTGTTACAGGCAACCATCAACTTTCACCATGGGGACGGGCTGTCGTAACTGCATTTAAAGCATCTAGATTAGAAGACGATTTTGCAGAACCATTATTAACTGCAGTGGAGCTAATACGATTTAATGTTCTAAATGGAAAGCCGCTTTCAACACCATATACTGGCCGTCCAGTTCGAGGGAAAGAAGAAGAAAAAATGTATGCAATGTTGATCTCACAAGTTGCGTCTCTCGTACCTATCAACCACAAGCCTATCGGTTTTTCAGGTCCACTCAATCGTACTTTACTGGCGTTCAACTCGTTTGGAGCTAAATACATTAAAGAGGCCCGCTCTATGATTGAAGTTGTTCTATTGTCTTTGCTTGCTAATGGCGATGCGAACAGACTTGGATCGATTCACTGGCAAAAGCTGGAAAATAGTCTCCCATTTTCACATAGTAACAGTAGTGCCCTAGGAATTGCAATGGAGACCTATTTTGCTAATTTGCTGGAAAAGTCTGATCCTACAGATGGTCCAGAAAGGACAGAGCTGAAAAAATCGATCAAAAACTATTTGATTCATACGATTGATGCCGAAGCTGACATTGAACGCGGATTTAGATTCTGGGATGTTGTTGTTGAGGCAGTTAAGAGTGCTGCTAAAGATGGTCTCATTGCAGAAGAAGACGCTAAGACATTTACCAATGCAGATTCTTGGGTTCAAGAGCGCAGATAATAAAATATTCGCAGAGGTTACTCTGGTGGTCGAAATTCAACTCCACAAAAAAATGATAGCATCTCTACTGCAAGACCGATAAGGACCCCAGATTGAGGATCGCAGTATCAATAAACCCAATCTTGTTTGCGAATACGACTGCTCTGTGTACGATTAGCAACTGCTACGCTGACTAATAAAAGTATCTATTTGTAGTATGAACGTCTACCTGTCGGGAGGGCCTTGACCTTTAACCCCCTTTCACTGTTCTCGGTGATTCTTGGAGATGCTATCAACACACACGTCGGCAATGCCGGGCCGGTAAACTCTAATACGGAAATGCTATTTTGGATAAAGTTGATCCGTCGGAAGTTGCGAGGACCAAGGTGAAGCAGCACCTAGAACAGGTTCTGAGGGTTGTTTTGTCCCCGCGATAAGTTTGGGAAGCGCCAAATATCAGGGTCGAATCGGCCGAGCCCTGGGTCTTCTTCCTATCCATTGTTAGCGGCTCTTCCTCCACACAGGCGGCGGAGTAAAGATTAGATGAGGATTATCATGTCATTATCGAGGAGCCTTCGGGATTTATTTAGCGCGTCTGGTTTCTGAAAGGTGCAAATTCTGGTTTTCTCTCTATTGTTGTTACTTGAGTATTTTCGGATCTGTTCGTATTAGCTGCTATTGTGTACAGATCAAATTAGTATCAGCTTGTTGACCTGCGTTAGCAGAATTGGTTTCTGCGAGAGGTTTATTGAAGTTTGTTCTTCTGTGATTGAGAACGTGGAACACAAAGCGCTGAGAAAGATTCGTTTTATCACCTGATTAATTGTCATTTGAGATATTAGACATCTCGAGAAACATATTCCATATAGAATAGTCTGTTCAACAGTCAACTGTATCTTGAGCAAAAACATTCCGAATCTACACCATGGACGTGATCGCCGCAACAGTTGAGGATGAGGCGGCCATGTACCTTTCTGAGGACGACCAGATAGCCATCGCAGAGCCATTTCACCAAAGGTAGGTGAAGTCTAGTTTGATAAGGCTTTATTGATATGCCTTGCCATAATTTAATGGATTTTAATCTAACCGAATTTATTTGGGAACCAGACCTCGAAGTGATATCGACTCGGTTGTTAAGAAAAACGGGGGTACTACTGTAGTTGTTCAACCATACACTGATGACCCAAATGGCCCACAGGTACCGTTAATACAAGAGGAGCGGTTAATTTTACAAGTTAATCCAAAGATTTTTAAACTTTTGGTTCCGTTCATGTTGTTTGCAATCGCTTTTGGCGGAAGTATCGCTCCTAAAATCAATGTCGCGTTGACTCTTATCTGTCGTGAACATTTCGTTAACGAAGGTGACCCTCTGGAAGCTAATCATCAGAGCTTTTTTGCTCTTGAAGAACATGAGGACATTGATCCGCGATGTCAAATTCCAATTATCCATCAACGAACTTCATCTCTCACACTATGGGTATCGATTATTACGGGCCTCATTGGTGCCATTACTACAACCATTTTAGGCAAGGCATCTGATAGAGTTGGACGCAGACCTATCTTGTTAATTGCTACCCTTGGACCTCTAGTGAGTCTTTTGTGGTTTTAATACGTTCATAAAAAACTGAGTTAACGTCATTACGAATAGCTTTCGGATATCACAATTTTGACAGCTGGGAAATCTTCTTATCTTAAGTCATACAACTTTTTATATCTTGCATCTGTATTCGACGGCTTGTCTGGCTCATTTATCGGTGTTGTTGCTATGTGCCACTCCTATGCTACAGATATCACTAAGCCGGGAACCGAGCGAGCAGCCGCGTTTAGCCTGTTTCATGGAACGCTCTTTGTTGGTGTTGCAGTGGGGCCAATGATTTCCTCCTATTTGGTCAGCATGACAGGTTCAGTGGTGCAATTTTTTTATGTAGGAATAACATTGCAAATTATTTTCATATTACTCGCAGCATTTTTCGTCCCCGAGTCGAGACGACCAGTAACGCAGTCAGCGGTTCGAACCGAGGAGCAGACTGGGACAGAGACAGAGTCCCAGTTGGCTGTCAAACCTGAAAGAACATCTATTCTTGCGCATTTTAATATTTTCAAAAGTCTGGCGGCTTTCAACCCTAAAGATGGAACCAAGCGAGTAATCAGACATAACCTGATTAGACTGGCCATTATGGACTCGTTGGTTGTTGGCAATGCGTTGGCAGAAACAAACGTGATGATCCTATATTCAGAATATACGTTCAAATGGAGTTCGATCGAATCCGGGTATTATCTGTCAGTGATCGGAATCACACGAATGATTATTTTGTTTGTCATAGCGCCCGCATTAATGGCGAGAGTCAAGGAGTACGTAAATGCCAAAAAGAAGCTGCAAGGAACATATATTCCTGACAGCAAACTATATGGTGCCTCACGGCCGGATATGCTCGTTCTGGCCGGCAGTGCTCTGATTGGCATGATTGCCCAGTTGTTTTACTTCGCGACCAATAGCCCGGGGTTTTTCTACGTCTGCGCTTCACTTAACAATCTGTCGGGCGCATGTGCAGCGGTCACGGAGGCTACAATCTCAAAACATGTACCACGCAGAAACACAGGAAAAATTCTAGGTGCGGTAGGGATGACGCATTCGATAGCACGTATAGTTGTTCCCTCAGTATATCTGAAGATCTATTCCTGGACGATTGACTTTTTTCCCAAGGCAATTTTTCTAATTTATTTTGGCGCGTTTATGAGCGCGTTTTTCATGGCTTTGGGTTTGCAGGTGGATGTGGAAGGTGGACTAATGGAGGACGGCTCAGACGTCGTCGAGGACGGTGACGGAAATCACCTTCCTGGCCACGAGGAGGTGTCGACGGAGACCACTGGGCACACGAGTACCATGGAGGAGCAGGAGCCGCTGTTGTCTCCAACAGCTCCAGGAAGCAGAGTTAGCACGGAGCAGTAGAATTGTATTAATTGGCGATCATTAATGTTTAGTAACACAATCTAATATGAAATTGTGCTGATGTTTGCTGTCTACCTTAATTCTCGTTGTCTTCACCTTGTCTCTAATAAGAGTGTTGTCTTTCCTAATATGGCCAGTACGTCAGCTGACCGATCCACTTCAGTTGTCATCGTGATCGGTAAGCATCTTGTTCCTGAACGCGAGACTCCCGCCACTGAAGTGGGCTAGGGTATCTTATCTGCGCTCGTGTGTCACCTTTTTTCGCATTTGTCGCCCTTTTTCCTTCTTTTCGTTACCAAATTCTATCTCACACTTAGGAAGAGCTTCCCACGATCGCACTTCTTCAAGTTTTGTTTCTTTTCTCAGTGCATCCATCAGCTCTGATATCTGCTCGATTCCAATACGCGCTTTTTTTTTACTACGTCGACCCTTTGAAGCCGTAATAAAACAACTTCCCCCTTTCTCCGATTCTTCGCAGCAGCCGCTCTTAGTATGTGCTTCTTCTCCTTCATGGCCTGTCTGTCAAGAGGACAATCCGTCTCTCTGTATCCAAAGCTGACTGATTCTAGCATAATATGCGCGATGTCAACTTCTTTTCCGTCCTCAACAACAAGGCTGCGGCCACCATGACTCCGACAATGTACGACCGTCGTGCGCTGGATTGTCCTCTTGATCGCCCGCTCATAAACTCACTGAGCTCTCTCTGCATGCTTGTCTCGTCATCGCAGGTTATCCGCGAGTCTCTTGCTACCGATGGCGGCATCGACCGTCTTGTAGCCATCCTCCGTTCGTGCAAAGGTATGCATGCCATTGATCAGCTCGTCTCCTGGAAATGGTCGTTGTCTCTGCAGTGCCTATCTGCTGTCTCGGTGCGCGGCTCTGAAACCGTTCGGCGCAGAGTCGTCGAGGCCGAGATCGTCCCGGTCCTTGCTACTGTTCTAGACAATTTTTTGGAAGCTATTGAAAAGCTACGACTTTACCGCGACTTTTTCGTTCGTCAATCCGCTCACAACCACACTTCCTCGGCGAGTTCCTCTATCTCCCATATTCCTGCTACCGCTACCACTACAGCTACGCCCGCCACCGCCGCTTTCGGAACCGCCGCACCTGTCCAAGCCCTGGCCACATCTCCAGCACCAGTTCAGCAACTGATCGTGGATGAAATCAACAATAACAATGACAATAGCAATGATGGCAGAAATTACAATATTAGCGAAAATAATCAGCGTCATCTTCAGATTAACGGCGAATCAGGTGCAGTTTCGGATTTCAGCCTAGACTCTGCTGCAAACCGCACTAGAAGAGGATCTCGAGATGTTGCTGACAGCTCTCTCTTTGATTCTGCCTCGGACACTAATGCTGCAAGCATTTTCGTGTCCCTAGTTGGCAATGCTTCTGCTAATGTTGCTGCCACCAATGCGACGGCTATTTCATCGGGAGTAGAAGAGGCATCTCTTGGTGGTACTGAGACTGCTGGTGAAACTGATGTCGAGACTGTGGCTGATACTGCAGATACCCCCGCATCTTCCATATCTACTGCATCTACATCTACGTCCACAAATTATCTCGATCGCCATTATTCTTTATTCCAGTCTCATCGCCATCATCATCATCATCATCATCGTCATCATCATTCGCATTCGCACGTAAATCATTCCACTAGTCCTCCTAATGATACTTCAACAGCACCGGCACAAGTTTCATCTGCCACTTCTTCTATAAATGTTTCTGTTCCTAATAACGAAACAATTCCGCTCTTGTCAGATTTAGATTCCGTTCAAACCTCCTTTGTTGATCCGAACGCAATGGATGTTGACGATCCGCAGTCTGTTACTGGAGATTCAGTTGACGCTGAAAGTGTTGTCCAGATCGATTCAGATGAGCAGGCGTCTTCGATAGATGTCGTATTTGCGGAGTCGGCCTCCTACACGTCTAATGATAATTCTGCTCCTTCTCTATCAGATTCTCAAATGATAGATATTGAGTATGCATCTGATGCAAATCAAGACTCTCACAGAGGGAATGAAGATTCGACGGAATCACTGTTCAACTCAGCACATGCAACGGATTTGGATATTTCTGTCGAAAATGACGGCTCGTCGAATGGAATCAATAGTAGTTCTAACAGGAGTCCGTTTTTTGGCCAGTCCTCGCCTGCTCAAGCTGGTGTTCTACCTGCTTCACCTACTAATATTGGCTCTCCAAATGTAGTTGTTCATGCGTCAGAAACTTTACAGCGTTCTCCTGTGGGGCCTGGTGCTGTAGCTGGTGCTAATGCTGCTGTGGTTACCGGACATACTGCCGATTTAGTTGCGGGAGCTTCGCCTTCTTCATCTGTGTTCAATGCTTTTCCTAGCCAGGAGAATTTACCTCGTGAAGAAGATGTTTTGATGTGTCTCCAACTGTTAGCATATGTGTCAAAATACGTATACTTGCGTCCGTATTTTCAAAAGACACATCTAGTTCCTGAACTTTCAATTCGACCTGAGTTACATTCTGATCGGACTGAAGATGGGGTTAAATCCGAGACAGGTTCAGTTGACTGTGACGTCGAGTTGAAACCAACAGATTCGTCAGTTTTAGCAGATGAGTATAAAATGCCTACCCTCAATTTATTTCAACTTGTCGAGCGGTTCACTACGAGAACATATATAGGAGATCTCCACTATTGGGCATCAGTCATTATGCGGAATTCGTGTCGGAAAGATGAGTCGCGAGGAGGTGTGCGGCAGTGTGGGTATTTTGAGTGCGGAAAGTGGGAAGAATTTCCAAAACAATTTGCGAAGTGTCGGCGATGTCGGCGTACCAAGTATTGTAGCAAAGCATGTCAGTCGAAAGCATGGTCGTTCCATCGGCATTGGTGTGTACCACCAGACCAATAATGGACGAATTAATAATTCAAAAAAGGCGAAATTAACAGGCAAAAGTCAGAGAGAATTAGCATTTATTTACTCCCTACATATAGGTGCATTCGGGTATGTAACGCTCAGTATGTTTGTGAGTTTGGGTTCAGGAGTTATTTTTTTTATAATTATTCATTTTAGTTTTGTTTGAGCCTATATTTCTGTATGAAGGCGCGAATAGCCATTGATTTAGATTCTAGTTTTTACGTTTTGTATTTAAATTGCAGATTGGCGCAAGCGATTATTTACCAGCTGAATTGTGTTTTATGCGAGTGACTGTGACGTTGGTAAGGACGGCCAGAGTGTTGTGTCTTTGTTATGGAGTTTTAGTGCGTTCATAATTTTGCTTCATGTTTAATTCAGGACCACGATTGTTCATTATTAATAACTATAGTAATTAGCAGGATTTATTTCCATTTTTGTTTTAATTAGAACTGGTACTTTGCATATATCAGATGATTGTGTAGAGAGATACTGAGCTGTAGTTGGGAGAATAGGTATATTTCAATAAAACCAGAACTTGTTTTTCTTTTATATTAGTAAGATTTACAGTAGAAATAAGTGACAGTGAAATGAACAGGACCACATTTAGATTGCTTATACGGATACAGCGTCCACGAGTCGTGAAGTTCGAGATTAATGCAAAGGTAGGTGTGCGAGGACTGGTTGACCGAGCGCAGCTCCAGCGGTCCCTGCCGTCAAGCGAATACGTCGATCGGCTTGGAGGCCGAATGAATCCACGAGTTACAGCTGGGGAAATGATGCGGGATGTGACCAAGTTACTTGCATTATCATCAGAGGCACTGAAGAGCCAGAGTCCTCTGAACCACGAGAAACTGAAAAGTGCGTTTCCCAAGGACGCTGAAGGTCGCCGACTGGCGTCGTATATGCGAATTTTGGAACGCGCACAGGTAGAGGACAAACCACCAATACCGAGGAGATTTGCTCGATTTCTGGCACCAAGAGGTGGGTTGCCAGTGACCGACGAGGCGAGGAAAACAAGAATGCTTGTGAGCTCGATTCTGCGGAAAGCGGCAACGTTACTTGGAAATAATTATGCAATGGCAGTGCATTGCGGTAGTTTGCTCAAGCGGCAAGCACAAGAAAAGTCAGGGCTCAAGGCGGTTGCAAAGGCAAGGGCGTTGATTGGAAAGCTACGCGATACAAATCTACCCGCTGCGTTTTATATATGTGGAGTCATGTATCAGTCGTCAGGGAACTACGACTTGGCCAAGTCGGAGTTTCAGAAGTGTATTGCATCAGCACAAGCGCACGTCGATACAGACCCGAAAACTGAAAAAAAAGACTACGACTACGACCGCGACATAGACTTTGGATTTCTCTTTCGTGCTCATTTCCATCTGGGTCAGATCGCCGAGCTTCAGAACGATCTTGCTACAGCCCGGTCATACTATATTCAAGTTCTACAGATGCGTAGGGTCTCTGAGGAATTCGTCCTCTACATCGATCGGAATATCAGTGAATTCTTTCAAGCGGAAGCTGATATTGAGCAAGATTTCGACTCCTTAGAATATTATACGCGGAGATTGGGCAGATATGCTTCCGATTCGCGCGTCTACAAATTGGCTACTGCCTACCGCCAAATTGAAGATGAATCTGTTTTTGCCCATAAAACTGAATTCATAGAAGATATTCTTGACCCCCACAGCACGCTACTCTCCATGGACCTTGCCTCAGAATAAATTTATTGTCATAGTTAATTTCTCTACACCCCATTAATTGTTCTCCACTTCTTTCTCCGCTCTACATGTCGGACATCCTAATCGATCCATCTTCTCCTTTATAAACGCCAAATGTGTAACCTTCTGTGCAACACTTCGCGCAACAGAAATCCCACCAGGCCAAATATCTCCATCTTGATCAGTTCCTAAGCTCGGCTGCCCTTCCGCTCGTGCTTTATTCAATAAATCCCGCTCCGAAAAAATGTGTCCGCAAGGAAACTTCACCAAAGTGTCAGCAGCCCTATACTGTTCGACAGACTCAACTTCGAATTTAAGCGCATGCGCACGTCCGTCTCGTAACTCGTTGAAATACCCAATAACTTCACTATTCATCACTGACATTGCACCTTGGGCAATTGACATCGTCAGCTCGTATTCCCGTAAAATGCGCTGTAAAGCTGGCTTCAGCCCATCGATCTCCATTCCTTCCGGGATCCGACGAACTAACACAATTGGATCGATTGCTGTTCCTGCTTGCTCTAAAAGTGCCCGGATAAATTTCGGCTTATCCATACTGTAGTCAAGCAAATCGTTCCATAGCTCCTTGTCATCCTGCACTTTAGCAAACGAAATTGCTTGCTCCACGTCCTGCAACCGGTTGATGATCAACATTAACGCTCGCTTATTCTCTCCAGTTTTGCCTAGAATGTACACTAACTCAGGGATGTATTCTCGTTTCTCCGTGATTTCCGCGGCCTATCTCGCTTAATATCGGGCTCATCACCAGAAATTTGGTCAGACATACCTTTTCATAGCTATAGCTATTGCTCTTCCTTAAGAAATCAAGCAACTTTGGCCGATCATAATCTGCGTACAGATTGACCAACAAATCCGCGAATTTTTGAGCAACAAATGCATCACTCTTTTGAAGTTTCTCCAAGTACAAAAACGCAATTACGTCTAAATGTGATTGTACTAATTTGTCTACCACTCGCTCTGGAACAAGCTCCATTCGCCCTTCAACGACCAGATCGACAGATTCGCTCGTTTTTTCTCGAAGAGTGTCCACAGACGCAGACTCGAGTTCGTCACTCGTTAGATTTATCGTCATGATTTCTGGAATATGTGGAGACATAAGCATCAGTAAATGCTGATCTCGAATAAGTTCGATGGCTGACGGCTCTTTGATCGCCAATAAATGACCAATCGCAGAATTATAACTTCCTGTAGCAACGTAAAGTTTTGCTATGTTTTGTCGTAGTTCCCGCTCCTCTTCTTTGCCAAGTTTACTCTCTTTTAAACATGTTTCCATAAGGCCAATTATACTCTTCACATCATACAATTCGATAGACCATTTCTTAAGGAATTCGTACATTTTAGTTCGATCACTCTTCAAATAATGAGAGAGTACAAGCTCATAAATCGCACTTGATAGTTCTGGGGTAGATGTTGGTAAATAGGGGACGATATCATCAATGTGTCCATTCGGAACAAAATTCCATGTCCAAGTTTCCCATTGATCTCGAACGCTCTTAACTAACGGCGATTCTTCTTCTTCATCAGCCAGTGAAGGTGGAATTGGGGTGGCCGTAAGAACTTTATTCAAAGTTGCACCTGCTTCGGCCCAGTTTCCTTCATCAACTAAATCTTCCACCCATTTAATCCCAATATCTCTCCGTCGAGCCTCGTCAATTAGAAATTCACTCATCTGCCAGGCTTCCTGATACTTTCTGCGCTCAATCAGCCATTCTAAACGATCATTCTCATCACGATCCTCGGCTAGAACACCGTCTCGAGCCGACAAAACATAAAAGAATCTAGCAGCAGATTTTGGATTACTCCATACGCCAATATGATAATCGTTCGCGCCTAGACGCTCATATCCTCGAAGTGACAGCTGGTCGGCGGATAATTCTTCGCCACTAGTAGGAGAAACTAATCGTAATTCAGGAACTTGAGCGAGAAGACGAGGCTTTCCCTCGGAGGCTGCAGGAGGTGGATTGTACGTTAAAATTAAGAGTGATTCCTCATCATATTTAAGTATTCCAGATACAAGTCCGTCGATGCTCAAACTAGACTGTGGTTAGCACAACAGTATTAACGAGTAGAGTATACATAGGATACTTACATAGTCTCAACTTCTGATTTCCGCTCACTCACTAGCGGAGTTGCATTTGTTCCGCCCGCAATCGATCTGGAGTCGCCCGTCCGCAAAACATGCACAATCCAAATAGTATAAGCCCAACCGACAATGAATTTATTTTGTGAAATCCAGGAAATGCGTGGTCTGTACAGATCTGCGCGGGGGGCATCGCGAGGAAGAGCAATTCGAGAAATTCTTGAACGCGTCGGCGCGTGGTAAATATGAATACCCTGGAAGAGTTAGATCTGAATTATAATCAAAGACGAGATTGACTCACAGCATCATTCATCGCTACGATAATATCTCCTGACCAATCTGTCGCATCGATAGGGCCCTCGCCATGGAACAAAGTCGTATCGGTCTGACGATTAAGCCAGCCCTTTTCAGAGAGAATGAGGCTACATGCCATACCACCGGAGATGAAAGTTCGGGTAGTTGCAAAATTTGGATCTAATGATACCGCATGAACGGGACGCAGGAAATCAGATGCCGCGATGTCTTTTTGGTCCGTGACAGAGGCAATAACGACCCTGCCATCAAGAGAAGCCGATGCAATCATCTGGCCATCCGTAGACAAGGCTAGGATAGAGGCGGAGTGTGCCCGAAAGGTTCGTTGTAGGTTCATCTGCGGGTCTGTGATATAGAGCGTGCCGCCATGGGTCGCAAAGACCAGGAAATCATTATGAACAAGGAAAGCAGAAAGAGGATCGGAAGAGAACAAAGTTGGAGGAAGTTGAGTGATACGAGTATATTTAAGTTTTGGTTCTTCGTCATCTTCATCGTCTTCGTCGTCCTCATCATCGTCGTCCTCATTCGCATCATCATTTTCCTCGTCAGATTCCTCGTCCTGGCCGTCATCCTCTCCTGCGCTGTCGTCATCTCCCTCATCGACATTCTCCTCATCAAGCTCCGCCTCATCATCATCGCTTGAACTTCTACTGGCATCATCGGTGGAGCTTTCGCCAGTGACTTCCGTATATCTCGCGTTCTTCAAATTCGCATTGCGCTCCTCGTCTTCGTCCGACGAGGAGCCGTAAGATTCTTCTCTAGCCACAAGAGCGTTTCCGCTGGCCATTTAAATCTGATTTAGTGAGAATAATCTTTGAAAACGAAAATCGAAGTCGAGCAGATAGTCAAAAGTGGTGGTTTCTATGGATAGCAATCTCCAGACACTCTCGAAGCTGATATCGAAACCTTATACTAGGGTTTCCGGATTTGTAAATGAATATACTACCAATTTAGAATGAGAGAAAATATATTATACAAAATCCTACTACAGCTCAAACAACTAGTATATTTGAATGTACGCAACAAATCGGTTAGGCTCAATGATACTTTTCACCTTGAATGGTCGCGACAACTTTACGAGAATGGCGGGATCTTCTGAATTCGCAATACCAGACACCTTGCCATGTTCCTGTTGCTAAACGGCCGTCTTTGATTGGAATGGTGATCGCAACACCAATCACTAGATAATTATTCGAATGGTCATTCTATGAGTAGATATGTTTGTACTTACAACTGCTCCGAATATGGGCCGGCATGTCATCGCTTCCTAAATTGGTCAATAAAAGATATATGTAATCAAGCCGCAATACTTGTCCATTGATCAGGATCAACAGAAGATACTTATCCAAAACAAATATCTTCATTGGCCCAAAGCATGAATGTCAAGCAGGCAGTACTCCAGTATCGCAGAGTCCTATTCACCTTCGGCATCATGCCTGTACATCGCTTTTTCAGGCGCAATCTTTTCAAGAGCGTCGGTCATATCCAGTCGCACATCCGAGTCCCAGTTCTCATTCAATGTGAGTCCAGCAGAAGTATGCTGCATAAACAAATTGAGAAGTCCTACTTTGTATTCTTTAAGCTCTGGCAGACTTTGAACAACTTCATCCGTGACGAGATAACAGCCCCGCGTGCGCGGGGTCAGTGCAAAAGTTTTCTGCGACCAAGACATTATGGATTTGTCTAAACTCGGCCGATTCGATACTTTTGGGATAATGTAAATGTTGACGAAATATAAAGCAAAAATGATTATCAAGCTGATGAAGTTCATAGATATATGGTCGACCTTGCTGAAAATGTGGTTCCAGAAGCACAGAATTGCATACTTCTTGACGCCGCACTATTCGCTCCACAACAATGAACAAAGAAATCTTAAGAGACGACTTTCACGTGGAATGATTAACAAAGTTGCTACTTTGATAAAACCAAATTTATCGGAAAGTAAGACGCAAATTGAGGCAAAGAGATCTTAAATTAGGACATAGCTGCGTAATGATAGGAACTATTGTGGCCCTTGTGGTGAGACTTCTGGCCGTCCTGGCGATGATGCGTCGTGCGCAGCAAAAGAAGTCCTTAACAAACGAGGGAATAGCTGCTGCCGTTTTGGTCGGCTTTGTCCATGCTATTCATCCATGGTCGATCTTCACTGTTCTTTTATTTGCGTTTTTTATTACTGGAACTGCGTTTACCAAGGTGCATTCAATTCTATCAATTCCGTACAATAATATTGTCCGAGATGAAACTAGATCAAGATCATAAGCTAACTAACTAGGTCAAAGCAGATAAGAAAAGGCTACTTACGGTCAGCTCGAGCGGTACCGAGGGGGGTGAAGGACCAAGAAATGAAATACAAGTTCTTGCAAATTCTTTAGTAGCCACAGTGTTGATTATATTGCACCTCTTATTCGAATCTAAGGCCTGCTTCAGTTCCAGTGTCCTTGTCGTCGGTATCGTAACGTAAGTACGAATTCGTCCTGTATCATTTACAAATCTAACAGGTTCGCTAGTCAATACGCAGCCGTTACAGCAGACACTTGGTCCTCTGAACTGGGAATTCTGTCGCAAGAACGGCCATTCTTAATTACAACTTTTCGTCCCTGTCCGCCAGGCACTAATGGAGGTGTTTCGTCTGCTGGACTTGCAGCTGGTATGGCAGGAGGAGCTTTAGTAGGTATACTAGCGGCCTTATTCGCACCATTCTGTTCATCATGGAATTTCTTGAGTAGACTACAGTTTGCGTTTGCGATCATGCTAGCTGGTCTTGCTGGATCGATCTTAGACTCAATACTTGGGGCGTTGTTCCAGGAATCTGTCGTCAATGATCGAGGCGTCATTATCGAAGCTGCAGGTGGTAGAAAGCAAACTGTCAAAGGGAAACACATCTCCGGTAAAAATATTCTAAGCAATAATGGAGTCAATCTCGCAATGGCAACCATTATGCCTCTGTTTTCCATGTTTGTTGCATGGGCTGTCTTTCGCTTCGAATAATATGTATAATAGCAGTGCGGATAAAAACATAAGCTAGATAAAATACATTCCCTGAACCAATTACATCATCTGGCTTGTTCGCCTTCCACGAAAGTCAGTGCATTCTCTCTCGTGATAGCTGCGATCGAAGAAATCTTATTGTTGAAAAGCACGCCATAGAAATTATCAGCAACGTAAATCATTTCATTTCTAAAAGTTGTGCAAATAAACTGAGCACCCTGACTATTTCCATCTTCGTCGATCTCCGACTGCGATGCAAGCTCATGGATCATCGATGCAACTGCAGTACGATACTGAGCGTCAAGGTTAGCATCGATCTCATCAAACAAATAGAAAGGAGCCGGATCTGTTCGTTGGATGGCGAAGATCAGGGCCAGCGCACATAACGATTTCTGACCGCCGCTTAATTGTTCGATTCGTTGCTGCTCATCTGATTTCGAATTGAAAGACACCGAAATCGATACACCAACGTAATTTTCGACCGAAGAACTCTGCCGGCCTTCATCCACGGACTCCGCCTCGTCGTCTTCGTCTTCGTCTTCGTCTTCATCTTCTCTAACCTTTCCTCGCATCTCTTGATCCATCCTCTTCTGCATAATTAGCCGACCACGTCCAGCTGGAACCAATTTCTCGAAAATCTCGGCAAACGCCTTTGCAACTTGTTTAAAAGTGCGCTCGATAGCTTCATCTTTGCGCTGATCGAGAACTTGGATTAACTCCTCGATAGAAACTTGCGATTTGTTCAGCTCCTCCCGGCGCGTAATCAATGCCTCCCTTTGTCGCGTGAAATTTACATATTGTTCGAATGCTTTCTTGTTTATATGACTGAATGCTTTAAGTTCTTCATTCAATTTCTGCAACCGTTTAAGCATTGTCTCAGACTTGATCTGATCATATTTTTTCTCAAATGCCTCCTCAGGTAATGCGCCTAAATCACGAATATTTCGAATCAGTTCATTCTTGCGCTGGACCAATATACCTCGTCTCGCCATTCCGCGCTCTAGATGTTTTTGTTCTCGCTCGATCGATCGCGCTTCGTCGAGTTGAAGCTCTTGGAGTTTTGACATCTCGCTCAATTTCGCAGCTACCTCACTTTCGAGATCTTCACGCTCTCGCTGGAATTCTTCAATTTTAGCAACATTATGTAGTACACTATCCTTTGTATGGTTAATCGAATCTGTCAGCGATTGAACATCAGCACCATCGACTTTCTCGATATCTTGCTCTAAGCCATCGGTACGCAATTGGTCACGACGCATGTACAAAACTTGCTGCAATTCAATTTCCAGTAGAACCTTTTCCTGCTCAATAGTAGACCGGGTGTTCGAAACCTCGGCATCCTGAGCTCGCAGATTCTGGATGCGAGTACCTAGGACAGAAAGCTCTTCGGTTTCTGCTGGAGATAGGTTTCGTTCAAACGAAGATCGCATCTCTTTGCTAAGACTATCTAGCTGCTGTCTCAGTGAATTAAGATCTGTAACCGTACTATCAAACAATTGTTGTTTTGTGGATAGATTCTCCTTCAATCGGCTTTCTCGGTCCCGATTTTGCTGTAAAACATCCTTCATTGACACTAGACTCTTGATCAATTGCTGCCACTCAGCTTCAATCTGGGTTGCGTCTCCGACCAACTTGGTGATTTCCTGATCTTTCTTATTGATCTCTCGCACAATATCTTCACAGCGATTCCGAATTTTCTCGTACTCATCACGCCAATAACGGATACCTTTAACCGCATCAATGCGCGAACGTCGATGGTCATGATATCCGCCCGTTAATACACCTTTCTTGTCTGCTTGATCACCTTGCAATGTGATAGCGCTAAGTCCATGGGACCGAGCATACTGGGAACTGGATTCTAAATTATAACAGATGATGGTTTTCGAAAACACTTGTTCAACTGCTTGTCTGTACTCAGATCGATATCTTAGCTTTGCAATCAGCGGGATAACTTCATCAGAATGAGGATAAATCACTTTTTTGGAACGCAAGCGATTCAATGGCATGAATGTGACCCGACCAAGTCTCTCCCTATTTAAGATCTCCATGATTCGGCTCGCTGTGGCATCAGTATCCACGACAACATGGAACAAACTATTTCCGGCTGTGACCTCCACTGCAGTTTTATATTTGTCGTCTACATCAAATAACTCACACAGCGGACCATAGACTCCATCCAGCGACAAACGTTTCGTGATCTGTCGAACAGCACTCAGGCCAGCACTTTGCGACCTATCCATGGTACCGGAAAACATTCTTTCTGCTCGGTCAAGCTCAGAACGCGTATTATCAAGCTCAGACTTGGTTTTACTATCTTCTCTCCAAAGTTCTTTCCGACTATCGAGAAGTACATCGCGAGCTGCCTTGATTTGTGCCTGCTCAGAATGAAACTTGTTGAGCTTTTCCTCAGCAGATTCGAGATTGACATTTATATCTTCAGTTGATTTTCGGACTTCATCTAACCGTTTCTGAAGATCTTGCATCTGCAATTGGATATCTTGACGAAGAGATTCGCGCTGATCAATTGTATTCGAAATATCCTGAATTTCTTTGCGAAGCCAGCGATCACGATCAGCTTTAGAGGAAAATCGGGCATTTCGTCCTTGCTTTCCATAAAGGAGCTGCTGCGTACCTTCCGCATCCGCCAAACTAGTCGATTAGTTGAATCATATACACCTTTGATACGAATACATACGCTTTCTTTATCTCCAGTTCACGGGTCAAAGCCTCTTCGAAGGCAGGTGTAAGTTGCGTTAGTCGATGTTCGGACTCTTGGATTTTCGCAACAACATCTCTAAGCTCCTGCTCTCTTCTGGAAATGTTATCCAGATTTTGTTGTTCCTCATCGTGAGCGTTTCTCAGTTGCACTTCCAGCTGAGCTTGATTCCGTATCAACTCGCGGTGATCCTGTTCACAGTGTTTTGTGTCTGAATCTATAAACTCAATTCGGTGCTTCAGAGAGTTAATCTCGTTCTCGAGCGACTGAATCACATTATCTCGTTCTGCAAATTCAGATAGTCTATCGTTATTGAATATCGAATTGCGTGCACGTTCATCTTCGATTTGCTCAAGATGAGAATTTATTTCTTTGAGCTCACGATCTTGAAGGACGTACTCGTAAGATCTGCGCTCTCTATCTTTTTCTTGAAATTCTTTCAGTTCTTCTTTCTCCTCCTCAAGCTCATTCAGTCGTTCATCGAGCGACTCAAGAAGCTCGTCAACCTTTTCCCGTTTCGTGTTGGATTCAGTCATTACCTTTAGGGAGTCCACACGACGCTGTTCGTAAACCTGAGTACCGGCTACTTCTTTCAATAAAACAAGGCGTTCCGCGTCTTTCGCATTCGTAAGTGCCGTAACTCGACCTTGAGGGACGATGTAGTAAGGATTTGAACGAGAGAAACCCGCGCTTTCAAGCAGATTCATGACATCCGATTTACTATTACATTAATATTTCAATTCGAAAAAAGACCAAAGACAATACCTAGCGCTTTTACGATCAAGAGAATATTCATCTTTTTTTAGTCCGATCGTGCGTCGCAATATAACTTCATCAGCACCGGTAGGAAATCGACGATCAGAATTGTCGAAAATTATCTCGACGTACGCGCTCATCACCGCAGTACCTGATCCTTCGTGAAGCAACGCCTGTCGCTCTTCGCGACTCATGTGTGTATACGCATCACTCAATACAAATCGAATAGCTTAATATAGCGTGAGACATTCTGAGAACAAATTGAAAGCAAGATATACATACCAGCAAAGAAATTGCTTTTACCAGACCCATTCCTGCCAACTTTTTGATTTTAGAATACCTATTCCGAACTTATATAGATCATGAAATTACCTATAACATTATGATGAGGACTAAATGGCTCAGTCACTGTTTGGTCCTTATAGGACTTGAATCCTTGGATAACGAGCTGGAACGAGTTAGTACTAGAAACTGAAAATGAAGTCGACGGCTCTACCTGCTTGATATGCATTCTAGCACTCTGTTATGAAAACAAGGATTTGAGTAACTTCTATATCTACTCGCACTAGATCTGATGCCGAAACAATGCTGCTGGTAGTCTCGCTGATTGAACAGTTCACGCGTCGTTTCACGCGTTTACTGCGCGTCTTATAATACACTAGCCCCGTTATTGCTGTCATGTGATAGTGATCACCGGACCTGACTTAATTGATAAATCCATCTACAAAGCGCTATTCTCTGGATAAGACGTTATTTTGATGAGAGACGGTTCAATAACTAAGACAAGTACGAGCTAGGGGAGAGATTGTGCCAACTTATCAGGACGGAAGCACTCACGATGAGCGGCGAATTGCGCCAGAAATGGGATACTGTCGAGCGTGACACGCGCCGGCCGATGAACATTTATCCGCTAAAAGCTCCGCAACTGAGCTATGAAGTTGTTGATCGTCGGGAAGCGATAGTGAAGATCTTGGATTCATGGGATTATCTGGCAATGAGAGCCATGGCGTTGAATGAGGTATGTAGAGATTCGAATCTAATGCGTGACCAACTGGATGCTGATATACGCCATAGACCCCGGCGCAGGCCAAGTTAAGGCTACTCAAAGCATTGGCACAAAATACTGCTAGTCAGTGAATCTGATAGCTGATCAAATTTATTAAAATGACTGTAGCTGGAATAGAACTTTTTATATGAGTTTGAGGTTAGTTTAAAACTTCCTGAATGCTTATTCCCACCTCTACAGACATCATAACTAGGATCAATAAGTTGCACAATAAGCATTACATGCTACTACAAATGATAACATTGTATCATATATAAATACATATATTATTTTAACCTGGCCGAACAAACCCATGCAAAACAGCAAATTGAAGATGAACAAGTATATACGTGCTAGACTCTACCCATATTTCCTCATATAAAAGTTACTGTAATGGCTCAGAAGACGTACTGAGCCGATTAAGATGCAAATAAACATCAGTTCCATATCCCTCCATGCTGATTAGTTTCAAGTCTCCGCCGAAATAGCGAGCATATAGTCGAGAAAGTGGGAGACCGTACCCGAAACCGGCCATGGGAGCTTTAAAGTCTGAGTTGTTTTCGTCAGGGTCCAAAGAAGGCGTCGATTGCACCGTGGTATACATATATGTCCAAACGAGAGGAATTGCACTTCGAGGGATTCCGCCACCTTCGTCTGAAATTTTGATTGTAATGTCTTCTTTTCCCTCAGCAACGATTAGTTTGACAGGAGGGAATTCTGAAGCGTCCGCTCCATGTGTTTCAACCACGGCCCGCAATGAGTTTTTCAGCGTCTCGAATAACATGTGTGATAAATGGCCCGGAACATACATAAAGTTTAAATCAGGTTTGCATACGAGCTGGACCGTTGGAGCAGCAAACAACCCATAGTAATCCTCGCAAATGAACCTAGCGCTCTCTATAGCTTCCATAGCTAACTCGCGAAGATTAGTCTTTGTACAAATGACACCAACATAGTTATCGCGTGCAGGTCCTTCAGATATAGATATATGCTGACCGATTAACATTCGGATTCCAATACGAGACATATAAAACCGATCCAAAAAAGATTGTATAGTGGAGTCAATCTGCATGCGTTGACGAGATAGCTTGTATTCGTTGATACCCTGCGCGACAGTAGCAACGACTGGATCATGACGCCGCTTAATGTTTGATAAGCATTTCGTGAATTGTTTGTTGTATTCGTAGATCTCGGGAGACCATTTAATATGATCATCAAGAAGTACGTAATATCTTCGATTGTTAAGACGTGACCGTTTGCGAGTGGCCGGCGGTCCTTTGTGCTCGTCTTCGAGTGACGGGTTCGCGGTGGTTTCTGCCAGCGTAGTTCTTGTGTGGCCGTTGGAATGCTTTTTTTGAGCTTCGATTAACAAATCGCGTAACTCTTTCGGTATTTTTGGTCTCGGCAGCTCGGTAAGATCTTCAAATGACTGTGCATACCAATTACGAACTCGCTGAATAGAGGGCATATCAGAGAGGCCATCAGGAAGATGATCCAATTCTCGAACTCGATGTGCAAGCCGAATTGGCAGTTCCTCCGAAAGAAACTGCGCTCCTCGAAAAAGTGTTCCCGCGTTCGGTCGCTGGCCAAATTGAACCTTTGCAAAAGAAGTTTAGTCAGTATAAAACAAAGTCATTTCACGTTGCTAACAACTAAGAGTGGTCTTGGCCGGCCGGGCGGAAAACAAACCATGACCCGACGACCATCGTCAACAAGGCAACATACCATTTGACGAAGTGAAACACCTGTTGCAGGAAAGGACGAGTAATGGGTGATTTTCTCAGCGAGATTCTCAGTCAGTCGCCACGACATGATGACGTCTTACTCGACTGTGCGAAGAAGAAATCACTAGATGAACGAACAGCCGGACAAGATAGTTTTCTATCTCTTTTGCTCTGACTGAGAGCAGACGAACAAGTGTGCAACTACAAAGAACCAGAGAGAGTGTAGAATACAAACTCAATACCAAACGTTCGAAAGCTCTCTGACTTTGTCGCACTGTATAGCCGTCAGTTTCTCGCTAGAAATGTTGCTGTGCCATCTCTCGCGCAAAGGTCACAAACATTTTGGTCCTCCTCGGTCGGGGATCCGACAAACTATGATTGTCGGCGGGGCCCCGCAAGTCTTCACGTGAACTAGTCAGGTGACTATCATCAGGTGACAATTCTCATGTGATACACTCACGTGCTGAATAACAGAGCCGAGAGAGAGGATAATGAGAGCAAATGAGAGAGACATTGGAATAATAGTAAATTTCTAATTCTAATTGGCAGATAAGCAAACCTAAAACCCTGGAAACTAAGAAAAATATAATCAACAAAAGTAGGTCAACAGACAATTAAGATTCAGATGTCCATTTCAATCAGATTTTCAAAGACTTCAGTGCCAGATCTGGTACTGCCGTTGCCTGCTCCATCTACATCTCTGCCAGTTTCAGCGGTCAAGCAGTGGATCAGACGAGAGAGACCAGCAGATACTGCGCGTCGCCGACTTCGTCTGATTTATGGAGGCCGAGCTTTGGCGGATTCAGATGACTTGACAACGTCTCTGAAACCTCTTGTCGCGTATTACAGCAGTATGCATGACAAGACTGCAGGCGAAGATGATGAAGACGCTGATTCATTCACACTCTGGCTACTATGTTCAGTGGGTGAGGTGCTTAATGACGAAGAACTTGCTCAGGCTACAGATACAGGTAGTCAACCTACGCAGACGACGACCCCGGCTCCTTTAGGGTTTGACAGACTACGGTCAGCAGGCTTTTCAGAGCTTGATATTGCCCAACTGAGATCTCAGTTCGCCCGTCTCCATGGAGGTACTGTAACAGCTGACTCAGATGCAGCCCGACAACTAGAAGAGCGGTGGATCGACGAAGGTGCAACGGCTCCAGATACTCTTCCCGACGGAAGTCCTGTCGGGGTATATGAAGACCTGCTATTAGGCACTTCGGTCGGATTTTTCCTAGGCTTTGTCGCTCTGTTTTTCCTCCGCGAGGGTGCTGTGTTTTCAAAGCGCCAGCAGATGGCTATCATTGCTGGAATCATCATAAATCTCTCTTTTGGAATCCTGCGAGTGTACTATTAATCTCTTGTTTACTTTTAGTTTTGGATATTGGCATGGTATATGGAGTTTTGTATTTGCCTGTTAATTAGAATGCATTTTAGTTCTCCTTGTCTAGGCTTTTGCCTGCTAGTCGAACCCAGCTATCATTTACAATAAATTCGGAAAGCAGATCTGAATTTTGTTAGTAAACAACCAGAGAAATCAGGATTAGGTTGTGCAACTTGCTATTGATTCTGTCGATTTGCAGGTCCGTACAGTCTTGGTCGATTGATTTAACGGTCAAGCGAATCCATTCATAAGACGGTACAGCGAGACAAAATCCGATTTCTTTAATAGATAGAAAAACTGCGAGAACCGCGGTCGCAGTCGTAAACCATGGTTCAAACCGCGCATCGCTGTCCAGACTAATAAACTTTGGAATCTTGTATATCTGTACGGCCCATTTCACAGCCACGCAACCGATCTGGGACTCGACCAAGGGCACGATTCCACAAGCCAGCATAGTTTCGCGTTCACTATCGGCATTTTTTAGTTGCGCGGACCCGCCGTACTGTTTCGAATTGCCGATAGTATCTGCGAAATATTGGCTTCCTCGCAGAGCGCCAATCCCAGCAGCAAGAGCATTTTCTAATATCAGATTGTCATGTGCAAATACGGTATCTATTGTTGTAGAGAATCCCAGAGCACGTAGAAGCACCAGCTCGTAATGTACCATCCCCGCTCTTAGAGCTTCGTATTCATACGAGGGTACAGCTAAAGGAAATTGAGTAGCATCCGGATGAATTAATCGATAGGCTGGCACCAGCAGTTCTCGAGGTCGTCTTTGAGATTCTGTCGTTTTACTAGCTAAAGATAAAGCAGCTACTGCGAGAGTCTACACATGTCAACAAATGTAATTCATAATTGAGTTATAAAAATTCACTTACAAATTCATCGGATTCTAGCGATTCGTTCTGCTCGGACTCAAATTTCGATATTTCCTCTTGGTACCGATGGAAATAAGACAATGCAGTACTATCCTGAATCAATACACAAGTATAAACTTCCTTTCGTTCGGACCTACCATAATGTATGAGAAGACCTATAGATCAGTAATGTTCGTAGTGAAGATCAGTACACCGACACATACAACCGCACAATCATGCTCAATAAGCTCATGAGCTCTATTCCAGTTTGAGTCGCAACGACGATCGGGGAATCAATTGAACCATTTCTTTCTGCACTGCGAATATGCGAGATGTCATTCAGACCGTCATGCTGGTCGTTGGCCGGACTCTGTCTTGACTCTGAATGCTTTGAATTTTCGACCGGCTCGTTCAACTCATTTCTAGGTCTTCGTTTCCTATCCCTTGTCTCTCTTGATTTCGAGCTCCGGTTATGATATTTTCGTATACGAGCCTGCTGCCGGCCATAGTCGTCATCACGACGAGACATATCTACAACCTTGTTTACAAAGTGAATTGAATATTCTGGAGGTGATTACTGAACTCGTCTGCTTGGGATATATGGCCATGCGGCTCAGCTTGATGAGCCATATAAAATTCAATATAACTATTGGAAGAAGTAAACTGAAAAGAATTATGAATGAGATCTTAATTGTAGGCAAGTTAAGAGCAATGCTGTGCATAGAATACACTAGTCGGTGTAGAAACCAGGACAAGCACAATGTAGAAGCGGGATTAATGAGCAAGACACGTGTTCAGCTTGTCAATTGAGTGTAGATTAAATAATATGACATGAGAAATTTATGACTTGATTAGTATAATATGATTTCGGATCTAATTGTGTCGATCTTAAGGCTTTATTGCATGTGTTTAGCTTAATAATCTCCGTCGACAGCTGTTTTAAATTAGTTTGTGTTTAGTTTGCATTGTCATAACAATATCAAACTTACGCTCTTGCATTGACGGAGGCACATTTCGTTCATATTTAGATCCTAAAATTGTCAGACAACACCAAACCAAATAGCAAACAATCAATAGTCTACTCACCACCAGGACGAGAAGGAGGAATATAGGGATCTGGATGTCGATTTGCTCGTAGTTTCGCCTCGCCATCAGAAATAAGTTGCTAGTGCCAATTAGACTAAATATTCATCCCCATAAAAACGAAACTGAATGCATACCTTGATCATTCGCGGATCCGAAACTTCCTTGTTCTTTTCAAACGCAGCGCGGATCTCGAGCGCTTCCTGGCGCCAGATATCCCGGCGAATAGTCCAACTCAAGGACGTTCGCAGTGCACGGCGATACATCGAATAAACTTGCGGAGCATAAATTGACTGAGCAGATGCCATTTTTTTTTTCCTTCCGTTCTTTCAACGTATTTTTCAAGTATCAACAACACTTCCTTAAGCTCAAAATTGTAGTTAATTCCTAAGGTCAGCTAATCTTCGCGGTTTCTCGTTCGTCGCCGCACGTGCAGCAATATGTCCACATCTGTGACATAACTGAACAAACATGAATCAGTTCAAACATCCTTGTCCTGGTGAGACAACAACGCCCGTTATACGCATGATATATACATATTCACGTCGTCCAATCATCCCCACAACATTTCCACACTCATCCAATCACATGGTACCAATCTTGTACGCAGATCCGACCTTGCCGGCGGTTGGCGCGGCGCTGTCGGATCCGTGATGGCTTACACGTGACACTGCGGATGAATGTCTCCGCCATTGGGGTAAGCTGGGATGGGTCACTGGCGAGAGGGACAGTAGACCAGGCTTGAAAGGTCGAGTAAGTCAAAGGCCATTTTCCTCTTCACTGAGTTCTTTCTCCTTTGCTCGTTTTGTCCGTCTGGAACTCTCGTTTTCCTCACGATAACTGCGTGTTTGTTTATTTGATTTTATTTTTGCCAGATTTCAATGCTTTCTTCTGTCGCGTCTCGCTCTTTTGCGCGCGCGTCGTTCGCTGTCGCTGCTGCCGCTGCTAGAGGCTCGGCTGCTGCTGTTGTTGGCCGTCCTAATGTTTTTGCTCCGGCACTGCCGACTTTTGCGCTCCGAGGATATGGTGTGTTTTTTTTTTAATTTCTATTGTTCTGTTTGTGATTCGAGAGACGAATGATGTGAGAGATCGCTGAGCTGCCGTACCTGGAACTACAGGTTGTCTGCGCTGATATCGGCGTAGTTCGGCGGATATCTGTCTTTTTTTTTTTTGTCTCCGAACAACTTTACTATCAGTTTCATGGAAAGTAATATCTATAAATTGCTAACAATTGTTATTAGCCGTCACTACCGTGCCTGTTCCTCCTATGGCTGAATCCATTACCGAGGGCACTCTCAAGCAATGGGTTAAACGTATGTTACAATTCATTTCTCTACACAATATCCGTTGATTTACGGAGAAGCACAGTTTGCATCTTGCACTCGATTTGACTTGCGCTGAACCGAGTTTGTTTTGATCTTTGCTTTTTGGCTTCAATTGGATCAATTGCATTCCAAACCAGTCTTCGTAAACTAACTTAGTCTAGAGGTTGGCGAATACGTCGAACAGGATGAGGAAGTCGCTTCTATCGAGACTGACAAGGTAGGTCATTGTAATCTCTCGAAGCGCCGCATCCGACACGATCCGTTCGGATCCAATTTGGTGACAGCCTGTCGAGATGACCGAATATTTCTCGTTTTATGTACTAATTCCACTTCTAGATTGATGTTGCAGTCAATGCTCCTGCTTCCGGTGTAATCACCGAAGTACTTGCTGCTGAGGAGGATACTGTCACTGTTGGTCAGGATCTGTTCAAGATTGATACTGATGCTACTGGTGGATCTGCTCCCGCGGCTCCTAAGGAAGCGCCAAAGGCTGAAGAGCCCAAGGCTGCTGCTGCTGCTCCTGCTGCTGCTGCTCCTACTCCTACTCCTTCTGCTCCCGCCCCCAAGGCTGCTGCTCCTCCACCTCCTCCTAAGGCCGCCCCCAAAAAGGCCGAGCCTGCTCCTTCCGCGCCTGCCACCATCGGCGGACGCGAGGAGCGTCGTGTCAAGATGAACCGCATGCGTCTGCGTATTGCTGAGCGTCTGAAAGAGTCACAGAACACTGCTGCTTCGTTGACCACTTTCAACGAGGTAGATATGTCTAATCTCATGGAGTTCCGCAAGAGCTACAAGGACGATATTCTTAAGAAGACTGGTGTAAAGATTGGCTTTATGTCGTTCTTTTCCAAAGCTGTTTGTGTCGCGGCTAAGGACATCCCTGCTGTTAACGGAGCTATTGAGGGACCTAATGGTGGAGACACTATTGTTTACCGTGACTACGTCGATATCTCTGTTGCAGTTGCAACCCCGAAGGGTCTTGTGACCCCAATTGTGCGCAACGCTGAGACTATGTCATTGCTTGAGATCGAGACTGCTATTCATGATCTGGGTGTCAAGGCTCGTGACGGAAAGCTTACGATTGAAGACATGGCGGGTGGCACGATTACGATCTCTAACGGCGGTGTTTTCGGTTCGCTGATGGGAACCCCGATCATTAACTTGCCGCAGACGGCAGTGCTTGGTCTCCATGGTATCAAGGAGCGCCCTATTGCGGTGAACGGCAAGGTTGAAATCCGCCCGATGATGTACCTTGCTCTTACTTACGATCACCGGTTGTTGGATGGAAGGGAAGCCGTCACCTTCTTGAAGACCATTAAGGAGTACATTGAGGATCCTCGGCGGATGCTCCTGTAAGTGGTCTGAGGTACGATCTTGTTTAGGAAATAGCATGCAAATAAACACATATTGTATTTAGATGTTTACGATATGGAATGAAATGACTACGTAGTATCCTACATTATAACATCCTTTTCTTTTGCATCTATCTTGATGCACGTATCTCCCATCAGACTTAAGCGATCTAGACATGTGACTATAGTCTTGAGCACGTGATACGAGCTAGTGGGGTGGCTGGTGAGGGATACCGCCTCTCGGCTGCTTCAGGCTGGCGCGCTTGATCTGATTTCTTGCAGCCTGCGGTTTTGATAGCGGATTATATTTCGGAAGGTAAAATAGCGCGAAACAAGTGCTCACAGTCGGCCTTTTAAATTTATAGTTTGCAAAATAAATTTGTGCTCAATTGCACGGAATTCCACAATAGGAGTACAGCGCTAAGTTTACTGGCTGCTTCAGTTGTACCACCGACTTGCTGGTAGGCAGACTCAACGTCGGTCGTGGTTGCTCTCAGGGTCTCGTTGAGCCTGGTTTTTTGGTTGGATTGCGACACGATTTCTGACCATTAATTTTTTATTGCATTCTGTCGAAATCTTTGCGTTTGCTTTTTGATTTCGCTTGATTTTTACTGTCATACAGCTTTTTTTCCTTCCGAGTGTTCGCCTGTTGCTGCTTTCGCTATTGCTGCTCCGCCAACGCTACCACGCCCTCCTCACAACTGCTATTGTACTGTACAGTCAGTCGTTTGTTCCACCCGCTGGGCTCCACCACCACCATCCCCCTATTTTTCACACACTTCACTGTGCGCTGCTTCTTCCATTAGCCCAGAACAACTCCAAATTCAAGTTCAAATTCTTCTAATACATATATTACAGTTGCACCCTGATGTCGTCTCTCCAGCGCCGTCGTGTGACTACCGCTAGCTCGGGGTCATCTACTGCTGCAGAGCAGCCTGGATCTCCCGTCGCTTCGGAGCCTTCCTTCCACTCTGAAACCTTCTCGGGTTCCAATGGCCATAAGATCGCCTACGACCCGCGAGATCTAGAAGAAGGTGATGAGCGTTCTCGTCAGCCTCGTCTTACATTAATGGAGGAAATTCTCCTTATGGGATTAAAAGATAAACAGGTACGTCTTCCCCTTAGTGTCGTCGTCACCAAGCACTTATCCTGGTCGAGAGACCTGCAATCAATTTCATGAAATTCCATTATAGCTTTTATAGTTAAGGAAGCTTGATGAAGTTTAATATTATTAAATAATTTTCTGTGACTTTTGTTGGCGTATATTGTGACGATTGTTGCTAATACTAATACTTACTCGGTCGCAGGGATATCTGTCTTTCTGGAACGACAACATCTCCTATGCTTTACGTGGATGTATTATACTCGATCTTGCTTTCCGTGGTCGAATCAGTATGCAGCGGGACCCGGCCCGGCGTCGTTTACCTTTGAGTGACCGTCTGATTGAAGTTGTCGATGATCGTTTAACAGGCGAGGTTCTTTTAGATGAGGCGTTAAAGTTGATGAAGTCGTCCGAGCCTATGTCAGTAGCGACTTGGATTGATCTCATGTCTGGCGAGACTTGGAATCTGATGAAGATTGGATATCAACTTAAACAAGTTCGGGAACGTCTTGCGAAAGGGCTTGTCGACAAGGGCATTCTGCGGACCGAGAAGCGGAACTTTCTGTTGTTCGACATGGCCACGCATCCTGTATCTGACACTGGTGCCAAAGATGAAATTCGACGGCGCACTATCAGTGTATTAACAGCACGTACAGTGATCTTGAATTCGAGTCCTTTGATCCCTGAGGAAGTGCCGTTCCGGTATCTCCGTACAGTTGCAATGGTGTGTGCAGCATATGCGGCAAATGTTCTTGAGAATGCGCTGTCGTCTCTTGGCCACGACGAGCGCGACCGGGCATTTGTTCGAGTCGACGAGCTTCTAGGTGAATATTCTCAATGGCCATTTGCTGCTCGACCAGGAGTAACTACTGGAGGAGTCGGAGTGAATCTTGCGCAGGAGATTTCTGACGAACTGAATGGTAGCAAGGACAAGGAATTGCAAGTTGAGGTTGTAGCTGCTGCTCTGAATGTTTTTACTCGGTTAGATTCTATTTTATAATAAGATCATGTTTGTTTATCTTCTGTTGGGTTTTTTGTTGTTCAAGTTTGTAATTTATTTTGTCGCATAATCTAAATCCCGCAAGACGTATGCCCGTATATTATTATATGAACTTGATTGTCAAATAGAATGGAACCGATTTTTTAAATGCTAGCTGTAAGCCAATATAAAAATAAATGCGGTTTATGTCTCACAGAAATGGAAATTTAGTTTTGTGTGTCAAGTTAAGACTTTTGCGTTAATCAATTGATCAAGATACTAATATATTCATCAGATCCTTGGAGATAATTAATTTATCTGATTTTGATACACTTTCGCCCACAAAGCCAACATACAGGTAATCTGAATCCAATCAGCTCTCGACATCAGTCATTATTGTGTCAACAACTTCCACTTGTGGAAGATCGATAATTGTACCGTCACAATTCTTAGGATCCACTGATTTAGCATCGCCCTTTTCCAAGCTATCATTCTCAGAATACAGATGACGATCAACAGCTTGCACTAGCGTGTCCAAAAGATCGTTACGGACAAACACAAGGAAATATGGAGTCCCTGCAGTTTCATCGTATCCAGCAGAATTGACCCCTTCGCTCGTTTGTCCGGCGAAAGGCATCACTTCTTGGTCTGTCACGTCTGTAACTTTCTCGTCGTTGTACTTGCGAAACTTTTTTCTCTCGAAATCGTAGATGTATATCCAGTAGTGTCCAAATGTAGCCTGTCCACGATGGATAAAGACAGAATGAATTCGGTATCCTAGATTCTGCAAGTCGTCAAAATGCGTGCGCATTTGTTGCGTCAACCTCTCGAGTTCTTCATCAATGCAACGAACTCTCTCATGAATTCGCTCTATTTCTTGATTAAGTCCACATACAACCTCAGATAGTACCGCCGCAGAGCGGATATCTTTGCCCGTCTGCGACTCATCCTTCATCTCCGTATTCAATAGTGTCTCAGCATCGATTTCTTTCTCCTCCTCGGATCGTAGATTACGCGTCATATCCTCTACAATTCCTTCAACTTGCTTGAGCCAATCCCGTGTGATTGACAGATTGTTCGCACTATTGCCTATTTCCCCATTGACTAATTTATCCCGCTCATTCACTAATCGCTTCTTTTCTTCCTGCCATTGCCACAACTGCTCTCGTCGTTGTTGAATATCGATTCCGGAAACGTTCAACTGATCCATATATCTGTCCATATATACCATTTGATCGAAAATCAGCGGCGCATTACTTTTATATGCTCGTCCTTGTTTGCGATCAAACTGCACTCGTTGCACCTGTACTTGTAACACCGGTGGCAGCTGCTGTAAAGTGACAAACCTCCGTGCCGGACGATCATCCAGATTGACAGTTTCCACAGAAAAATAGGCGTCTAATGCTTCGTACAAGTCCCGAGCTCCATCCGCAACATCAACAATTAAGTGACTGAAACGTTCCTCTTTCGTTCGAATAGAATCTTTACCACCCGTAGTGGATGTAGCAATCAATGTTTGCTTTGTTTTTCCGTAAAACAAATCTTTGATTAAGTCAATCTGCTCACCATCGTCATCGACACTCTCTGGCTTCAGCGCAGATTCTAGCTGAAATAAAACGTTGTCAATACACTCCGTCACGTCTTGCTGCGATCCAAACATCATATCTGAATCATTCCGTGGCGGAAGCTGCGGTGGAATAGTCGATGAGCGCGTCAAAGCTGCTGAACGAGAGGGCAATGAAGGAATAGCGTTTTCGTGCTCTTGGCTATGATCTTCAGTTCCACTGACATCAGCTTGCTTTTCGTCTGATTGAACCCCCTCACAATCGGGAATATCGTTTGTTTCTTTCGAAATCGAAAATGTCTCGTTCATTAAATTATCAGATGTAATATCACTGAGAGCAACACGATCCAGCGCTGGAACCTCAGGTTCGGCATGAGGTCCAATCTTCTTGGATTGGACTACATTTTCCTTCTCCTCCTCGTTTTGAAATTGAACGGACGCAGATTGACTTTCCTCCAAAGTCATTGGCCCTTCAAGAGATTGCTCTAAAGAACCTGATGCTATTTCGACTGTGCTAGCACGACGCATATCTTCCAGTGCTTCCTCAGAGCTAACCAGTGCAAGATACGCAAGCTGATGACGTGGTTCAACAGCAGCAACAGGTGAATTAATCATGCTGTCGAACAAAGTCGCCAGCTCTTTCACGAAATCAAGTGCTCGATTGATTTCCCATTGCGTTACTTTCCGTCCACCAATGCGCTTATCACTGGCAAGAGAATCCGAAAGTAATTCCGCACCTGCTTCAGTCTCAAATGAGAGAATCATCTCGCGTAATGGTTTGACAGTGAAGTAAAACTGCAGTAAAGAGTTTAAGTAGCAGGTGTTTCCGATGTTATGAAGACCAACAGGCTCGGATTCAGAGACTTCAGCAGAGATCGAATAATCCTTATCACCGGTATCCAAAAAATTCTTCAACAGCGCACTCTTCCGGGTGAGAACAATTGCTTTCAATGCATTTCGCATCGTGAGAATTTCCTCCGGACTGTCTTCCACGCGAATGGAATATACAGCTAGAATATGTTCATCTTCCATATCTTTCTGAGCGCCTAATACATTATATGCTTCGTCGATGTTCGGAACGGGTCCAGTCAAATCATGAGAATCAGCATACGACAACATCTTTAAACTTGTCCGGGTTTTAGAAAGCACCAAAAAGGCATGATCTAGTAAATCTCGCTTGTCAGGAAATTCACTGCGGTTGATTTCGTACGATGAAATAATCATCTCATCTGTCGTACTTGGTTTGGCTCCCAAAAGAGAATAACTGCTCTCTTCGTTAAGGTTATCAACTGCCAGTGTAGATTTTAACAGCTCACTGTTCCGATCATTGGCAATCGTTTGTAGCGCTGTTCTAAGTTTAGATACCGCATTAGGAGACGAGTCCTGCACTCGCGCTTTATAAATTCCTAGAATCATTGAGTCATCGAATTGAGAAGGGTCGACAATACTAAGCTCTTCATATGCCTTCTGCAGATCTGCGCGAGTCGTTGCACCTAGAGACCGAAGTTGGCTAACTTGGATCTGTAATTCTTCTGAGTCGCGAGCTGTGGAAATGAACTGAAGACACTCGAGATAGTACGATGCATTGGTGGGATCACAGCTATTTTGGAATTCAAAGGTTGCTTCTATTAGGTTATCGCTGAAATCCGGAACCGCACCAAGATTCGCACAACGTCTGGAGATGTTAAGAATTGATAATCTTTGGTCAAAAATTTTCAAAATAAAAGCCACTTACAAAGATAGTTCGCTTGCAGGATCAATATATGTCGGAACTCTGGTGGTTGAATCTGAAATTCAAAATTAGATGAATCAGGGAGGAATTAAGAAGTACTCACAGTGTTTACAACTCAGTCTACTCTTTAAAGTTGACAACTCATTTTCAAGAGATATTTGAAACGGATTGCCGCCAACTTGACATTATTTAGTAGGAGATTGACAATTCAAAAAGATCTTGGCTCACCTTCTCTATCTACAATAACAGCAATTTCCATTCTGACTTGCTCCAGTACCTGCTTCCGATATTTCGACTCAGGAGTATCTTGATTGACTCTAGGAGGTTTCCATAGATCTTTGGTATCATCTTTCGTAAAAAAAAATGACTGCAAGATTTGACCGTCGATTTTTGAATTGAGTATCGGATTACTAATCCGCAACGACCTCGGCTCTTGATCTGGACCACATTCGCATGGATCACGAAGAATCTTCGCTAAAGTGGAATAAGAATTGGCTGGATCGCTGATAGGCTTGAGTTTGGGTTCTGACGAGCCATCATCAAGATGCAGCTTCTGAATCTCGTTAAACGCATCAGTGCGCCGTTTGATTTCTGCGGGCTCAAACGTATCCGCGATTTCCTTTGTGATCCACGGCTTGAGAAAGACAATTTTAAGCATAGATGAGCAAATGCAACAAGTCAAAACAAATGTCTCTGGTGCCGAGAGTCCATCGTCTAGATCAGAAGAAAGCGATTGCGGTACAAAATGATGCAGCTTATTTGGATATTTCCCGCAATCACCGACATGCGTGATATCAAGGTTCATGAGAAGGTGATACCGGCATATTTTGCACATTAACCGAATTTCATGAGTAGTATTAGTTCGGTGACTTGTAGTGTCCTTGTCATGATCATCTGCATGGTCAGAATGCATCATGTCAGATATAAACTGGTGCACATGCGAAGCCATGGGCAAATGAACCACTGTCAAGTCTCCAAAATCGCTATTAGTATTTGGCTTTTCTGATTTGGAAAACGGAACGATTTTGACTGACTGGCCTTGCTGTAATACCGGGATCTGTGGTAAAGGAAGCGCAATCGAGCCGGATCCAGGCAAATAATGAATCAGTTGCTGAAGCACCAGCGGTGCAGACTTGCCCGCACCATACGGAGCAAATGTCATTGGAATTGTAAGAGGGTACTCAGCTAATATTGAGACAAGCTGTTGGAAATCTTGCCGTTGAAGGATGCAACCGGGCGCTGACGAAGGCTGTTCAAGCCAACACTGAACCGGTTGTCGACAACCGATTCAAGCCCAAAATAGTTCTAAAGAACCGCTCGAATCCAAATAATCAAATACTGTATTACTAAATTGTAAAACAGCCTGGTTCAAGGCAAATATTGCACTGGACGGTCGTCGGATCGAACCTGATACACTATTAGGTCGTTCCTTAATGTTCTCAAAACTCCACCAAAGACCCAGCAGTGCCTCAGCCTCAGTGTGGAGGTGCACGTTGTGCGGCGGTGGCTGTAATCACGTGACTAGAAAGCCTTCTGGGTTGGTATATTCAGACACGTGACTTAGGTAATTAGGGAACTGTGATTGGCTAGGAGAAGTCCCATGCGAGTGCGAGAAGAAACAGGGAAATCCGAGCTACTAATTGTTACTATTACGAGAGAACAACTCAGTTTGAGCGCAAGTTGTACGGAAAGTGGTTTGCTGTGATATTGCACGGTTGGTTGAAACTACACATTAGAGTAGGTATCGATTGGCACTGTACTGGTTTGGTTACGCGCGACGGCCGATCAAGGAGAGATTGAAATCATAGGTCCTGACAACCACCGAAACATATAATAACGTTCACATAATTCACAATGAGCAGTATCCAGCCAATTCAGCCAAAGATACTTCACCCGGTCCACCCATATCCGGTCTGGGAACCGCGCGATACGGTGGCTATCACGGCACCGCTTCTGGGACCTTGCTTTACGATAGGAGTGATGTGGTCGGCAACCATGGAGCGTCTTCGGTTCAGAAATCCACCTGCCGTGGAGAGTATCATCCGTATTAGTAAGAATGCATTTGTCGTTGGAGCTGTTGGTCCACTATTCCAGTTTGTTGAGGCTGCTTCGTCGAATCTGCGTGAGAAAAATGATGGATGGAACTCATTCTTTGGCGGGCTGGCATCAGGTGCGCTGCTTTCACTTCCAAGTAAGTCTTATCTTGTTCGTGCTAAGAATATGATCTAACAATCTCAAAAAGCTGGCTCATTCAATAGAGTATTTGTTTCCAGCGTAGGTCTCGGCTCAGTGCTCGGCATCGCCGCTTGGTCAGGATTTGGTACCGGTGAATTTCTCAGAACTTCACGGGAGACGCTTCCGGAAGTCAACTGGCGCAATCCTTTTTACGATGTTAGCCCATCGGACAATTCGATCAAGACATATGAGAAGTCGCCGGAGAGCGAATCTCTTGTGCGCTATCGAGTTCCTTTGTCGGAAACTCTTGAGAAGCTTGGCGAAGGCCGTGGCATTCACAGGCCTGAGACGCCTAAAGATATTTGAATTGTCATTTACAGCATTTGAATATAACAGAATAGAATCATGATGTAATATTTTCCAGTAGTTTTTAATAATTTCAATGGCATTCTCTAAAGTGGATTTAGTAGCTTCTACATGAGAACAGTAGTATATCAGCAGGGAGCCGCAGTCTCTTTAGTCAAGTCTAGTATGCTCGACGTGCACTGGACTTTCCAATTAACAGTTGCTATTATACTATATTAGTTTGTTGAAATTTTGACTTTTGTTGTTGCGATCAAGTGTGGCTTAGTTTTATTCTTATTCTTTTTGAATTCATTGGATCCATCGTTTTGAATAAGTAATACTGGTCCATTGTCGATCCGATCACCGCTCGATATCTACATCGTTATGTCAAAACTCCATCCTACACAGCAGTCGTTTTACGTTCATTTTGGGTCAAGCAAAGCGAGTGTGTTGTGCCAGTGATCTAACCCTTCTGCATTTTACTGACGTGTGATGATTAGAGATCGAGGCCCTCCTGACTCCATCTGTGCCTACGCCGACCTCAGAGCAAGATTCCATATCAGCATCATCGTCGTTGTCCTCAAGTACATTTGGGCTATCCCAGGAGCGATTAGTAGCTGCAGAAACGGCATTAGGCCAGCTGCAACGTGATGTGCAACAGGCAATCATTTATTTACCGCCCTATGACCAGAATCTCTACTCAACGGTTTGTCACAAGTGAAGTTTCGACCTGTACTAGACTGACAATCTGTTAGCAACTGGATCAGCTAGAAAAAGCTGTATCAGCTTTACGACAATCTCTTCATCCGCAGGGACGATTCGCATTTTCCACGAGGACTCGCCCAAGCATATCTGAATCATTACAGTCACCTCCTATAACCCCGCCCGTTTCGGCCCCACTAACAATTGCCCTACCGAACCAGTCAGTCCGGCAAATCCAACATCACAAAGGCAAGTTTATTGTCGTCCGGTTATCGCCTGAGATCTCGACTCTCCTGTTGAATAACCTCGAGGATTGTGTCGTGTACATTCCCCCAACTACTACAACAATCAGCAGCGCGCAAATGACAGCCTGCACAAACTCGATTTTATTGCTATCAGCTACTGTTAACGGGCCTGTCCATATTTCTCGCGTTGTAACTTGTGTTGTAGCCATTCGCAGCTGCCATCAATTCCGAGTCCATGAAACTACAGATAGCGACATTATTCTGGGTCGATCGGTTCGCAGCGTCGTGATAGAAAAGTGCGAAGATCTGATTTTTGCTCGGGCAGACTACTCAAACACAACTGATAGTCTGAAGTCGATTTCACCATTTACAGATGTCATCGCGGACTTTGATTGTCCGACATTAGTGATATCCCCGCACTGGACCACGATTGATGAAAATTCAATCACAAAGTTCAATGAACCTTTGTATTCGGAGATCGTAACGCTTGCCGCATCATATCACAGCTTTTACGAACCTCCATCCTCTCTTTCAGAACAACCGGTATTTGGGTCGACTTCAGATACAGCGGAAGAGGCTATTCTAGAACAAACGCAGAAAATCAGAGCAAAAGCCCTTTCCCGGAATTTGGATTTGGATTAGTATCGAGATGTAATCTAATTGTACCTCTTACACAATAATGACCTCCATTTTTATTATAGCCAGCTATAAGTTTAATTCGATACTGCCAATATCCAGACTATGATACATAATAACATAATTCATAAACAAACACCTAAACACCACTTTTTTGACTTTACTCGAAACGGTTGCCACTATTTCATGCTGGCGCAGGTGCAATCTCTTTGATCTTTCGTTTGCGAGGAACTGGAGCAGCTGGAGCAGCTGCTAGTAGTGCAGGCTGAGTGGACGCACCAGTGGCAGCTGCTGCTGCTGCAATAGCAGCGGCCGAACGTCGTCCACCGCGAGTTGAACCAGGAGGGCGACCTGCCCTTCCACGACCGGCACGCTTAATAGTTCCGTCCGCACGTTCAATACGCACTTGTTCTTGGTCTGCGATCAGCGGGCCGGAAAATACAAAAAAACCATCTTTAGTGCTGGCTGCTTGCTCTTCATACAACAGCTCTGAGTCATCTATGAATGGATCATTCACATCATAGCGACCATATTTACCCTCTGTTTTCCGCCGCTTCGTCACTTTCTTGTTACCGCTCGCCGAGTTATTTCCTGGACCGGAATCCTCGCCGCCTGAGTCTTCAGATTCATCGACAGCTCCACCTTGTCCTGCAGGGTTTTCTTCTTCGTAAAGTTCTGCAGCAGCTGCTGCAATCCGAGGATGTAAAGAAGCCCAACCGTACTTATCTTCAGCAAGTTTAGAGAAGTTGACAACGACATTGGTTTTGCCATTCAGTGGAACATGCAGACAGACGGTAGGCGGTTCGGCATTAGGGTCTATCGGATCTTCAGAGCTTAGTGCGGACACGAGGGACCGCTTTGCAGCCGATGCGGGGACTGAGTGAGTAGCAGGAGCAGATTCAGGTGCTGGAAACTGAGCAGAAACCGATTTTTCAGCCATAAATGTTGTTTGCACTGAAACCGAAGGCGTTGACGCTGCCGAGATTTCAGGACCGGATGGAGAGGCTACGCCCGCAAGATCATCATTATTCGGAGCAATCAAAGATGCCACGGAGACGGGATTATTTGCAGCCGGCATAATTGGAGGCTCATCTGAAAGAAGTGATGCAATTGTAGGCGACTGACGCGAACGAAGAGGAGACCCTGATCGTTCTTGTCCTCCTGAGCCTGGCGCTTTGACAAGACCAGCGGGAGCAGACCCCGAAGTTGGCACTGCAGAATCGCGCGGATCGGAATCCTGATCAGGATCCGGGTTCAAGATCGCAAAGAGATTGTTCAAAGCCATGCTCAGTCGAACTGTTCTATAGAACAGCGCAGTTTCTAGCGGCAAACAGCGAAAATATCTCTAGAAGATATTGCGCAGTGTCGAGTTTCATGTATCAGATTGATCTTCTGGTTTATCACGTGGGAAATCGACCTTAACTGCTGGTTGATTTGTTACCTGGCGCAACAAATTTCCACAATTAGCTTAAATCAATAAAAATAAAACTATGGCATCGACAAAACGATTTTTAAAACTCGCTGAATTATGGCCTGAAGATGCATTAAACCGTTCTCTGAATCTGAGAACTGTACTTGCAGAACAGGCCTCGAACCTCGAAAACAAGAGCTTAACAAGCAAGTTGCCTCGACCAGAGAGCCAAGTGGAAGCGATAGAAGAGCTGCTGGAGAACAAAAGTAAAAAAATGGTAATTTAGCGAAAATACAGCTGGTACTACTTACTGACTGAAATACAGTTTCCGCTGACCAGCAGACTAATGGAACCCAAGGGAAAGCCAACCTACTACAAGGAACTTGAAGAACAGCTCACAGAGGGACCGTCACCACCATCGATGTGGCAGAAAGTGCGAGCATTTGTGACTAATACGCCTGCGGCATGAGGTTTTTTTGACCTCTCTTATGTACATAGCTCATTCAAAAAAGTATTTACAGATATTTTTGATATCTAGATCTAGTATGGACAAATCACACGGCGTGTCTTAATCGACCTCCGCCTAGTTGCCACAGCCATAAGGCATCCTCCGCACACGTCCGTAGACCGAGATGCCGATTCTTTTGCTCGTCGGCGGCTTCCGTTATGGAGTCAATTACTCGCGTATCTTCGACGACGTCCCACAGCGTGTCGCACACGTAATCGCCGTACCAGCCTTTGCCTAGTTTGAACAATACTCTCCCCATGACTTGGACGGCCACAGATCGTTGCGCGGCTACTGAACTTCGGCATAGGTGTGCTAGCTCGGGAATCGTGTAGCCTGCGTATCCTGGTGAATCCGAGTGGTGGTGAAGTCCGAGATTAGTAGGAAGCTCTCTAGCCCGCGAGGGTGCAATCATGTCACCACGAAAATCAAATCGAATATCTGTGGCTGCCAGCGATGTTTGGGCGGGTGAATATGACGATTGTGAGTCCTCATCGGCAGTCACAGGCTTCATCCAGGCCAATCGAGTGGGATCAACAGGTAAATCAGGAAAGTACCGCGAATGTAACTGTTCCAGAAAATCTGCTGAGTTGGGGTCTAATTCTGGCTGCACTGGTGCTGGAAAATGTGTATCAATGGCGACTTGATTGTCTATCTGATGTTCTTGTTCCAGGTGAAATCTGACCTTTTTACCGCTAGCATAGAGCTCAGAGACTTGTCCAGAAACTTGAATCATGTCCTGGTCTAAATCCCTTATAGGACTATTCTGACTTGCTTCCTTCTGACTTGCTTCCTTCTGACTTGCTTCCTTCTGACTTGCTTCCTCTTGACTTGCTTCCTCTTGACTTGCTTCCTCTTGACTTGCTTCCTCAACGTCAGTTGGCTTTAGTGCAGCATTCAGCTCATTTGATTTCAGCGCCAACAACCGCTTAACTAATTTCGGCGGCAAAGTAGCTAGCAGATTTGCTCGCTCTTCAGCAATCTCCTCGTTGGTCATCCTAGCAATTTTATCGTCATTTTCCGCACCAATTTTGTCCGCCTCTGTATGAAATCCCATCCCATCCTCAGACGTAGCTCCAGATAGTCCCATTCGAGGGGCCAAAGTTTCTCTTGATGCTCTTGGTCCTGGTCTTGTTACATTCTGTGACTTCCAAAGAGATCGTGATCGTGATTGCTGGATCTCTGATGTTGATCTTGGACCTGGATTAGATGGAGGCCGTGCTAGTTTGCTTGGTGTACGCTCTACAATATCACCGATAAAATTCATTTTAAGCACCGTTCAATTATTCTCAAGTCATCTAAATAAGTTCCAAAAGATAAATTCATCGCTTAACTATACAATTTACGCTTTGATCTAATTGTCTCAATATCACATGACATGTCCCAAGACGAGATCATCGACAACCTGGGGAACCAGCAGCACCTATTGTCTGATCTTCTGTTTTATCACATTTCCCGATAGTTAGACTAATTTCAGTCTGAATCGCATGAAAATTGTTCAATTGTACTTAAAAAGATCTAAAGATTATTGAACATTGCGCATACTCATTGAACCATTAAATCCGCCGGATATTGCCAATCAATCGTAATCGTCAAGGAAATGCCGTGCTTCAATTAATTAACTAATTTCACTACACTATAGCAAATAAATGTTCTCGACGACCACGACGGCGACGACGTCAAGCTCTCCTTCGTGTCCAAGTCCATTGCTACCATGGCAGCCACTGACAGCACAGCACTACTATCATCGTTTCGAGGATTCCCGGGTATGCATATACGGCTGCTGTCTTCCATGTCTGTTTAGGTTCACACTCTATCCCGAGTTCCAGAAACTGGTCCTAGTGCTCATGATTTTGGGATATATGTCATTTTCTATTTCTGTTTTTTTCGCTGTTTCACACCTTCTTTCGCGAAGATTCGTCATGTCAGATTGCACCTTCATGCAGGCCACCGGGCTTGCCATCGTAATCAGTTCTATCGGATTTTTCAACATCAGGCATGAACAAAACTGCTGCCAAGACCCAATCACAGCTGCATATGGACGAGTCAATCCGATCTGTATGGTTCAGGGGATCTTGTTCACTTTTGGATATCATCTTGCTGCTGGTACTATGGCCCTCCGTACAGTACTTCTTCACATCTCGGTAGTCTGGTCTCGGACACTCCCACAAAAACGGATCTATTATCTTTCCGTCCTGCTTTATCTCGCATTCACAGCTGGAGCAGCTCCATTTATAGCGGTACAGTCATTCCTTGCCGAAGTCAATTATTACTGACTCAAAGTAGTTTATAGCTGGACTGATGTGCGCGCCAGAGACCCGCATCAGCAAGTATTTGCTCTTCATTCCTCTTATAGTTTATGCCGGTATTGCAATCGTGGCTATGGGAACCACGGGAATATATGTTCTTCATGTATGAAATCCCATCATATTCTCTGGAATGTTGCTAACTAACTCCAGAGACTACTCCATGTTGAATTCAGCATATATTTTGCGCAGACAGGAACGAGCAGATCACCGCCAATGAAAACTAAATTCAGACTATTCATGCGTTGCGCTAAGAAATATATATCAATCGGGTGAGTTCATTTTGCTGTTCATCAGACGCAGCTATTTACACTGAGTAGCTGGCGAACAATAATCTTCACACAATATGTCACTAGTATTGCCATGGTGCAGTCATTTTATTTCTTAACGACGTCGACATCGGAAATAACATTTATGTTTAGCGCAGGGGAATTCGAATTGGTGCAATGTATGATGGCGGAACAAATTGATCATCAGACTTGCATCGATAAGCAACGGCCACTACTGGGTAGCACTGAGATTCTAATTGTGTCAATCGTCATGATGTGTAGTTCAATGTTTCTGTTTGTGACCGAATCAAAAGGTATGTAATCTTTCCGTATCTACTACGAGATATTGACCGGCACAGTTTTGCTGTTTAAAGGTTGGTGGGCCATGTTGAAGTCCCCGCGCGCGTTCATTTCATCGCAGTACCGTAAGCAGATCGTCGACGAACTATGTAACCAACAAGCGCGAGAAAATGTATTTAGACGATTGCACAACCAGCATGCTGACCGACGACGAAAAAGGAAGGTAAATTCACTGCGTTTGAAACTGAGCATGGACGACACAAGCCGAGTCGGGGAAAGTCCAGGAGTGAGTTCTGAGTGCGGATCATCAGAAGCACGATTAAGACATGAACCACGAAAAGCTGATTCAATATTATCGGATGAAGAGGATCTGGAGCTACACCAGATATTTGCGAAGGAACAACAGGAAGAAATGATGCGCGAGGATCAGAGGTATTTGATTGCGCTAGATCAGACTCCCAAACGTAATGGTGAATTGGGCAATGGTATTGAAAGGAACGGGAAAATTTCTGAGCAGAACAAGGAAGAATCGAGTGTCTGAAAGTTAGCAGCTCTATTTTAGGTCACCTTGGGGATTTGAAGCTGTAGTAAAATGATGTAACATGATGTATGGTATACAATGTATAATACCTAGGGTATCGATCGGTTATCAATAACAGCTTTGCCCGTTCAAATTTGTTTAAACCTTTTTTAAAGCCTCCAGAAATTCAATATTGTTAAAGTTATGTAATTTTGAAAATTCAAATTCCGTTAATGTGACCAAGATAAATCATTTGACTGATTAGACCGAGGACGTTGGGATAAAGCACCTTACATTTAGCTAATGCCGCATAGTTGTTTATTGGTTTCCCAGAAGGACGCCTTCTCTGCTTCCTTTTCTTAGTCGAAACACTTGAAACACTTGAAGTCGACCAAAATTTATAAAATATTGGGCATTTTAAGCGTGTTGCAGTTATACTGTAGTTATGGTGTACTATCACGATATCTCTGTTGCGCGAAGACTGCTCCAGATAACCTTGGCGTTCAGCTGGTGTTTACTCGCTGCAGGTCCGGTTTTCGTGAGTTTTCTCCCCAAATGTTGCTCATTTCTCTTAATCGGGTCGGAGCTCAGATTTCTCTTGTCTAGTCGATATATTAACACTATTAGGGATTCGCCGCCCTGAAGACGGTATGGCTCCGCGAAGGCGTCTATGCGTACTTATGCGCGCCGGAGGAAACCGAGACAGGATACATATGCTCGTCGCGCGAGATTCGAATGAACTTTGTTTTCACTTGTGCTTCGGTAGTCAGTAGTTTTGCCTCAGTCATAGTTGGTGCAATTCTTGATAGGTTTGGTCCTCGCAATTGCAACTTTCTAAGCGGACTACTGATCGGCGCCGGTGCACTTATGCTCGCATTTGCAGATTCAATATCTCTGCTGGATTTATATATCTGGGGTTATATCACCCTAGCTTTTGGAGGACCTTTTTTGTATATCTCCTCATTTCATTTATCCAATGCGTTCCCTGCGTTCTCTGGCTTTATACTCGCTCTCTTGACCGGCGCTTTTGGAGCTTCCACCGCTGTTTACTTGGTTTATCGGCTCATATACAGTGAGACAGAGGGTCGATTCCATCCCAAGGCATTTTTTTTGTTATATCTAATTGTGCCGATTTCGATAATTATCGGATCTGCCACAGTGATGCCCTCCGAGAGCTACAAACAGGGTTGCAGCATTGGCAAGTTCTTAGAAGACGAGGAGGACGATTCGTATACAATAGACAGCGCCAGCATTGACGGGATAGCAATAGATTCGCGAACTGGCGGAGGCATTGTCGTCAGAGCAGAGCATAAGCATCACTCACCTGTCTCGCCAACGACTTCTTCTGCGATCGAATCGGTAGCCGCCATGGTGAATACCCAAGATTCTGACGACGAAATCGAAGACAGACTGGTGGACGAGCAAGCGGCACTATTATCTAAGACTGACCGACGGAATATCAGTCCTGGTGACTACGAGTACGATTCTGAAGAGATGCATAAACTCAAAATATCTGGTATATGGGGAGCACTCCACGGTCGCACGGCCTGGCAACAAATCAAGACGCCTTGGTTTGTGATTTTATGCTTGTTTTCTATGATAATGACAGTTCGAGTGAATTATTTCGTTGCGACAGTACGTTCGCACTACGATTTCATTTTTAAAAGTCCGGAAGCTGCAAGGATTATTAACGAGTTTTTCGATATAGCGCTGCCTGTGGGCGGAATTATATCGGTTCCACTTGCAGGATTGCTCTTAGACCACTGCACGATGGCACTTTGCTTGACCATTTTAGTAGTCATGAGCACGGCCATGGGCGTGTTGAGCAATTTTGCTTCATATCCAGCTGCATATCTGAATATTGTTATTTTCTCGCTGTATAGAGCATATTTTTACACCGCAATCTCAGACTACGTTGCGAAAGTATTTGGATTTGAAACGTTCGGCACAATCTATGGTCTAGTTTTTACCATCACTGGAGTTTTTAACTTTGGCCAGTCTGGGTTCGACCATCTCACGCACCGCGTGCTCAACAGGGACCCGCGACCGGTCAACATCGCATTAATAACCGTCTCGACTGCGGTCGGCATTTGGTTCGTTTGGTATGTCTCTAGTCAAGCACGTCGGATCCGACGCTCGGCACTGGAAATGGAAGCCGAACAGGCCACAGCCCTGAGAATGCCTGGGTATGCTGCCTCGTTATCAGATGATGAATAAAGGTGTTAAGAGACGTTTGATTTTTTTGAATTTTTTTGAATTTTTGAATTTTTGGACATCGCTTGCTGGGTACGGATTGGCTGAAGTTGTAATTTAATTTAATTCGATATTTAAAAGTTATTGTTTAATTGGTGTCAAGTATTGAGTCTGAATACAAAAACACAAGTCCTTAGAATCAATGTGTATAAAAAATATATAATACAATACCACGATACAAAATCAAGCTTTATACAATATATCTAAGAATCCTACAGCTAGTTCATCGACTAGCCCACGCGTGCTCACGCTTCCTGCCACACCGTACAAAGCCGCTGTATCGCCCTTTGCCTTTGCCTTTCCAGCTGCTTTAACAGTTGCAACAGAGTCCTTGAGACATTTGATCAGCTCGTTGTCTGCACCAGCAGTCGTGAGTCGGGTACAAGCGATGTGTAGCGCTGGTGGGTTCTGCAAAGCCGACAAGTGCCAACCTTTGGACGAAAGTGCGTCGGCCAGTGCATAGATGTTAAGTTGTTCGGATGAGAACGATACTACAGATGATAAAGGCTCGCCTATGACGTATATCTCCGGTATCTCTGTCCGGATAGCTTCTTTAATTCGGCGAGCTGTAGCGACAATAGATTTTGCAGACGCATAGTAGCCATCGTCGCCAACATGCATCATTGTTGCCCAGCAACCAGCCATCAGCGCACCTGGACGGGAACCGGCTAGCGTGGGTGACGCATAGATGCCACCAGACCATTGTGTCGCCAAAAAATACTGATTCTTGCGATACGTTGAATCCCGGTAGAGAATTACAGAGCTGCCTTTAGGGGCAAATCCGTACTTATGTGTGTCGCAAGATATTGAAGTGACGCCAGGAACCCGGAAATCAAACCTCGGAATCTTGGACACAGCTGGATCTGGATCAGCAGCATATACTCGCTCGAGATATGGTACAACAAATGAGCCCAGACATGCGTCGACATGTAAGGGAATTTTATATTTGAGAGCGATCTTCGAAAGGCCATCGATATCGTCGATAATTCCATGCGGGAAATTCGGTGCAGAGCCTGCAATCAAAACTGTATTGCTGTTTATCAGTCGACGCACGCTCTTGAGATCGACCTGGTATGTTTTCGGATCGAGTTTAGCGTGTCGGAGTTTGATCCCAAAATAATACGCGGCCTTGTCGAAGCCAGCATGGATGGTCACTGGAGCAATGATTTCGGGCTCAGTGACACCTCGCTCACGGTACGCCTTCATCTTTGCAGACAGACAGGTCATAAGAAGTGACTCCGTCCCGCCAGAGGTTGAACAACCGACCCCAGTCTCGGGCGCGTTGAAAAGTCGCAGTACCATCGAGACGACTTCGGCGTCCATCTTGCGTACAGCAGGAAATACGTCTGGATGGAGCTGATTCGCAACTGTGTACATGCCATATGCTTCAGTTTGCAGCCTGAGAATTTCCTCGCCTCCATGATATACAGCTCCAGATACCTTTCCATCCTCCCATGCCGAGTGCTTGAGCAAGGACAGCTGGCGCATCTCATTTAAAACATCCTCAGACGACTGGCCATGTTCGGGAAGCTCCAAATGTCGAGTCACAGTCGGTCCGAGGTCGGTCATCTCAGCTTCCATCTGAGCCATTGCCGATGAAAGCTCATTGCTAACCTTCGATTTGATCTGCGGAACGAGCATGAGCAGTCTGAAAAAGCTGCGCGCAAGATATTGATACAAATCGTTTACGGATCCAATCAGTCCACGCGCGCATAATTCGCGCCAGCTATGGCTAACTAAATAATAGGCAACGTAGAAAAATGAAAGATTCCGGATCAATTGGAATCTATTATCAGCGGGGATCAGTAAAAGACGGGGTCTTAGTTCGTACAATCAAGAGCTACTCACGTCGCGGACGCCGACACATAGTCCATAAACAGGCGTACATGAAGAGCAAAGAGACGCAGAAACTGAGCTGTCGATTCGACATAAACTTGGAAGTCAACCTCATTCAACAACATGACGGAATTAGACTGTTTTGATATATTCACAATCGTAAAAATACACAGCAAGAACCTGGGGAAAACCTCGCTGGAAACCTGAAGGAAACCGACGATATCTCTAAGAAAATGCGAAATTCTATAGAACGCAAAAGCAAAGTCCAGGGATAGCTAATAATTCATTCTTCTAGTCCGTTCTAACTACTGTAGTTTGTAGCTGTATCTTTGGCGAAATTGGTAATTAATCTAAACAACAAAAACGGTGATGTTCACCCAATCGGCCCGTCTTTGGGACACCTGAACCATATAGAAGGTTCTTTCCACCTCTTCACAACTGAATCCAGTTTGCACAATGGACATGTCGGCGACATTGTTTACGATGTGTAATATCTACAAAAGTAAATTAGTCTTCACTGGTACCTTTATTTGATTGTTATGAGTATATCTCTCCGTTAGCTTGTCTTCCTGTCCTCGAAACGAGCTCCAGAATAACCTCATGCTATCCGGAATCTCCGGCAACATTAAGATTTCGCACTATGCACCTCTACTAATCTCTCCCGACAATAAATAATACATATTTGGTGGGTTCATGCACCTGTCCTGCCGAAATCACATCCATATTTTCCCATTAATATTCCGAAGCCTCAAATTAGCTTCAGAATTGTCTGGTCTCCTAGGAGGATTGCTTCCAAAATTTTGCCCACAAAGTATTCGAGCTTTCTCCGACAGGAAAAAAATAAATCCACCAAAGCAGATGTTACTGTAGCATTGTGTAGGTAATTCCCTGGAATTGAAATGTCCGAACCAGCCTTTTCTATTAGTTCTTGTGGCGAATGCAAAACAAGTATGAGCTGTATTATACTGTAAAACGTATATGGCGTATTACTGTGCATATGAATAATGCTAATATAACAAATATACTTGATTCGACTAGAGCTATACCCGTTCAATCTCGTCTTCTCACGCGCCGAGGCGGGGTAGGTGAACGAGACATTTCTCGTCCTCGCCCATATCCTTGTCGTTCTCTAGCAGAGACGCCTGTACCCTGTCTTGTTTCTCTTCCAGCCCGATCTGTCAATTCCTTGCGATCATCACGTACAGGTGGAATTTCCCTTCGACGCAGAGGGCTAGGTGACGGAGTCCTTGAATTTGATCTAAATCGACCAGTTGGCGAAGGTGTTCTAGAGTCATAAGAACGAGACCGAGAATGAGAGGTAGCAGGGCTGCGCGATGGAGTCCGAGAAAGCGATCGATAACGCTTCTGTTTACTTCGAAGAGCAGGCGATGGAGTCCTTGAATCGTACGATCGGGACCGGGATCTTGATCTGGAATCGTAAGAATATGATCTTGATCGTGGAGGAGAAGGGGATGGTGTTCTTGAGTAGGAACCAGATCGATTTGATGGTGTTCTTGAGTAGGATTCAGATCGAACTGATGGTGTCCTACTAAATGATCGTCCCCGCTCGACTTTCTTCTGACCAGGCTTGGAGAATGCACGAGGAGGTGTTTTGCCCGGGGATCGACTCGGGGTGCGACTTGGTGTTCTACTAGGTGTTCTACTAGGTGTTCTACTAGGTGTTCTGCTTGGCGTCCTCGATGAAGGAGAAGGCGTTCGAGACTCGCTTCTTCCTCGTCGTTCTTCCCTAACTTTACGAGCCAACATCCGTAGTCGCTCTTCCTTGTCCTCCTTTTCCTGATCCGCAATTTGCTGTTGCACTAGTGCCCGCTGCTTAACTTCCTCGCGAGCATGCTTTTCAGCAGCAAAGAGCGCTTCGGAAAATTTTGCAAAATTGTCATTCACTTTCACGTCTTCAAGGCCACGACCATCAGCCGCTAGCCGTTTATCGACTGCGATAGTGTAGCCTTTTGGATTCTTCCATTTAGATACACTTGGGGGAATCATAAAATCTTCTTGATCTTTCGCTGTTAATTTTCTAGGCGGAGACCGTAAGAGGGGTGCAGGAGGCGAAGGCGGGCCTCGCGGAACTTTAGTATGCTTGAACTTCGGCGGGGCCATAGGATCTTCTGGCAAATCTACCATCTTGATGATACGCTGTTTGTGCTCAGAACCTGAAGCTTCACCCATCATGCTGCTTGGTGTATATCTTATATAAGTCGGCTCATTTCTCTGGCTATTGGCCACACTTTTTGCGTTTGCTGCCTTGGCTTTGCCTGCTAGAATCGAGTCGAATGCTGCTTTCGTCTTCGCCGTTGTTTCAGCAATCTGATCATCCGAAGGCCGTTCGAGATTAATATCCCCGACATTCGCACGCTGTCGTAAAGGAATCAAATCTGAAAAAGACGTTTGAACATTCCGTCCTGCTGCCTGGCCTCTGCGAGCTAAAGCGTCGTATTTGATTTTGCCATTCGCATCAACCTGCACTGCAAGTGCATTCGACCTTGACTGCTTCGTTCTCCCCATATCTAGCGGATACTGAGTCATATTGATCTCTGGAAATGCACCTCCATCTCCAAAATCCGCGATCTGGGTCGGCCGAAATCCCTGTCGCTTGCCATACGGTGGGATCTTCGCTCGCGATGTACTGTTGCCACCAGAAGTCGCTACTAACACTCCGTATTCATTATACTGTGGAGCCTCTTCAACTTCCATTCCGTAACTTCTAACAGTTCTGAAGAAATTATTGATTTGAGGTTAATAGAGATAAAAATTGCAACTTCATCCACATCTCGTTGAAATTTGTGTCAATCTCTGATATACAAACCCCTCTTACTAACTTAATTCCCATCCATGGGAATTTTTCTAGTGGTAAAAGAGTAACTTATTAACTAATTGAGCATTGTAGCTTTGGTTATCAGAGTTATCATCGCGATTACCTGCAGGAGGCGCATTAAATGTCGGCAAATATTCCTCAGTCGTCTCCAGCGATGTCGACTGAGACTCCTAAGCAAGTGCCCAAGGAACCATCTCGGAACCCAGTTTTCGAAGCAATGGGACTACCCAGATTCAAGCTTCCAGGAAGAAGGATGACAATTTTTCTCTCAGTCGTATTTGGCATTTCTGGAGCTATATACTATGATCGCAAGTATAGACGCGAGAATAGAGAAAAGTGGAAAGACCGAGTTGCTTATATGGCCAAAGAAACTTTGGACTGGGATCAGTTGCCTAGAAAAGTCACTGTCTTCATCAGTCCCCCGCCAGGAGATCACATGGATATTTCAATGGAGCATTTTCGCCAATACATTAAGCCGATTCTGACGTCAGCTGCTGTTGACTGGGAACTCGTGGAAAACACACGCAAAAACGAGATAAGATATCATGTTGCAGAGGATATCCGTCGGGTAAGAAGAGGGGAACCCGACCCTGCGAAAGAGAATAAGCTTCCTTTTGTTAAGTTCGACGAAGTCGGTGGTGTTATTTGCATTGGACGAGGCGCTTACAAAGAGTATTTGCGTGGGCTAAACGAGGGTTGGCTCGGTCCGGCCACGCCGCCAGCTTTTATTGAAACTCATGATCCTGCTGCTCTACCTTCACCAGCTGAGCCTGTGGTTGAAGATCCATCTTCCTCAGAAACTGCCGCAGAATCTCCTGCCGAAGCAGAACCAAAAACTGAGGAGCCTAAGGTGGAAAAGAAGCCTGTTCCTCCACAATACATCTTACCAGAAGATTATTCTAATGCGGCGACAACACCTGAACTTGCAAGGATTACAGAGTTTCAACCGATAATGTATATTCCGCACCCGCATATACTAGGGTTTAGACATACTCCTATACGAACTTATCGATTCTTTACTCGTAGAAATCTTGCGGACCGCGTTGGGGCCTACACAGCTGCTGTAGTGTTAAATCAGACTCGTCCGTTCATTTCAAGATTCGATTGTGAGGCGGGTATCGAAGAAGAATCGGAATGGCCAAATAAGTGGAAGGAGGAGTCTCGAGAAAATAATTCGGTGTGGACTCAGGATGTCGTTGTCGACGAGCGAATTGCTGAAAGATTACGGATTTACAAACTTCCCAGTGAGTACAAGAACGAAGCAAATGATTCTGACTAGAATTGTTTTGTATATAGTAAGACACGCTTGAATCTCATATTGTAAATATCATGATGCAATAGTATAGTGCAAATTTATAGTTTAAAAATATGAATTATAAACACTACAAAAGAATAGCAAACTTACCTGACAACTAAACGCAAACTCCAAAAAAACATGAAATACGAACAACATCCCGATTAATTAGTGTACAATTTTTGCAGCCTCCTCAGCTCCCAATTCATTTATGAGAAGCTTCTGCAAAAGAAGTTCTTTACTTAGCCATAGTTCTTTACGTTTCCGTCTTACTTCAGCCAAACGACTGGTGAGTTCCCTGTTAACATCATCGGCCCAAGAAAGTTTTCTTTTTAAATATCTGGCCAAAGCCTGTGGCGATTTTTCTTCTTCGTCCGCTTCGAATTCGGGTTCTTTGTGATACTCATCATCTTCTGGAGCGTCAACTAGTGTCAGGTCAGGTTTTCCTAGGTATCGTGCACGCTCGCTTGCTCGATGAGTACGTAGAACTTGTCGATATGCCCTCACCGTAGCATCACTCATCAAAGGCGGATCATCCATTCGAGCAGCCTGCGATTCACGAGCAGGCTCTTCGTGGACCGTACGAATGTGTTTCGAGAGCGCATCTGATCGAGTAAAGCTTCGATCACATTCTGTGAAATACAATCTGTTAAAAGATCCTCGAGAAAAGATGACAAACAAAATACCCACCTGGAACATTACAGAAAAATGGCTTCTCACCAGTATGACTGCGCATATGTGCGACCAATGCGAATCGAGAGGTCTGACTCAATCCTCGACGCGGACAATCGAGCCATTCACAGGAGTACTTTGGCCGCCGATTACCGACATGTTCGTCGTGGATGTGTTGGACGAGGGAGTCCATGTTTCCAAACTCCTTAAAACAATCCTCCCATTTGCAGAGAGATACTTGATCTAAGCTGTCATCATTCATGCCGGGTGAACCTGCGACTGAGCCGTACGTGTCGGACGAAACTCCTGACGATATCGATTCGCTTGGTGATAGTGGTCCGTCTGGTTCCTGAAGTTCTTGGTCATCCGACACCGGCGGAGACGACAGCTCCGAGGCATTATCTGACTTATCCATCAATATTAAATCTTCTGGATTTGATTGAGCTGGAAAGAGTATTGTTACACTCGTCTAAATTCGAAAACTTCGCGACAACTGTATGATTAGCAGCAAGCAGCACCTAAGTCCAGCCAGAACCGTGCGGCGGTCAGTAGATTCGCCATTTCGAAAACTGCTGACTTTGATTAAGATGATAGTAAAAACGAATTCGGTCAGAAGAAGAAGGAGAAGACTTAGAGATACGGCAGTGACCAATAATAGTGATTAGTGGTGTTTTCTCTTGATTAGCGATTATTAGTAATAAATTAATCGAGATCATTGCCTAAATGTCGTCGTTGCCGGTCGAGTCCGACTCAGATGCTCCCCATATAGTTCAGGAATCCCTTCCAGGTCCTTCTGACAAAACGCCGGAACAGCCAGAATTAGTTGAGGAAGAACAAGAACTGTCAGATCCCCATACCAATAAGGAAACTGCCACGGAAGGATTTAAACCTTGGCTTGCCAGATCATTAGGAACAGCTGGTTCGCTTCTCCGATTCAGCTCAATTCAGCTACTGTTTCCGTTCATCAACGGTGTCATGCTCGGTTTCGGTGAAATCTTTGCAAATGAACTAGGTATCCGCTGGGGATTCATAGGTGCAGATGTATGTTTTTATTTATTTTTGATATCTTGGCGGTGTAAGCCTGACAATTCTAGGTGCACCCGATGCGCATCAACATCCGGAACCAGGTGGATAGACGTCTGCAACAGTCTCGAGACAAGCGGTAACAAATCATACAATATTATTAACAGTTTATTATTTACATATTCAATTATTCAATATATATAACAGCATTACCCCTCAATTTGGTCACAATGTTATTGCAATCTTGTTCGATTCTCTCATGACGGAGTTGCTGTCTCCCTACATTGTACAGCTCGCGTACATATAAAAAGTTTCATAAAGCATTGTCTACTTCTGTAATCGTTTTACGGGCATTGGCATGGTATTCTTTTTGCCCTGTGCTTCAGCCCTGTTGACTTTCTCCTCAGCTTGCTTCTGCGCTGACGACCATGCCTCCTTGTAGCGATCCATGATACCTTTCTCCGAGCTCTGCGCTTGCTGGCTCATAACGTAAGACTTCATGTGAAGTTCATCAGAAATCCCCATTAACTTGCGGAATGCCGCTGTTCGCATAAACACCGCCTGGAAAAGCGAGATGAAGCCGGCAACCGCAAAGTACAGCACATTGGCTGAGCTGTAATATAAACCCATTGCAAACATTCCAAGAGCAGGACCAAATTTCATAATTTGCTGGATGCGGGGAGAAAAACTACTCATGTTCCCTGTTTCTCCGCCCATAGAGAAGGTAGTGAACATGGTCAGTGCAGAAATGGCACTCAGTCCCAGATATGGATCTGGTTCAGCTAAGTTCGTAAACCAGAGCGCTCCGCCGGTCAAGAAACCGTCGATAGGTACTTCTGCAAGTTTAGAAATCGACATAAAAAACCCATAAGCAACCGGCAGCTGCAGTAATGGACCTACAAATGTCTGATACATCTTGACTCCGTTGAGCTTCATATACTTGCTAATCCGTCGCTGAACAAGTAGTCTTTGACGCGGATCTGTGGTAGACCGAACTTCTTCCTGCATCCGATTTAATTGTGGCCGAATAACTTTCATCCGCATATTTTGCTCGAAGGACTTGAAAATGATGGGAACTAGCATGAGACGCACCGCTCCTCCCACAACAACAATCGTAGCCCACCAAGGGAGACCAGTATAGTGATGTGCGTACTCCAAGGCATGTAAACAAAGATCCGTCGGCCATACCCACGACTGTGCAAGTCCAATTGATTCGAAATATCCAATTTTATCTGCAGCAGTTTCAGCAACTGCAGATACAGCAGCAGACATAGTTGTAGAATCAACGGCATTAGTCGCTCCCTCCACAACTGTGGATTCATTGCGAACACCAAGAAAACCAATCGCGTGCATAGGCAGAGTGGTTTTTTTCAACGACGAAAAGCTAAGCAGTCCATGCGAACTACCTACAGAATACTTCAATGATGTCTAATTAAATATCAGTATTAGCAAAAACGCTTGCTCCTGCCTATTCCACTTACAGATCTCCGCAAACATGATGCAGTCGCACTGCTAGACCATGAATGGCTCAGAGTATCTCTTAAAACCAGTCGCAATACCATGTTCTAAATCTAACTTCGGTCAAAACAAACTGCTTTTAGTTTTTCAAATGAAAGACCGTGTAGTTCTCGGAACCATTTTATAAAAATGAAGCTTCCGATACAAATTTCTAATACTTATTCCATATATCCACAGCATCATGAGCGTAGAATAAGGTTGCAATATGATGCGCCGCACAATCACCTGGAAACTGATAAACCTCCTCGAAGACCGGTCCCGGCCTGCTCTATCACCAGTTTTGAATTGCGAACTTGCCAGTCCTTATAAGTCAACTGAGAGTTGTGGACTCTTTTAATTCCGAAACTGGTTTTTGTCGAGAATTGCTTATGAGAGATCTGGTTCTCAACTTTTTCGGAAAACTGTTCTCAAAATGCATGACGCGGCAAGTAAGTCACACTGGTCAGCTCAAAATATCAATGTACGACAACTAATTAGGATTACTGTAGCACATTCCTTCTTATCGCAAATCCCTCTTGTAATATCTCCCTATGTTAATGTTCCTCAACCCGTGACTCTGCCGGCGAATTATGCAGCTCTTCCAAGAGCTCTGCCGCCTTCGTCGGCCGCAATGTACGGTGAAGTTAAGGCCATCATCTCGTCGGTGGAAGAGCAGCAAAAAGCCGTCGCTCGACAACAAGAGGAGGCCAATGCTGCCGTTGCCAGGTGGGAAGCCAAAATGAAAGACTCCGAACTCATGGCCGCTCGGCAAATTGGACCGGGATATTTGGATACAGGTGTCCACATGTTGGAACCGACAAATAAGCATCTCGAAGTCCTTGCAGAATCGCTGAAGACTCAGGCTCAAATCTCACAGGCAGAACCTGCTCCTCCTGCTTATTCTGTGCCTCATACATTGTCTGCTATTCCGCGTGACTCTTCTACTCCAATTCAACCTCAAGCTACTTCATCTTATGCAATCCCTTCTGCCCATATGCCGCAGATACCTCCGCAGCAAATTGGAACTACTGCGGCCCCATATTCGCGACCTGTCAGCACAGTTCCTTCGCAGTTTGGATATGCTAGTGTGCAGAATCCGTACGAATTTCAGCGTTTACCTCATCAAATAGATTTGCCTGCTTCTTCCTCTCATGCTGCTTCAGTTTATAGTGATTCGTCTTCATATTATGGCCGTCCAGATCTTGCACAACCCGACCCAATGACATTGAGTCAACAGGCTCCACCTCCTCTTAATAGACAGGTTTCAGCTGCGCACTCTGTCCATGGTGGTCCCTCATCACCATTAGGTCCACCACTTCCTCCGAAGCCTCCCTATCAGCTAATTCATCGCCCTCTGAATCTAGCTACTATTAGAAGGCCTACAATGTCTGAATTTCCATGGGCAGCAGCTGCCGCTTTTGCCGCTCGATCAATTTCTGGTATGGGATTTGGGGGTCCTCCTCCTAATCAATTCACTCCTCAAGGTCCTTTGAAATCATTCCAATCATCTTCTGACTCCTCAAGAGATGTATCCTCTTTGTACGAAAGCTCGAGCAATCGAAAATCCTCTCTTCCTCGTTTGGATTCTTATCGTGGGCATGACTACAGCATTGGCTCACTCGATGCCAAACTCAACGAATATCTTGGACGAACTTCAGCAACACCTGACTCTACTTCGCAAAATGTCTCTGATTCTTTGTATTCGCGCCCGAAACTTGGAGCTCTGCCGGAGAATCTGGAAGATCCTGTTCTCAAATATTTAAAGCCAAGAGATACTGAATTAGAGAAGTTGATTGATTTGGATGACGAAAACCCTGTTCCTATTACATTCGCGCAAGAGTCTCAATCTAAATCACTGATTGATACCGAGGTGCCTGAGATTCAGAGTTATGATGAAATGCCAGATTATATGAGACCAACCGATCATGTAGTTTCATATGATGCTGCATCTTCTGATAGCGCTTTAGCTGCTAAATTTAAGCTAGGGGCAAACTATCTCGATGGAGACGTCAGTGATCTGCACGATCTCAAATCTTCTCCTGCTCCTCCGATGACGACAACCTCATTTCCCCCTCCACTTGTTGCGAACTATGACGATGACGATGACAATGACAATGACTACGATGATGACGATTTTAGTGCTTTAATGGCGCCCCAGTCTTCAGCTGCTTTGATGAAAGCTTCGTCGTCAGTCGCTACTCCTGTTCAAGAAGAGAAAGATTCTTTGGATGCTGCTACGCAGGACACCCCTAAGAGCGAGAAACCTTTACCAGAACTCAACGCTGGAGACGAAGATTATCTCTCTGATAACGGACCTGTGACTGATCCTTTGTCCGCTAGTGCTCATCCTTTAGAAACTGCCGAGAGTGATGACGAAGACGACGAAGAAGCTATTAATGAGATGTTGAAAAAACTTCAGCAAGAAATTGACGAAGAAGAAAAGGCAGCTTCTCGTGCTAAACGCGAGGCTCGTCGTAAGGCTGTTCAGTCACAATCTCAGCCTGTGTCAGAAATCATTGAGGGTGAGGACACAGTGAAAGATATAGCGAAGGAAACTACGGAAGATATTGAAGAACCTTCTGAAACAACACCAGAATTGGCTAAACATGAAAACACATTGGAAAAGGTGACAGAGGCGGCTTCACAATCTCTTGAAGAACAGATTGAAGAGCAACCATCCCAGCATGTTTTGGAATCGAATTCAGATGAACCAATTCTTGACACTAAGGCTGACGAATCATCAACTGTTGCTCTTCCGCAAACTAGTTTCGAGCCTGTGATTGATTCTGTTCCCCCATCCGTACATGAAACCCTGACTGAGGAGTCAGTGTCTCCCGACACTGACTCGTCTCTGGAAGAAGCTCACGGAATTTATCAAATTGCTGAATCTAGCTCTGTGCCTGATATTGATACTGCAGAAAGCAAAGCTGGAGAGCCAGGCCTTGAGACTACGTCTTACTATTCTGAAGCACCACCTTCTGAAGATTATGGTGTTCGTGAAATTGCTTCAGAGCCTTTAGTAACTGAAGAAGGCTCCAAAACTGAGATTGTTCCCGAAAATATGTCAGAAGTCCATGCTATCGAAACGTTAGGAAAGTACGATGATGTAGGTCGTGCGAAGAATTACGATACGATCGAGCTGAACGAATTTTCTCAGCAGAGTCAACGCATGCCATTGGAGGAGCCGGAGTCTAAAGCGGAAACTGCAATTACTGAAATGGATCTAGTTCATCATAATGAACTTCCTCAGGTCCCTAAGGGCATGGAAGAAGTGGAAAGTCACTCGGTAGAAGAAGATCTAGAACCCAAGTCTGAAATGATGGACATCTTGGAGCCTGCCTCGGCTAACGAACATATGACTGCTGAGTTAGAAGCAGCACCTTCAAAGTCTGCACTGGTTCCATCTCCGGAGAATGCTGAACAGCCTGCAGAGCACATACAAGAAGGCTCTAGACAGGATTTCATGGCTTACGAGTCGGAGCAAATAGCTAATGAGTGGGGTACTGTTGGCGCTTATGATACTCCTTATACATCTTCTTCCAGTGGTGGTGAACATGTAACCGATCACTTTGGAGTTCCAGCCGAAATTCCTGTGCCTGATACGGCAGTGTCGTCTTTGATTCCAATTGAACAAGCCGAAAACATTGAGAGCAAGGATGTTGAACCTCTCGATACGCTGAGTATTCCGGAGCCTAACTCCTCTCCGCGAGAGGTAACTGGTTCAATAGATTCTCTAATGCCAGAGCCTGTGAAATCATCAAATGACGAAGATCATGGAACAGACGCACTGGAGGTGGAACGCGAAACATTAGACAATATTCATGCAACATCTTCACAGGAAGTACCTCCAGCTGTTACTGAGCAGCATATACCAGCTTTAAATGAAGCTGAGACTGAGCATATTCAGAATAATGATGTTCCTGGATCTACTAACGTTGGACATGAGGTTACCGAGAGCGATGGTGTTTCCGAAGATGAAAACCTGAGAGCTGTCATCGATAGTGCAGATGAAGAGGAAAGGACTATTCCCACTGAGAAAGTTGCTGTGAATACTGCGCAATCCGATGACTTACCTGCAGCTATACTTGCTGAGAGTAATGAACAGGACAAGCACCAATCGGGCAATATTGAAGTTACACCACAAAGCAAGGAATATTCAGAATCGGTAGTGGAACGTGATCTTACTAATTCAATGGGTAAAGAAGCTGATTCAAATTCTTCTTCGGCAGAACACTCCGCCTCGCGCCTTATTGGAGCCTTTGAGTCCGAAGAAGTCGGGTCGGACAATTCTGAACATGAAACAGTAGTTCCTGAAGAGGTCAGATCTGAATCACCTGAAGATCCAACTTATAATCCAGTCACGGAAGAAGGCTACGTCGATGTCGAAGCGCCAGCTGATTCACAAGAAGCCGCTAACGATGGTGCTGCCTCGCCTTCATCTGCATTTGAAGAGATCCAGTCTTGATTTGATACTTTCTATATCTATTTTGTTGCATCGTATTCGGGTATCTTTTCCTGTCTGGCTTACTGAAATTTATTTTGTCATAATTGGTATATATATATTCGGTTAATAATTTGCATCCAATTTGATTACGATACATCAGGTTTTTTATTATATTATAGGGTTCATCAGCTCTGACGATTTTCATGCAAAAGTAGCTCAATTAATCATAGAAAAGCATACTTGCTCTCTGTGATTTCTAGTTGCAGGCTAGTTATTGAAAGCAGTCCTATCGAAATTATAAATAGCGATTCTTGAATTCTCCATCATCCACATGGGACGTGTACTGCCAGCCCAGCGACTTGGTCGTGTTTAGCTTAGAGCAAAGTAAAATATGGTCTCAGTGCCTACTTATAACCTGGTAAATTCATCAGTGTCATAAACAGAAATAATAACTTCACGTATAAGCACTAACACCTAACGAAATTCAATTATAGTTTATATGTAAGAAAATTTAATAGTCCATAACCTTTACCCTGAATAATGAGACTTGTATAGTATCCACTGAGAAAATCTGAAAATTCGGGCTTGAATGGCACAATGGCAGCGCGTAGGATTGCAGATCCCGAGGTTCCTGGTTCGAGTCCGGGTTCAAGCTCACTTTTTTTAGTTTTTTGTAATGTGAAAGAATTCATCAGTTAGCAATTGAAAATATATCATCACAATTATTATTGCTATCCTCATTCATGTCAAGTATTAGATAAAACTCGGTCGACAACCATTATTTTGGAATATCACGGTGAGTGTAAATACTTATTTCAAACCTCTCATTCTCTGATTCTGGCAAAGCGACTGAATTTTCTGAAGATAAACGTTTGCATGCAACCAACGCATTTACACTCTTAAAAACGGAGATTCCTAAAGTCGGAGATGATAGAAAGTTATAGCTCAGTACAAAAAGATGCAAAGTCAAACTGAGATGGCTTACATTCTGGTTCGGTTCCTAATCAACAAGAGTGCGGCTGATGAAGCTCGAAACCGGAGAACTTTAAATTAAGTTCGCTTCTAAGGTATGATGTAATTGCCAGGAACCGCAAATGCAAAAACTTGTACTATTTTCGAACATATAATTACTGAAAGACAAAATCAAATGAATATATATTATGAATTATTATTTAAATGCATTACCCCGACAAATCAAACCATTAGACCAAAATTAATGAGACCGCCACAAAACCAAGATTGCAGATAAAATACAAATTTATACAGATCTAAAATGCAAACAAAGCCAAGAACCACCAAGCAGCTTGTCTAAATCAAATTAAAACAAGAATGCGATAAATGCGGCAACAGCCAATGCACCACCCGAAACAGTATTCACCGCAGCACCGCCTGTGAAGGTGCTAATAGAAGCAGAGCTTGTGGTAGTATTAGGAGCCTTGGAAGTGGAGGTCGACAAAGTAATGTTAGGATAATAGGTAGAACTTGGTGGGCAGTAAGTAGTGGTAGTCTTGACAACCAACGATGTGGCAGTAGAGTTCGGAAAGACAGTAGGAACCGCAATGCTGCTAGTGTTTGCAACAAGAGCAGACGATGAGATGACAGTCGAGGTAGGAACGACAGAGGACGAAGCAGAGGCAGGACGATCAACAACAATAGAAATAGGAATACACTTCGAAGGAGCTGTCTCAGTACTATTATAATACAGAACCTGATAGTTCTCTAGCGAGTAATCGTAAGGATCCAAAGTGTCCTTGCATGCGTAGAATCCTTTGGTGCTGCCATCGACAGCAAGAGTTGCATCTGAAATAGAGAAGTAATCTGACTGCTCTCCAAGTTCATACCAAAGCATATTCTCATAGATCAAGAGTCCAAACGGAATGAACTCGCCCCCACCTACGCCAGTGTAGGGCGAAGTGAAGAGATTTTTGTCCGAATCATAGAGAATAGTCTCTGCAGAGCCGCCATCGGAAGCTAAGAAAAAATAGTTGATAGCAGCACCCTCATGAATAGAGTAAAGGCCAGCACCATTGATGCTAGAGTCTGTCGATTTTGCGACGAATGTGACGTTATAGGAGGCTGCAACGACGCCAGAAGCGAGTGCTGCGAGAGAAGCAACAATAGAAGCTGTCTTCATTTTGTATATAAATAAAGATAATATGAAATTATATAGAGGAGTGTTGTATATAAATGACAAGAAAGTGTTATTCAATGATGAACTGTAGAAAGCATCAGCCTAGGGGGGGAAGACTACAAATTTATATTCTTCTTGATTCAAGGCTGGCTGCTCTCAGACAGACACATAATATGACGTCTTGACAGTGGCATAAAGATAGCAGACGTTGAAGTCTAAAGATAGGTCAAAGCTATATCCGTCCATTCCGTCGAGAGAGATTTTCAATAGCAGCCCGACGTCAAAAATCCACCGAAACTATAGAATAGAGTAAGCAGAGTAGGCATATACGATTTTTGTTCCGGTATTCTAAAATAAGGTCCAAGCAAGCCACGCGCGGCTCTCGATTTTATCCGGGGGCTCGGACATTCGCTGTGGCGGGGCCAATGCCTCGGATCGTCAACCGCATAAGGAAATGTGATCAAAAATCATACAAACCAAGCCTTCAATCCAGCCTTCTCCCACCATTTCTGTCTATATTCGAGCTGTCCAGAGCTAGACATCAAATGCATTAGGATGAGGAATCACTGACAGTTGCCGGATGAGCAAATTTCGAAGCCAAATGGCTGGTAATTCAGTCTAGATATGGATTACGATTGAACGGCACAGTATTTGCTCGACAGAAGGCGATGTCCTATTCGAATCTCATTAAAAGAAGACTTGGCTTCTTGCCTACTCCATCATTTCCGTGATCTCCATGAGCTTAATCCGCGCATTCTCGGAGAAATCAGGGTTAACGACTCTCGATCACATCTTCTAGGTAGCCGTTCCAAATTCCCGCCTACACTTTTCTCTGCGCGCTTTTGCGCTATCGGTCGGCCAGTCCAAGAAATGTAACAGGATCGCCGTTTTGTCTTCGGAAAATCGCTAGAACCTCCTTCGATGAGAAACCTTAAAGCAGTATAGATTTTAAGCATTTTTCATCTATAATCATCATGAGCGGGTGATGGAACTGAGCCAACTAGTAATGAGGTAATCAATTAATAGTAACAATCTATTTTTAATTTTCTCTTGTCCTGCAGGCAACTATTCGTCTTCTCGTTCGTATATCTAGAACGAAACTTAACAGTAACGCATGCACGGCGCTAAAACAAAAAATTTAGCTTAGACTGCAGCTGCCCCAGATTAGAATAATTTTATGAGCAGATCCTAAAGTGGGTCTGCCAACGCTTGGTGGAACCAAGTGCAATATATTTATTTATTTATCCCTTTGTTTAGCCTCGTGTTCGTTGTTTGAAACTAAGAAGTAACACTCTAGGGTGACCGTACTAAAAGGCGACAGACAGCCGGTTGCGATCCACATTTTTAGACGCTATATATATATCGCTCTGAATTAGCAGACGTTCAACGATCTAGAAAGCCCTCTCGCAACAAGAATGTATTCATTCGAAAAGAGTTCTGATTTTTTCCAACAGAGCTCAATATTCTGGTTAATTATCCTTCATATTGCGATCATACTACAGTTGAGCTCTGAACATACGCGTGAGGAAAGCAGTGTCCACATTTAAGTAAATCACGTATGCAATAGTAATTAAAGTATAGACATAATAAAAATGGATCAAAGAGTCAAATAGTAATTATAATAAGAGCGCAGAATAATTAAAATATACACCAATTCCTCGGCAGTAAAAATCCAGCCCGGAATAATTGGAAAAAAAAATATTAATCGAATAAAAAGCAAATATCTGCGTTACAAAAATAAAGTAAGTATATCTATTACCAAACATCTTCTTGATATGTATTCTGTGACCGCATGCTTTTCACAATATCATCGCCTTGTGTCTCACTTATGCTACGCTGAGAAGAAATAACCTTCGCTAAACTTGCGCTGACATCTTTGGCCATTCGTCCAGCATCTCCACAAACGTAAAAATATGCACCTTGCAATAATAGCTTGTTGACCAATTCACCGTTTTCAATCAGGCGGTGTTGAACATAAACCTTTTGACTCGATTCACGCGAAAAAGCTGTCACAAGCGTGAATTTGTCGCTATGGTTGACCGCAATAGTCTCCCATTCCTCTTTGTACAAAAAGTCTTCTGTAGAGTTACGACTACCAAAAAACAAAACCATGGGCCCAATCGGAACACCAGCTTCGGCTTGAGCAATCCGTTCTTGGATAAATCCACGGAATGGAGCAACTCCAGTGCCTGGTCCAACCATGATGATTGGCGTCACAGGATTACTAGGAAGCTTAAAATTTGAATGTCGAATGTGCACAGGTACTTTAAAGCCTGCATACTTTGATCGAGGGCCATCCGTCTGATAGCTGACGACGGAAGACAAATCGGTGACACCATCCTTCTTGTACTTGATATCCAGCAAATAATTCGTCGCAACTCCTTTGAGTGTGTTAGAGCCTGATTCAGCCTCCACAGACTCAACAACTGCAGTGATGGACGGCTTGGTTTTATCGATATATGATGACGAGGAAATTGAATAATATCGAGGCTGTATATGATTGATCGACTCGACAACAAGCGAGAACGGAATTCCTGTCCAAGGCGTGCCATTAGAAACATATTCAAGCACCTGGCCAATATTGAGGTATTTCGATGCTACCTCCGTTTGGAATGTCTCTTTATCAGACCCAAGCTTGGTAATCAATTCCTTCGCTTCAGCAGTAGGAGCGAATGGCGACAAGGTCGATACAAACTGCCTTGAGACGACACCGCTAATCTCGAGGTGATAGCGCGCAACAGCATCATAAGTTGTTGGTGTTGGAAAGGGAACCTTGGTCACTGGATCTAGTGCCATGACATCGATAACTGTGTCGCGCTTCTCCTTGAGCCCAAGAACATTAAGGAACCTAGTCACTTCTTTATCTGAATTTTGCGGCCATAAGGCCAAATGGTCACCCGTAGAAAATTTTAGATTAGTTCCACTGAGGTCGATTTCAATGTGAAGACAGTTTCTGGTTTTCGAATTGAACAATTCTCTGGCGACAGTGATCGGAGCGATGTAAGGGTTGGCAGCAGAATAGCTCATGGAGTTGAGTTCTCCGGATAGGTGTTGACGATTGAATTCGCCTCGATAAACTTCGTCGTCTTCAGTACTGAGATTAGAGGTTTCGACCACCTTGAGAACTGGCTCGTACTCTGCTTCGCGTTCCTCGACAGAGATGACTTTCGAAACCTCATCCCACATACTATCTTTCCAGGACAAGAAATCCTCTTCCATCGTTCCAGTTCCATCGTCGCCATAACCTACTTGACCAATTCGCTGGGCTCCAAGACGAGTTAAATGATTATCCAGGCTCTTGATGACAGCATTATAATGTTCATAGGTGTTGTTTCCAAGACCAAATGCTACGTAGCGTAGACTAACGAGAGGCTTCGATTCGTCTTCCGCACCCCCACTAAAATCGGGATCTTCGCTCGTGATAAAATCAAAAAATGGGACGGCGTTGTCTGTAGGCTCGCCCTCGCCGTAGGTAGCCATAACAAAAATGGCTAACTTTGAAGATGGAAAGCTGTCAAGATCCTCAAAGTCATAGTCCTCCAGATCGGCTATCATGGTACGCAGACCAAATCTCGAATGACCTTCTTTAGCTAATCTCGACGCATAGTCTTCGGCAGTACCGGTTTGCGACCCGTAAAAGACTACGACATCTCTGCCGGTCTCTTCAAGCTTTTCGATGATGCTTCGCGAACCGTCAGCGGCAGCGGCGTTTAATGCAGTCCGGTCGGAATAGGTCGGTTTCTTAGCCCAAAGCGTGCCCTTCGAGAAAAAGGCGATTGTGCCGGCAAAAACAGCAGAAAGAATTACTATGTCAAAGATATCGAATTGGGCCATTGTCAAGGTCAGTGAACAAGACTGGGAAGCTAGGAGAGAATCAACAAACTATCAACGTCGGAAACTTTGCAAGCGAATTTTCCAGCCGTTGCTTCGATAGACGTCAAAATGGCAAACCCTAGAAACAAGTCGGAACCAAAAAGTTCAGTTGAAGATTTAGTTAAAATCACCAGGCGACTCTTACTCAATACTAAAATATTGTTGTACAGACAGTCAGGAACTAAAGAGACAAATATCGCGAGAAGTTGGTACAAATTGGCGGCCGTCGGAAGGGGATCTAAACTGAGGGCTAGAATACGTCGGACCCCAATACCACGCCGCAAAGGAATGTGGACTATCCTTAACTAAACAAAGTGGTCCGCGGTCGCAGAAGAAGCGCAACAGAGAAAATGAATTAAATATTATATTCCAAAAGAAATATTAGTTAAGGCGAAATTGTGGTTTCGCAGAAAAATAGCCAGATAATGAGAACAGATTAAAAATTTGCTGAACTATGGTAGCATATATTCTGTTTGTCCGACCGAGAGACAAATAACTATAGACTGCGCGCATGAGGCCGAAAATGAAATTTTTCACGTTCTACGAGCTTGGTGATTATAGATGCTGCGATTAAAAAGCGTGGCTCGATAGTTTACGGTGACTGATCCGGGCAGGTGCCTGTATATTCTCATCTCTTGTATTAGCAGTAAGGTGGGGACAGAGACTGACCGGCTAGAATCGTGGCCACGTGGTGCAAATTATCGTGAGCAAAGTTCGACCACGATACCTGGTGATGCAAAAGTGAAATGGTGTTCCGCTGGACTGACAGTGTGCGCTTGTCAGCGAATGGTGATCTCCCGGAATTCCATGGCGCCGGGTTGTGAAAGTGGTGTGAGTTTGGTAGGGCTCGATCCAAGTAGGTTCAAGGTCAGACGACGAGGACTTCGAGAAGAAGTTTCAGAGAGTGAACATGTATCGAATGGCGCCGTACTTGCAGAACTCATTAGATCATCTGAGCCAGGCCAATTTTACATTTTCTTCAGGTCGTGATGGTTAGATCTAGCTCCGAGAACTTCCAACATAACTGTCTATTTGGTCAAACTCATGCGTACTCGAGATATCAGATGGTTCCTAGCCTCTACATTTGGTTATGTTAGATGGTCTTCCAGTATCAATAGTTCTATGGTCAAACATGATGTAGAAAAGCGTAAGATTTCTGGTTGATGTTCTTAATGGAAAACGCCTTCATCTGAATCACTTTTAAGTCACGAGCGGAAATGGTCTCGTACGCTATTAACGCGTTACATGTGATTTCTGTCATTATTTTACTGACAGTGAGGGTGATCTTCAGCTGTTTGGATAAGTTTCTTGCAGTTTAGTAGGTTTGGCTATTCCTGTAAGCTTTCAAAGCCTCCCGTCGGACAAAATTGAAATTTTATTGGATATTCAGACCTTCCCGTCTCTGATTCACACCACCACGTGCAATGCATATTCGCATCAAAATCAATGATATCAATAATAGTGAATATAATTACAGAAATAATAGTATCAAAAATAATACGATTTTGCTGAAGTATATCTTTATAAAACGATTATACCATACCTAATTATCCAATTCGTTTATACAACCGAAGGTGTTGCGATGGCCCGGCCCTGACCCTACCCCATCTTCCAAATTTTTTCTTGAGTTCGGTCATGTTGTTAGTCTTCGAACTGTCGGTTTCTATTAGCTGTAAAAGAGCTTAGAATTGCTTGTTTCGGCTGATAGAAAGGGAAAGGTTATATACATTGATAAGCTGCCGTTTAATTGAATAATATAAAATGTCACCAGCTCCTACGTCGAAGGACAAGTCCAACAGTGGAACTGCCCGTGTTCTCGGTTCAGGTATGCAGAGGTAGTTTTAATTATTGCACGTAAAGAACTTTGTTAATTTTTTTCTTAATAGCATCGGCTGGCATTGCCGAGTTGAGTGTTTTTCATCCGGTACGATAGTTGCTGGTCGAAGTAGATTATGGAGAGTGGTTAGCTGATCAGTGGTGATAGGTTGACACCATTGCTAAGCGACTCATGTCGAATAATACTCGTGTAAGCTGGTATTCATATTAGAGAGATAATTAATACTGACAATGAGGTTCAGGTTGCGTCGGCATCTCAGCTCAATACAGTGATTTTTCGTAATTATGCCAATGAATCTGTGGCACGCAAAATGCTATCGTTATTCCCGGGTCTAGGATACGCTGCAGGATACAAGGTGAGCGAGGTCTTGATAATGCCGATATGCGAACAAGTGCCAACAAATATGAAAGATTCTACAGCGAGTATATAAATACGGTGGCCAGCCATTTGTAAATGACATTTTAACTACTCGATTTGGAAAGAGTTTTGAGGACACATTCGGGAAAAAGACTGGCAAGGCACTGCTATCAGCTTCGTCAGGTAGTCTTATTGGCATTGGCGAGATTGTGTTGCTTCCGCTCGACGTTCTCAAAATTAAGCGACAAACTAACCCTGAAGCATTCAAAGGTCGAGGGTTTTTCAAAATCATTGCCGACGAAGGCCTGGGATTATATCGTGGCTGGGGATGGACTGCTGCTCGTAATGCGCCCGGTTCATTTTCATTGTTTGGTGGAAATGCGTTTGCGAAAGAGTACATTTTCGGACTGAAAGACTACGGCTCAGCTACCTGGACGCAGAATTTTGTTGCGTCGATCTTTGGAGCGTCGGCTTCGCTGATTGTGTCTGCTCCCTTGGATGTTATCAAGACACGAATCCAAAATCGTAACTTTGATAATCCGGAGTCGGGATTTACCATTCTTAAAAACATGGCTAAAAACGAGGGCATTTCTAGTTTCTTCAAAGGCCTAGTTCCCAAGCTGTTGACGACCGGACCAAAGCTTGTGTTTAGTTTTGCACTTGCCCAGACGTGAGTCTACCGTCCATATGAATTTGGGATGAGCTATTACGAGCTAACATTAATTTTTAGACTTATTCCTGCATTCGATAAGTTGATTTCAGGGAAGAAAGAGTAATTTCTAATTATTTTCTGATCATCTTCCGAAATGTTATTCGATCACATCGCTCCAATCGGCCTCACTACTTCCTACTTCCTCAACCATAAGTTCGCTTGTCCACTTGATGTTTTTATGGCAGCTTCGTGTAAATAGTACTACGATAGACACTACTCCAAACAGATATTCATGTACCACTTGTTGTATCCAAAAGCAGTATATATATAGATAGATTACGTAACCCCTTACTCCGGGCTGTCGTACCTCGGCACTGAACGGCGCATGCGGCGACCAAGATCCCCAAAAAAATATTTGGTTTGTCGCCGGGGCAGAACAGTCTGGCGGAGAAGACCCAACAGCCCGTCTTGAAAGCAAATGAGAAGGGTCTGGTTCAATTGGTCGGTTACGAGGTTGTTTTGATGTTTTAAGTATGCTAGTTTGTATTATGTGTCTGCACTGATGTTAATGTAGGTGCGAATGTTCCGTAGTCCTTGGTGGCCCGCAGTTCGGCCGGGTTTGGCGCTTCTTGGTGTTTGTTGGACCCTCACTAGCTCTAGGCGAACGCGGCGGGCCAGCCTGTCCTGGCACCGTATATAACATATACACTTCGTCCGTACTCTATTGCAAAAGAACTCCATTGTAGTCGGTTTACATTGTTGTCCAATACAGCTATATATAATTTTTCGGATCTGGTAAAATCAGTAATAATGTCCGCAAGCAAACTGATCAGATCATCCAATTCGTCTGTGTATCTGGCCTCGCCGCCCGGAATCATGTTCAAGCTGCCTATGGGTATTGATCTGCCACCTGGCCCGCCCGAAGGTTCGCTATTCGCCGAGTATTTTAACTGGACTATGGATATTCGAGTTCCTATAACCATTGCCACAGTCTATGCGACTTGTGTACACATATTGAATCGATCTCGCGGTCCTGGTGCTCAGCCTGCACGATTTGCACGCACTGCTCTGTTCAGATGGCTTGTCATTGTCCACAACACCCTGCTGTGTCTCTATTCAGGCTGGACTTTTATTGGCATGACATCGTCTATGGTTAGAACCGTTCTAGATACCTCGAGATTACCCAGCAGTGAGCGAGGATCCTGGCCGTTCTGGTCCGGCTTATGTTCTGCAGAGGGGATCTGGTCACGCGGCCTCAGCTATTACGGCTTTTTGTTCTATCTCTCAAAGTTCTACGAAGTTCTCGATACGGCCATCATTCTTGCGAAAGGTAAACGATCCTCGCTTCTTCAGACCTATCATCATGCTGGTGCCATGTTATCTATGTGGGCTGGTGTTCGGTTTGCTGCGCCCCCGATTTGGGTCTTCGTCGTGTTCAATTCGTTGATCCACACGCTTATGTACTTTTACTATGTACTTTCGGGACTCAAGATTCCTGTTCCTCGAGCTCTCAAGCGTGCACTCACAACCGCACAGATCTGCCAGTTTGTTTTTGGTGGCTCGCTTGCTTTCTTGCATATGTTCGTCTACTATATTGATCCAGCCAAAAATTCATATAACACCTGTCTTGTTGACCCGGGACAAATGTTTGCTCTTTTGTTCAATGTAGCCTATCTGACTCCGTTGACTTATTTGTTTGTATCGTTCTGGATCGAGTCATATGTGCGGGCTCACAAACGGCAGCTTAGACCTGAGAAGTCGGCAAAGTCGGCAAAGCCGGCAAGTTCTGCGAAGGAGACTAAGGCATCTTCTCAGTAAACCACTCTAAACTTTCTTTGTATTGCGAACTTTGTGTTTTGTTTTTGTATTATTTGAATCTGATTCTCCTCCCAATTGTCCAAGTTGTACAAGTCTTCAGTTATTTCATTTGCTCAAACTTTGACTGAGCAGACAACAATAATGTGTAGATTCCCAGTCCGCCGCATGCTGAGTGGACAAATTGACTCAATTAGCCGGTATCTCGCAATCTATTTACGTAGAGACAATAGAAAATTAAATTGAATTCTTTAGTGGAACTAGATACGTAAGATCTAGAGACAAACCGTCACAGGATGTTTATTTAAAAAACATCGTATTAAATATAATTTAACCTAGGTCAGGAGAAACTTAAGTGCTCGAGGGAGTCCGCCGCACTTTCAGGAACCAAAATTTCGTATTTAACCGAACAGCCGGATTACGATTATTAGACAGTCCATGGGTATAGCTGAAATATACCAACAAGTCTGTCTATTTGGATTCTAGTTTTATATGCTTCTATTTATATCAAGATTTTACAGCAATTCATTTTATCTATCTGGATTGCATGCCCTACGGAGTCGATCACGTGGAAAGTACATAGCAACATATCAATAGTAATTGGTGGAGGAGGTATAATATTATTCGTATATATGCATACTATACAAGGATTAAATCAGCCAAAAAGAATAATCATAAGCAAACAATAATACAGTGAATCCAAAACCCAAACGCCGATGATTCATTCAAAAAAATATAAGCTCTCTGGTTATAAAAAGTACTCTGCTGCAGGCCGTTTCGCAGGCATGCCTTTTAGTTCCTGGGGAACGGCCTCAAATACTTTATAATACCGATTCAGATCGTCGTCAATTTGCAAAATCGAAGCGACGTTGCCGCATCTGTAACAGTAATTTGGTGCAGACCAGACAGTCACTATGGACCCTTCAAACATCTCCTTATATCCCTCCATCACAAGCTGGTGGGCTCGCGCAATGAGTGTGATGTCGTTGGCATGGTTGAATTCATGGACCTTGTCGCCACCAAATAAAAAACCAGCTCCACGGGGAGAGATGCCCCATCCATCTATGTCCTCTGGATCCGACCAGAGAAGGTCGCACATAGCGCCCTCATGTGGTACTTCCTGCTTGCGGTCGATCATTCGAACCTGGTCAATGGATTTAATAGATGGCGACAACCCTCCATGGACGCAGAAAACACCGCCAGGCCCACCGACCAAGGCGCCAAGTGCAAGATAATCAAACACATCACAACAGTACCGCCAAACGTTTGCAGACCCGTATTTGCGAATGCATTCGTCATAAAACCCGTAGACAGTGGTGATTTGTCGCGACTCGTGGTTTCCTCGTATTAATGTGATTCTGTCTGGATATCGTACTTTAAGACACAGTAAAAGCAGAAACGACTCGAGAGAATAAAATCCCCGGTCCACAAAGTCTCCTAAAAACAGGTAATTCGTTCCTGGACAATCACCTCCTTGCTCAAACAGTGTCACTAGATCATGAAATTGGCCATGAATGTCTCCACAAATGGTCACGGGGGTGTCGACTATCTGGACATTGCGCTCTTCCATGAGCAGTTCCTGCGCGAGTATACAGATTCTGCGCACGTCGTCTTCCGGTAGGATTTTGCATTCTCGAAGTGTTTGGATCGCCCTGCGGAACCGAGTTAGCTTGCGTCAGCTCACAATTCTTATATATACACAAACACATAGCTTCCGTTGCTTACCTGTCCAAATCGCTCATTTTATTGGCGCCTTTGGGTTGCTTTTCCGCGACTTCGTTCTGCACTTCCGTGGACTTTGTATGCTCCCTGGCTGTCTATAACGATATCCACAGTGAGTTTTTGTTGTCTGCGGGCAAGGGCACAGCGACGGCACGGAATGCTATTTTGGATATTGGATGGAAGCCCGGTAAACTGCGACGCTAAATGTAGTTTCTTCGGCCAAATTCAGCTTATTATCTTTCCTTAAATTTGCAGTAATTTGCAACTGGAAACACAGTAAAGACTTATCCGAACAAAAATAATTGCAACTTCCGAACGATTTTTATAATTCCGAAAAGCTGCAAAAAGTTTGGCTTTACTCAACCAGCCAGATGTGGCTGACTCGGCGGTTTCGTACGATTCATTTACATAATCAACACAATTACATAATCATATGACCACTTCCGTTCGCAGAATACCCAGCCCTACCCGCTTCTTCCATCGCAAGCCAGATCTCAGCGTGTTCTGCCGGGCGGCGGGTCCCTGGCCTGAGAAGGCGGGTGAGCGAAACCACGGCCATTTTAACTAAGTAAAAAGGCACAGCCAGACAGAACCTCAGTGGGTTTTCGACAACAACACAGAAGCCATCGACGCGTCGCGACTCGGCTTTTCCTTTACGCGTTTTTATTTGTGTACAATCCAGTCCACTCCGCCCTGTCGACGCGTAGTCAGAAGATCATCACAGCTCATGCAGACTTCGTCTCTGCCGTCGACGTCGTGGGCGCTGTCCTCGACGTCCTCGTCGTCGAATCTCACCGCGTCTGGACAGTCTCTGGGTTTAGTCGACGCTGCTCTTGCCGAACTGACCCTCGCCGATGCCGTTCCCGACCATGATTTCCAGCTACGGCTAAAGAGAGTACGCAACATGTGGCAATTTGCCGCGCTGTTTCAATGGCTCTTTTTCTTCAGACATGTCATCAAGATGGATGATATTGATGTAACAATCGAGGTATGCTTTCAAAAATTTCGCGTTTGATCTGCAGTCCCACCTATTCCTGCCATACCATACCATACCGTTTCGTACCCGCAACATACGTTTGTTAACTCCCCTTCTAATTTAGGCATTGGAAAAGGAATTGCTTGGTCTTACTCCGTTGGCACTTATTCCTCAGATTCGTCTTTCTCTTCTCCAGCAGCTCTCCAGTCAACGTGGACTCACGTAAATACCTCGATTTGCTATACTTTCTGCATGATCTCTAAAGCTAACTCCGCATGTCTACAGGCTAGATCAATTTTCTGATTACACGCGACGACAATATCGCCAAAAGGATCCCTTCCTTGAATGTCCATTTGGCGACGAAGAGGAACCTATCCCGTTCGAAAATCTAAATGTCTATGATCAGGTTTGTTCTGGCTTTATTTCTGTTTGGTTCGAATTTAGGACTAATGAGCGATTTAGATCAAAGTCTTGTACCAATTGACTTCTTGGCAATCTCTCATGGCCGAGCGATTTCGTGAACGAATGGGCAATCTGAAAGAGTCTCAAGAAGTAGGATGGGTGAGTTTGCTATTTCTTTATTGGGTCCGCATTCATATTGTATGTTAACATCTGAGCAGCGCATTGATAGCGTCGGAAAGGACTCGAACGATAATGTCTATTATTTGCTCGATGATAATCGGCTCTATTCCCGTCATGTTCCCCCTCCAAGTCAAAAATCGCGCACCCTAACGCAGGCTATAGAAGAGGCACCAGAGCCAGCAGAGCAAATCGCACGGGTGCAGACCCCGAAACCTAAAAAAAAGAAGCGGCGGCCTGTGACTGGATGGACGATAGCTCGGAAGAGGCGCCGGAAAACAAGTAGTACAACTACTCCACAGAAACACGAAGATGAGGATGACGAGGAGGAGAATGAAAATGGGAACGAAGGCGAGGAGGATAGTTCTTTGACAAAAGTAACTAACGGAGGTGATCATCAAGAAGACAAGGAAGTAACAGCTAAAGAGGAAGATGAGGAAGCTGATCCGGACGAGTCTGCGGACGCAGATCAAGATCAAGAAGAAGATAAGGTTGCGAAAGTGGGAATCCCTACCAGTGAAAACGACGATATCTACGACGAACTGGATGAACACTCAAGCGATGCAGAAACTACTTGGAAGTGCGTCTGCGCTACATATACAGAATGGCAAGATTTTTTTAATTATATCGGTAAGCGAGCGCGGGATCGATCAAAAAAAGCAGAGAAAGATCTGCATGCGATACTTAAGCTGGAAATCATGCCGGTCATTCAGTCGCTTGAAAACGAAAGACTGGAATTGGAAGCTCAGAAATTGAAGGAGATCGAGAAACTACGATTAGTTGAGAATCGCAAGAAGTCTAGTCGTGCGGATGCTATGGCAGCAAAGAAGCAAGAAGAAGACCAAAGGCGAAAGGAGGTTGAGTTCGCAGAACAAGAACGAGTACGCCGTAAGATCGAGCGAAAACAAAGGGCGCAGACCGAAAAAGATCGGGAAATTAGATTACAGAAGAGAGATATCAGATTAGAAGAACAAAGACAGCGACGCGAAGCGCAGCTAGCGAAAAAGGCAGCTCTGAAAGCTGAGCGAGAAGCTGCTAAAATGGCTGCAGGCGAATCTATCGTGACTACACCGGTTCCTATCGCGGAGCCAGCTCCAGAGCCGGCTGCCAAAACAGTAGCTCGCAGCATATCTCCAGCTAGAAGCGAGCGGCAACAATCGCATGACAGCGAAGTGCATGCACCGACACGTCGGTCGACTCGGCAACAAAATCAAGTTCAACAGCAGGATCAAGATCATGCGGAGCCGGCTACGGTACCGAATATGGCTTCACGAAATGGAGCAGCAACTCCAGCGAGCTCTACATGGTATTTTGATTGTTACTGTGGTGTTCATGGCGATAACTACGATGACGGTCAGTTGTCGGTCTGCTGCGGGAAATGTGATATTTGGATGCACGTGTCGCATCTTGCACCTGATGAGCTTCGCCGGTTCGAGTCAAGTACACGTTCTGGGGAAGAGGACAAAGATGAACAAGAGGAGAAGGTGGTAGCAGACGAAGAGGACGCAGTATCTGAGGGAGAGTTCATCTGTAATCGGTGCATTCGGATCGAAAAGGAAAAGGCGCGAGAGGCTGAGCTGGAACGGAAGCGGGAGGCAGATCGAGTTAGACGGCGGGAAAGAGAACGCAAGCGAGAGCAAGAGCGACGCCGCCAGCGACAGGAGGCCAAGGAGCAGGCAGCAAGAGAGGAGCAGATGCGTGTGAACGCGAAGGTACAAGAAAGCAAGCCTAAAGCTCCTTTGCCGCCCGAGTCGAACAGTAGTATCACTGTTGCTAGCTTGCCATTACCGCAAGGAGGAGCTGCTACGACTGTTCCTGTTCCTGTTTCTGTTCGCCCGGCTATAGTCTCTGGACCAGTCTCTGTGCCGGTCTCTACGCCAGTTTCTACGTCTCTTCCATCACAAAACAGACCTGAAACGATGGGAGTAGCAGGAGCAACCGTAGGTGTCTTGACTCCCGGTCCGCTGAATCTGAATCAAATCCACTATGCCAACATCCCGAATGGGTCGACAAATGGCCAGGTGAACGGGGTTAACCCCCCTAAAGGCCATGGCGGAGAAGACGGACAGACGGGCTTGGATATATTGGCGGATGTTACAAGTTCGTTTGCCAGCTAGTTGGGGCAAGAGAGGAAGGGCGATGGGGGGAGTAGAATACAAAAGGAATTAGACATGAATTTTTCGCAAGGCAGAATCTGTATGCGGAGGAGGATGAGTACACTGTAGGCGACTGTGGCCGTATGCGATGAGTGCCAGTCTAGACTTAGAATGCCAGCAAACAGCAAGATTGAGTGCGGGGCCGAGGAAGGAGAGAGTGAGTAGACCGTACGTGTGTAGAGAACGCTATTTTAAGAGAGAGAGGAGGACGAGCATGGCAGCTGCATTTGTGAGGAACAGAATGCCATTTAGGGCCGAGCAAAGATAGGTATGTCCGTCTCGGCGTTTTAGCAGAAGAATGCACGAGCAATCACGTAAGTTCTGGGCTTGGTTACACTTGACAGCAGAGCGGGAGAACTGTCTGTGATTGCGATCGCGCGACGAGCCGAATGAGTCTGGATTCTGGGTTCTGGGGATTTCTGGGCAAATCGAAAACATGGCAATAACAAACAAGAGCGATCCAAGACGGCATTGTCTGGACGGTGAGGGCGATGGCCACAGGAAGGGGGGGCCCTCGATGATTAATAGATTGAACAGGAGACAATAACTCAACGGTGGACCACAGTCGGGTTTAAGTCTGGTTGGGACTAGCTCCAGCTTCTCTCTACTGAGAAGCCAGCAAAGTTAGCGAGGCCTTGATTGACTGGCGTTGGATCAAGTTGGTTCCTGCTTTCCGCAGCAGTAGGTCTCTCGACCAGACAATTGTTTGTGTGAAATAATTGCACAGGGTCTGGAAAGTGATAATCTGACAGTCTGACTATTCAAACTGGTTGTCCAGTTGTATGGAAGACTCAACAGTATGCGCTGCTGCTGTCGCCTCTCCTAGCTGCCAGCAGCTTCAGAACCGCATCGTCATGAGTTCACCAGCCCGGTCGCTTGGCTAACCCGCTCGCAATTTGCCTTGGCTTCTTGTCCTTGTCGTTTCATTTGGACTTTTTGCTCACAATTTCTTGTGCTCTCCCTCTCTACTTTTGCATTTTTTTCTGGGTATTCCTGTTTTTCCTGGGTATTCCTGGGTTTTTCCTGCTCTCCAGGAGACTTGCGGTCTGCTTATAACTCGGTGCGCTGCTGCTGCTGCTGCTACTGCTGCTACTTCTGCGTCTTGCTCTCTCTCTCTCAACAAACTGGATCCTATCACTTCCCTGCCAACTTTCCCAATCGCCCGTCGATTGCGACCTTCTAGGGCAGGTCTCTCTCGCAATGCCTGTGTCCCACGCCGCGACGGCTCCCGACACTGGTTCTGCTGTTCACTCGTCTCTGCGTCCCTCGGCTCTGCCTCCCCATGTGTCTCGTCATGAGTTGAACCATAGACACCACTATCACCGACCTCGACAACAGCCCTTCTCGACACTCAACCTCATATTACAAGTCTGCATAGTCAACCCACTATGTTCTCTGCGTAACTTTTTCGTCCTTCTATGCCTGCTATGCCTACATGTTCTCACCTTTGCAAATCGACCGTCTCCCTCACTAGATTTACCGCTATCGGAGAAGCCAGCCAGACTTTCCTCGAACGAAGAGATATACTATCTTGACACTGTTACAACTTCGTCCGGTTCAGTCTCACGTCCTCTTTCTTGCCGCGCTTTGCTGACTCATAAGCTTGCTCTGCTCGCTGTTGCTCATCTACGCCGCTCAAGATTGCGGTTAGTCCCCGCTGGTGCGGGCGAGGACGACGAAGACGAAGAAGAAGACGAAGAGGGTGAGGAGGACTACGACTACGAATACAACAGCGACATTGACAATCCAAATACTGTCATCGACCACCGTGGGTTTGGCTCCTTGGGAACCGAGAACATGCGGATCGCACATCCTGAGCCTGCTCATCTACCTACTCGAGGATCCGCTACCCGAACGTCTTCCACAAGCACAACTTCATCTTCACTCTCCTCTACTCTATCCAGCACACCTTCTTCGACACCTTGTTTGCCTTCAGCAGCAGCTGCACAATCAGATTCAACACGAGTTGACTCTACAAGTATACGGAGTTCTCGCTTTGTCTTTTCGCTCGGAAAATTGATAATTCTACATCTTCTCACTCCTGTTGTTTCGTTCGGCCTAATTTTTGTTGGACTTGCGGCTGCTTCTACCTGCTTTTACTCGTTCTGTCTAGGAGAATCTCTCTCTTCATCTGATACGGCATATCTCTGGCGTGCCTGGTCTCGTTGGATTTGCTGGCCAATATCGTTTCGTCACGCTCGTGCTTCCATAAATGTACGAGTGATTCCCGTCCAATGTTCCACTAGCAGGCTATAATGATTCTTTCCATTCACAGAAGACCCTTTTTCATGGCTGAATATTGCTTCTCAGATTATGGCACAAATCTCTCGCTCTTATTGTTTCGCACCTGGAAGGCTGTGCACCTTGTGCCGTTCCCTCTTGGCGTCCTGCTTGGCAAGAGCCTGTTCTCTGTTGCCCTTTCAGCACCCGAGCGCTTCTGATTGGCTACATCCCTCTGTTGAATCTTCTCGGCGTGATTCCTTGAGTGGGTGGAGAAAGTAAATCTGTTTTTTTTGCATCTCTAATCCAAAAGCTCGTGAATTCGAAGACTCTTGTTTGTTCAGGTTTTGAGGGTTCGTCTTGCCCCTCTCCCCGCCATCTAAACTTCCCAAATGCCGTACAGCCTACGCCTCATTTACAGCGGCGGATTGTATCAGTGGGTTTGACCGTGGTGGCTGGAAGAACGATTGAGTGACATTCAAAGGGATTTGTGATATTGTTGATGGTCTTCCTAATACAGGCAAACTTACATATTGTGCTACGTTCCTGTGTCTGTAGGCAACAATGTAGATGAGCGTATTTAGATATATTGTTTTGGATATATTGTAGACATTTCTTAATCTCCTGTTTAGGTTATTTTTATTACGAGAACAATTAAGCTGAAATACATGAATTTCTTAAGGAGTTTACACGAAATATCTCTCTGGATCATGCGCTGGTTTTGCAGAATATTGTTGTGCTGCGATGATTCTTCGTCATCCGATTCTTCTTCATTTGACTGTCTGACGTATCCCGAAAGTGATTACGAACAAGACGACGAATCAGACCGAGAATCAGATAATATTTCTTACACTCCCATTCCTTCGTCCCCTGCGACTATGCCTCTTTCCATCTCTTCCCCAGTATCGAGTCTAGAGCTTACTGAATCATCGGATTTGCTTCACCGTCGAAATGTCTATCCGATTGAAACAACAAGCAAAAAGAGGTTCACCCGATTGAGAAAACTCAAGCATAAAATCATTTCTATGATTCGTCTTCAAAACTTGGAGACGAGATCGGTCTCAGGCCAGAGTTCGTCCGTGGAATCTGAACCGGATCTGCATTCGCATGGGGGAACGAACTCTTGCGAAGCAAATGACAGCCAATTTATAATCTATGATAGCGAGGAATCTACTAGAAATTTGGCGACAGATTTTGAAGAAGCCTGTGGCAGTTGTGGGAATGCTGATGCGGGTCAAAGAATCAGCTCAAGCCACTATAAGGTCTCATATCAAGCTAATAACAAATCCGCAGGAATTAAAAATGATCTGCAAAATTTTCCAAAACAATTTATCTCTTTTTCAAATAACTTGATAGATAATGATTATATCAAATCTAGTACCCAGAGACCCGTGAATCCAGGAACTATCGTTGTCGAATCTTCCTGTTCTGAACTTCCTGTCCTTGCGCCAACGAATCCTGAAAGAATTTCTACAGCTGCTAATTTCAAGACTGCAGAGTCTAAAATTTTGCGCACTGAGCCCACCTTTTTTGAACCTGCTGATCTGACAGCTAATGACCACAAATCTGAAAATATCTTCCTTGAGAGTTCTGAGACCAGAGATTTTTATCATACCATCCCTTCAGAATTTGAATCTAATGAATTCAAAGATAATGGATCTAATTCCAAATTAAAGAAGACTGAGTCAGTGAATATTGGACCACAAATTCCCAATCTTGTCAATTCCAAACAAGCCAGAGCTGAGCTTACACAGTTGCTAAGCATTTCTGATGATAGTTCTGAATCCGCTGATCGGAAAGTTGTCACGCCCGTGCCTAGGAATTTTGAATCGGGTGATTACCCAAATTCCAGACTTTCAAAAGTCGATCCTCTTATTACCAAATATTTTTGCAGTGATGCTGAGCCAGTACATATCAAGCCGAATCATTCTGATTGTAACGATTCTATATGCGCTTATCCAGCAACCGCAGTTTCTGAAGTTCCTGATCTTACTAGCATCAGATATCATTCTTTTGAAAACGGCCTTCCTGTGTTTGATCTCCTAAAATGGGAGGAAATTAAAGCTCCACGATCTGACTTTTTCGGACAAGAATCCGCTGATGTTGAGCGTATTCTTATTCCGTTTGGAGAGTCTAGAATTTCAGGTTCTCAGATCACTAATTCCAGAATCGCTAATTCTTTGGATAATAATTCGACAGCGGTGAATGCTGAATCTATTGATTGTAATTTCGATAACTTTCGAAATTGGAAATCAGGACTCCGTAATGGGGTTGACTTCCATACTTCAGCGCGGTACAATACTAAGATTGACGATGGAATCATTTGCTTGGATGACCAGCAGAACAATGGAGAGGCTGTTAAAGCAGATTTCAAGAAATTTCAACTAGAAGGAATATCTTTGCCAGAGGGAGAGATCCAAACAGAAGAAATAACAGTCTGTCCGCACAGGCGAGAATATCGCTCTCAAAGCTTCACAGAATTACGAGATTTTGAACCTATGGAGCCGCTGACGAAACAAATCAGTACTCCGTCCGAGATACTGGATCGTGACCATGCATATTTATCGAATGTTGAAGAATACGAGAAAATAATGAAAGCTGTTGGCGAGATTTTGGCCGAACCCGCAGATCAACAGCTACATGTTTGCTGGAAAGACTTGCTCGATATTCCAGCGGGCTCAACTATGAACGAAATAGCATATCAATACTTGAAGGCTCTGAATCTTGACTCAGTACGTGCCATAAGGGTGACGGTGTATAACGAAGAGCCAGATAGTGGATCTGTAACCTACCAAGACAAGTTTGTCAGGGTCGTTAGTCTTGCCACGGGCGGAACTATGGATCTTAGTTCGAATTCGATAGATTTAACGAAGATCATGACCGGTCTTGACCAGATCGATCAATGTGATCGAGCAGATTCGATTTCCCCTTTGTTACTGTGAGTTTTGATACATTTGCAGTAAGTATAGTATTTCGCAACTGACCCCAAACTATAGCAACACAGTTGAGAAAATTGGAAAGAAAATTGAAATAATAATTCCATATCAACTTTCGTGGCAAAAGCGAATCCCTGCAAAGCGCTCAATCGTAAAGAAGTCGATTTTAGCAGATGTAACCAATGAAATGATGAGCTCATCATTAATGAGTAGCGAAGATGGGAGTGAACGATCTGGAGTACGTACGACAAATCATAATGCGGAAGATGGCCAGATCGATTTCAAAACTGGCGTGTTTATAATTGGATGTGTTTTCACAGATTGAAAGGGACAGGAGAGTGTGACCATTGATGAAAGAACTGTAATTTTAGGGAAACGGCAATTTTATCTTATAAATGAACTAATATGGATATGTATATGAAAAAATCATAAAATAAATATATCAGAATGAGATTGGATTGAGACAAAACCTCCAAAAATCCGGGCAAAACTACTCATCTGCTTCTTCAGACGGCTCGACCTTTGGGGTCGTCGTCGACGTGCCTGGTGTTCCGGTAGAAGTGGCAGCCTCAGCATTGGAACTTGCAGTCTCAATTGCACCTAGCGCTGGTTTCTCTTCTTCCTTCTCTTTTTCTTCTCCTGCTGGAGCTGCAGTTGTTGTAGTGCTTCCAGCACCAGTCCCTACAGGCGAATTTGTCTTTGTCACAGAACTTGAACCAGCTCCAACTGCAGACGAAGTGGCAGGCGATGGCGAAGCTCCATTAGTTGCTGTTGCCGCAACTGGTGTAGAGGTGGATGCCGCTGAAACCTCCGGTTTGGAGATATCAACAGCAGAATCTTGAGCAGCAGAACCATCAACTCCGGGCTTCTCATCTACAGGCTCATCATCGTCTGCTTCGTCATAATCTTCGTCTTCCGTGACTTTCCGTTCGGCAACCTCTTCCACTACGGCAGGGGTGGAGACGGACGCTTGCGCAGGAGCAGCCGAAACCACAGGCGAGGCGGTTTGGGCAACTGGAGCTGACACTGGCGATGCTGGAACTGCAACCGAATCTTTTTCGACTGAAGTTACCCCACCAGCAGTTACTGTAGCAGGTGTACTAGCACCAGGCGTGCTTACCCCAGATGGAATATTCGCGGGCTGTTCATCTTCAGCCTTAACGGGATCTTCAGGCTTAGGTGGATCGACATCCATTTTTGTTCCTTCGGCAGCAGATGCGGAGCTAACAGGCTCCGTGGGAGCCGCTGGAGTAGCTGATCTTGTCCTTGTTAATGGAACAGGCAGTGTCGCCACAGAATCACCTCCAGGTGGGGCTCCAGACACAGGCACAGCTACTGAGGTAGGAGGGGCTTCAGTGATATTGGATAACCATGCTGGGGGCTTGGAGCTAGTTCCAACACTGACAGACGGGGCAGAAGATACAGGCACAGGCACGTTAGATTCAGCGGCGGCAGCGGCCGCAGCCGCAGCCAGCGAAGATATTGATGGCAACGACGATGAGCCATCCGGTGCATTAACCTTTGGAAGATCAAGGGATTTCCCGTCGTCTCCAGGCTGAGACTGAATTGCAGGGAGCGATGGTCCAGGGCCGGGTCCGTCTAGAGATGACGGTTGCGAAGAAGACGATGGAGGAGGAACGGAACCGTCAGCTCCAGAATAAATCGACGAAATGCTTGGAATCTTATGCTCATCGGCCCTAGGCCCAGATGCAGATGCTCGCGTATCTTCGAGTGCTTGCTTCTTGTTTCCAGTACCTTGGTCCTCTTCCCATTCACGATGCCGTTTTGCGGGCGCGACAGAACCAGACCCATTCGATGAATTGAGACTGGGAATTGGAACTCCCGCCGGTACTGCCGACGGCGAATCAGCAGGAGCACCTGAACCTGGCGCAACCATCGAAGGGACCTGCTGGGTCGCTGATGGAGGATCAACAACCGATCTGTAGGTAGACAATGGGGGCGGCTGATACTGCGGCATTCCAGCTGGAACTTGCTGAGGAGCTTGCTGCTGAAGAGGGACTGCCATCTGGGGCGGTGGTGGGGGTAGCTGTTGTCCTTGCTGTTGACCAGGAGGAGGCGCAGCAGTAGGAGGATATTGCGACGTCGCTGTAGGTGGACCGGCAGGAGCACCCATCTGTGTGGTTCCAAGAGGACCCTGATTTGCAAGTGGATTCGGAGGAGCAATCGAAGGCTTTCCAGGACCGGCAGGACCCGGAGCGGGACCAGGTCTAACTCCCACAGGTGCCCCAGGCGTACCTCCTGGACCAACAGGACCAGGACCGACCGGCGTACCACCTTGAGACTTGACGCCAGAACCGTTCCATCGAGGATTAGGAGGACCCGAATAAGATTGAAGATCGTGAGACCGCAGAGTAGCAGGCGGAGTAGTCTGAGGAACAGCCTGTGGCTGGTTCTGCGCGTTGCGAAGCTGCTCAAGACGAGCCTGGATGTGGGTGTTGGAAGGATCAAGCTCTGCAGCTCTCTGGTAGGCGTCGAGAGCGTCGGAGAGCTGGTTGTTGCAAGACTCGTAGAGGGTTCCAAGATCATACCAAACCTCAGAAATATAAGGATTGAGACGGATGGCACGCGAATAGGCGTCAAGAGCATCACGATATTGATTGATCTGGTAGTATAGAACACCAATGGAGCACCAGAAAGTAGGATTGCGACCCTCTCGATAGACGGCCTGCTGGTAGGCTTCGTAAGCCTTGTTATATTTTTGCTGGGCCATGTAACAGCGACCAAGAAGATACCAGCTCTGGGCGTCCTGACCATCGGACTCGAGAGATTTGGTGAGATAAGTGATAGCAAGGTCCTGGTTGGCAAATGAGGAATTTTGCTGGTGATAGAGCCATCCGAGCTGCTGGAGAACCTTTGCGTGCTGAGGATCTTCGGCTAGAACCCGTTCATATGCCTCTTTGGCGGATTTATACTATAAAAGTGTTAAAAAGCAAAACTAAGGGAGGGCGACAACGTTATGGGACACATACATCCTTGCACTGCTCGTAGACGTGGCCGATTTGGAACCAAATATCGATTTCGGTAAGGGGTCGGGGAGGATTATGAAGAATATATTTGAAGCAATTGAGGGAAAGATCGTGTTTTCCCTGCTGCTTGTATATGATGCCGAGGCGGAAATAGATTTCGTTGGCCTTTTCAAAATTCGGGTCCATGGCCATCACCTGGGAGAAGGCCTCCTCGGCGTACTCGAGCGAGCCGTAGCGGTCGTAGAGGATTCCGATGCCATACCAAAGCTTAGGGTCCTTGGGATTGGAGAGGTGATAGAGAGCTTGCTGGTAGGCGGAGTAGGCCTTGGAAAGGTCATCCATCATGAGATAGCAGTGACCGAGAGCGCTCCAGGTTTCGCCGGAATCATTGGAGAAGGAGAGAATTGACTGGTAGTACTCGATGGCATGGGCAAACTGTTCTTTCTGGCGGAAAATGTTTGCGATGGCGGACAAGGCGGGAATTGAGTAAGGGTCGTGACGGAGGACGGTCTCGAAAGCGCGGATGGCGCGATCGTGGTCGCCCATCATCTCGGCAATATTGGCTAGAAGGGCGGGCAGGTCAGCGAGAAGCGGAGGGCAGGGGAGAGCAGGAAAACACTAGAGGGAACAATACCGATCGACATCCATGCCTGGTCGTTTTCGGCCTGCAATTTTTGGTACATTGCTGCGGGTCCAGAGGCTGGCGGGGGAACAGCTCCGTTCTGCTGCTGCTGCTGGACGGGAGCGGGAGCCTGGATGACTGGTGGCATTTTCAGGGAAGGGCAGGCACGGGGGACGAGGAGAGAACGAGGGTACCGAGAGTGGACAGTAGCGCAGGAGCAGTTGCGGAAGAAGAAAGGGAAGGAATGGAGCGACTTGGAGCAGAAGCAGCCAGAAGCAGAGGAAGAGGGAGTGATGAGGATGAATGCGGGGAGGAAGGGAGGATAGAAGGGAACGGATTGAGAAGGCGGAAGACGAGACAGATAGAGACAGACGAGACAACGACGGCCGACAGGACAAGGACGAGGACAAGCACAAGAGAGGACCTGTGCGAGTGAGACTGCGGCCGGACGACGATGAGGAAGCCACGAGCCAAACGAGGCCGAAAACGCCCACAGGCCCAAGGTGCCAGAAAAGCCAAACCGAGACGCTAAACCGGAAAACAGCCCGAATGAGAAATGGAGGGTGCAGGCTGGTTTGCGCTAACCCAGGCAGGCAGGTCCCGAACACGCCGAGAACCGGAACCGACGTACAGAAGATGGCGTTGAAACCTGAACCACAGTTCGATCGTGGTCTATCAATTAGTCAATAAGCCAGTCGGTCAGTCGGTCAGTCAGTCAGTCAGTCAGTCAGTCAGTCAGTCAATCAGTCAATCAATCAGGTAATCACTTAGTCAGCAACTCAGTCCTCCTCCGTCTCTCCTGGCTTAACTCTGCTGTCGTCGTCGTCGTCGTCTTCCAGAACGCGCTGTCGGAGAACGTCTAAGCTTCCATCATGTGACTTCGGGAGATACGGGTTCTATTCTGCAAGGGGTTTAAAGCCCGAGAGGGTATGAGACACGTTTTCAGTCTGGCTGGGGAGGGGTGAGGGTGCGTTTATTTTTTGGTTAGAAGATCGAGGATTGTGCGCGACAGAAGTTGGAACGTGTGTGTGCCCGAAGAAGGTGTTTAGACGGAATATGCAGGTTAATGTTGGCCGCGAGAGGGGTGTGTAGTAAGTAGATAGAGCACTCTTCTCTGATTGATTAGTTTTGTATTTGAGTTTATTTCTCTTTTGCGTTTTAAAACTTCCAGATTTATCCAACTAAAACTGCTCATAACAATAGCGACGATCTCTAGGATTTCCTGCTCACGCAACCGCGTTGTTTATCGTGTAAATTAGCATACAACTGCGGGACACTCGTATTGCCTGCTCTGCATCTCGCGTCCGCTCAGCCACCGTCAGCGCGCTCGCCGGCTCACTACGGCTCACTAGTCCTGCACAGTAGACTCGTGCACTGCGAACCAGGACACACTAACTGACATCTACTGTTACGTCCCACCTCATCTCTCAGCCAGCCTTCATCGTCATCAGAGCCACAGTTCCGTTGCTCGGCGCTTGTATTCTAGCGTGTCGTGTCGTCTGGAATCAAACACTATTTATTCGTTCGTTCGTCCTCTGCCTCCAAATTCTCACTCCAATCTACAGTCTCTGCTGCTGCTGCTCTGGTCCGCAGGTCTGCTTGTCCTCGTCCTCCCTGCTCGCACAGATAGGAGAGCTCCGGACCGCATATCCATACACCGATCCGCATCCAGTCCAAGTTCCAATTCCACATCCACCACATCCACCACATCCACCAGTTCCACATCCGACACTTCCACCACCTTCTTCCTCTCCTGCTTCCACTACAGCTCCAACAATATTATCGTCAACACCAACCTCGTCGTCCTGTTGCCATGCCCGCCCTGTCATACCTCTCAGCCCTTGCTGGTCCTGTCGTGTCTCTGGCAAATGATCACAACCACCCTTCCTACTTCCAACTGGCCTTCCTCACCTTCCAGGCTGTTGTCCAGGTCGTCATCCAGTGTCTCCTCGGCTTTTGGGGGGCCCACGAAGGCCTACTTAATCCCTCTCTGCAGAAAAATATTTCTCAGCTCAATGTCCAGATCTTCACACCCTGTCTGATTTTTGTTAAAGTACGTTGAGCCTCCGTCTCTTCCAACCCGGCTCTACCTCGCCGTTCTAACTCCTCTCCCTCAGCTCTCCTCCGCAATCACCGCAGATAAACTCCTGGACCTGGCTATCATCCCATTCCTCTTCGTCGTCACCACCCTTGTCTCCTTCTGCTGCGGCCATATCATATCCCGCCTTCAGCGGTTCGATAAGCGCGAAACGAACTTTGTCATTGCCATGGCCGTCTTTGGCAACTCAAACTCTCTCCCCGTCTCCCTCACCGTCGCACTTGCACACACACTACCAGCTCTCCAATGGCTTCCCACAGATACCGGCGATTCCGTAGCTTCCAGGGGCATTCTATATCTGCTTATCTTTCAGCAGCTGGGTCAAATGCTCCGCTGGTCTTGGGGCTATAATACGCTGCTTGCTAGATATACTCCCTTGTCTGCTTTGTCTTCTTCTGCTTCCTCCATCTCTGATTCCTCTCCCCGAACATCTTCCTCCATCGAGCCTACTGCCCAGAGCGCTGCCTTTCTGATCTCCCAAAATTTGAGAGCTGAACCTACCGGTGAGATCATTGCCATGAACACAAAAGCGTTATTTCCCCATGACTACAGTTATGCTGCTGCTTCGTCTGCGATTTCCGACGACTATGATTCAGGATCCAGTCTTTTTTTTCGTCCCGAAACGACGCTCTCCGGTCTGCATCGCGACTCTAGTCTTCTTTCCTTCAATCGCTCCTTTCACCGGGCTCCTGTCACTCCTGAAGCGGTTTCTCGATTTTTGCAGTCGCCTATTTGCCAGTTCATATGGAAGATCTTACTGAAAATGAATTCGTTCATGAATCCTCCTCTATGGTCCATGCTTCTTGGGCTTACAGTTGCAATTATTCGTCCGCTCCAACATCTGTTGTTTGAGACTGAAGGATTTATTGCAAACACATTCACGATTGCTGTCACGGAGATCTCTCAAGTTGCAGTTCCTCTGATTCTTGTCGTTCTTGGCGGAAACTTATATCCTGATGATACTGGCGCTCCAGCTTCACCCAACTTCAAGCGTTTGATTTCCTCCTCTCTGATCGCTAGAATGGTGATGCCAGCAACAATTCTACTACCTGTGCTTGCTCTCTTTGCCAAGTTTGTTCATATCTCAATTGTTGATGATCCTATTTTTCTGGTTGTTTTGTTCTTATTGACCACTGCGCCTCCGGCAATCCAACTTAGTCAGATTTGTCAACTGAACGAGGTGTTCGAACGCGAGATGGCATCTATCTTGTTCTGGGGATATGTCGTTTTGACCCTTCCAATCACAATGATCATGGTTGTTATGAGTCTTGAGGTTTTAGAGTGGGCTGGAAGATTGCCGGCTTAGATATTTTAGACATCCCATGCATTAGAAATACTGCTGTTTTTATCTTACAATCAAAAGCTTCATCAGGGTGCATCTCAGCAATTAGATCAAGAAGCTTGTATTAATAAGGCGTTCATGTCGTATCTGGCAGGGTATATATGGTGTTTAGAGTTGGATTTGGTTCTCTTTTTCAGCATTTCAATTTTGACCTGTGATTTTTGTTCTTTCAGTTTTCAGGATTCCACTTAAATTGGAATTGGGATGGATATTAACAATTATGATTCTATTGGCACACTGCATGTTTAAATTGTAACGACCCTTTATACCGCTATTTCTTTTTTAATGAAATATAAATGTATTGTCATTTCATAGATTACGATCAATTTCCGAGCAATATAAAAACAATAAGGTAAGAACGTGGCTTTCGTTGATGTGTCAATCGTGGTGTTTGTGTCGTTCATTTCGCAAAAAAAGTTCAGATCGTGAAGTAGTCACCGTACTTGATTTTGGCAACATTTTCCAGGTCTACCGCAATTTGAACTTGTTCCGGAGTTCTTGACGGCATTTCGAGTCGATTTCTCGCATTTTAGTGGCGGAATCGATTCCGAAGCAAGTTTGTGCAAGAATTCGACTGACGATTCAACATATTTCACAGAACCCTTCTGCTATATATCACAGGCGAGATTTGTAATCCGCCAGGCCGCAATTGTATTGTTTTTTTTGTGGATTGTTCGGGTTTATTTCCAGATTATCATTGCTTGTATTTTTCGACGCTGAACTGAATCTGTATCCCGGATTGGATTTTATATTGCAGAAACTATTATTTTGGATCTGTCAATAGATTTGAATACTAGGTTTCGATCCCATTTTGCCTGAGACCACTACAGTGGTTCAACTGGTTAAGGAGAAATAATAAAACAAGATGCAGACACAACAACAGCACCAACAAGTTCAGGCTCAGATCCAGGCCGCCCAGCAACAGCAACAGCAGCAACAGCAACAGTCGCAGCAAGCACAGCAGCAACAAGTTCAGATTCAGGCTCAGATCCAGGCCCAGATTCAAGCAGCACAACAGCAGCCACCGCTACGACTCAATTCTGCGTCTGCCGAAGATGAAGCGAAAATCTATGCATGGATCGGTGAATTAATGACCGGGCCGTCGCGAGAACAGGCATTACTCGAACTTTCAAAGAAACGCGAACAGTTCGACGATCTGGCTCTCATTTTGTGGCATTCATTTGGTGTCATGACGATGCTCCTGCAAGAAATTGTTGCTGTTTATCCGGCTCTTGGTGGGTCTACACTGACCTCGGCGACTTCAAACCGGGTTTGTAACGCGTTGGCTCTTTTTCAATGTGTTGCGTCTCACAACGAAACTCGAACATTATTTCTCAGTGCTCATATTCCATTGTTTCTTTATCCCTTTCTCAATACAACTTCCAAGACACGTCCTTTCGAATACCTTCGCCTGACATCACTTGGAGTTATTGGCGCTCTTGTTAAAAATGACTCGCCTGATGTGATCAACTTCCTACTATCGACTGAAATCATTCCGTTCTGTCTACGTATCATGGAATCTGGATCAGAGCTTTCCAAAACAGTCGCCATTTTCATTGTCCAGAAAATTCTCCTCGATGATGTTGGACTTGCATATATCTGCCAGACCTACGACCGCTTTTACGCTGTCGCCTCTGTTCTTAACAACATGGTCAACCAGCTTGTTGACCAGCAAGTCGTCCGTCTACTGAAACACGTTGTCCGATGCTATTTGCGTTTGAGCGACAATCCGCGCGCCCGAGAAGCTTTGCGACAGTATCTACCAGACCCTCTGCGCGATGGGACATTTCAAAATGCTCTTCGTGATGATGCCAACACGAAGCGATGTCTCGTACAATTGCTTGTAAACCTGGCTGACAACTACGAGTAGATCTAACGCGTGATCGACATCTGCCAGCTCTGATTACACTACAATTGGGGTTTTCTGCTCGGATGGGCTAGCCACTAGATTGAGAGGCGTTTGCTTATCGGGGGACGCAATCGTTTTTTGCCGTTTCCGCTCTATTCTCCCTGCACCCAATATATATGGGGGCCCAAAGGTGCGAGTCGATCAACCGAGAAGAGATCTAATTTGTCATTTGGCTTTTCAGCGACCGAGCGCTCAGTTCGTAGATCATTGAACTGTCATGTATTTTTAATTTTTCTGTTCAGTAAATAGCATATCTGTTGTATTTTTTTCAACTTTCTGTTTCTTCGCTTTTGGCGTGTATGCCTGTACGCGAACTATGTTGGTGGATCTTGAGACTGTTTTCTTACCGGTCTCTGGTTCCACTGGGCTTGCTCTATCCCCTTTCCCCAGATGGTACAAATGTAGAAACATGATGCATATATGTCACTGCATCGTCGCCAGGGGTCCCGCCAAAGAGCGGCTCGGTGAGCTGGATGCCGTCAAAGTCAGACTATTGGTGAACGACGTTTCTGCGATTTTTGAACTTCTGCTGGACGCGACCAGATATCGAACCAGTAAATCGGCAAGCGGAGTCTGCGGATCTGTGTCACGAAACTTCGCTAACACAACCGCAGAAGAACTCGCAAGAACTCAGCGCAATCAACTACGCAAAGCAGCATCTACGTGGCCCTTTTTGGCTAGCCGAAGAGACCCTTTGTTTGGTTCCACGGACGCTCGCCCGGCTTAGACGATCTCTGTACTAACTTGACTTCTGCAGCAGACGTGCGCAGCTGCAGATCTAACTTACCAAAAGACTTTCGAGGTGTCTACGCGAACGATAATTGGTTTATTTCGAATTTTTTTGGGATAGAAGAAGCTTTCGCCATCTTGGATTCGGAAGCCGTCCTTTGCTGTCGCGCATTTACTACTGTTCCTGCCGCATTTTCATCGATCGTCCGCTGCGTTTGCAGACTTCTGATTCTTTGGCATGGCGGACGTCAACTCAGACGTTCCTGCATCCGCCGATGCAAACCCTCCCGCACCTGTTACTATATCTGCGGAGCCCGAGGCGATAGTCGAGAATGCTGATAATTTGAACCTCGCAGTCGGACCGCCTACAAGAGAGGCCACTCCGATACTCGACTCTCGCGCGCCAACACCCTCGGTCCCCCTAGTGGTCGCCCGTCCAACCGAAGACAGTAATATCCAGTCCACCAAGTCAGAACTCACGATCCAGCAGCGCACCACGCCGTTCGAACAGGCGCTTCAGGCCTGGGGCGAGATCAATTTAACAGATTTACAGAAGAAGCTCGACACGCAAGGTCTCGAGATTGTCGAGAATCAAAAGACGTCCGTGGTCGGACGCAAAGAATTAGCTACCAAGACTAAGGAGTTTCGAAAGTTGTCCGACCAGGACAAGCTTACGGAAATTAAAGTCCTGTTGAAAGGTATTATGTGTCAGTATTATCCGAAAACTGTTGCTAATTATTTTACTTTTGTTTTCAGCCTATCAAACCGAGATCGACAATTTGACGAAGCGTGGCAAGACCGCTGAAAACGCTTTTCTCAATACTTATCGGGTACTTGCTGAAGCGCCGGATCCGTATCCGCTGTTGGAAGCTACTTTGGATTCTCTGCTTGCTGCTGATGAAGTTGCTGCGCTCTCCAAGGAAAACGCTAAATTGAAATCTCAGCTTGCTCAGTACGCCGATTATGATGATCTAAAACTTAAAATTACACAAACCGAGCAAAAAGTCATCGATGTTTCAGCTGCTAAGGTTGCCGCAAAAGAAAATGAGCTCCAAGCTTTGATGGACGAGAAAGAACGCAATTGGAAACTGCGCGAGGAAGAACTCGGAAGGCAAGTTACTGAGGCTAGAGATCTAGTCTACGAATTACGTGCTACCCATGCCGTAACCGAAGCTCGACTGTCACGACACGAGCAGAAACTGGATGAAGGTGTAGAAGGCAGGTTCGCGGAAGCAGAAATGATTGCTGCTGATCTTGAGCGTGTCAATCTTCGTGCTCTCCAGACCGAACGTCGAAATCTTGAATTGCGTCAGGAATTGGAAAAATTAAAGAGCGAGATTGTCGGCGAAGGTAGTGCCTTTGTGCCTGCTACGGAACTAGTTGAATCTCAAAATCAAGTTGCAGAGCTCAAGAGCGAGAATCTTGCGCTTGGCCGCAAGATTGACGCTATTCGTGACGAAGCACGAGCTGCCGCCGAAATGGATAAGAAGCAGCTTTGGAGCTTACAACGTGAAGGTGGTCGTAAGGCTGAAGAGATTGAAGGACTCAAGAAGAAGCTTGCGCATATGAACGATTACGAAGATATCAAGCGAGAGCTTGATGTTCTCAAATTTGTCGAATTTTCTGTCGAAGCTGAAGACGAGTCGGAAGATTGGCGCTCGGCAGTTCGCTCTGAAGGTCAAACAGAAACTCTCGAACAACTTCTGCTTGCACGTAATAAAAAGCTCAATTCAGAGGTCACAACTTTGCGAGTTGCCAACGATACTGTTCAAAAACATTTGGAAGAAGCTGAATCAAAACTGACTGCTACCACTGCTAGTCTTGAACAGAGTCAGCAGCTAATAAGAAAATTAGAAGATGACCTGGCAGCTTTACACGAGACAGCCTCACTCGGATCTTTGGCTCCTTCAGGTGCTAGATCTGTCGTATCGTATGCGCCTTCGAGACGCTCCGGTAAGGGGCCCGGTGGTGACACTGCTTCAATTCTGGGCGCTTCACTACGTGCAGGTCTTTCTAGCGTGATTCCGGGAGGAATTGACCACGACCTGGAAGGAAACGTAAGCCCTAGCCATAGCGGCACTGTAACTCCGGGGGGTAATGGAGGCTTACTGGTGCCCGGAGGTCGATCTCTGGAACAGCATATGGCGGACGCAACAATTTTACCTATTATTACACAACAACGAGATCGATTTCGGGCTCGCAATTCCGAACTCGAACAGGAATTGCGAACTGAGTACGCGCGCATAACTGAGCTGCAGAATCAATTAGAAGCTCTTCAAAAGGATAACATTGGACTGTTCGAGAAGATTCGCTATCTTTCCACCTATCGAGGTGCAAGCGCAAACCTGGCTGATATAGGAAGAGCAGGGGAAGGTTCGCGCCGATATGAGCAGGAGTATGAAGAGCAGATATCTCCATTTGCTAGGTTTCGCGGACGTGAGCAGGAGCGTGCCATGTCACGCATGGGTCCGCTGGAGAGAGTTATTTATGGATTAACAAGGGTCGTGCTGGCCAACAAAGCAACTAGAAATCTTTTTTTTATGTACATTACGGGATTGCATGTGTTTTTGTTGGGCACTTTATGGGTGCTGGCGCTAAACGAGATGAGTCTACATGAAGATACCGGCGGTGCCACGGTTGTCGGTAGCCTTGTTGCAGGGTCGGCAGCTGCTGCGGTCGCTGGGAATGGACTAGCTGGATCAGTCTCTGGCGATACGATGGTGATGGAGCAACAGCCAGATGTAGAATCAGGTCCAGATGTATCAGTTATGCAATCACCAGGAATTGTTGCTGACGTTGCATCTGGAACAAATGACGTCGAGAAGGCTGCCTCAACAGCGGCTAATGTGGTCAAGTCTATAGCACAGTCTATACCAGACTCTGGCAGCCCAGCACCTCCTTTTGGCGGGCAGCCGGCTGAGCAAGGAGCAGACCAACCCGTTGGACAGTTTGCGGAGCAACAGCTTCCGCCAGCAACTGAAGAATCAAATCAACAGCCGGCCGAACAGCCAGTTGCTCAGTCCTTTGCTTAACCAAATGACCAATCGAATGAAGCGCCAGTGCAATTTCCAGCGGAACCAATCAAAGCTGAGCCCGGTATTGGAGCACCAGACGAAACTACACAGGAAGAAACTACCGAAGGCCAGGGCTTGGATGCAGCAGTACTTGGTGGCGAAGGAGGGTTACAATCCACTTTATGAACACGAACAGATTTGGAGACTGATGACATCGCGAATCTTATCACTAGATAAGTGTATCTTATAGTTAATCCAACCATTTCTACAACTGTAAAAACACTAAAACCGTATACCGAGACTGTGCACGCCGTTACAGAATCTAGTCTAATCTTGTTACTCTCTTTATATGTCTTCTCAACATATCCAATGGACTTCAGATTGCCAGTCTCGTTCGACCATTCGAACCGCCCCAGTTTCGAACACATCCCGTTCTGGCTACCGTGTTCTCTCTGTCAGTCTCTGGCGCCCGCAATTTCGTCTAGAACTTTAAGGTTTTTTCAACCTCCGCGGTCGACCAAATAGAGTTTAGACACCGACACGGTCCACTCGTAGCCGCTGCAATGATTGGTCTGTGTTCAGAAGTGTTAGTCACTGCATAAACGCATTCATGTTTGTGCTATTACTCCTTAAACTACAATACAGATTGGACACGACGATAACCCCTCCCGCTCGACTGACTCACTTAAGAGACCCGCTGTCCCCACTTGGTTCCCAAATTTTTCTATTCCTTCCTTTTTCATCTTTAACAAGGCTTACACAATACAATCATACAGTTTAGAAGTTATCATCATTAAAAATGGCTTTCTAAGCTTTTAGCTTCCAGCGCTCCTTTCTGTCCGTCTTAATTAGTCGTCCAGAATCTATATACAAATTGGTCTCTTCGAGTCCTTTCAAGGTTCCCTACTTTTTTTACTAGTCTTTTCTGCCTTTTCTGAGCTCTTTGCTTCAGCGTCGGCTCCTGCTTTTTAACCCCCCGGTTTACGCATTGTCTGGTCAGCTCCCTCAGCTTACCAACTCGTTTCTCGATTGTCCGTCATGGCTTCCACAAACGTATCACCGCCCCAGCGGCTATTTTCAACCAAGTCTATCTTCCGTTCCTCAGCCAGTCCCCCTGGTATCTCAGACTGTCCTTCCGTCTACCCACTCGACTTCCGGTGTAGTGCTTGATCAAGTTCCTTCTTTTTATTCGTCTGCTCAATTGGCTCCGTCCAGTGAATTTTCTGTTCCCTCGTCTAATTTTGTCCCGTCGTCCGAAACATCGTCCAGTTCTTCCACATCTATTATCGATTATTTAAACGCACTTATTTTAATCAAAAAGGTACATCGCGAAATGGGTATTTCTGTTAAGGTTGAAGCTTCTGAAAACTTCAGCCTTGACCCTTTTCAGGGTCTGGGTGACGTTGCTAAAGATCATGATCTCTCATTGTTTGGTAATGATGACTTGATTTTTGATCTTCCAACTATTGTCCCGGTCGACTCGTCAGCAGCTGCTGACCAGTCGGCCGCCAGACATATGTCTTCCGTCTCCATGGCTGATGATATATTCTCTGGTACTCCTGCTTTGGATCATTCTCCTTTTGACTCTCCTCCCTCTTCTGATTCATCTCCTTTATTTGGTCTTTCTCATCTAGACTCTTCTGCTTCTTCTGAATGGACTCCTCTTTTCACACCTGCTTATACAAATTCGGCGGCTCCTTCTGCTGATTCTGAATTTGCCGATCGCACAGTGTCTCCTTCTGAGTTTGCTGTCTCAGCAAGTTTAGCGCCTGCTGATTCTTCGCGTTCTCCTCGTCTCTTTCCTTCCTTATCGTCTGCGGATCTAAGTAGTTCTGCTTCCGAAGTGGCTCCTACTGTTAGTCGGAGTAGTTCTTCTGAGGGTGTAATTCTTTCGAGTGACGGCGCAGTTGTAGGTATTTCTGAGCGTAAGCGTAAACGTGTTTGCTCTCAGTCCTACACTCGTCGTCCTCGTGCTGATCCTTTACCCCCGATTGTTGTTGATGATTCAGGCGATTCTGTTGCTGTCAAGCGTGCTCGTAACACGCTTGCTGCACGTCGTTCTCGTGAGCGTAAGATGTTGCTCATGGATGATTTGACTAAGCAAGTCGACCAGTTAACTGCTGAGAGAGACAATGCTCTTTTGGAGGTGGAAAAATTGAAAGCTGAAGTAATGCGGTTGCGTGGTTTATAATTTGTTTTTGCTATTGTCTGAAGTATCTCTTGTGAAAGTTTTCCGAAAAGTTTAGTGAAGTTTTGTTGATTGATAGATGATTGGGAGTGGGTACTATAAAAGTTGAGTGCGATTTTGTTATAAAGTGTTGTTTAATCTGTGGAAAACCAAAAAAAATGTTTTTAGAGTGCTGTGTGCTGGTACTATACTGAGCGTCAAGTGTTTTGTTTTTATCACCTAGAATTAATTATACCGATCAAGCAAATAGTTTCTTTTCATGTAGATTTGTATTTTCTGTGTATTCTAGTGTAGCGAGTGTTCGCCGGTTAGTGTTGAAGAGGTTTCGCTTAATTAACTCAAGAACATTTCGTCATAGTTGAAGTACTACGATGTTAGCTACTACTATTTGACACTCAAAACGCAAAACAATCAGGCATTCCTGACTCGATAAAGCTACAGCTATGAGCGAAATCATGTCGTAGAATCGTTGCATCGCAACAGCAAATCTTCAAATTGTACTTTAGCTTTAATTTGGATGAGTTTATTAGTCTCGAAACTGTGAGTATCAGATATTGTACAAAATACCAAATAGAATAGCATCAGGTTAGGGTCTATCACACTTATAAAATGAAGTATTTCTTCAAAAGTATGGACTTTTACCCCTGGTTCTACGGATCTCATTTTTTTGTTGACGATTCTACGATATCCTGGCATCAAAAAATGCTCATAGATCAGATACTGTTTTCGTAATATGTGATTTGAAGTAATTAGTGATTAGGGTAATATATTTATAGGAATGAATTGAGTTAACTAAGTGCTCAGGTTCGTCATATCTTGCTTTTTCATAGTCACGACCTTGTTCTTTTTGCCAGCTCCACGTGGGCTGTTGCCGAATTGAGTAGTGCAATATATAGTTATTGTAACTAGAAGCTTTGAATTCTGCTTCAGCTATTTCTTATCTAACCTTGTAAATCACATACTAGCTCGATATTACCTCTTCGGGTCGATCTTTGGTTTTGATTGGTGATAGTGCTTAAATTTAATTGCATGACTGTTCTTTGCTTCTTTAAAGGATGCCACTGCTCCAAATGTAAAGTGTTTGAACAGGTTGGACTTATTTGAGTCTCTGTGGAAGCCTTGCGGTAGAAAGCTGCGCTCGATATCTACTATAGATTAGTCAGTATTTTATTTGAGATCTTTCAGGTTTTTGTTATCAGTATGCTTGTAAATGTTTACTCTCAGCTTCTTTTGGTACATCTAGTTGCATTTTCTATCGACTTTCTACGATGATTATCAAGCATAAAGTGCTAAATGAGCTCCTTATCTCCTGCTTAGCACTTGTGGAGTTGGATTATCTCAAAGCTGTGGCTAGGTCTCGGACGAAAAGCCGGATAGTTCCGAACGATGGTCTTTCTTTGATCTTGAAGTAGTTTGAAGCATGGTCTAAGCCACCTGCCAAAATGCAAGATCCAAACCTAGACTAAAACTTCCGAGGGACTCTACTCCGTAGGTAATTCTCGATTGCGTCTAAACTCCGAAATTCAAATAATCTTGAACAAGGTTATGTATGAGTAAGATTAGCCATTCGATCATCTTACGCTAGAAAGTGCAGATTTTATCTACTCGTATATAGTGTTCTGTGAGTCTCCAATTTTGAATACCACGTGTGGAGTATCGTACACGCGTAATCACATCTATCACCCTAGAGACCACAATCAAAAATTTCCGCACTACAATTTTCATATATCAAACGGTTAAACTGTAATGAATTAAAACACGTCTTCATAGATCATACAAAAAGATCACAGAGCTAGTCTTCATAAATTTTGATGAGAGATGAAATTCACCACATAAACTGAATTCTTTGAGCGAACATAAAATTGAGGAAATAATCAGCAACAATTTTGTTTCATACAGTTAATCATCGCCAAATATCGCCTCAAACAAGTCTTTTGGCGCACGAGGCTGTTCGAGCGCTGGATTCAAATCTGTGTTAACTTCTACTTTCTGAGGAGGATTGAATTTGACATTAGCTGATTCCGCTAGCTGATGCATTGTCTTATCCGATAACAGAGAGTTGTCTTGTATAGAGAAATTCTTCTGCTGTTGCAAATTTTGCTGAGTAGCAGATGAATCGTCAGCGATTTGAGGTTGACGGAGGCTAAATCGCTTGGAAAGTAACCTCGCAGGAGTCCATGGAGATGTCTTTCGAGTGAGAGGCCCATACATATTTGCTGCAGCAGCCTGCTTTAATTGATTAAGTCTCTCCTTGTGTGCATTGTTATCATCCGAAGAAGATGATGATTTTGATGATGTGAATCGAGAAGCCAAAGCGGAAGGTAATGGCTTGAACAGAGATGCCGATTTATGAAACTCGCGCAGTTCTGATATCCATTCTTGATGAACCATAGATTGAGGGACAGTCAGCTTCATATCATTTGATAACTGAGAATTCAGGTATAATTTGTACCGTTCTTGTTTGGATGGGATTGCCGAATAGGGCTTAAACTCATTATTGAGGGCCGATTCAGCCAGTTTGGGATCAAGCCGGGGAATTTGATCTTGAACATCAGTTGCAGGAATGGAATTTGATTGTGTCTTAACAGTAGGTGTTGGAATTAATTCTGATTTTGCAGGTGGAAGATCGGATTTACCAGTAAATGACGCTATCCTGTCGCGTTGTGCAGGTGTGAGAAAATCAAACACAGATTTTCCAGGTTTGCTTGTCTGACTGGACGAATTATTTTCAGCATTACTGCTGTGAAGATTATGTCCCTGAGGAACAATTGTAGGATCCTTCTGAATCAAAAGTCCAAATACAAACGAGTTTGGAACTTGAATTGGTGCAAACACGGAAGCAAAATTTCGATCACCGAGAGCGATTTCATCTCCGTAAATGAATCCTTTCAGCGCAATCCGTCCGTCAATCAAAGAAATCTTCTTTGTAGATATTGTTTTCAACTTCTTGCCACTGGAATCGGACTCAGTATCGGCCGACTTTGCGAGTGCTCGCTTCGCTCGCTTACTGGCTAACCGGTGACGATCAGAAATCGATAACGGCTTTATTTCATAAGGATCATCATCAATAGATGGGTCATCATCATCACCGTCATCATTCAAAACTCCCAGTCCTATTCCTGTATGTTTCTTCTGCGGTTTCTTGCGCGCTGAAGATATCGTAGATGCCGAAGGTAGAGAAGGCAACTTTTCCTGAAATGTGTCTCCATATCCTAAGCCATGAAGGTCGACTTTTTCGCTTGAACTTATTAGCGCAGGCATATCTGTATCACGCCGAGGAGGTAAATGGACTCGACGACCTTCTACGACAGTTTCTTTCAGGGGTCCGATGCCGAACCCCGGTTTCCAGCCCATCCGTTTGAGCAAATCATAACCAGTCGAATCATCAGACTCAGCCAGCGACACTGTCAATTCCCCTGTACGACGACTCGATTTTGATGTTACCAAAGTTTCGGATGCTCGACGATCAGCAAGATCTTCCTCATCCATAAAATCCTCCGGTGTGAAGCTTTGCGCTACTCCGCCGCCCTTCCGAGAAGATATGTACTGCGAAGGCGTCCAACCTAAGCATGTTCAATATTAAGCAACATAAAATAGTAATTACTAAAATTACCTTCTTTAGAACCCACGGTGTTATAATAGCCAGCGGAAAATCCACCTGTGAAAGCACCATGAAATCGTCGTCGTCCTTGGTCGTCTCGGGCTTCCTGCTGCCATTCTGGCACATATGCTCCGTCATCTCGACCTGAGATCGCCACAGGTGTCCCAAGAAATAGAGAGTCTGCGCTCTGAAAGGATGCATTCCGTTTTCTATGAGCCATCCATGGACAATCAAATTAAGATATAATACTGTAAGACTACAATATACTAAAACATTGCAATGCCAAAATGAATAATCGGCCTATGTAATACTAACCCGGTTCGGTTCAACATGTAAGTTCGGTTCAAGTTCAATTTCTATTCCCGGTTACACGCTCGGTTGCGGTTGCAATTCCGTTCCCAAGCCAAGTCGCTAGCTAGCTGGCAGTCTCTATCTCGCCAGGCTTAGAACCCGCCTTATTTCAGTCCACTTTTCCCAGTTTTCGCTACCGAAATCCCTCTTTTTTTCTGTTTTCGATCTTCAAGAATTGTCTAAATTCCGTCATTCGGTCTCTTACTCGACAATCTTTTCACAATGGCGCCAGATATTGCCGCTGGCGGCCCTCCAGTCATGGGTGCTCAGGCAGTCGCGTCTCCATTCCCCAGAGCCCCTTCGTCTGTCTCGACCCAGAGCAATCACCTTCAGTCTGGGCAGCATCCTCCCCAGCAAGAGCAGCAGCAACCTCATCACCATCGACGCCATTCTGGATCGGCCACTCCTCACCGATCTCACTCGTCAACTTGGAAAGTCCGTACCCTAGGCGACTGGGATCTACTCAAGACTGTTGGCGCAGGATCGATGGGAAAAGTCAAACTCGCTCGTCATCGGTTGACTGGCGAGACTGCTGCGGTTAAAATTGTTCCTCGATATGTTCGTGAGGGTGAGCTCCATCGTCATGATCCTCGCTACCTACCTATTACCCGTGCAGACCAGTCTTTTGCAGCCCACCAACGGTCTTCTTCGAATCCAGCAGCTCCTAGTTCTGGTTTCCATATTCAACAGCCAGCCGCCGCGTACAAGCCGACTAGCGACGAGAGCAAAGAGATCCGCACTATACGCGAGGCTGCTATTATTTCTCTCCTTGATCACAAGTATATCTGCTCTGTCCGAGAAACTATGACTACAGCCTATCACCATTATATCGTTACAGAATATGTAGATGGTGGGCAGATGCTCGATTATATTATATCCCATGGTCGACTCAAGGAAAAGCAAGCACGCAAGTTCGCCCGTCAGATCGCGTCCGCTCTGGATTACTGCCATCACAACTCTGTTGTTCATCGCGATCTCAAAATTGAAAACATCCTGATTTCGAAATCTGGTGATATTAAGATCATTGACTTTGGTCTCAGTAACCTCTATTCGCCTCATTCTCTGTTGAAAACCTTCTGTGGTTCGCTTTATTTCGCAGCTCCTGAACTACTGAGTGCCAAGCAATACATAGGTCCAGAAGTTGATATATGGAGTTTTGGGATTGTACTCTACGTTCTGGCGTGCGGTAAAGTTCCTTTCGATGACCAATCTATGCCTGCTTTACACGCGAAGATCAAGCGTGGTCATGTCGAGTACCCAAATTGGCTCTCTCCTGGTAAATCTACTTATTGTTTTAACGATAGGAATTCTAACAATTGTGAAATAGAATGTAAAAATCTTTTGTCACGAATGCTTGTTGTGGATCCAAAGAGTCGTGCGGGACTTCAGGAGATTATTAATCACCCTTGGATGATCAAAGGCTATGACAAACCTCAAGATTCCTTTCTACCCCGTCGAAGACCACTTACATTGCCATTAGATCCGGAAGTCATTAAAGATATGCATGGATTTGAGTTCGGATGCGACGAACGCATAGAGGCCGAATTGACGACTATTCTCGAGTCAACTGAGTACCAAGAAGCCTGTCAAGCTTGGTACAGGCAACATGACAGTGCCCACCCCCAATCACATATGTTTGGAAATTTTCTTTCGGCTTCACCCATTTCACAGTCTCCATTTAACTTGTTTGATTCTACTAATGGTAATAACGCCTCAGCTTCTTCTCCAGTTTCCAATGGAGGTCATCGAAAGAAGTCTGCGTTTGGATTTGATTTCTATAAGCGCAAGAGTGCGAAATCTTCATCACCATCGAATTCCCAAGAAACACTTACTGATTCAAAATTGCTTGATCCAACATGTGCGTTTGATCCTTTAATCTCGATATATTATCTCGTTCAAGAGAAACAGGAACGCGTCCGACGACGACCAACCCTTGAAGCTAGCGCTTCTGCGCTTTCACTGCCGCGCCAAATAATGCCTACATTCTCTTCGACAAGTGCAGAATCGAGTACAGGCGCCATATCTTCCGGAAACTTTGCAGCAAACGGTAATGTTGCAGTACCTCCGCCATCACGATTGCAAATTCCGGTAGTGCCGATCCCAGAAACAGCACATACGCATACTCAACCGTCACGAGCAATTATACCCGGTCGAAGTAGAAGTGTAAGCCATGGAGGACATGGAGGATACAATCGATCGGGGACAACATTACCAGGATCACCTACCAGTGCTCATTCGCCGCCTCCAATGTTACCTCCGATGCCTCGAACTTCCGCGCCGAGCGAATCCCCTGTTCGATCTAAACCCAGTTTTGGATCGATATTTGGAGCTGACTCGGATCGGTCTGTGTCTCCGAAGCGTGTTAGTACTAGTGGAGCCGTGGAACTTCCGCCAATTCCGTCAATGTCATCTAGTCAAGATGACTTGGGAGGGGTTGTGACCTCGACATCGAGTTCGAATAACTCAGCTAAGCCTACATCAGGAATTTCGATTGGAGGAATATTTAGAAGATTATCGACACGCCGTACGCATCGGTCGAACAGTACGCATCCTGTATCAGGTCGTTCTGGGAATGTTTTCGTGCCAACGGCCGCACCGCCTCCTCTGAGTCCAAGTATTGCGTCGGCGTCATCAGAAGATGATAGGCCGCCACCTTTACCAACTATTGAATCTTTTGATGCCTCGACGGCGTTCTCAGGAGCCACACTGCCATCTCCAGGTGTTGTGTCATCGGCAGAAGATAAGTCGTCAACTAGCATGCTTCCGCCTGCGGTTCCAGGAGTCACATTTTCGCCGGACACAAATCTGCGAGATGGATCGGGCAAGTCAGGTCTACAGCCATCTCCACAGTTCGGGCAATTTGGGGGCTTACCGTCAGCGCAACAACCACAACAACCACCGATACCACAATTATCACAGCAGCCACCACAACCACCTCAACAGCAGCAGCAGACTCCACAATCTTTTATCAGATTTGAACGATTGTTTTCTAGGGCATCGAATTTAGGACGCTCGACTTCGATCTCGGAAGGAACTTATAATCGACGCGCGAGTCGTGCGATCAATTAATAGGCCATTTAAGAACGGATTTCCTCTACCTCTTCCTTATGATTATGATTATTCTTTCTACTATTATCACTGCGATAGTTTTTCAGATCAGTAGCTTTTGTTGTAGAAACGGCCAGCCTTTTTTAGGTTCTGCTTTTGAAAAATATTAATGCATGTTTACGTAAAACGAGGATTGGGTGCTGATGAGCGCGAAGGATAGAGACAAGCCTTGTGGTCTGGATGATTCATTACATTTAAAATAATATACATATATATATATATACATATAAATGTCTATAATTGAATAATTCACACGTTGTATCGATCCTTCAGAATCATCTGCACATCGGGAGAGATTCTTGCCATGACAACGTTAGACCAATCCGGAATCAAAGCACGGTAGCCATTCAAAATAGCAGAAAACATCTGTCCTAGCTCCGGGGTGGGATCTGTGTAGAGACCGATGGCCTCTATGAAGTCGGGTAGACAGTCTTGGAGACCTGATGGGTTCGCCATCACGATCTGCGACATGCCCTTGAATGCGGATTGCTTTTCGTCTGTGTCACGGATCATTCGTAGGGCTTTACACCATTCAGCAGCAAATGCCTGTAGTTTGGGTGCGATGAGTTCCGGACAAGAAATGCCGATTCGGCCAATAGTGATAGCAGCGTTTTCAAGGATCGTTTTCTCGAGAACTTTCGCCATTGAGAAAAGTACTGCGATTCGATCCATCAATGGTTCAACCCATGGCTGCACATCATGGCCCAATCGAAGCGCTAGTTCGCCCGCAGCCCAAGTAGCATTGTTGCAGACCGCTGATAGTGTTGGATCTTCGCCGAAGATCTGAGGAATTAATTTACTCATTACTACAGGAATAAATGGCTTGACGGTATCAAAGGTGCTGATCGCCATATCACCCAGTAGTGCAAATGCGCTCTGTCTGACTTCAGGTACTGGATCCTCGGTGCATGTTATCAACAGCGGCATCAATGGTGCATCGGAGCTTTGAATCAAGCTAGTTGAAAGAGGACCTAAACCTTGAATCAAACCGTCGATCAAATCTAGAGCTGTAACAATAAAATCTTTATCGGGTGAATCGATCGTCGAGTCTTGTAAAGATCTCTGCCACTGCTCGACATTCACTGTTAGAATCTTCATTCCACGTAGAAAGACCGGCTGGGCAAATGGCGCAAAATCATCACCAAGAGCCGCAGTCACAGATGATAGACATTCAAGCAACGGGAACAAATCTGTATCATCATCTGCCAGCTTCTGCCATCGGTCGATTAATGGCGGCAATAATAAATCGATAAACTCCTTGCCTTTCATCGCATACCCTACTTTATCAACAAGAGTTTGCACTGCGTCATACAAAATGGCAAGATTTTTGGCCTGATACTTCTGAAAACATAATGAAAGACTTCGCAATATGTGAATCAAATACGGGATCAACAGTCCGCCTGCTTGCTCAGTAAAAGTCGCAAAACCGCTGCAGCCTGCTTCTTGAACTTTTTTGTTATTGTCTAAACAGCATTTCAATAATCCAGTCAGAACGGGAATAAATTCCCGCTCATAGCCGATGTCGGCGGAGCGATAGCAAATCCAACTGCTGAACCGTCCTAATGTCCAACAGGCAATTTGCCGAATTGGGACAACTGGATCGTCAAGCGCTTGGATAAGAAAAGGAATTACTTCAGGCAGAAAGGGAGACATACCATCGACACATCCCACAGCAATAGCACCATATCCAAGAATAGCTGATTCGCGAACGGGCCATTCGTGCGAAACTAGATTCTGCTTAAGGATCGGGATACTGTACTGAAGGATATTTTCATGGTAGCTCGATGCAAATATATCAAGCGCAGCAGCTGAACATTTTCGCAGGTTCCAATCTGAAAGGTCTAAACCGAAATCTTCGTCTTCGTCTTCATCATCTTCATCATCTTCATCATCATTATTATTATTGTCGTCATTAAAATCTTGCTTAGATTTCTTATCATCGTTAAAATTGTCATTATTGTTGTGGTTTGAATCACCAGATGCAGTATGTGCTGTCTTCGATTTGGCATGCATAGGTTTAATATCAGTGAGTTTATCGGCCATATCTGCGTCGTCAGAGTCGAGAGATTCGAAATGTAGAATATCCTGTTCAGAATAAACCATGCACTTCAACAGGACGGGGAGAATTTTCGGCAGAAATGTTACAACCTGACTCTGGAGCTGATCATGTTCAGCAAGACCGAGCAGAAACTCACAGGCTTCTAAAGCAACCTGCTCGTCGTCATCGCCCATACAATGGAGTGTATAATCAACAATCCCGTTCAAATGGGGGACAAGCTTGTCTTCGCGGACATCTAAAAGCATGACGAACGCAGTACAAATATTACGGCGCACGTCGGGATCTGGATCAACAGCAAGCTGGAATAGAGTGGTGAGAAATATGTCAATGTGGACAAACAAGGCTTGCGACATGCGAAGAATGAATTGATTCAAACAGATGATGCTTTGTATCCGGACTTTAGCCGCTGGTGACCTTGCCAGTTCCAAAAACCGAGGAATCATGAATCCCAGAACTCGCTGTCCTTCGGGATCACTCTCGAGCTCAGACCCTGAATCTTCAAAAAGCTTTGCTAGTGCGGAGAGTGAACCTTCCTGGATCGTTGGGTTGTCATGGCTCGCCATATTCATGAGCTCTGGGAGCACGTCCGGCCAAGTTCGAAAGCCGGCTTGGGAAATCAGGGCGCTCACTGTAGAACCGGTGATATTGCGGATCAGTGCAACGGGCTGAGCTATTCCTAAAAGAATGTTGTGCTTAATGTATTCAATAACTGAGGGGTCGCTCGCAACGATGTCATAATATTTTAGGATGTTGTTCTTTAGCATGAGTCCGGCGGACGCGCGTAGTTGAATTTCATGGTCAACGGTAGGATTCACAAATATTGCTACCAAGTATTTATTCAGGTCTGGATGTGTCATTCTAGCCTGGTCTAATGTCTGAATGTCGATTTGTTAAGATTCATTTTCCAGTGTAGAGAGAAGAAGTTATTTTTGATTCTTTTGCTCACCTTGGTAGCGTTGCTCCGTAATTCATTGTCCGGCGACAAGGTGTGCTGAAACACCATACGCAGTTGGTCCAGGTACTCCTGTTGCGGAGTCCAAGAGTCCATCTTGATGTGACGCAGTAAGAAAATAGGAAGATGATGGCGTAGAAGTCACTTGGTGAAGTATGTGGTATTCTGGAAAGTTGAAGTCCGGGGAGAAATTACTAGACAAGCAGCAGTAGCAGCAGCAATGGCAGCGGCAACGACAACAACAGCCACGCTATCATGCGATCAACATGAACAAATTCTGCGCTATTCAAAGATCGTCTAATTTCGGTCTCGACAGTTTTTTTATACCGATTTTGGTCGTTTTCAGTTTTGCTTTCTCTCAGATTTGAAATTTTTTTGATGGGCTCTTTGTGGGCCTGCGATATCGGTGGTCAGGGTTCGCTCAAATCGGAGGGGGTTCAGTACTGGAGTGGACAGCTGCTTAGAACAGATTGCTCGTTACTGCTCTTTTTAGGAAATATTTATATGTATTATGCGGTATTACGTCTCGTAATACCTTAGAACAGCTCATAATATAACTTCTCGAATAAAGATAAAACCAGATAGATCTCGGCTCGCAGGATAAATAGAAAACAAATTGCATTAAGTTCAAACCACCAACACCAAAACTAGAAACCAAAATAGCAAAACAGACAGACTAGCATAGCCATTACATTACCTCCTAAAATCAAATTTTAAATAGCAAAAGCGATTTATCGGTCAGTGTCCATCATAAGATCGCTCTGAGCCACCAGGAATGGAGCATCGGTGAATTCTCCACTGGCGGGATCATATAAATGATTAAATTGTTCAGCTGCAAAATTGACGAGAGGGGTCCTATGAAAAGGTAGATCTCCACCACTATTAGTAGTATTAGAGAATTCAATGGCACCCATTCCCTGATCTTCGTCGTCATCCGTCATGATATACTCGGACTCGTCAGAATCCTCGTCTAGCGGTTGACGACCTCGCTTCAAAGACCGGCTAGGCTGACAAGCTCGAGACGTTTCGAAACTTGTAATGGGAGTCGAGTTGGAATGCCGAGCAAGGGAACCAGTGGAGTCCCCGTAAACTAGCTTGGTGGCAGGCAACTTGTATCCCTCGGTGATGCTCTTTCGTACCTTCATGCCGACCTGGATCAAAGATGTCTGAATGTCATGAGGCAAGTTCTCTCGGACCTCGCTAGAAGAAGATGTGTAGAGGTCAAAAGAGGGTGTTGCGGGATAGGGGCTATGAGAGGGGGAAGAGGAAGCGGATTTCATCGAGTCTTGCGAGCTCGAGGAGGCCAGGCTGGAGGACTTGACAGCCGAATAGTGGCGGGAGAGCGGTGCATGGTACTTTGGAAATGAATGCGTCGATATGAGGATTCTCTTTGACCGAGAAGACTTGGAGGATGGAAACGGAGTCTGAGAGGCCATTTTGATATCAAGTGAAAGTTAAGACTGGCTTGCCCACGAGAGGGTACAGGCAGCTGTGAGATGGCGATATAAGACTGGACTGGGCACACAGGGCCAGGTTGATCGGCTCAAAAATTAGAAAAAGATTGAGAATAACGCAAGAAACTGCACTCAATCCGAGGTAAATAAGCCCGAAGCACAAAGATCGAGCTGAAAGTCCAGGTCGGCACTGAAATCGTCTCCACAGACAACTCTAGTCCACGCCAGCAAAAAGATCTAAAAATCCCATCCCATCCATTCCTGCGCGACCTCGACGCGTGAACCTAAATCAGACGCGACCAGCCCCCGCGCACCACTCCGCTCAGTCACATGATATCACCTGACCGCTCACCACCACTCCACTAATTCACTAGTCACACTCCAATCACACGTGCGTCCCACTCTTATCACGTGTTAATATGTTTGACAAGGTGGCAATTCAGCCGCAGCTCGCCGGCAGACAAGTGAACTACGACAGCGAAACGAGAAGCCTGAAAAATTGTGTCTTGCACAGCGTGTGTGGTAGGTCTCTATGACAACGAGGACCATTGACGATCCCCAGACGGACACGAAACTCGTCAAATAATTCGATCTTTTGTTTGCAAATTCCCTGCATTTGTTTGTTTCCTTAAGGAACAGGTCTCAATTCTTACCATACGTGACCGGCTTCCTGCTTGCTTCCTGCTCGTTTGGTCCAGTATATACAGCCTCGCCTATATTGCCCGCAGGCCGGTTTATCGCTCACAACCGGTCCTCCAGTTAGCGGCACATCTCAGTTGCGAGAGACCCCACGACTAGTCCTTCAATCCATCCGCCCCTCTATCCTCGACTGCTCCCATTTTCCTAGTCTTTCTTCTTCCTCTGCTTTGCCTGCGCCTTCCCCCGGTCCGTATTCTCCAGATCCTCGCCCTCTTCTCAGCATCCAGGACCTCGGCCGGTCCCCATAAATTCATGCCAAATCACGACGACGCAGCGGCCGTCGCGCCTGTCGTCGCTACCCTCTCGACCACCGCAGCATCCTCCATCTCATGCTCCCCGCCATCTTCTTCTACCTCGTCCGCGAGCCCGACCCCGGCCTCCTCCCTGCTTCTTTCGTCAGACCTGAACGCTCTCAATATCTCTCCTGGCGTCTCGACCGTGGCCTCCTCCTCCTCCTCCTCCCAGCCCACTCCTGCGATCCAGTCGGCCTCGGTTGCGTCTTCACGGGCATCCTTTATTCGTCCGGCCGTCTCTGGTCTAACCAGAGATAATGCCCCTCCCTCTACTCTCCTATCGACATCTTCATCTGCATTTCAATCCTCTTCCTCGTCTTCTTCAACCTCTTCTTCCGTCCCTGCCGCTACCTCTTCTGCCTCCACTGGCTCCACAAGCTCCCCAAATCCTCTCGCACCATTGCATTCGGCTCGTGGCATAGCTATCCATACTCAAATACCCGCAGATGTTCAGGAACGAATCATGAAATTCCAGCAGTCTCGGCAACAACGATCGAATCCTTCTACTCCCATTTCTCCTGCATCGTCTGGTCCGCTCTCTTCTCCTTCTAGTCCTCTTTCGAGTGTCGGCGGCAGCTTGGTTGGCAGACCTGCCCGCCCTACAGGTGGCCAAGGACTTTCCTTGCGCGAACGGAGAAACATGAATATTGATAGCCCAATCAGCCCTGGAGACGTCTCTGCTGGTCAGATGGCGTCCGCAACCATTTCTGCTCGTCGAGGTCCCAAGATGCGTCTCCCACCAGGCTCGATGACTTTACCTGGCACGTCCTGTACCCCTCCTTCTAATAATCACGATAGCAAAGGTCTTTTCAGCAACGACAACACTAATAATAATAATAATTCGACTAATAATGCTAATGTTAATAATATTTCTGGCCGTCCTGGTACAAGAAGTATGCATGTCAATGTCAATCCAGGTGAATTATTTGCTTCGTATTCAAACATTATCGACGTCAAAGCGGGGTCGCTTAATTTCGCTGGCAAAGCGTCAATCGACGCTCATGGTATTAAATTTGCTTCAGGAACGTCGTTTACAATCTCGTTAGATGATTTGGAAGTACTTGGAGAGCTTGGCCGTGGCAATTACGGTACCGTGTCAAAGGTGTTGCATAAGCCAACACAGGTTATCATGGCGATGAAGCAGATTCGGTTGGAATTGGATGAAATCAAATTCCAGCAAATTTTAATGGAGCTTGATGTATTGCACAAATGCGTTTCGCCCTACATTGTTGATTTTTTTGGAGCGTTTTTCGTCGAAGGTGCTGTCTACATCTGTATGGAGTATATGGACGCCAGTTTAGATAAACTCTATAGAGGAGGTGTGGAAGAATCGCACTTGGCAAAGATCACTGAGTCTGTAGTTCGAGGTTTAAAAGTTCTAAAGGACAAGCATAACATTATACATCGGGACGTGAAGCCGACAAATATTCTCGCCTCGACGTCGGGCGCGGTAAAGTTGTGTGATTTTGGAGTCAGTGGCAATCTAGTGGCCTCGATGGCTCGAACAAATGTCGGCTGCCAGTCATATATGGCACCCGAGCGGATCAAGTCCGTGAATCCCAATGACGCAGGCACATACACCGTACAATCGGATATTTGGAGCTTGGGTTTATCACTGCTCGAGATTGCCAATGGTTCTTATCCTTATCCTCCAGAAACGTATGGAAATGTGTTTTCGCAGCTGAGTGCGATTGTCGATGGCGAGCCGCCATCGCTTCCGGAACCTCGATTTTCACACGAAGCGGCCAGTTTTGTGAAGCAGTGGTATGTATCCTTCTTTTCCGAGCTTGCATCTTAATGGAGTAATGAGTTAACAATTTTTAGTTTAAATAAAGACGCTGTTCTTCGGCCAACTTATGCAAAGCTATTGGCTCATCCCTGGCTGGTGAAAAACAGAACGATAGAAGTTGATATGGGCACATGGGTCAAGGACACGCTGGAACGATCTAAGCACGTCAGTGTAGATAACCCTTCTCAGCGGCCTGCGCTGCATTTTGGCGGTGCATTCGGAGGAGCGGACGAAGCGAAGGGGCAAAGCATTGGTGCATGACTTTGCCTTTTTCATTGATTTACTTTTTTTGTTAAAAAGAGATTAATTGTTTATAAAACTCCGTTAAAATGGAAACCTATTTTGTCTGTATATTGAAGTAATAAACGAACGAACTTTAGGAATTATTCGACATAAAACTCCCCTACTGTGGATGTATGATTAAACTCAAAACGGCGTCCCATGCGTTTCCGGTGGGAATCCAGCAGCATAAGAATACTGCGGTTGGACGCTTATTCACTAAAAATGATGCAATGCGCGTATGTAGGGAACGTGCGCTGGGCTTGCGGCTGAAAAGTATTTTGGAACCTGAGATTCAGAGACATTGGCGTACGTATCTAATTAAATTCTGAATGAATGTACCCATAACACTGTCTGGCTGCGGCCTCGACAGGGCATCGCCATTTTTTTTTTTTTTTTGTGGAGACATCCTTTCTTCCTTGTCGACCAGGAAACAGAAGACTGCCAATTTTTCTTCCTTCTTCCTTTTCTTTCTTAAATTTTGCTTGTTTGGATTAGGACACTTTGGTCAGCTCTTTTCGTAGGTCTTTGCACAGTTGCTACTTCGGAACATTGTGCAAGACATGGTGTCGTCTTCGCCTCCAATCGACAGAGAACCTTCCTCGTCACAGCAAAGATCATCGTCCGCAGATCCTGCTAGCCAGCACGTTCGCCGATATTCTCTGGCTGGACCTCACGCGCAGACACATATTCGACTCGCTTCGTACGGAACTTCTCCTGCACCGTCGTCGATTAGTCCGTTCAGATCTCCCTCTGCTCTCGCGTTTGTTGGCAACAGCTCTGTTGTTTCAGGTATGTGTCTCTATTTGATCGCGCTCCATATTTGCATACAACGTTCCTTGATCTGACCTGCTGTACTCCAGATTCTCCTAGGCATGTCCGTAGTTATACCGCTGAGCTTGCTCAGCTTGCTCTCGATCAATCGCCTTCGACTTCGGTCTCTCTAGGTTCAATGAATGTTGAACTGCCTCCCCCGGTATCTGTTCCGCCGATCTCGTCTGTGAACTCCCAATCAACATTGACAAAGATCCTGCGATCCTCGTCCGACTCGTCATCTCCGGTTTCCGAAGTAGCCGTCTCGCCAGACTCGGCCTCAGACTTACCTCAGTCGTTATCCTTTCGATCGACTGACTCTCGACGTGACAGTGAGTTGTCTGCCTATTTCAGGTCCTCGGACCAGTCCCTTGAGGAAAGTCAATATACATATCATATCACAGTATCTGATGACCCTCTTAATGCTGCCGAAGTTGATTCAATTGACGAGGATGTTCCACTTTTAACAAGATCCGATAGTGCCGAAAATAATGACGGTTCGTCAAGATTCAGCTCGGAATTCAGCGTTCAAGACTGGCCTCTTCCTCGTTCGAGAGTAGCCCATGCTTCCTCATGGTTTGGCAAAGCATTTTCCAAGACTCGCAAATTTTTATTGTCCAGCACCAGCTCCCGGTTTGATGATGGCCACGGTGGCTATAGTCGTCCACGCATTTTCCAGCGCGCGAAACCTCTTTTCCCTTCATTCGTCGGGCTTGTTCAAGACTGCAGAGATGATATCTTGTTACCGCTAAAATATATTCCTTCAGTCATTCTGGGACTGTTGCTAAATGTCCTGGATGGTCTTTCATATGGAATGATTTTGTTTCCAATTGGCGAACCGATTTTCTCCTCTCTTGGTCCGGAAGGTCTGTCGATGTTCTACGTTTCTTGTATAATTTCCCAATTAGTCTACTCTTCCGGTGGATCTGTATTTAAAGGGGGGGTGGGATCGGAGATGATTGAAGTTGTCCCTTTCTTTCATTCAATGGCCTATACTCTCCTGGGTCGAATTGGCGAAGACAATAGGGACTCTGTCATCGCAACCACTATTCTTGCATATGCTATCTCCTCGGTAATTACTGGAATAGTATTTTTCGCTCTTGGGTCTGCCCGGATCGGATCCTTGATCGGTTTTTTCCCAAGGCACATTCTTGTCGGGTGCATTGGTGGTGTGGGCTGGTTCCTTGTTGCCACCGGAATTGAGGTTTCTTCACGAATGGAAGGGAATCTTGAATATGATTTCGCAACTGCACGCTTTCTGTTTGAACCGATGGTTTTCTTGAAGTGGTTCATTCCATTATTGCTAGCCTTCGTTCTCTTGGTTCTTGAGCATTTTGTCAATCATCCTCTTCTTGTTCCTTCATATTTTATCATTGTTTTCATTGCTTTCCATGTTCTTGTGTCTGTCATTTCCGGTATATCACTTCCCGAACTTCGAGAACTAGGTTGGGTGTTTGTCAGCCCGGAAGCAAATGTGCCATGGTATAATTTCTACAAACTCTACAAGTTTTCAGCTGTAGATTGGCCCGCGTTGTTCTCCACGATTCCAGCCATGTTTGCACTCACCTTTTTCGGCATTTTGCATGTGCCTATTAATGTCCCTGCTCTTGCCGTGTCTGTGGATGTAGACAATGTTGATGTTGATCGTGAATTGATTGCGCATGGTATCTCTAATGTTCTTTCTGGATTTGCGGGAAGCATTCAAAATTACTTGGTCTACACCAACAGTTTGTTGTTCATTCGCAGCGGCGCAGATAGTCGTATTGCGGGTTTCATGCTTGCTTTCGCAACCACTGGCATAATGATTGCCGGTCCTGGTGTAATTGGCGTGATTCCCGTAATGGTAGTCGGAGCGTTGATTTTTTTACTAGGTATTGAGCTCTTACGAGAAGCGTTGTATGATACCTGGAAACGCGTGAACCGGGTCGAGTACTTTGTCATAGTGACAATTATAGTGGTCATGGGTACATGGGACTTCGTTTATGGTATTATAGTTGGAATTATTTTGGCCTGTGGCTCATTCGTTGTGGAGTCATCCCGCAAGTCTGCAATTAGCGCTACGTATTCCGGTGCCGTTGCGAGATCAACTGTCCGTCGTCATCCTTTTCAGCAGCAGTTCCTGAAAGACGTTGGCCACGAAATCTTTGTGGTGAAATTGACGGGATTTTTGTTCTTTGGGACGATTGTTTCAATGGAGAGCAAGATTCGAAGCATTATTGCTGATGCAGAACATGTACACGACGAACAATATACGCGAATCAAATATCTTGTGCTGGATTTTCAGGGTGTTTCCGGCATTGATTTTTCTGCTGGAGAAGCACTTAGTCGTATCAAGCGGCTCTTAAATACGAAGAGGATTGATTTTATTTTCTGTTCGGTGGCCCCAGAGACAGCACATAGTCTTGCTGCGATTGGATTATGGAACACTAGTTTGTCCAGCCAGGGAGCTTCGAACGAAACTGATTTAGAGCATGCCGTGCATGCAGCAAATAATGTATTCCAAGATTTGAACTCTGCATTAGAGTGGTGTGAGAATGAGCTACTAGCGGTTTACTATCGAGTCCGAGAACTTCAGACTCGAGCTCTGCAAGGACAGACGATCGCAGCGTCTTCTGCGGGTTCGGAGCATGCTGGCAGCGCAGAAGGAGGCTGGAGAACAAGTTCTGCGCCAAGAGACATCGGTTCTGGATTTAAATCAAATTTGAGTAATGAAAATGATTCACTAGCGGAGTTTGTGTCTCCTCGCCAAGGTTTTGTTCAGCGAGTTAGTTCAAGTGCAATGTTGACGGATCCTACACTTCGGAGCGAATTGATTTCGCCTACAGAGGAATCCTCAGAGTTACCATTGGGTAAAGGAAAAGAAAATGAGACGGATTTGCGTGCCAAGCTAGATCATGATCAGCCCTTGACGCTATGGATGCAGATAATTTACACCTTATCGCCGTATCCAGCTGACTTTTGGCGTCCGTTAAGTAAATATTTTGTTCGAGAACGACTAGAACAAGGCACGATATTGTTTCATCAGGGAGATACGAATTCTAAGGCTTTCTATATAGTTGAATCTGGAATTTTAAAAGCCGAGAATGATTATGAGCAGGGACATTTCACTGAAGCCATTGTGCCAGGAACGACGGCGGGCGAACTCCCATTTTTCTCGGAGACTGAGCGAACGGCTACAATGACTGTAGAACGGGACGCGATTGTGTGGAAATTGACACGAGACGCGATGGCGCAGTTTATTGTCGACTCGTCGAAAACCGACGATCCGTCGGAAAGGATCAGACGACAGGAAATCCTAATTGAGTTGTACAAAGTTGCAATGAAATTGACTGCTGAAAGGTTTTCGGCCGTGACTTCATATGTATTGACGACCGCTAGTTAATTTAGCATTAACATTTTAGATTTACCGCTGCAGATTTGGTACCGAGTTTTATTCGGTTTTTTATGTAATAGATTGTGCATGGTTTGCATGGATTGATTGATTTAGGAGTATAAAAGTTTGATTTATTTGATAGTTTAGGATACATATACTGTTGTAATTGATTTAAATTGCATGCTAACAGCTATCTATAACTTTTTCTTCTTTTTTATTTTATTTGATATGTCATGCTCATCTTCTTCGTCGTCAACCCAGCGGCCCTCCCCTCCAATATCGATATCAATATCATAGTCACCACCTAACGGTTGCAGCGGCATTAAACCTTGATTCCGTTTTGCGCGGATGGAGGCAACTAGACTTGAAAGTTCTTTATCATCCGGAATGATAGTTGTGCTGTTTATGATTTGTCTAGGCAGTAAATCAGATTCGACACGATCCTCATCCTCACCATCACCATCATTGATATCGTCATCTTCATCTTCATTGTCATCGCTATCGCCATCGCCATCATCGCCAGGATTATAATCAGCGCCTGCGTCTGAAAAAATGTCCACGTCGTCATCGCTTTCAGAGAATGTAGGTTTCCTTATTATTGGAGTTTCGACGGGCCCTGAAGAAATTGAGTGCGATGGAGCTTCGAGAGATTGAGATTGCTTCAACGATTCAGGCGTAGTATGCTTGGCTTCGGAAATATTTGACTCTAATTCGCTGATTTCCAATTTTTCTTTATTTGAATTCTCGGATTTATTATTTTGATGACGATGAGATCTATGATGATGATGGTCATCATGAATATGACGGCCATGATGTTCCCGGTGCTTACGGTGCTCACGGTGCTCTCGATGTTCATGATGGCCATGGTGCTCATGAGAAAGATGTTTTCGAACGTCTCCGGTATGACTTTCTTTTTTCCCAATCGGTTTAAATTTGGATTTCTCATTCTGCTTTCTTCTCAGTTCATCCAACAGTTCTCTTTTTGATTTTCCACCCTCATTCACAGCAATATCTCTAGTTAGCATTTTGTCCAATTCCTGATCATTTCTCTGATCCTGTGCATCCCCCACATCTTGAGAATCTTCTACACCAAAATCGCCTTGCTTTATACGATCCAGAAGCTGAAAATCCAGTCCTTTGATTTGCTTATGCTCTTCATCGTCATGTACCCCGGATACGTCTTCTTGCGTAGTTCTCCGTTCTGCAGCACGATCTCGATATTTCTGTACTTTCTTAATCTTCGGAGTATTTTCCTTAACAGTAGGATACTTTTTTTTTTCGAAATTAGTTGGCGTCCTGTTCAGTCAGTACAAAGCAAAATTGTAGATCTATTGTTGTTATACCTATTGAAGTTCGAACGATATGGATATGACTTATACCTGGCGCTATTGATCGTTGTAGCTTCCGACCTTGGTCTTGAGACTGATGAACCAGATTGAAGTAATTTTCTGAAATCATCGTTTGATAATCCAGTCATTTTGTCGCTTAATAAGTTCGTTGATCTGATATAATGTGCAGTAGAGGGGAGTATGTCCGCAATTAGATGGAATGGCCGAACTCCCATTAGATTCCTTATAAATTGTTTTTCAGATAAATATTTGTGAACGAGACTAGAAATAGAATAAAATGACTGATATTTACGGTAACTTAATCAATAACGTTTATAAGATGATTCTAACAGTTTTAGACAAAGTAGTCAACCAGCGTCTATCGGTTAACGAAGTTGTCTATGGACGACTACTGCGATCTATTAATGCTTTGCCTTCTACTGCAATTAGCGCGACGAGTAATCTTGCGCAAATCAAGTCCGCCATTGACTCAAATCTCGACGGATTCGAGTTATACTTGATTCGGTTACAGCTCCAAATAGATGTCACGACCCAAGAAGTAGACCAATATGAGTCTGAAAAATTGCGTCTTGAGAGAGAGCAAATACTCGCGACACAATACACAGCTACGCTCGAGACGGCGAAGGCCTCATCTCATGGCCGCAGACAGCAATTGAAAGAATACAACGCCATCGTCAAAAGTATGAATTCGCAGCACCTAGACGCGACTCGCGAAGAAGTCATCGCCCGGATTGCAGAACTAGAGTCAGACCTCGTCGACTTGCAAGCAGAAATCTCTAATGGCAAAAATATTTGGTCCGCACGCAAAGCCCAATTCTCACAGATCCTTGACGCCTTACATAACATGCAAATTCAAATTAATCAAGAAATGGAAACCGAAAGCGGACGGCTTCTTACGGTCCACGGTCTCGATCATGACGACCTCGTCGGTGCGTCGCAAACCCAGTCCGCAGTGACATCATCTAATCCAGCTCAATCGTCGGTCATGGATCTATCTTAATTCTTTACTATCCGATTACACAGTTACGATACTATATCATTTGTCAATCCTACGTACAGTTATAATCCTCTTTCCAACTTCCAATCCTCCGCACTCCTGATCGAATTTTTCCTCTTTTTCCCGATCTTGTTTCCTCGCATACTTTACTATCTCTTCTTCAAATATCAACCCCTGAATACTTGTCCATTCCTCGCTTGGCGACTTCTTTCATTATTATACTAGCGCTATATCTCGATATCCTGTCCCCACATCCATGGATGCTTCTTATGAAATGTCTGGTTCATATGGTAATCCATATGGTAGTAAATGCTCAAATAAATTTCAACGAATGAAATAAGGTAAAATGAATGAACTGAAATGAACTCAACTAAATGTAAAATGAATCAAAATAACGCCCTTGGTAAATTTCAAAAATGACTGAATTAGAATGCGAAAGATGTCGGCTGGGAAAACTCAATCCCCTCCATATCTGATGTGAAATCAGTATCTGCTGTCGAATCACTTGCAGAACTCATGCTAGTGCTTGAGCCACTACTACTAGTCCGTAGTGGTGGGTGAAATGAGGACGATTGTCGGAATGGTAACCGAATAGAACTTGTTCGTGGTGGAGGAAACACAAACGAAGCTGAACGTCCGGAGTCGGGATGAAAACCTCCAGATCCCAGTACAGAACTATCGATCAACGAGCTACTGCTGCGTCCGGAAAAACTGGTTGATGAAAGGCTGGACACACTAGTGTTGCCCATTCCATTGAATGAACTTGAGGTCCGCTTCATACTCCGACGGAACCGGTTCATCTCCCGCTCACAGTCTTCAACATGCTTCTCGCTTCTCATCTCAATATACTGCTGCGGCCGACAATGTGTCTTGTAAATGGAAAAAAAATCTCTGTATCCTCCATTGAGAATATAAATGTCTGGAAAATCTAGCTTGGGATAGTTTGCGACATTTGCTGATCGATCGCAAGACCGTAAATGACACGCCATACGAGGAGCACGTTCATGCGAATACTCACAATGGAAAACAAGTAGATTGCGTTTTCCGCCTTTTAAAGGATTTATTAAAAACTTTTGTTCGATGTCTTGAATACCATTCAAATTGATGGCCCCATCAATGTGACCGCCATCATACTCATACTCAAACCGGCAATCAATAACATAGAGTTGATCGTATTGGTCTTTGAACTGGCCATCCATAAGATCAATTAATGTGCTAGCATCAATACGTCGAAAAGGATCTCCGCTATTGGGCGGTGCAGAGTGTGGCAGATTAGTAGTATAAATTGACGAATCAAGCTGAGGAGATCGTACAACAGCAAGGTTACTCGATGCCCGCTCTTGAGAGGTAGGGGTACCCAAAAATTCTTCGGGCTTTTGGTACATGCTGTGTGTACGTCGATACTTGGCTCTTTGTGCCTTCCCAGATGGGCGAGCAACCAAAGCAGCTAAAGGGGAATCAGAATTGGCATTGAGCGCAGGACGAAACCCGCCTGAACCCAGTCCTTGACCTGATCCTATTGCAGAAGCTAATAAAGGAGAATCTAAATCGCCAGGCACGGAGCCGCGTGAGCTCGGAGTGTCGAGACCTAGTGAGACTGTACGAGAAGGGCCAGGACGGTGCTCAGGAGAATCCATAAAGGCACTATCAAGAGCTACAAGCGGAATTGGCTTAGGTACACGCATGAACGACGCACGCGACGAGTCCATACTGTAGAAAGCTTTGTGTCTAGGAGCCGGCCTGATATCAGGCCGAAGAGGATTAGCAGTAGCGGAAGATCGGTCACTATGAGGGTCAGAACGACATGAATGATCCTAATTCGTAGAAAGTTCAAACATACGTTGGATCCTGGCGCAGTTGATTTCTGGATGACTTGTGAGGAAGCGGCGAAATGTCAATGAAATCATTTCCAGGAGAAGAAGGAATGTCTGCGGGAGACGTGCTTTTGACTATCAAATAGAGTATTAGTATTAGGAATTTCCTAGACGGGATAAGAGGCAGATAGGGCAATCATACCAGCAGTGTCTTTGCCGAACGAAAACGATTGCAAAAGCGAGCGACGTGGAGTCGCCTGGACGGGAGAGCTTTTGGCGATATGAAAGTTTTGCGAGAGATCGGCGGCCAGAGTCGATGTGGGAGAATCAAATGAGGCCCGGTCATGTATGCGAGAGGCAAAGGAAGAAGGCTGCGTAGGATAATGGCCTCCTGGACGACAGAAGGAAGTTACGCCTCTAGGAAGACCACCAAGAGTTGTCGGAGGAGGCATTGCAGCCAATGGAGAAGAGCGGTCCATGATTAAAATGTGGTAGCAATATCAGAAGGACGCAGACAGATGTAGATCCGTTATCCAAATCTTTGTCCTTTTCTAATATGGACTATAGAACGAAACGAGCGAAACGAGCGTAAACCCACTGGCTAATCCACGCAATAACAGCAGCTAGCGAGCAGCCGATAAGCAGAACAGCAATAGCAACGAGAACAATGAGAACAACGACCGACAGAAAGATCTTGAAACAGTACAGAACCAGAAGAAAGATCAATCGTTGGCGATAATCCCAAACGAGCAGACAGTCTACCAAAAACTGAAAGCTGGACGGTAAACTGGGTCGAATGGACCTTTAGTTTTTTTGGCTGTTGACTCATTTCCCAATTGGGAAGAATTCGCGTTCCGTGGCGCCTCTGCCGCAAACGCACAGAGTTGGATTTTAATACTCCATAAACGTAATAATTCTTCAGCATGGCTACCAGGACAACCAGCCGCCGCGCACGGCAATGGAGTTCATAGTCGCGACCGTGTGACGCGCCCTTGTTTACAGTCTTCCCGAACCAGCTCACTTCCGCCAAAATGAGAACCCCCTTCTCCCTTCCGTTGAAGCACATAAATAAAATGAAAACAATCAACGCGCGCACGCGCGCGCGAGCATTCCAGAATTTGCCATCGTCCAGTACCCGGAAAATGGGCGGCACGCTGCACGCGTCAGGCGTCAAGCGTCAAGTGTTGCTCCAGTGTTCTGATCTACTCTCTTAATTCGTGTTGTTCAGTTGTTCGGCCGGAATTCTACAGCAACAGGTCCGGTTCTCGGATCTGTTCAGATACTGATACATGTCTACAGTATCCAATGTGAGAAACAAGTGTCTCCTAGCCCCAAGTGTTTCATCCCGTCTGGTCTCGTAGCATTTCTCCTGCATGATGGCATCATGTAGACTCGATACAATCTAGATAATATCTAGATAATATCTAGATTAAAATCCCCATAAAATTAACATAATATGAAAGGACCCCGAAATACAAACCCTCGTCACCAAAAGAAAATAAAATCAGCCATCCCGTTGCTCGTGCGTGCCGTCATCAACAAAGAATGTGTTCCATCATCGTCATCGCGAACACGTTCCAACAAAACAAGTTTATATTTCCCACATATCTGGCTCACCATAACATCCCGTACCTTCAAAGTTAATCTGTCTAGCGCAGTCTACCAGATTCCAATGATCAACAATTCCAATTAAAAACTTTTTGCTTACATATACAAACTTCGGCTTCTTTCTCCGACCTCTCAATCTGCTTCCATGTACTCTTTTCTCCTCCTATATCTCTTCCTCACTCAGTATACACAAATGATAAACAAGATAGAGACATATTACACCCACGCCTCCTCAAAAGTCAAACTCAAAACACATTATGCACTGCCTCCTTAGCCGTCTCCGGTCTAGTAATTAAATTTACGCACTGGCTGTAACCGCCGCAGAAGCAGGCCCAGCCGGTGCTTCATCCATAAAAAAGTAATTTCCGCTCAGTTTTTGTTCGTGGTCGAGTTGACTGTCCAACTTGTTAATCCGAGGACGGTACGAAACTGGGTCGCGGCGGAACGTAACATTCAAGTTCTTCAAAAACTGATTACATCCAGTCAGAAGACTCTGTGGCTTTGTAGCAAGCGCGTCTACCGACGGTGTACCCTCGAATACAATCACCCGATCCGCCAAATATGTAGCCATAATGAAATCATGCTCAACAATGAACGCCGTCTTCCGTGCATGAATAATAAACCGCTTAATCACCTTCGCACAGATAATTCGCTGCTCACTGTCCAAATATGCTGACGGCTCGTCAATTAAGTAAATATCTGCTGGTTGGCCCAGGGCAAGAACAATAGCCACTCTCTGCAATTCTCCTCCAGATAGATTCTGAACCTCCAAGTCGATAAGATCGTCAATCCTCAGCGGCTTGCAAACATCAGTCTGAAATTGAGGCATCAAAAATGACGCCCTGATCTTCTTCAAGAACAGCTGCCGCACTGTGCCAGTGAACTTTGGACTGATTTTCTGAGGCTTCATGCTCACAGACATCGCTCCCACCTTCTTGCCATTGTCTGGTAATAAACTTCCCGCTAAAAGTCTGCAGAACGTCGTCTTGCCCGTCCCATTCTCTCCCATCATGACGATAATCTCACTATCCGTGAAATCTCCTCCTTGCACGCGCAACCGGAAGTCACCCATAGTTTTTTGGATCTTAGGATACTTGAATGAACGGCTCTTGTCTACTTGTACAGCATCTGCCGCCTCCGCAAGACGAAACTGCAGACTTTCCTCACGGAACCGCAAATTCTCTGTAGGAATGTTTCCATCAAGAAAAATATTGATACCTTCTCGAACAGAGGCAGGCAAGCTGACAACACCATACACAGAAGGAACACCATACAAAATGCAGACAAAGTCGGACAGATAATCCAATACAGATAAATCATGCTCGACCACAATGACATATCTAGTAGCCTCAAGCAAGCTTCGAATCACTTGAGCTGCATTGAGACGTTGTTTGACATCGAGATAAGACGACGGCTCATCGAACATGTAAACATCTGCACGCTGGACAGCACTCATTCCTATAGCAAATCGCTGTAATTCTCCACCGGACAGGTGGGCAACTTCACGATCAAGAACATTCCGTAGCTGCAATGCATCCAACAACTCTTCGTAATTATCAAGTTCTGATTTTCCCTTGAGCAATGGTTCAACCTTATTAACCGGCCCTCTAATGGCACGTGGAATATGATCGACGTACTGAGGCTTAATGATTGCTTTTAGATTATCTTCCAAAATCTTGGTAAAATAATTTTGAAGCTCATTTCCTCGGAAGTATCGTAAAATATCTTCCCAATCCGGCGGATTGTCAAATAGGCCTAAGTTGGGCTTCAACTTTCCAGCAAGCACCTTCAACGCCGTCGATTTTCCGATACCGTTAGTCCCCACAAGACCAAGAACCTGTCCTGGACGAGGAACTGGCAGACGATGCAGTTTGAATGAGTTAGCGGAGTATCTGTGAGTCACTTCCTTTTCAAGATTTGTCGGCAGATTAATAATATGGATAGCGCCGAAAGGGCACTTCTTGGGGCATATACCGCATCCAATGCTGAAACCAGGTTAGCTGGATTCTTAGCAAGACCATTTAAAAAACAGATTCATACCAAAGAGTTTCTGAAATGAATGCAACTTTTGACTCTGGCGTGACCTCGATGCACAGTTTTCCGGTCCTAACGACAGGGCAAGCTTTTCTACACTCCTGACGGCATTTCTATGGTCATCAAGTTAGGCATAACTCAACCAATAATACAATTTAGAAACATCAGAATTCACGTACTTTAGGCTTGCATTTATCAGAATTGATAATGGCGATTCTGTGTCATGTCAGCTAACAAGATCATCTCTAGTCTTTCGCTCGACTCTAACGATGGTGCTTACCTTGTTAATCTATCACTCATTATGTTTCTGCGCAAGATTGCTAAAAGCTATTTCAGCAAAAAGAGACACAAGAGTACTCGGTGAATCAACGAATTCTCAATTCAACAAACACGAATCCGTGCTGCTCCGAACAGCTCGTGAGATGGAAATCGCAGATGTTCGTCCGCTCGCTCGTCGCCAAAGAAAATTTCATAAAATCTGCTTGTTAGATCTTTAGAACCCTTACCTCACATTACATTTGCCACGCCCGCGATTCGCTGATTCATGTACTAACCATCCTAGAAATGTGTTGTTTAAGGTGTTTGTGTGAAAACCATGCTTGGACGAGGTTGTTCATAACTGGAGATAGTACAATGCGTGAAGCAGCAAATATAGATTATCTAATTTTTTCTTGATAATTTTCTCGCATCATTAGGTGTATAATGGTGCTAGCATTATATTCTTATACAGATTGACCAGACCTGGATTGGGAATATTATGGCAATACAACGGAATCATCAAGAAATGAAAGATCGCACTTAGTCTCCTTTGACTTATGATATCATAATAGTTTTTTATTTCTGAATTCATTACTCTTGTGGTAGTTAACGCACAGGACATTCTGCTGACTGTTGAGAACCTGGAATCATTTGATTAGTATGAAACATTAACTGTTTTCTCTATTTTCAGCTATGGGCTTGATCTGACAGGCAGCAAACAATACCTTCTGCAAATTATCGAAGTTCTATAGGATCGTAAAAGATTTTTATGGTTTTGTTTTAGCTAACTTCTAATCTGTCAGTTATTTGATTATAGAATATACTCAATTTTGCTTGTCTCGAGTTAAGTTAATCAATTCAGTGAGGGTAGTAAAGAATAGTTGATCTAGTCTTGAGTATCGATAAAGGCTACCTACAACGAAATCTTAAACGACTGGAATTATGCGGATGTTATACTTAATGAATTTTGTTCAGTTTGTCGTGATTGGCCTGATAATGGAGTTTGAGAGCACCTTCTCTGGCCTTATAATGTTATATACATTGGAGATTGATTTATGGTCGCGATATACCACTCTAAGAGGTTTGTAGTCCTTGAATGTCCCCAGTAATGTCTCGCTCAGATCATGCTGTATTTCCAAATATTACTTCTAGTAAATTGAACTGTACAATCTATATTGAGTACTGTAGATGTGAATATCACGTGCGAGTCGTCATAATCAGATCAAAACGATGTCATTCTCGGGCTTAAGTTTTCTAACTATAACTCGAACAATAAGTTGCAGTGCTTAAATTTGGCAAACGTGAATAGTCAAAAAATGGTGGATTCTGGAACGGGATCATCTTCTCCTCCTGTTCAGAGCAGGTCGCCTTCGTCTAACCCAAGCTCTGAAGGACGTACACGTCGTCAAGAACTTCATCCTATTTCTTCCTTCACGGATTCCTCATTACCACAGGCACGCACTCCCATGACTGTTGGGCCACCTTCTATTGCTTCTGGATCGCCTACACTTACTCCTGGAGATATGGAGTCAAATACTCAGCCACAGTCAATCCCAGAGGAGAGCCAAACAGAACAGCGAGTCACCCTGGCAGCATCGGTTATTCTCAGCAATCTTCCGCGCGATGCTGCTGCTGCCTTGGACAAATATGCCAACCCGCCGGTCCAGAAAGTATCTATTCGGTTTCGTCCAATTGGTTCAGCTCCAATTCTCACTAAACCGGTAGCACGGATTAGTGGGACCCAAAGATTCGAGGCAGTTGTTCGGTTTCTGCGACGACAGCTACGACTTGCAGATTCGGATCCGCTATTTCTATACATTAATTCTTCGTTTGCTCCTTCCCTTGATCAAGAGGTTGGCTCTTTGCATGACGTAAGTTGGTCATGCTGTATCTGATAATGTCATGAATTAATGATCTGATAGTGTTTTAAAGTCGATGGATATTTGCATATAAATTATTGCACAACGGCAGCATTTGGTTAAATAGGAATTTAAATATGTGCATATATATATCTATATATCTATATGTATAACGTTTGCATCTAAAATATTAGAGCTCTTCATGGCCCAGAGGCTTGTTCATGTTTTCTGGAAACTGTCCTTTCTTCGGACCTTCGGTCGGCATCGCATACTTACTGATATAATCGTACAGCAGCTCTTTTTTATGTTCTCCAGAATAAAAATGCGATTCTGTTGACCCGTCATTATTTTTAGTGAGGACAACAACGGCAGGATACTTGGTGATCCCGTACTGCTTTGCAATAGCTTTTTCGCCTTTTTTAAGGTACCCGAAATCAGCGGTGCCAGAGTAATCGATTGCCAGCGCTTTAAACATTGGAGGAATAGCTGTCTTGTCGGTGAATAGCAAAACAGAGGGCATTGTGGACTAGCTGTTAGAATTTTGACTGTTCAGATAGCAATATAGAAAATTACTCACTTCCTCAAGCCATGCGATTACTTCGCTATCTGTCAGTCTTTTGACGTGATTTCTTAGATGTCCAATAACAGTATTTGCAATAGCTTTAGCAGTTCTCTGTCCTTGATAATCCTCGACTCTTGGTTTCGACCCTGCAATCTTTGGAGGTGTGAAGATCTTGAGTGTCGGATAACCTTTAACGTTGTAATGTTGACATAAAGGCTGCGTAAACGAGTCGTCGCATCGGACTGCAGCTACTTTGGCAATACCTTTCAGCGAGCTTGCAGCTTTGATATAGTGTGGACGTAGTTGTCGACAGTGGCCACCTGAATATGTCAGTATATTGAGCGCTATCAGCGATTGTACCAGGAACTACTAAATTCTTGTGGATTTCGAGCATTAGCCGATTATACTTACACCATTCTGCATAAAACTCGACTATCGAAGTGTGATTTGTATTCATAATCTCATCCTTAAATGTTTTCGGATCTAGATTTAATACATCGGTGTTTTTGCCGTAGAACCCAGCTGATGCGGGAGTTACAAGCAACAATGGTAGAAAAAGTTCAAGAATGCGCATGACAATGCAGTAACCTGTATGGTAAGATGAAACTACTTTTTAAAATTGATATTAATACAAAATTTCTGATTGCAAGAAATGAAGAGAAGAAGTAGTTAAGAGTGTACTGCAGCATAAGCAATTCTCCCAGCAGACTATCATTAATCCAGATAATCAAGTACCACCATTTTTGGTCTAGTCTGACCTCACAATATCTAATTTCAACTTTCTTTGAGCTCAATTAACGCACAGCAAACGAAAAATGTCAGTCCCGAACCCTCCACCAGCGCTGAAAGTTATTGCTCCATTTATTCTACGATCAAGGGAACTAGAGCAGTACAAACCTATTGTGTCCTACTACTGTATGTAGCCTAATGGTCAGAATTTGGGACAGTAATATTGATCAGAACCAGGCAAATACTACGCAATTCAACAAGCATTGGCATTAGGTGTCCATAGAACAGATCCGTCTGCTGCTGAATACGTCGGGAATTTGCTTGATAGTGTCGAAAAGGTACGAGTATTTATTCATGTCTAGCGATAGTTATATTTGTATACTAATAACCACACAGCAAAAGCATTTCTTAGAACACGAGGATGCAATCACAGATCCCGTCGTCGCTCAGGCATACCTTGAACAATTTGTGTCCGAGGTATTTGCTCACGCTGAAAAAGATATTATCAATAAAACATGCTCAAGGTAATTCGTGTATGCCGACATTCTTTGATTTCCGATGACTTACTTATACTACAGAAAGACCGCTACCGCGCTGTTTAGCGCATCGAATTTCTTTGAACTTTTGAAGCTTTTCGGAGAACCTGACAAGAATATCCTCGAAAAAATCAAGTATTGCAAGTTTAACGCCACGAGAATATTGAAAGCCATTCAGAACGGTGACGATCCGAACGAGGTAGTCGAGGCGCCTGTTCCCCTATCTGATGAAGCTGTCAATGATCAATTATTGCCCGCTGATACCCCAAGGGAACATATTCCAAGTCCAGGTTTGAGTTTATCAGCATCGATTGGGGATTTATCGCTGAATGACCAACCTCCACCTACTCCACCTACTATCCACTCTGGCTCGTCGGCATCCGTTGACCCTTACCAGCAGTCATTCACCACGTCCGCACCGCCTACAAATACTTTTAACTCTCCACCACCATCTGCTCCTATTTCACATTTTGCGTCTGCGGTTTCTCCGCCTATCATGTCAGTAGACCATCGGCAAGATCATGCGTCAACTGCAAGTATTCAACAGATCATGGCTGACGCTGAGAAATTTCAAGTTGCCAAAAAGCATGCCAAATATGCGATTTCCGCCCTCAATTTCGAAGATGTGCCGAGTGCGGTTAAAGAGCTCAAAAGCGCTCTCCAGATTTTGGGCGAAAATGTTCAGTGATCATTAGTTATTGTCAATGCATACAGTTTATTAATCTACAATTCATCAAAGTACTTCCTCTCCAAATTAATTCCAAGAACCTATAGGTCGCTATTGAATAGTTACTATACGTGATTCACCCAAGGAGCCCACAGAAACTCATAATTCTCAGTTCGGCCCGCTCTCCCGCCTCGCCTGTACGCGTGAGTAGCGTTGTTGGCTTCCAAGACATCATACAGAGCATAAATTTGATCAGCCCTATTCTCAAGTTTCTCGACTATTACTTTCAATTGGTCCGCTATCGCCTTGCGTTTATGTTTACCTTCGACGGGATCAATTTCATCATATCGGCGTACTTCGGCTTGGTAATCACTAAATTATCAATCAGAAATGAATTTCTTGCTTTCCTGGCTTTTGTATACATACGCCTTTAGATGTCCGAATTCTTCTTCTAGTTGGTCCAACACAGATGAAACTGCCTCGCTAGGCGCCATAGTTGGCCGTGGAGTAACGTCTCCACTTTCGCGTGCATATTCAACGTTGTTAGTTTCTTGCCATTGTTGTCCCGGCAATTTCTGTCCTCGACTTTCTCTGAATTGTCGTCTTGAACAGACTGTACAGATATTTGGATTATGCTCGTTAGTTGTCGATCTAGAGTTGACTGGCTCTGATTCTTGTACAGATTTAGCAACCTTAGAGTCTGTTCTCTTTTTCTTTTGACTCGATCTTCGGCTCTGTGTTGGCGGAACCTCCTCAGTCTCTGATAATTCAAGAGTATCAGTGACCTCGCCTGATGATAAGTCAGTATCCGGCTTTGGATTCCGCGTTGTTGATTTTTTGGCCGGCAATGATTTTGGTTTTAACTTTTTGACTAAGTTTTCCCGTCGGGTCTTCTTCACAGTGTCGACATTTAGTTCAACGTCGCTCTCAGAATCTGATTCGCCTGGTTCTTCAGATAGATCTTTCTCCTCATTCCTTGTGTATTTGGCAGCCTTGGCTTTCCGAGCTGTCGATTTGACCTGATTAGTCTGTGACTCTCCCAACTCAATTTGATTCAATCTCTCCAGAGCTTCTGATAACGCTTTCACCGCGTCATCTCGTTCTTCTTCAAAGCGTCGGGCTCGAGTTTGATAAAATGACACATCTTGCTGCAATGTAGCAATTTGCTCATTCAAAATGATTTGACGTTTCTCATAACCTAGTCAATCAGTATATAAAGACTTCGCAGTGATACTGAATAAAAACATGAAACTCATACCTTGCCTTTCCGTATCAATTGCAGTTCGGATCCGTTTCTTCTCTTCCGAGGCCAATCCTGTGGCTTTCTCGAGCAGCTTCTGCTCAAGTTCGAATTCTAGTGACCGAATGCGTTGTTCATATTCGTTCCCAGAAGTCCGAAGCTTAGATCCCAGTGCTTGGACGGTGGATTTATATCTCAAATTTTTGTTTTCAAGTTTCTGAATTTTTTCTTGCAGCTCACGAAGAGAAGATAATATCGCTTTTTGGTTAATACTGGGATATTGCCATATATATGAGACCACCAGACCAACCTACCTTGATTATCCTCACTCAAGGGAATAGACTCCACAATCTTATGACCAATTCCATGCCTCAGACGAGGATCGATATCATTGGAAACCAGAGATGTTATTCCAGTAATATCTGGCACTTTGATGCTGTCTTCGAACTCCGGTGCGTCATTAATAGTGGATAAACTCGATTGACGTCTTACAGCTTTCACCGGAGGCTTTTCATGGAACCCAAGAGAACGAAGAAGATCTTCCGCGGACTTAAATTTATGAGGTATTTCTTTTGTGACCGTCTTCTTGGTTCTAATGCTGAATCGACTATTGCCAATCGGCTTGTTCATATCCGACATCGATTTCGAACCCATCACCGCGCTTGCGGATCGTCTCGGACTCTGGACTTTCTCCGGAGAGTCAAAGATATCTGATAAAATATCTGCAGGCGCAGAAGACTAACATCTGTTAATTGTCATGATGTGACGGTTTCTGAAGCCCACATACCGTTCGCACCTTAGGGAGCGTACGTGCAATTTCGATGCTGTACGCATTCGAAGTACTGTTTGTTCCGGTAGGTTCATTCAACACAGAATCAAGCTCCTGAGTAGCGATTCTGATACTATCATCCAGATCTGGGAAATTCGTAGCAAAAGATGTATTCCCTAAAACTCTGGAGTCTGATGGACTGTCTATATCTCGCTGCAAACGAAGGTCTGCGAGCCGGATATCTTTGGAAATACTTGCTTCCAAGGATTGTCGATTCAGCTCTGCCGTGCTACTTTCTAAATTGAAAGAGCTAATTCCCGTCAGCGAAGGATCCATATTGTATCCTATTCAGTGAAGGTTAGAAATTCCTGTCAACAAGAGTGGCATTATAACACACGTCCTAAATCAGCGAAATGGCACAGCTCTTAAACCAATTTCAGCGTCAGTACAACTCAAGTCTAGCTTCACAAATTCAGCTTAATTTAGATATTGATTAAAACAAATCGATATAATCTCAAATAGGATGGATTCCCCCTCATAACAAACGCGTCCCAAACAATTACATCGGGAGAAAGAATGTTTATAGATCGTTGCCGCGACAACTTTGTCACGTGAAAGTATTGCTTGTCTGCCACATACCTATCGAGCAGCTGGCAAGCTCAGGGATAAGCTTATTTATTGGACAAGACCTCATTGAATTTCTCATAGATTGAACCTGAGATGATTCTCATTCTTGTATTGTGGTAGCTGGAGAACAATATTGGCGGCTGCACAGCGGGAGTTATTGCAACATGATCCATTTGAATTCGATGTGAACAAGGGCGATAGCTGAGAGGTAATCTCTCAACTTCAACGCATATTTCTGTTTTACGTGAACAATTCGTTCTTCTATATCCAATGTGCTGGTCTGATTTTCCGATTAGTAATGTCATTAGTTCAATGGGCTCAACATCTGTCTAGGTAGTGCTAAATAACCCACTGATTCTAAAATATGAATCTGATCCGTTTGTGAAAATCTACTAGCTCTCAAAGACAGGACTGCTAATATCTTTTCTATACTCATCTGTCTTAAATATATAAAAACCAAGAAAATTGATTTTTTATGGGACGGTTTCAAATTACACGTAGAGGTGCGCAGACTAGGTAATGCATTGCTTTAGTATGAGATCGAGCTGCAACAGATTAGAGATCAAAATTCTGATATTTGGTGATCTGCAATGATGGCTTACGCGATCATTTGCAATTTATGGTCGTCAAGCTAATTTTATATTAAGGGTTCTCAAAAGGCTTCCATGCTACCCAGACTTATCAAGTTTAGCGTTGACCTCGCTCTCTACGGTTGTCTGTGGTTCGGAATGTCAGACTTTAGACAAGCTCCTGGTTCGCTAACAGTCAGAGTTCTGTGCCTTTACATTCTCTCCAAAACCAGAAATACACTTGCGCTTGAAACTATTTCTCTGAAACATTCCAGGATAATTATAGTTCCCAATTCATGAATACACTTACGTGAGTCCATCAAGTATCGGTAGAAATTTCATTAGTTCAACATTTTCAAAAATGAGTTTAGTAAGTAGAGCGGCTAATTTGGCAGTTAAACAATATTTCGAGAGAGGATATGATTACAGCTTTCGCAAAATTGGGCGCTCAGATTTGACGTAATATATTGAAACAACATGTAATAGAACATAAAACTCCATGCAATAGGCAAAACAGATCATAGAAAAGAAATGAAGCCCAAGCTAAGCCGTGCATTAATGATAGCCCAGACATTGACCACAAATCAGCAAATTAAAATTATTTACAGAGAAAAACTCGGAAAATCTAATCATCGGTGTTTATAGACCAAACCTGCAAATGATTTCCCCTCCCCGGCGGATCGCTATAGCTTCTCGACACTCCAAGACGCCTTTATCAGTGCGTAATAGAAGAATTTCACCTGGCTGCAACGCAGCCACCTTCCGAATTCCTCGCCCACCGGCAATGTGCTTTAACTCTTCAAATTTCATGGTCACTCGCTTGCTCGGCCGTGAGACTATTGCTGCTTTACTGATCACCGGGTTGCCGTCCTTATATTTGAGTGAAACCCAGAGCCTTCGCAAGGCGACTTTCTCTGGATCATAAGCTTCAATCTCGGCCGGCTGCATATTTGGCCCCATTTTTGTTCCAATCGTGACAGAATTAATTAGTCCATTGCGATAAAGTCCAAGTAGAACTCCTAGATGCAATTTGGTGTAAGTGAAGGAAATCATCGGGAGTCCAACTCTCGACGCATTCTGAAAGTGCGAACACATATAAGCAAGATTCCCAAGAGACATGATAATTATTGTCTGTGATATAACAAAATTTTAGAATTATTTAATTGTATATTTGCAATGTATAGAATAGAACATCTAAATTCACATAAACTAACCCGAGATAATTTCTTCAACGAAAAACTCAAAAACAGTACAAAGCACACGTGCTCACTCTGTATCGACAACTGCAGCAGCAAAGATTCGACATAGAATTAAGGGATATAGCAACAATTTCAAATAAATGAGTTAATTAAAGCGCAAACGAAAGGTCATCGACCTCCTCTTTGGTGCCAACATAATGATCCATGCAGTTATCGACCCCTACCATGGATCGAATCATCGTTGTTGCCGGTCGAGGTAAAGTTCTCATTAGAGAAATGAACTTGGCTTTCCTGGGAACCGTGACTTTACCTTCTTCTCCTCTCGATAGTGCCAGCATGATTCGATCGGCTACCATGCTGACATCCAGAATTGATGACGTAAGTCGAGTAGACGGATTTTGAAGTTCCTGGAGTAAAGAAGACATTTGACCGGGGATAACTAGAAGAGTTCGTACGCCCGAGTCGGTATCAGCATTCGGACCAAGCTCGTATGTCAAGGAGTCATAGAGACCAAGAATTGCGCTCTTCGAAGCTGCGGTTGTGCCTTGGAAGTCAGCTATAAATATTTGCTTGCAGCATGGGGTCATGTACTCACTGAGTTTGGCAGGACCCAAGTATGCTACAACAGACGAGATGAACACGATATATCCGCGTTTTAGTTTCAACATTCCCGGCAAAAAAATTTTGACGGTGTAAAACTGTGACAGCAAATTGACATTAAATGAGCTATTCCAGTCAGCCTTAGCGCATATGAAACGTTCTTTCGCTTAAATACCTTTCGATTTCATCAAATGAAAGATCTAGAACAGTTTTGCCCTGGGAGACCGTGACGTTGTTTACCAGGATCGTGATGTTACCAATCTAAAGAGGTGAATTAGAAATATTGGAAACCTAATCTGATTATACAAATCTTACCTGAGATTTAATTATCTGTGCTGCTTCTAAGAGCTGCTCGCGAGATGATATATCGCACTTCAGATAGTATACCCCTTCTACCTGTTGATCCGGTACGACCAGATCCAAAACGACCACCGGTATTTTGAGCTCGTTCAATTTTTTGACCAGCGTAGCTCCATGGCCATTTGAGCCTCCAGTAACCAGAGCGATATCTATTTCTGGGTCGAGATAAGATCGGTCAGAGTAACCTCGCAGAAAGTTGTAGACGTTGGACGCCGAATAGGCGCCCAGAAGTGAAAGAAGCGGATCCAGCAGACCCATTGATATTGTTTTTGCTTAGATCTAGATTTATGCAACAAATTAATACAACTTTTTGCCGGCTGGTGAAAAGTCAGTAGAGAAGAGGTATATAATGGGAAGAGATCAGGAGTGAGAGGTAGACTGCTGCGAGATTCAGAATTGTGCTACGCTGTTTATCTTTATCTCCTGTTTCCATTTTGTTCCAATCTGATTTTATTTGGATCTAAATAGAACACATCCGGATTTTGACTGAACTGCTGTGAAATTGCTATTAAATAACATTTAAATCAACGTCTACATATCTGAAATTAGTATTTAATTGAATTGGAGACATATGTCACTGTTCTTCAGGTCTCGTAGTTTTATACCTCTAATGGGCAATTCCGTCGGTGCTGCGACATTCACTATGATCCTAGACTCAATCTACAACACTAAACCGGCATTGTGGTTATCAATATCAGATATCAATGCCAGATTATGTCGACAAAATATATTTTACACTAATTGTCAACGTATAGTGCCCATCAGAGATCATCTCCAAATATGATAGCATAAGGGGTTTATACGAAGGATATATCATAGACGAGCTGATCTAATCCTGTTAATTTATTAGTCGTTACCCCAGGTGTTTATTCAAATTAGCGGACGACTAAATATGAATAGCCAAACCTACTTGGCTGAAACTGCACAGGATGGTGAGCTGATTATGAAGACACTTATATCAATACTAATTTCGACAGAGGTTTGTCCCGTATGCAAACTCGATACATATATGAACCCATCGATGCGGTTTTTGATCAATCCAGAATGCTATCACCGCATGTGCGAATCGTGCGTAGATCGGATTTTTTCTCAAGGTCCCGCACATTGTCCATATCCAAATTGCGATCATACTTTGCGCAAAAGCAAGTTCAGGCGTCCAACATTTTCAGATGTTGCTGTTGAACGAGAAGTCGATATACGCAGACGAGTGGCGTCGGTATTCAACAAGCGCCCAGACGAATTTGAGTCTCTTCAAGAGTATAATGACTATCTTGAAGAGGTAGAGACCATAATATTCAATCTGGTGAATAATGTCGAATTTTCAGCGACGACCCAAAAAATCGAGACATATGAAAATGAAAATAAGTCTAGCATACGCATGAACACGATACTGCAAAGTCAAGAGTCGGAGAAAGTTCACATGATTAAAAAGCTCGAAGAAGATCAACGCAGGGCTCAGAGAGCATCTGCCCTGCAAGAAACGCTGGCAGAAGAGGAAATGAAAAAGGAAGCCGAGCGACAACTGATAAATGATCTCGCCTCGGCTAAAACTGGAGACGCTGAGGAAGTTGTTCGAAAAGTTTCAGAATCTGTTCAAAGAGGGATTGAACTCAAACGACGAAATAGGGGGCAACAGAATCAAGATATCACCCCTTCGCTTGAATCTACCGCCCTCTCGATGCTAAAGCAACGACCGAAACGCTCAGTGACAGAGGTTGAGGAATATGATCCTGCACGCCGGTTACGAGAGGAAGAATTTTCAAATGAACTCTATTTTGTTCGGAAAGAATATTATGATCCATTTTTGGATAAAATCGCTAGTAGCAAGACCGCACAAGCTGCGGGATATACTGTTGCAAATGCATATGAGCAGGCGCTTTTTGATGCATTTCTTGGGTTGGGATGTTTGATCGATGATGAGAAAAATAAGAAAAAGTTATGATGTAAACATTTCTGGCATTATGGCGTTTCTATTGGCATTAGGATTTGCATATATTTTGAATAAAATTTTTATGTACATATTATGAGGTAGTGGGCTTGGTGGACTATGGAAGCTGTCGTGCTGTTCCATATTCCTGCTCGTAATGGGTCTTTACAATTTTTCTCAAGGCCGAATGCTCTGCTGTATGCTTAACCGCGAATCTATAACCAACGTCGTCGAGGATAGTCTATAGCTGCTAATTAGAATCTATTCAACAAATTCAGAATTTCTTACCGTTTGGGTATGTAGACAATGATTATATCTTATTTTCGCGCGAGCGCAGAGTTCTTTCGACGGAGCATCCGGCAGTGACGATGCAGGCATAGATTTTCGCAACATGGGCGTAGCACATTCTCTCATTACGTCAAAGAACTCGATACAGCTCCATTTTGCAGCTTCTTCGATAGCATGTTGGCGATCAACGGGCCGGATCGGTTTCAGCTGAGAATTTATGCTGGATATGAACTTCTCAGCTTCTGAGTCTGCTATTCCATGTATCTTGCAGTTTTCGCGGATCTTCTGGACTCGAAGCTCTGGCGTAGAGCTCTCGAAGTAACGTATTAGCTCTGGATCTTGGATTATTTGGCGATAATCGATTGGCTTGTCTTGGTGATTAGTGAAGTATTTTGAAATGAGTCTTCCTAATTCATCCATTGACTAACTTGACTTGAATATATATGTCTATATTTAAATTTAAATAGTATTATTGAATACGCACTCTTTCTGTATCCGAATTAATTTTACCATAGATCATGACCGACTAGCAGTAAGACGATACAAAACACTCGGGACATACAATGACGTTGAACCGTCAACAACGCGTCTACGCGCAAGCCAAAGTATTTCAAAGTAGCAAAGTTAATATTAAGATACCAAGCTTCCTAATGGCTCCAAAGAGAGCAGAGAAAATAATTTCTCGCATGAGAGGAGCAGGGTATGCTGTTCGTTTGTATTACTGTACTGCGAAAATTAATTTCTTCTAGAGCGCGAGAGGTAGCGGTATCTTCGTTTGAGATTCAGTATAGTCGGACACCAGGATCTAAGCGAAAGCTTCAGGAATCACCACCATTACGTCGAAAAAGGAAATCAGTTGGCACAGAGTCACAGTCTGTCAGAAAACGCAAAAAATCCGGCTCATTGAGAACAATAGAGCGTGTTCCTCTCTACGCTAAACAAGAGAATGCACCGATCGACAGACAGATTCGGGAGCTTTCTCCGAATAGAACTGACGATTATCCTCGAGAGAGCGTAATCATCGATCCAGAGCTAGAATCTACCCATGAGCGGAGCGCAGGTGAAATTGCTCATAGCGACACTAATGGTAGTGCATTATTAGTTCAATCAGAACCTGCTACTCAAATTTTAACCGCCGATGCTACAACCCAGTCAACTCATTCATCCAGACAGCTGAAACGCCAACCAAAACGCAAATATAAAAGTCAAAGTAAAAGTCAAGACAACTTGGTCCACTTGACGGCATATAGGCTTCAAGGAATACCAAGCAGAGGAGCGCCCTCCTTATCAGCGGTGGACGTTGTCTCCGAATTTCTTACCGAGCAGCTGACAAAAGTTTCTAGCGCTTGTAAATCCAGACTAGAACAGACCACGCTCTCGATATACACGGAAGGCGTCCAAGCGAGATTCGCTGAACTATGCGACGTCGTGAACTCAGCTGGAGTAGCAAGACATTCAGTCCGAAAAGCTCAAGCAAGAATGAAAATTCTACGCGAAGATCTACTGAAAATTCGGCAAGAACGAGTATCGTTAGCCGATGAAATCCATCAGATCCGAACAAATTACATCCTGGCCCAAAAGGCCTCTGCAGAGGAAACCTTGACAAAGGATATGCTAAGTGCTTTACCTGATATCCGGATACGTGCAAAACAGTATGAAGCCGACGCTCTGAGTATGGAGACCGTTGATAACCGACGATATGGTGTTACGGCGGAATTATGTAGACTAGGACCATTGGTGTCTGGCGATGCAGGAATACTCAGACAACTGCAAACTTTCAATCATCTATTAAAGCACTGCTTAACTACTGGATGATTATTTATTTCTTATATTATTATTTAATATGCTGTGAGCTGCTTATCTGTTCCAAGTTACCAATTTACTGGAGTGAATTACGTCACATTAAATTGGGAGAAGAACGTTAGAACTTAGAATATTAGTAGACAGAGCAGTTCGATATCGCTGTACACAGTGTCAATTAAATCGATTAATGCGCAGATTCACAAGAACCGACTCAATGGCCTCGGACTCAACTATCCAATTTGCTCCGTTTAGATCGTTTGTAGACCCGTCATTTTTTCAGGTGCTAGCAGATAAAAAGCTTAACGAGTACAAGTTGGAATCGGATGAGAAACATTTAGTTGGCTCATATTCAATACCTGTGACTAGGAATGCAAGTAGTAGCGGAATCTTCACATTATCAGGATCATCGTTTGACAAGTGTGTTCTTGATATTCGGTTATCGCGATTAAATGCTAAGATTTAGATTAACACGGACGGATGATCTGATTTCGCCTGGAGTACTTCTCAATGTGAACACAGTCGAGGAATTCAGATCGATAGACAAATCTTCGCTAATAAGGGCTCAAGGTGGACAAGTACGTTAATTTCCTAATTTCCTACACTAGTTCAAATCTAACGTGCTAGATTCACGATGCAATTGCTGATCGGTCGGTAGAAGACGATCCATCACAGCTGGCGTCGTTCTTTTTACTAACATTCTCGGACTTGAAAAAATATAAGTTCTACTATTGGTTTGCGTTTCCTGTTATTCAATCAGATTGGCGATTCAGTGAACTTGATCCAATACTACCGGTGTCTCGTTCACAGAGAAATCAGCTTGTGGACGCCGTCGAGCAGTGGCGATCGGAAGTATCTCCAAATCAGTTCGGATTTTTCCTCATAGACTGTTCACAAGATGAGTTCAAATTAGGAAAGCTTAGCGAATGGGATGAGTTTTACAAATCTAGAGACTTTCCAGTGGACATTACGGTCGGATTTTGCGATCCTTCGTCGTTTGATACCAATCCTGGCTGGCCTTTGCGAAATCTACTTGCATATATCTCAAGCAAACAAGTAAGCAAAATCCGAGTGCTATGCTATCGGGACCTTACGTCTCTGCCTTCCGAAACTAGAAGTGTTTGGATGAGTTTTGTCACAGATATTATTTCACTAAAAAGCCCGTTTCGAGTCAGCGGGTGGGAACGCAATGCGCAAAATAAATCTGCTCCTAAATTGGCGGACTTGTCGTCGTTGTTGAACCCGCAAAGGTTTGTGTCACATATCTTTGGTAGACGGCATATTAACTAATCAGACTTGCCGACCAAGCTGTGAATTTGAATCTCCAGCTTATGAAATGGCGTATAGCCCCTACATTAGATTTAGAGATAGTCAAGAACACATCTTGTCTTCTGTTAGGCGCTGGAACTCTAGGCACCTATGTGGCAAGAGCACTTTTGGTATGCGATCTAAATTTCAAATAGACCGATTGCTAACTACTTAGGGCTGGGGAGTGAATAAGATAACATTTGTGGACAATTCGAAAGTGTCATACTCAAATCCAGTCAGACAACCTTTATATTCGTTCGAAGATTGCTTTGAAGGTGGTGCCTCGAAAGCGACCACAGCAGCGGAGAGCCTGCGAAAGATATATCCGGGAGTGGACAGCTCAGGACATATTATTTCAGTACCGATGATAGGTCATCCAATTACTAACGAGAGCAAGCAATCTGAAGAATACGAACAATTGGTCGAACTAATCGAGAGCCATGATGCAATATTTTTACTGCTGGACAGCCGTGAAGCCCGATGGTTACCTACGGTAATTGCGAGCGCATTTAACAAGATTGTTATCAATGCAGCTCTGGGATTTGACAGTTTTGTCGTTATGCGTCATGGAGTTTCCACAGCAGCCCAGGAGGACAGACTCGGTTGTTACTTTTGCTATGACGTGTTTGCACCGTCCGACAGTATGACAGATCGTACTTTGGATCAGATGTGCACTGTCACAAGACCAGGGGTTGCACTTCTTGCATCAGGTCTGGCGTCTGAGTTATTTGTTTCGATATTGCAACATCCACTAGGTCCAGCGGCACCAACAGAGGAATCGGAAGAATATCACCATCCACTTGGAACTGTTCCACATCAGCTGAGAGGCTTTCTTCGCCAATTCCAGCAAAAGAACATTAAGGGACTCAACTACAAATTCTGTTCTGCCTGCTCAGATAAAGTTGTCGGCGCTTGGAAGCAGGATGGCTGGACGTTTGTGAAAAATGCACTGAATATTTCTGGCTATGTCGACGAGGTGAGTGGGTTGGCGGATGTCCAACGAAATGCGGAGAATTTGGACGTCGATGACTGGATTATCGATGATGACGATGAAATGTAATATATGGTGATCAAGGTGATCAATTTAATAGCTTAACGCTGAGATTTTAGATAGTTTTTTGTATTGTAAAATTACAGTCTTATACATACAGAATCAGAAAGAAATTGCCTGTGCAGTCAATTCTAACAACTCTATCTTAGTTTTACCGAAATTGTTAACATCCTTAGCAATCTGTGGCCATTGTTCTCCATGCCTTGGATCTGCATCGAAAAACTGCTTGTAAAACGTATCTTTTTCCGCCTGCGAAGCGCCTGTGGTGTCCAAAAGCTTATATAGTAGCGCCCAGTGGTCGCCATTATCAGAGTCTGCTTTAATGGCTTTTTCGAGCCATGACTTTGCCTTTTCTCGTTTCCTCTCTGCGTAGAAGAGCTTTGCGATTGCGGCAATTACAATTGGATCGTTGTCACATTTCTTGAGCGCGTCGATCAATCGCGGCTTCCGCTGCGTTCGCGATTCCATGGAGACACTCTCGGCCCAAATCGCTCCGGATACCGGACACTCTTGTAGTGCTGATGCGACGAGCGTGCGTGCTTGTGGAAGGTTAGCTGCTCTTTTTTCCACGCGAATACGTTCAAGCCAGAGTCGCTCATTTTTACGGTTCGCCAACGCGGCACGCTCAAGAACTGACCGACTTCGAGTTAAATCGGCTTCCTCCAAACGAGAGTAGAGAATCCAAAGCGTGACATTGTGTGGACAGGCTTTGGTACCTAATACATAGACTTCGCGTGCCTGTTCAGGAAGCTTATCTGACTCGTATATTTGCGCTTTAAGAATCCAGAGCTTGCTCGACCGCGGATACTTCTGCAGCCCTCCATTCACTAAGTCCAAGGCGCGTGTAGAATCTTTTAATTGCCGCTCCAATACCACGGATTTGATCCAGATTCGCTCAGTACCCGCACCTTCTCGAGCTTGAGCTAGTAGCATCCGCGCCTTGTCATGCTCGTTGTTTTCAGCCTCGATGTCGACGGCAGTGAGCCAAATATCTTGATCGTCCGGGTTATTCTCGAACGCTCTACTAAGTACAGATCTAGCACCATCTAGATCAGACACTGCTAAACATTCTTTAGCGTATAATAACCAGAGATCTTTTGCACTTGGACAAGCTTCTACGGATTTTTCCAGAATTGCAAACAGATTCTGCGCGGAACCATGAGACTTCTCCAAAACAATCGCTTGATTCCATAACGTAATTGAAGACGGAAATACTCTGAGAGCATAAGCGAAAATAGCACGAGCAGTAGCGAAACAGTTCTTTGAAAGCGCACTTTGCGCATCTTCAATCCAGATTGGCTCACTGCTTTCCTGCTCCAGTCCTTGGCCCAAAGTAGCGTGAATAATGGCCTGACACGTTATCGGCTTGTCTTCGATCTCGCATTTCTCAGCCTCCTCAATCCATTGGTCTCGAGTCAACATGCCACCACGCCGTTGCAGTTCAGAAATTCCACGACTGATTACCATTTCTACTCGTGAAACATTACCAGCCTTTTCTTCCAATCGTGCAGCTTCAATCCATATCTCAGGCGAAGTTCGAACAGCCTGTCGAGCCTTGTTGAGTACTTTGCGAGCATTTTCCTCGGTCTCAAGCCGGGCAAGCGAGATCCAGAGCTCTACCGCCAAAGGGATCAGCGATGTAGCTCGAGCTAGTAGAATTCTCGCATCTCGAGGATCGGATTCCAGCCCGACCGCTTCTTTCCAAAGAGTGACACTTTGTGGAATGTTTTCTAATGCTTTACGAACTATTTTTTTCTTAGCCATTGTCTCAGTCTCAAGCTTCATAGCCTGTTGCCAAATCGTCACACTTCGAGGAATGTGCTGGACAGCGTTAGCGGCGATCACTTTTCCGTAGTCTGGGGGATTGAGTTTGATATTTTCCAGCCAAACGTCTTCATTTGTTGGACAATTTTCGCAACCTTGTTGGATGTATTTGCGAGCAGCAGTCAGCCGATTATCCTGTTCTTCGAGTTTAGCTAGGGCTATCCAGCCGTTGGCATTTTTGGGGTTGCTTTTGACCAAAGATAGTAACAACTCTCGGTTATTACCTGTGTCAGAGACTTTATTCGAAGTTTTCACGACAGAGCTTGATAGTGAAGTTAAATAGCCCTTGGGATCAATGTTCGTAGTGCCCATTACCGAGTCTGTCCCAGCTTGATCTAAACGCATCAAAAGCATTTTGTCTTTTGCAAACGAGATTTGCCGGAAATCAGTAATTGTGCCAGCAATGGAGGAGGCACTTCCATCTTCGTCAGCAGGAGCAGTGTTCTCATATGCGCCGATTTGGCTTCCGGATGCTAGGATAGAATCGGGAACTGCATAGAATCGGCGCTGAGATTGTATTTGTTTCCGGCTCCGTCGATTTTTACCGGTCAAATCGCCAACGCCGGGAAGACTTGCCCATTCGTCATCTGAAACGGCGGATAGAGCACGTTTGAGATCGGCGAACTGATTTGAGATTTTCGGATTCTTAGATTCGAATTCTTCTTGTTCTCTTGATTCTCTCTCTTCTCTGAAAACCATTAAAAAGTCTGCACTAGTAAAAAATAAAAACCTACCTTCTAGCTCGGCGACGTGAATCCATGCGGTCATCGACTTCCTGATATATTCGGTCAGCTTCTCGGTCGTCCTCATCATATGCGCCACTAGCAAAAAGTCCTTCGTCGTTCTCGTTATCTCTGAACCTCTCTTCGTCTTCATTATCATCGGCATTTTCTTGAGCCTCGTTCTCTCCATTTTGAATACCATTTTGGAGCTGCTCCGCTCGTTTTGCGAGTTCTTCTTTTATAGCATCTTCTGAAGGGCCCTCGCGAGCAGGACCAATATCAGAGCGGGTCGTGAACCCTGTGGCACCGCGACCGAGACCAGCAACGTAATTTTCCGGTGCAGGCTCATTCAAGAAATCTCGCCGAGGAACCGCCATGTATCCTCTTTATATTGATTAGTCTATTGGTTTGTTGACTGGATTGCGTATAAAGAAAGCAATATTTATCTAATTCTGAGAATTTTGAATATCTTCTAGTGTTCGTCAAACCTCCCAAAAGGCATGTTGGGAGAGAAAAAGAGAAATAACTTTACACATTGGACTTGCTTTAATAAAATAACAGGTCCTATTAGCATTGTTTTTCGTTCTAGCCAAAAAAATAAAATCAAACTACAATAGACAGTCATGGGAAAAACACCGACTCCGAGAAAAAAAGATGCGCGGCCAAGGGGGGGAAATACAGGCGGATCTGAAAAATTAAATATCTTCAAAATGAATACCGGACTTGGCCAGCATATGCTCAAGAACCCGCTGATTGCGCAGGGAATTGTCGATAAAGCAGATATCAAGCCTTCTGATGTCGTATTGGAGGTTGGTCCCGGTACTGGAAATTTAACAATGAAGATTTTGGAGAAAGCGCGCAAAGTTATTGCGGTTGAAATGGACCCACGGATGGCTGCAGAGGTGACCAAACGAGCGATGGGTAAGCCAGAACAGAAAAAGCTCGAAGTCATTTTAGGAGATGTCATTAAAGCGGATCTGCCATATTTTGATATTTGCATAAGCAATACTCCGTATCAGATCTCGTCCCCGCTCGTTTTCAAGTTGCTCAACCTGCCTCGGCCACCACGAATATCCGTTCTTATGTTCCAGCGAGAGTTTGCCTTGCGACTCGTTGCGCGACCTGGAGATGAGCTATACTGCCGATTAAGTGCAAACGTCCAGATGTGGGCAACAGTGACTCATGTTATGAAGGTCGCGTTCCATCTCATTTCCATTCTCTGATTCTCTGGTCTAACATCAACTTCAGGTCGGCAAAAACAACTTCAGACCGCCTCCTCAGGTTGAGTCATCGGTTGTCAAAATCGAACCGAAAAATCCTCGTCCACCTATTAGTTTTGAGGAATGGGACGGACTTCTCCGAGTATGCTTTGTGCGAAAAAACAGAGTATGCTACATTTTTTTAATCTGTAAACCTAGATCTAATTTTGCATAGACCATTTCCGCTGGATTCAAATCCTCTGCAGTTACCGATATATTGAGGAAAAACTACTTAGCTTCTTGCTCTCAAAAAGACATGATGATTACAGACGATTTCGATATCAATGCAATGATAACAGAAGTGCTCCAAGAAACTGGCATGGCCGAAAAGAGAGCAAGCAAATGCGACGAGGCCGATTTTCTCAAGTAAGTTCTTTAAATTTGAGCGCAGCTTCTATCATAAATATCTAACTTGTTTTTATAGACTCCTTTACTCTTTTCATCAGGTTAACATACATTTCGCGTAAAAACTTCAGAGTTCATGTTATTTGTACGACAATTTCTCGTGACGCCAGTGATATAATGGTTCTTTATAATCCCTCGTATTCCAAAAGTTGGATTGATATTGACTTACCAAATCTATCTACGAGTCAACTTTAAAAGCAATAAACACAAATACACAAACTATAATTCGTCTGTAATGTTAGTGTTACGTGTCCTGCTGCGACCCTATTTTCGCGCCCAAGGAGGAGGAGCATTGACTTTCGGCTGACTAGTAGTGGGAGCTGGCTCACGGAATCCACCTTCAATTGCCCCTCTTGGACCAGAGTCATTACTAGGCGGAGCTTGTCCTGTCAGTTCCAACATTAAACGCTCATATTCTCGATCATTCGCATCTCCGCCTTGCTGATTTACGGGCTCTCGGAATCGACCATATTCGGTTGGCCGTTCCCGACAGTCTCGAGCGAAGTGACCTGCATTTCCACAAATTCGGCAAATTATGTTTGCCGTATAATTGCGTTGGTTAGGACAATCATACTTGCGGTGCCCCAATTCGCCACCTAGGTCGTTAATAAATACAAGAAGAGACAACAAAAAGCCGTTAAAAAATGAAACAACAAAAACAGATACATACAGTTCTGGCAGGCTTGGTTCTCATCATCGCGCAATGTACCATTCAGAGCTGCCAATTCTCGAAGCTGGTTCCTTTTTAGTTCGTTTTGACCTTCCGGAATATCGATTGCCGACTGGATCACTTTATTTACTAATTTGATTGCCTTTTGAACCTTTTCTTCCGTATCTGCAATAATTAAACAATGCAAATCTTCTTCAGAGTTAGATTGAAATGCTGCATCCGATCGTCCTTTTCCTTCCTTAACTGATCCTTTACCGCGGATAGCAATTTTGGCACCAGATTCCGTCTCCATCTTTTTCAAGGTATTTCCACGGGGGCCGATGAGCTGACCAACTATGCAAGGTTAAAAGCGTACTTAAAAACAGACAAAAATAAACTCACTGAAATTTGTGCCAGGATATTCTCTGCTCGGTATAAAAATTTTCTCCTGTGTCTTCAACGGACGTCGATAATCAGCAGGGGGCTTGAAATCTGGGATTGTTTTGATCGCCTTTTCGACAAGCTTATGCCGTTCGTCCTCTAACTTCTTTCTGTATCGGACTTCCCGAGTGTTGATACGTTTACCGTTTCCGTCATACTGAGGGGGTGGAGAAGGGGAGCTAAATGAAAAAGTCAGAAGAGATGCTACATAAACAGGTGTACAGATACTAACCGATCACCTTCTTTCGGAACCAGATCATTGATTCTCAATTTTTGCGAAATCTCCTCGATTCTCAGATTCAAAACGTAGGCCTGAATCCAGATTAATATTAAAAAAAATGTTGACTGTGTGACTTCTCCAAACTAGACTTACCTCGATCTGTTCAGGAGTCATGTCGCCTGAAATGGATGTCGGAAGACTGATCAAGTTGACAACATGATTGTCAGATGCAGAACCCCACCGATTCTTGCGCTTTCTCTTTCTTGGCCCCTCAGAATCCCGTGAGAGCGCGCGTCCTCGATCATCTCCTGGAGGAGGTGGTGGAGGACTAGGTGGTGGTGGCGGCAAAGCACCATTGTCTTCTGGGGGGGGCGGCGGCGGAGGAATTCCAAAATCGGCTGGAGGAGGAGGCGGCGGAGGATAAACAGAGGATAGAGGAGGAGGAGGAGGAGGAGCTGCAGTGCGTGAATAGGAATTTAGGGATGGTGGAGGAGCAAACACGTCTGCGACACCTCGTCGTCTGGTTCCAAGAGGAACATTATTTGTTCCTGGACACAACTGTGAGTACGAGTCTTTCATCAAGATAACAAAGTAAAATATATCCAACTCACCAGAAACACCCATCATATATCTAGTTACTTCACTTCACCCTATCTGATGGATTCTGACTATTACTCAGTCAACCTATACAAAAATCAAGCTTTTTAAAGAAGTAAGAAATCCTTGCGCGGTAGATGTGCTGACTGTTCTGGTATGGGTCACATGACAATACACAAATAGCTTGGATGTGTAAGCGAGCTACGGGCGTTGTGAGCCAATCGCGTGTCATGTATTCCGACCGACAGAAACACTTTTGATATTAACTGACAGAAAGACCTACACGAATTTCATAGTGATTTGAAACTCAAACCAGCAGAATTTAGCTGGATTCGACGCGTGAGAATAGTCTGGAAACGTTATGGACTCGACATTGAAATACGGGCTTGGTGGAAACAAAAGTCGTTGTTACGACAGTAAGTGCTTGCACAACCCGACTCTGCTTCAATTTATCGACGTAGCAGTTTTGAAATCAGGCATGCTGACTAACAATATTTTGTAGACTTTAGGGATCTCAAGAAATGTGCGAAAGCCTATAACAGCGGATCTTTAGATGTGGCCGAGTGTTCTTTTGTGATGGATGACTTCATGGAGTGTCTGCGACAGCGCAAAGAGGTTCGTTTTGGGTGGACACTTGTAATTGCGAGCAGCGGGTAGATTAACTTCAATTTTAGAGGGTACGTACAGCGGAATTGCTGGCAGAACTTACAAAACAAAACGACGGATGGGAACCAAAGGCGCCTCGACGAGGATTGGTCTCGTTGGACAAGGTGCAGTAATTCAGCTCCATAACGATTACCTTTATTTCACCCCTACTGTACAGACAAGAAAACAACATTTACTCTCTTAGATACATTACTAGTTTCGGCCAACGTATTTGTACTAATTGGAATACATGTGTCGTTAGAATATAGCATTTTCAATAACGTATATATTTGCACTCTTTAACCTGCACTGCTAGATTGATTCTAGTTTGTTTAACTCTTTTTGTTCCATTTTTGTTCCAACCAAACTTTTATTCTTACTTTCAGCCTCCTCTCATTTATTAATTTGCTCTAACTCTCTATCTCCTCATTACAAACTCTGCTATGATCCTTCCTATAGTAAGTCCCATCATATCACCTTCCATCAGTTCAAACCGGGTCTTGTACAGCACAAATATTTCTCAGTTTCCATAGCTATGGTATCAAAAGCATAAAATCATGGTGTTTGGGACGATCTGAACTTCTTAGCTGATTGACGACCGCCCTTAAAATTTTTTCCTCTTATTACTTTCACGGTTTCTTTTTCCGTACAAACGATCCCCCAAATTTATTGTGTTTTACGCTCTTTCAGATACGAGGAGCGTCTTTATTTATTCATTTTTTGTGCAGTTTTCGTTTGAATTCTGTAGTGCTTAATCATGGCTGAACCGGTTGCTGAGAAGGTTCCCGAGCAGATTACCAAGGATGGAGAGGTTGCTGAGACCGAATATACCGAAGATGTCGAATCGTTCGACCAGATGGGTTTGAAGGAGAACTTGTTGAGAGGTATGCAAGCCCTCTTATTTTTTTGTTTGTCTGGCCTTGCTCTTTGATTTTGTGGAGTAGTTTCCCTGAAAGCAATACAGATCTGAGTTTCTTTAATTTGCAAATCTAACACTTTTCAGGTATCTTTGCTTATGGGTATGCGGATCAAAGTTTCGAGTCCATTTTGCCATAATTCTGACTATTTCAGTTTCGAAAAGCCTTCGTCCATTCAAGCTCGTGCAATTATGCCTATTATCAAGGGTGAGTGTTTAAGTTTGCTAATCAGAATTCCGTTTCTATCTCGCACATCTTACTGACCAGGCTATTTGAAATAGGTGTCGATGTCCTTGCTCAGGCCCAGTCGGGTACAGGAAAGACTGCTACATTTTCGATTTCCGTGCTGCAAAAGATTGATCCTACCATCAAGTTTTGCCAGGCCTTGATTCTCGCCCCGACCCGTGAATTGGCTCAGCAAATTCTTAAAGTCCTCATTTCCATTGGTGACTATACTGATGTCACCTACCACGCCTGTATTGGTGGTTCATCTGTCCGTGAAGATGTCGCTAAGCTCCAGGAAGGTGTCCAGATCGTTGTTGGCACCCCAGGTCGTGTTTTCGATATGATCCAGCGTCGTTTCCTCCGTACGGACAATATCAAGATTTTTGTTCTCGACGAAGCCGATGAGATGCTTTCTGTAAGTTTGAGATTTTGGTTCTAGTTTTTCTCTACACCTTCTAACTGTGTTTGCAGGGCTTCAAGGACCAGATCTACGATATTTTCCAGCTTCTTCCTACTTCGTCTCAGGTCGTACTTTTGTCTGCCACGATGCCTGCTGAGGTTTTAGACGTGACCGAGAAGTTCATGAGAAATCCTGTTCGCATTTTGGTCAAGAAGGATGAGTTGACTCTCGAAGGTATCAAGCAATTCTATATTGCGGTTGTCGAGGAGAATTTCAAGTTAGACACATTGATTGATCTTTATGAGACTGTCACGATCACTCAGGCTGTTATTTTTTGCAACACGAGAAGAAAAGTTGATTGGCTCACTGATCAGCTTACTGCTCAGAAGTTTACCGTTTCAGCTATGCATGGAGATATGGACCAGGCTCAGCGAGACGTCATTATGAAAGAATTCCGATCTGGATCTTCACGAGTGTTGATCACTACAGATTTGCTTGCGCGTGGTATTGATGTCCAGCAAGTTTCATTGGTCATCAACTTTGATCTTCCCAACAACAAGGAGAACTATATTCATCGTATTGGTCGTGGTGGTCGTTTCGGTCGTAAGGGTGTTGCTATTAACTTTGTCACCGATAATGATGTCAGTGAAATGAGAGAGATCGAGAGATTCTACAATACTCAAATTGATGAAATGCCCAGCAATATTGCCGACCTTGTCTAATGCAAAAAGGAGAAAGAACACAAACATCATTGACAGGGTATTTTGTGTTATCTGACATGATTTATTTAATGCTAATCTGATTTGGAGGCGATCAATGCTTACCTTTGCTTTTTGTTTTACTTATCGAAGATAAAATTGTTTTCTTGTCAGCCAGTTTTTTCTATTTCTATTTCTTCATATTTTTCTCTATTTCATTAGCTGTTTCTTGTATGTGTGTGTTTTTATTATTTTATTATTATTGTTATTTTGTATACTTGGCGATACATTTTGGTATCTTTCGCAGGTTGTTAAAAAAGGTGGATTTTCTGTACTGTGATGAAGTAGACTTGGTCTACAAGCTAAGCAATGAAATATGGCATTTTAAGTTATGATTTATGTTTTATGCGTTTGATTTATGATTATTGCGTAAGTGCTTGCCTAAACAAGTAAGGTGATTACAAAGTACAATGGAGGGTTAGGTTAGCTGTCCTGAGAAAGATGCTTTGAGCGATAGGAAGTGTATGGTTAGAGTTGAGAAGGATAACTCCGTAACGAGAGAGAAGAATATGAATCGATTATTCATAAAACTTCCAGAGATACGGGGAATGAAGTGGGCGATAGGAGTTCAGTGGGCAAGAGGAAGTGGACTGCAGAAAGGAGGACGAAAATATGGAATGAAATCGGATTCATTGCCGCGATATTACGAGATATTTCAAGATGTTTTACCGCAGGGGCCGCCTCCAAAGGGTGAGTTCAAGGTGGACAGCAACCGATTGCGTCGTGAGTTCTTGAAGATGCAAAGCGCGGTACATCCGGACAAAGTGCAAGGCGACGAGGAGAAGAAGCAGCGAGCGGAAGAGCTCTCTTCAGAGCTGAACAAAGCTTATAGTGTACTGCGGTCACCACTGCTAAGAGCCGTATACTTGCTTGAATGCCATGGTATGACCGTCGGTGAAGATGCTGGAAGGACCATGCAGCAGGACCCTGCACTACTGATGGAGGTTTACGAAATTCTCGAGGCCGCAGAGGAATGCGAGTCTGACGAGGAGGTCGAGGTCATTGCAAAGGATATAAATAGCAGGATTTCCCAAAGCGAAAAAAATATTGAGCAAGCGTTTAATTCAGATGATTTGATGAGAGCTCAGAAGGAAACGATTTTGCTACGTTATTGGATCAACGTCAGTAATGCATTGAAAGAGTGGGAGCCCGGTAAACCATTACGAATGGTACATTAAGCATTAACGTTCTTATTTTATCCCAGCAAAGCCTCCGAAACTGAAATTAAGGATTCGGCAAAGAAAAAGAGAATAAAATGTAAAATTTGTATATAGTCATAATCTAGGCGCTTGGGTCAAAAATAAATTTTTTTAAATCCGCATAAGTCTGGTCAAGATCGTCGTTGACTATGATTTCGTCATGGGCTCCAGTCTTCGCAAATTCCATTTCCTTTTCAGCCTGCGACATCCGCTTTGCAACGCTGTCTTCGGACTCTGTTCCGCGACCGACAAGACGTGAACGGAGAATCTCGAGGCTAGGCGGGGCAAGAAATAGGAATCTGGCATTTAGATCCGTATTTTTGACTGATTTGACTCCCTAAATTGAATTCTGTCAGTGCGTTCCGATGGAAAAAAGCTGTTGCTGTTTGGCTCACCTGCATATCTATGTCAAGAATACAAGTCTTGCCCTTTTCGGCTACGTCTTGGACAGACTTGATCGATGTACCATAGCAATTCCCTGAGAACTCAGCATGCTCCAAAAACGCGTTCTGTTCAACAAGTTTATCAAAAGTTGAGCGCTCAACAAAGTGATACGCAATGCCGTCAACCTCTCCCGGTCGTGGTTTACGTGTGGTATCTAAAATCCATTAGACTAAAACTGTTCCTGATTAAGGGGAGCGAGAGAGGTACTCAGGAGAGTCTGAATGAGGTACGACTTACGAGAAACGGAGAAACCAAATGAGTCTGGGTATTCTGCAAACAAGCGTTTGAGCAGCGTTGACTTTCCAGTGCCTTAATAGAGTTCAGCAAGATTTCGAGCGCAAAAAGATAAGCAAAGACAACATACCTGAAGGACCAGAAATCACAATGGGACGAAGTGAAACTAGTAGCAAATCAGAATGAGCAACAAGTGCGATTTTGCGCAAAAACACAAGAAAGAAAAAATTACCTTTAACGGACATATTTCGCGTGCCAAAAAATCAATTGAGTAGTAAAATCAGATAAAACCACAAAAAGAACGTCAAAATAGTCCTTATAGGTGTAGAAGAGATTACGTCGAAGTAACTTGAAATCTTTTGAGAAGTTCCTCGATACCGCCAATGTCCTTTTCTGGAAGCTCCTGCGGCGGATAACCCAAACCTTAAAATTCCGCATTCGGTAGAAGCTCGTTTCCACGGCAACGGGGCAACAACAAACAGCGCGCTCGAGCTGGGACAATAGTCTTTTGCTGGTTTTGTTTGTTTCTAGTTTAAGTACGATTAAGTGGTTCTTTGGATAGATTCAAACTAGAAATTGCGCGGAAGAAGTGCGGATAGCTGTGATACTGCTACTAAAATACTCAGGATTATAAAGGATCCAGACTTCGCAATGGACGAGTTCAATCACAATGCGGATTCGTCTGCCTTTCAAAGTCATTCCATGATTCCCCCGACGCCGGCAGTCATCTCATCGCGGATTCCGCAGCGAACACAGAAATCAGTCAGCACCGCAGTATCGCCAAGGTGTAAACGTACAGCTGCCGGTCAAGAAGATGCTCTGCACGTACTTGGTCCAGAAATAACAAATATGGCTGTCGGGCCACCCAGAATGCAGTCACTGTTCAGCTCAACCGGAGTTCGTGGCAGAGAATCTCAGACAGTCTGTTCTACGCCCGTTCGGAGTGCTGCCATGACAGCTCAGAAGCGACATCTGGCTACGGCAGTTATAAATAGTCGTGTTCCGCGAACTCAGGTCAACTCAACAGTCACCACGACAGTCACGGGTTCCCAGCGAGCTGTCTCTACTGCTCGAGCAAAATCAGCGACTTCTATGAGACGGCCGATGCAGAATAATGCTGCTGCTTATACTCCTATGTCTAGACCTACAAGTGCGCAAGAAATGGTTCCTGCTTCTGGGGGGAGAATTACCTCGGTTAGTACAGCGCCGACAAGCGCAGCCTGGGACCTCAAAGCTCGCTTGGAAACTGTCGAACAGCACTATGAGAATTTGGCTTTGAAAGTTGAAGATCAGAAACTCCTTAATATGAAATGCCAAGAATTACAAATTCGTGCGGATTTACTCGAATCTGAAAGAGCAAAATCTGAATTGAACCAGCGTAAACTGGAATCTGAAATCATCGATTTGCAGCGTGAAATTAGAGAAACTACATTCCATCTTGAACATGATCAAGTTAAGCATTGTCGAGAAGTTGAAGATCTGGAACGAAAATATAAAATTCAGCTTGAAGATCAAGCTAGGTTGGTCCAACAACAGGAAGAAGCACTAAAGCATGAATACGACCAGAAATGTGAGTTGATCAGACTCGAACATAACAATGCGCTGCAGAGGAAAGACCAGGAATACCAAGACCAGCACAGAGAAATTGTAGCACAGAATAGACAAGCATATGAACAGCTTGAAGCAGACTACCAGGTGCGAATACGGGAGGCGACCACAGAATTTCAGCAACAGATAGTCGCCTTACAAGAACAATTGAATAAGGCACACAAAGCCATTGAAGATGAACGTGAGAGATGTCAGTCGGATGTAGCAGCTATCGAAGTGCAATTAATGATGGCTAGATCGATGACTGAGCGAACCAGTGATCTACTGCGGCAAGAACAAGACTCTAGTGCACGACTGCGTTCAGCTATTGCTGAGCAATCTGAGAGCTCATCGAAAGTACAAACCTCTATGGCATCACTGGAGCAGAATGTGGGTACTCTTACCAGTCAAGTTCAAAGCCGAGATAGCCGAATTACCGAGTTGGAGATTCTATTAAAGCAGGCCGAACAAGCTCGACAAGAAATGAAGGACAAGTTGGTCAAGGAAGAAACGGTTCGGCGGATGCTTCACAATCAAGTCCAGGAACTGAAAGGTAACATCCGAGTTTTTTGCCGAGTTCGACCCGCGCGAGAGACTGAGAGTGATACGGCGGAAATCCATTATCCGGACGCGGACAGCTCTGGGAACGAGCTGTCGTTGACCACTCCGAGTAACGAAAGCGCAGTTGGAATGGCTATGGGAACGGTGACGACAAAAGAACATTTTTTTAGTTTTGATAAAGTGTTCTCGGAAACAGCTACCAATGCCGATATTTTTGACGAAATTGCACAACTTGTTCAAAGTGCGTTAGATGGATATAATGTGTGTATTTTCTGTTACGGTCAGACAGGATCAGGAAAAACGTTTACAATGTAAGTGCAATTTGAGGGAGTGTAGATGCAGTATTAATTTCCAGGTCTTCCAAAGATGGGATAATTCCTCGTGCCATAGAGCAAATATTCAGCAATTCTGAAGAGCTTGAGGAACAAGGATGGACATTCCAGCTCACCGGTCAATTTTTAGAGATCTATAACGAGAGCATTAATGATCTATTAGCGACTCCCGAAACGTTTGATAAGCAGAAACTTGAGATTCGGACCGACAAAAAACAAGTATATATTCCAGGACTAACAACAGTGACTTTGACAAGACGCGATGAGTTTGCAAGTATAATTCGACAGGCCAATAGGAATCGGTCAGTTGCAGCGACCAAAGTCAACGAGCGGTCGTCCCGCTCACATAGCGTGTTCATGTTGACTATACAGGGAGAGAATAGTAAGACGGGGGAACAACGCGATGGAACGCTAAATTTAATTGATCTTGCCGGATCCGAGCGGCAGTCGCAGACACAGGCGGCAGGAGAGCGACTGCGTGAGAGTATGGCCATCAACAAGAGTTTGAGTTGTTTGAGAGATGTGATTACAGCCTTAGCGTCAAACAAAGATAGGGCGCATATTCCATATAGGAATTCTAAGGTAAGCTTGATTTGTGCTTTGGTCCAGACATAGTTTGATTTAACAACAATAGTTGACATTTTTACTACAAAATTCGTTGGGAGGAAATTCCAAAACCTTGATGTTTGTGAATGTATCACCGTCTAGAAGCCATGTTCCAGAGACGTTGAGTTCACTACGGTTTGCAACGCTTGTGAATGATACGCATATCGGACCCGCAAAGAGGAAATGAGAGTGCGGTGTCATAACACTGAAAGAGGTCTTTAATTATGGAAAAGATTAGACAATATATTATAATGATAAAAGGTAATATTTTATGTACAGCCTGTCAGCCTTCCTTTTCGATGACTTTGACCGGATTGATGGCGTATTTGCCGGCTGTTTTAATTCCACTGGACTCGTCCACAGCGGCCCAAAACGCGGGATCTTTCAGTCTGGGATCTTCCTCGGGTAAGTCCAGTAATGAGCGAGCTGATATTACAGCCTTGCGTAATTTAGCTGCAACTTTGGACCGTAGCTTTCTGGCTGCATCGCCATCATATTGATCTAGAGGAATATTGCTCCATTCGGCTCGCTCAGTGGCGAAATAGTCATCAGGCAGCGGATTGCCAAATGCAAAAGACAGATTTAAACGTTTCGATTTTGAGAGTTTAGGGAAAATAACTGTTCGAGGCAAGTACTTCCATTTTTCGCGGTCTTCCGGAAACACGTCTTGCAGTCCATTATGAAAGATGGGAACGATTACCGGTATCGAAGCGGATTCTAAAATGAGACGCGAAACCCCCCAGTGGAAGTACTTCATGGTTGTTTTGTGTGGAGGATAGGCTTGGTGTACGAGTGACTCGGGAAAGATGTGGACCCATTGAGACACAAGGGGTCTGTCGGGGAACTGAAAGGGCTTTGAAGGGGAGGGACTGGAAAGTAGATGTATTGCAGAGTCGACAGAGCCCTGGTAGGGACCTGCTCCGAATCTGTACGTAGCCAATACTTGTCCCATCGAAAAAAACCAGGAAGTGAATCTAGAGGTGTGAGTCGAGAGAAAGATTCGGTAGGGTCTTTGTTGGGCTCGTATACTTTGTTCCAAAGCAAATATTGGCTGCTCCAAGGCTCCAGCGAAGTTTCTTCGGGTCAAACATGCGATTCAAGGGCATTAATCCCCAGATGAGAGGATCGTCAATTCTACGTTGACCTATCAGATACTGTTGCAATTAGGATAAGATGAAATATACATACACAGAAATATGATTGGACACTGGAATCTGTTAGTTCTATAAGAATACCTATTCTCCAGATCACATACCTGTCAGCATTGTCCTCTTATCAAGTCGCGACCGATCGAGCGTCTCGAGAAACTCATTTAGGCCGGTTGTTTTCACGTTATGGAAGCCGTACAAAAATCCTCTTGACAAGACTCCTGTAAGCGACATTATTGTCATGGAACCGAGTTTCCAAAGCCAACGATGGCGCGGATATGCGTTGAGAAAATGTAATGCACTCTCCTTCGTGTCGTACGTCATAATTGACACAGAATTAGCAGTTTCGGCTCAGTTTCGGCTGAATTTTAGTGAGACTGCCCAGGGAGTGCATAGAAGAGAGGGAGTTAGCAGCAAATGGATCTGGAAGAAAATATATTCAGATTGCCCACGTGTCGATGAGCTCATGAGAAGCAAATCAAGCAGTTTCGTCACCAGACGAGCTGCAAGATGAATTAAAGTAGCTCAATTGGATTTTATTTTATTCTATAAATTGGTTAATTTTTCTTTTGATCTCGGCTATCGCAATAGTCAGGTATTATATGCATTTGTATGCATTCTCTGCCTGCTTCCATTGTCTGATTAAGGTTTATCGATGACTCGGGACAGTGTAGACGAGGATTACCTTCTTTGTATACAGGTTATCCAAATTGGAAATACAAGCAATCAGTCATATAACTTGTTTGAAAGCTAGAAGAAGCACAGTAAGCAAATTTTAATATGGAAAAGTTTTCGAAATGGCGCGACAAAGGAACAGGTATAGCTCCATTTCTACCTCATCCCTCATCGACGTTCTCGTCGAGTTCGTCTGAAGGAAGCATTTTGAGAATTATCACGAAAGCAGCGACTCTACTACTCGTACTTTGCTCGTTACTGATCAAAATCCCACTCCTAATAATCTGGATGTTGATTTATTTTGCCTTGATCGGCATCGTCAGGTCCTGGACTGTTCAGAGATGGTGTAACAGAATCTTACTTGCCATCCTCGGTCTTTGGAATATTTCGATGAAATTCGAAGGAAATAGGCCGGCCGTCAAAGCACCAGCCCGGACAAAAGCAAGAAGAAATTTGCTTTGCGGTCCTAGACCGGGTGATGTTGTGATTTCTAATTTCATTTCGCCCTTAGATCCGTTAGTGTACATGACATTGTGAGTCAAGCTAAGTCGTGGTGCTGATTGCTATCGTAACTGAGCTGGTACTGACTAGATAGATATAACTGCTATTTCCTCATTCCTTCCTGCGATGGGAGCATATCCCATTACTCGACAAGCCAATGTTTCAAATCCGCACTTGGTCTTCCTTCTAAATCGTCAAACTCTACTATGGTGCTCGCGGAGCATGCTTCTAAGGCAAAGGCACAGGGAAAGACAGTCATTTTCTTTGTCGAGGGCACTACTACAAATGGCCGCGGGTTTTTACATTCGCCATTTCAAATGATCCAAAACGACCTCAATGGTTCGCTGTTCCCATCCTATCTACGATATCTTCCTCCGGACATCACAACGCCAATCCCGCCAAAGACAGCGCTACATTACTTGATCCGAGTAATGGCTCGCTGGAATCTATGGACTACTCGTGTTCGTGTCGGCACTGCTGTAGAAAGTATTCCAGCTTGTATTGACGGAGTTTGTGCTTTGGGCCGGATCAAAAAACTCGGGCCTGAACTTGCTATGACCAGTAAAGCAGACTTTGTGCGTTCTTGGGCGCGTAATCGATGATCTCGCTTCCTATTCTACGTACTTGATTCCAAAATAATATTTAAATTGCATATATCTGTCTAATATCGTAATAATAAATATTCAAAACTGAACCAAGATGGCGTGGGCTTGCTGATTTTGATGCGGCGTAGGAGTATTTTTGATCCAAATCTCCCGGGTTCTCAGTTTTAAATTTGTCTATTGCAAGCCCAAACGAATAGAAGAAACGTAGACAGTTCAATATGCTGTCGGTATCATTGTGGATAGTGCGGATAGTAAGTAAAAGAGATATAATTGCGGGCTCCAAGCGGTATTTTAGTGTGCACAAGACACTGCTGAATCGAGGAGGACCACCAGGACCACCAGGAGGAGACGACGAAGATCCGTGGAAACAGCTTTCAAAATGGCAGAGAGAGCTAGAGAAAGACAAGGACACATTAGCTGAAAGAACAACAAAAACAATTCTTGCTGAAAGACCGGATCACGAAGAGACTGGACTCGACTTTGCAAATGTACCTGACATCGAGCAGTACACAGAAACACATATAGTTGACGTGAAGAAACATTTGAAAAATCCGTTATTGAAAAAATATTTGGTTAGTGGTCCACGGCGTCCTCGACATCCTGTCCGGCAAGATGGGACACGTTTCCGCGATGTGTTTCGAGTCAAGTTAAAATCTGGTGACGGAGGCAACGGCTTTGTCTCGTTTCTTAGAGCGAAAGGAATGCCTAAGGGCCCACCTGACGGAGGCGATGGTGGAGATGGCGGGAATGTGTATGTACAGGCAGTTGAAGGATTATCATCTCTTCATAAGCTACGGCCACAATACGTCGCTGATAATGGTGTCCGCGGAATGTCGAAGCAAATGTTCGGCGCAGCAGGACGGGATCTTGTGCTACAGGTACCTGTGGGAACTTACATCACGGTAGACCCTGAGGTGAGCTTGCACCGAGAGAATGCGAAATTTGGAGAGGGCTGGATCCATTCAAGCGGGTTTGAGGAGTATAACGAGGAGCGTGAGTTTTTCCAAGAGCTCAAACAGAAAAAGTACGGAACGGATCGCAAACAGGACCAGATCGAACGCATGGAGGATGCATTTCCTGAAGACGGCATTGACTTGTATAAAACCGGTCCACCAGTGCTACTACTCAAAGGTGGTAAAGGTGGCAGTGGAAACATGAGATTCCATTCAACTAACATCTGGAACCCGCGGTTCGCTACTGTCGGGCGAGGAGGCTTACAAGGGGTCTTTAACTTTGAATTAAAGCTACTCGCCGACCTAGGGCTAGTTGGATTTCCAAATGCTGGGAAAAGCACTCTTCTGCGCGCTATTTCCAACGCGAAACCTCGAATTGGCCACTGGGAATTTACGACGCTGAAACCGTATGTCGGTACTATCATGCTAGATCCGAGCGAAGTAGACGATTATTTCACCGTAGCAGATATTCCAGGCATTATTTCCGGCGCTAATCTCGATAAAGGTATGGGTATAGAGTTTCTAAGGCATATTGAACGTTCGAAAGGTCTTATTTTTGTTGTCGGCCTTGATAGCAAAGATCCAGCTGCCGACTTAAGGATCTTGATGAACGAACTTGGCCCAGCTAGGCTGGATGGGAAGGAAAAGCTAGTAGTTGCAACGAAGGCAGACTTACCAAATACCGAACAGATTTATCAGGAGCTGGAACAGTTCACTGACAATTTGGGCTGGCCGGCATTGCCAATCTCTGCCATTCAAAAGGGGGCCGACGTAGAGATATTACTCAGGGCCATGGCTGGCATGGCTGGAGTTTTGAAAAAATAATGGCCAGTATTGTATATATGACATTGGAAGGTCAAATTGTATATAACTCCCAACTATAATTATTAAATCTATGTTACAGACATATCCGATAGCTAGCATATCTGCCACTTGTCTCACTACGGCGAATGATCTTGACCACGTTACCACGTTTCAGACCAAGATATCGAGCAACTGGATCTTCGCGCTGGATCCGCGGAAGCTGGCTCTCTTTCAGACGATATTTATCTAGCAACAGTCTTTTCTCTTCTGTCGATAATCGCAGATGTTTTGGAACTAATTCATGATGCGTGATGTTGACGAGTAGATCTGCCTCACGGAAGGTCTCGATTGTAGCTGGTGCCACAGTTGGAATCATCTTACTAGCAGACGGTGTGATAGAACTCTGGTAGATGAAGATACCAACAGAAAATGACTTCTCCATAATGTGTAAACAAAACGCGCGCATAGTCTTGACACCGACAGCAGCTTCATCACAAAATTCAACCCACATGCTGCCAAGGTCCGGGAATTTTTCCTGCGACTCAGCAGTGGGATTTGCATGGAAGCTCATGAGCTTACGTCTAAAATGTCATTACTTGCGTACGTTAAACTAATAGACTCTAACATACTGTGGAACTCCCATGGAGTCGCATACTCGCGATCGAAACTCATCAAGAGTTATATCAACTTCTTCCTGTAATATATCGAATCCCTGTACATCGTTAATATGCCATATTTGAGAGGTCATTTCGTGGCCCATTTCAAGCTTCTGTCGCGATGGAATGATCCTACAGCTACACAAAAGACGCACTTACACGATCACGAACCATCTCCTTCACAGTCCTATATGTACGCCATAACCGTGAAGCATTAGTTTCTGGATCATCCATATTACCTAGGAAACAATACAGAACGAAGCTGATTGCTTTTCACAACAATCTTTGATTACCGTTCACCATCAATGAGAAATTTATCCCAATTCACATGGTCACATGACATTTGGTACAAAATTTACGCATAATCGGGCTGAATACTACCCGCCGCTATAGTCTGCCCTGTCAGTCGCTGGTCGGCTAAACGTGAATTTTCGCACATAATTTTTTTTGATATATTTTGAAGCAATTGTGCGAATTTCTACATCGAAAGAGCCAATTGGTATTTCATCTGATAAAAATGGCCACAGAGACAGAGACAGCAACCGCGGCAGCTGTTCCCACGGCCAAGGCTACGACCAAGCTGACTGCTCGTCCGGTCATGCCCGACCAGACAGCGTTCGAGCAGGGAATCGAGAAGCTCGAGAAGGAGTTGAAGGTGAAGAGCGAAAAGCAGGTGCGTGTTTGCTCGTGTCTTACTTTGTGAGACAGTTTACATATAGCATTCGATTGGGGAAATTTGTGTCTGGAATCTGCACTCTTTTGCAGCCAAGTCTAGATGAACAAGTGTCCACAGAATCGTTTTTTACATTAGATATGCTAACAATGAGTTAGGAATATTTTAATAGCCAGCTCAAACTACTCTCCACAGACTCGGGCCATAGCGAAAAGGGTCAGGAGTTGCGGGACCAGCTCAAGGCTGTTCAGAAGCGTCAGGGCGAGATCCGTGACGCTAACAAAAAAGTTTTCGAGGAGATTAAAACGCTGGACGAAGACATCAAGCGCAAGGTTTGTATTGTTCAAATTTTCTAATTATATTGATTGATCCAAGAATGCTAATCAGAATTAGATTAAGGATATTGTGAATGCAAAATCGAAATTAAGATTCAAATCTGTCGACGAACTTGACTCTCACATCAAGAAGCTCGAAGCTCAGGTCAATACTGGCACTTTGAAACTTGTCGAAGAAAAACGCCTTCTCAGTGATATTTCGGCGCTCAAGCGAAGCCGTAATGGATTCAATAGCATCCGTGAGCTGGACGCTTCTATTGCCGAGTCAAAGGCTAAAGTGTCTGAACTTCGGTCCAAAGTAGAAGATAAAGAGTCCAAAGAGCTTTCTTCTAAGCATCAGGCAATTAGCGACGAGCTCAATGCCATCCGTTCAGAAACTGATAAGGTTTACAAGAATCGATCTGCACTGATCGAGCAGCGCAATGAGGCCCGTAAGGCGCGCGAAGAAGCTTATAGCAATCTCCGCAAGTTCAAGAACGACTTCTATCAACAGCGCAGAGACTTTAACAAATATGAGCAAGCTGAGAAGCAGAAACTTTGGGAGCGCCAGCGAGCAGAACGCGAAGCTCAGGAACGTGAAAGACGTATGAGACGTGCTGCTGTTAAGCTCGAAGCCGCTTCTCAGCCTGCATATGCGGCCGATATCTCTCAGGCTGAGTCGCTGCTCACGTTTTTTGCTGGTACGGAAAAGCCCGTGGAATCTGTTACCACAACATCGTTATATACTGGTCCTGCAAGCCGCCTTGTTGAGTTGCCAGCCAACACCGAGATTATAAGCAATAAATTCAAGGACGATGAGGTTCTGTTTGTTGGTAAGAAGGGAAAGAAGAAAGGCGGCGACAAATCGGCCAAGAATAAGTCCAAAGAGGAAAAGTTTACACTAGATATTAACGTTGTCTCCACACTGTCGCGCTTCAACATTGGCGTTCCCATGAGCCGTGAAGAAGTGCCGACCACCGTGGACGCTCTAAAGGCCAAAATTCAGTACTTTTTAGACAACCAGGACAAGGTCACGCAAGACAACATTAAGAAGGCACAGGATGAAATCGACAAGATTGAAAAGGAAGCCGAGATCGCTAGTGCAGCCCGAGAGAAGAAGTCGGGTAAAAAAACCAATGGCAATGGCGCAGAGCCTCTTGCTACTCCCGACACTACCGAGGTTGCTGAATCTCCTGCGACGGGAGCTGCTGTTGCTGAGGACTAAAATATCTGCTTTAAATCATGTTTGATGCTTGCGCCTTTGAAATGTACAAAGTAGATGTGCTTGTGACAAAAAGAAAAATGGGATTGTTGTTCTGCATCCTTGCACCTGTTCTACTTCTTTTGAGTATGAGTTGCTTGTAGCACAGTTTGTTCGTGTTCTTTGCAAAATTGTGCAATCCTTTTGCGTGTATTTGTTGAATTTGATTGTACTTATTTGAATTTTTTGTATTAGTTTGTTTCTCTTTTTTATTGATCTTTCAGTCTTTATTATTTGTCTGCATTTTTGTAATCATGTTGAATCAAGTCTAATAGAGAACCTCTCCCATCAATTATGGCTGGAAACCAAGGGTCTAGATAACCTGTCCAAAGCTTGGTAGGAGACGCGTCCTTACACGCGTTTCCAGTCTAATTCTCCCACGCTGCATTACGACTTCATTATACAACTTTTATCGATCAACTAAGATTCTTTATCCACATCCAAAGATACAAAACAGATACGGAGCGGAACTATTGGCTTAGAATGCACGTTCCGCCCGCGTCGTATCGCACGACGTATCTAGCACTGCGCAACTCGACGGCATCCCACACGACATGTCGAATGGTTGTGTTTGTCGCCTGTCTGGACGTGGATGCGCTGTGCGCGTCCAAGATCTTTGCTGGGATCTTGAAGCGGGATCTGATACCACATCGTATATGTCCTGTGACTGGCTATGCGGAGTTGAAGGCTACGTATGGTGACCTTGAAGCGGACGTGACGACGGTGGTTCTGATCGGGTGCGGTGCCCTCATTGATTTGGAAGATTATTTGACGTCAAATGAGGGCGTGGAGAGTGACGAAATTAATGAGAGCGATGGACGGGAGAAACAAGTACGGCGAAAAATCTACGTGTTTGATAGTCATCGCCCTTGGAATTTACAAAACGTGTTCGGAACAAATGAGGTGGTCTGCTTTGACGATGGTGATGTCGACGACGGTTTACTTGATAAAGAACGTGATGCATATATAAAAATCATGATGCTACTTGGTGAGGAGGAGGAGAGTGATACTGGCAGTAGCAGTGACAGCGATGCAGACCGGGATAATGATGATGACGATGATGATGATGATAAGTTAGAAGATCATTATATAGATGACGATGCGGTCCAAGACACTGAAAATTTCGATGATGATAAGTCTGAGCAGACAAACACCATATCGTCGTTTGGCAAACGAAAATCACCGTCCTCGTCACGTTCTCCATCTCCAATCCCTCAACGACAAAAATCGGCGAAGCATCAACTACGGCGCGAATGTCAGGAAACCGTGAGGTTATATTACGCACGAGGAACTTCGTACTCGACACCTGTTGCGTCGCAGATGTACACACTACTATCTTTTTTGGGCGAAGCTTCAAATTCCTCGCTATGGTTGTCGATTGTGGGCACAACGGCGGTTGATAAAGTATCACCACAATTGTATCGTCGGCTGTTCCCCCTTCTTCGAGACGAAGTCAAGCGATTAAACCCATCTGCAAGCAGCCAACTTTCTGCAGACGATAGCACTCTGATTGTACAGCCGGACTACCGATTATTTCTCATGCGTCACTGGTCGCTGTATGATTCTATGATTCATTCTTCGTATGTCACGTCGCGTCTACTATTATGGACTGATGACGGATTGAAGCGACTCCACAAGATGCTCGCCCGAATGGGCATAGCACTGCAACTTGCTCGCGAAAAATGGACACATGTTGACGTATCCTTGAAGCGTGAGTTGAAAGACCGGCTTTCAGGTGTAGCAGAGGTGTATGGAATTGGCAATGTCGTCAGGACAGGCGTCGTGCGGAAATTTGGATACAGGGGAATAGTAAGTGCAGGGGATGCTGTAGAGGGCATTGCGGCATTACTGGAGTGCGGGAAAGGCCATTCGGTGGTAGAGAACAAGGAAAACATCGTAAAAGGAATTTCGGCTGGAACAACCAAGCAGGATCTTGATTGGAATGCAGTGAAGGAGAACTGGATTGAGAATTTCTGGACATCATGGGATGCTCTGGATAAGTAAGTATAGCTCGATTAATTTATTGGAAAGAGAAGACATTAATTGTATAGTATCGACTTGTTACTGCATGGACTTCAGCGCGCCAAAATTTTACAAGAGGCAGTCGTTCGAACCTCTACGGCGTTATTAGAGAAAAACCAAGTACACATTCTTCGGTCGTTTCGACTTTCCGTATTGAAAGATGGCCCTGATCTGGAACTATTCACTAACCCTCTAACACTTGTTCGCCTTGCATGCTGGATAAATGAATGCAAGTCCGAGCAGGACGGTCGACAGATTCCGATGGTAATGGCCGCTCTAGATCGCGATAGAGATACATATACGGTTGTCGGATTACCTGCAAGTGTTCTCATGCGAAAGAAGGGAGGAAAAGTAGTGAATGAGGATAGCGACGACGAAGACGAAGATGAAGAAGAGGAAGAGGAAACTGCACGGAATTCATTTGGTCTGGTGTTTCAAGAAGTTGCTGGAGAAACGCATGCGCGAGTGAAGATTGACAGTTTTGAGAGTTCGGTAATTGAAGTTCGTAAAGACGATCTGACGTCGTTTTTAGAAGGCATGACATTAGCTAGCATTCGTTAAGATTTGTATAATATAATATCGTTTGAATATGATCAGCAAAACTGATTGCGAGATGTTATATACTAGATTTGGCAAGCCGTTCATTGACAATGACGACAACTTTCCCCAAACGATGCGAATCCATTAAAGCGGTGAATGCATCTTCAAGGTTATCTAAGCCAACAACAGTTTTTGCAACCACAGGCTGAATTTTATACTTGCTCACCAGCTCAAGCATCTCATCGAATTCCCGTTTTGACCCCATAGTGGAACCAAGCAGGACGAGGTGTTTCAGGACGGCGCCCATACTAAATGAAAGTTCCGGCTTGATGGTCATGCCATAAGAAACGTATCTAGAGCCGAGGTTCATAAGTCTTAACACTTGATTCATCGAATCGCCTCCGGCACCATCCACTACGAGGTCGATGCCGGAAATATTATTTGCTTTAAACATCACTGCCAAATCGGCTCCCCAGGATTTAGAGGTATACAGCACGCCGCCATCTGATTGTAGCTTTGATCTTGCAAAGGCCAGTTTCTCATCAGATCCCGAAGTAACGTATACACGGGCGCCGATTGCTTTCGCGAATTGGACGGCAAACATAGCAACACCACCTCCCGAGCCAGTGATAAGAACAGTCATTCCAGGTTTTACTTCGCCAAGTGTGAACAATGCCCGGTATGCAGTCAGTCCTGCGAGTGGTAGAGCAGCAGCAGCAATATCGTCGAGATGTGGTGGACAAGGACTAATCAAGTTGGCCGATTCTATCTTCACGTAGTCTGCAAATGTGCCCGTCGGATATAGTTTCGTCCCGCCAAGAATGGAAAATTCAGATTCAGGTGCTTGCGCTGCAGAAACCCATCCTCGAGCAGGATATATTAACACTCGTTTGTTGAGAAGCTGTGAGTCTGCGACCCCGGTGCCGAGACCCACGACTCTCGCAACCGCATCCGAGCCAAGTGGTACGCCAAATGAGATTCCGGGATATAAATGCTGGCGAATAAACTGGTCCCGATGATTCAAAGCAGCAGCATTAATTTTCAGTAGGACTGACGTCGAGTCCAGTGTGGGCATAGCGCTTGTGATGGTCCTGAGAGGATAGTAAACTTGCCCCGGCACGCCATCGATCTTGGTGATCGATACGCTTCTCATGCTCGAAGGTTCGTCAACCAGTAAGTTTTCAGTATCTAAACTAGTTGTAGATTTGACCGACATTAGTTCTCGTAGCCAGTCAAGCAAATGTTTGAACGACGTATCTTATGCTGGCAACAAACATAGGATGCGGGGAAAACTTGGGAGAGTATCATTACATACAGTCATCCCCAGATCATTACATAATCAGATTTATAAAAATACGAAACTCTACGATCTGGTATACGAGAAAGAAAAATTAATAACATTATCAAGTAACATTATCAGATAACTTAAGGGTTCTGCTTGACGAAGTCAACACCTTTGGCAATGTTCTTCTTCAAGGTCTCCTTAGCCTCCTCGACGAGCTTCTCCTCATAAGGAGAGAGAGGTCCTAGAGGGTGAATCTCCTCGGCACCGTTGGGGCCGAGAGTGACCTTGGAGGAGAAAAACTCAATGCCTTCACTCTTGAAAAGAGGAGAGTCGACATAGGTAGGCTCGGTGACTGGGGTACCGGAGAAGGAGGTGAGGAGGGAGTTAGTGAAACGAGCAGCAGCCTGAGCCATGGAGAGAGTGGCCGAGCCAGCACCGTCTTTGGCTTTGACAACTTCATCACCACCGAATTGAATACGGTGAGTGAGTGCATCAAGAGTCTCGCCCGAAATGTCGGGGTGGTTAGACTGAGAAATCAAGGGGACAATGGTCACACCGGAATGACCGCCGACAACCGAAACAGGCTCATCTTTGGGATCAGTTCCCTTGATCTCGGAAATAAAACGAGCAGATCGGAGAACGTCGAGCGTAGTCACACCGAAGAGACGCTTGGGATCATAAGTACCCTTGGACTTGAACACCTCAGCAACAATCGGAACAGTCGAGTTAACGGGATTGGAGATGATAGCAGTAATTGCCTTAGGGCTGTAGTCGGCGATGGCCTTTGCGAGGTCACGAACAATCGATGCGTTGGTGTTGAACAGATCATCGCGAGTCATACCGGGCTTACGTGGAATACCGGCAGGGATGACAACAACGTCAGCACCAGTAAGCGCCTTGGAGAGGCCATCGTCGGCAGGGAGGTAACCACTGACGGTCGAGGCCGTCGGGATATGCGAACAATCGGCCGCAACACCGGGGGCTCCACGGAGATCGTAGAGGGCGAGGTCGGTAACCTTTGTGTTAAGCTTAAGAAGAAGCGACAAAGGCTGGCCGATACCACCGGCAGCACCGAGAACGACGACCTTGTATTGCTGCAGAGAATCATGGTTAGTTTTTGCTATTTCCAGTGCTGTTTCTTCCTGGTCTCCGTAGAGAAGCCTTGTCAGAGAATCGAGCAACACATACCGAGGCCGCGGAGGCGGAGAATGCACGACGCTGAGTCTGTGCAAACATGGAACGAGCAGCAAAGGCAACCATTTTGTGTAATGAGTTCAATTGAGTCTTTTCTAATTGGAAAAAAGGGCCGAAACTGCGAGAATGAAACAAAGCAGTAGAAGATATAAGAGTGCGGTAGAAAAAGAACTTGCGAAAGACTCTATTGCGACACAGCGGCCGACCTGGCTGGGACTTCTCTCCGCGGGCGCCGATTCGCTGGCCTTCTCCTTAGCAATTTCAGCCAATCAGCACGCGCGCAGGTGCTACACGAGACGCTTGTCGCTGACACGGACCGTCCGGGCCGGCGTAAGTACGGGTCGAGCAGAGAGCTGTGCACTAATAGTTTTAAGTCGAATTAGAAGGATGAGAATCGTGAGGTCAGAGATTGGTCTGTAGTTGAACGTCGTAGTAGTAGTGTGGGTGGAATATGGGGTAAAGAATAGGGGATGACGGGGGAGTTAGGAAGAGTAAACGGTGGAGCTGATATGGAATGACAAAACGGAATATACATGAGCAAGTTCAGATCAAGAAGATAGAAATGCCGGATAGAAAACAATGACTGTGGCTATTTCATTGTTGGAGCTGAAATGTGGAGCAAATGGAGGTTGAAGCGGATATGGAATGGGAAATGAAGATGCAAGAAAAGGAAACGATTGAGGAATACTTACTTGAAATACAGAATAAGGTCGTATAAGCCTTTATTGTCAAAACTTATTGATCCAATGAGACATGCAAAACGCGTAAAAGAACAATTACTCCTCCAAGAACTTTTTGTGCATATTCGCGCTCAAATCTTGTTGACTAGTTACCTAAAACAGAACAGCGATCACGTTCTGATCAAGCTTCTATCCAAACTTGATAACTACAATTTTCTAGCAATCAATATCGAACGATGATGTTTAAATCGCCATAGCAACTTCAGCATACTTTAATTATACGTATTTTATTCTCTGCCATCTTATTCAGTCTCATATACCGAACAATAAATTACAAACCAAGCGTAGATCCAGACTCTTCGGTTTAGGGCGGTGCTACGACGTCAGACCTTGATTCATCATCAGTCGATTAACTAAGGCCATAGGCGGATCAATCCAGGCACTTACAGAATTCAAACAATATAAAATAGTATTGCGCTTCTTTTTTGACTTTTTCTCTTCTCTATCGTCAATCACAAGATAGAATGTCTATTCAAACCAAAAATCTCAACAATATTACGTTCCTGCCTCTCGACTCTATTCGGAGGCCAATCATGCCCGTTCTCGACGAAGAGAAAATCAGCCGGATGATCGAGACTTTGAAAACCACGGATCCGGACTCTATTGACGACGGACTACCACCAATTGACATATTGCGAGTGCGCAAGAATGGTAAAGATTGGTATTTTGGGTTTGGTGGATGCCACAGATTTCAGGCCTACGAACGGACCGGTCGAAAAATAGCTAAATGCAAAGTTGTCCCAGTCACTGAGTCGATGCTAAAGATGTATGTCGGTGGATCGGTTGATGAGATGTTTAAAGAGCGGCCCAGTTCGTGAACATGATGATTCATTAATATTGACATACATGACTGTGTGACTCCTCGATTACATTATTTTCCGTCAGATATTGCGACAATCTCTTTTCCACCAACTTTGATGTTCACGCTCTCTTGGTCGATAACCTGCGCGGCCCATGACACCATGCCAGTGGTGAACTGATTGGAGCTGAACACTTCACCATTTGTGTCCATCATTGGCTCCATCAGCGCAATATATTGTTCCTCCTCAGCTTCGTTTATATCTTCTTCGTCCCTATAATGTTTGGACATTCTCTCAACCCATTCTGGCTCATTGTTAGTTAGTTTTAAAAAACAGACAAATAGCATCAAAACTTGATCTTCATATTGATATTCTCGTATTTCCGTTGCGCTGCTCACTCCGAAGGCATCCTCAATGTCTTGCTTGAATTGCTGATATGATAATGCCACTTCTAAATCTATCCAGCCAATTTGCTTGAGTTGAGTAATGTTTGTTTCCACGTCCGTTTCGCAAAGACTTTTGCGAAGAATAGAAACTTGGGTTGATATGTACATGTCAATAATTTTCCGTCTAGATTTTGCTTTGATTTCCATCTCCCTTCCCATTTCACCATCTGCTCCGATTCCTTCATATTTGATAGCCGCAAGTTTAGCGCCCAAAGCCAAGCTCAATTTATCCAGAGCACTCAGTGCACATCTCAATCCCGCATCTCGTGAAGCTAAAAGAGCACTTGTTTCTCGATGGTTTGCCACTTGTATACGGAAATATTCGATCAAAAGTAACGGTAAAGGATCGACGTGCGTTAGATGGAATATCAGTCTTGGATTCCTCTGTCGATATTCTGCCATCAAGGTTTGTTTCGGTCCGTCTATATGCGTTTCCGCTAGACGGAGTGTAACCATGTCTGCTTCATTATTTGGAATGCAGAATCCGTATCCCATAAGAACTGGACGAATTAAATATGATGTGTTTCATTAGCAGGTTTCACTTACGTTCTTCGTTTCCCTTTGGACCGTAGTTGTTGAATATTTCTTGACTTGGAGCAATAGTCTTTCCTGAAATAAGTGTGAATTTATCCGATTCGTTGTTCCAAGTGATTGCTGTCTTTGGAAAATGATTTAACGAGTCGACTAGCGGAATCAACACAGGATAACTTTCCAACGGACTATTAGGTAGTACGATTTTCGACGGAAATGACCTCGAAGTCAGAACAGTACAAGCCCAGAGATATAGTTCGAAAGTATACAGCTCCTTGTTCTCGTTCGTCGGAAGAAGTGTAACAGCATTCTGCCATTCCTGGTACCAAGCTTCTCTCCTGAGACCGATTTCGCCGTAAATATTGGTTCCGCGTAAAAGCTCTAACTCGAGGTCGCTGAAATATAAGGGCGTGTCAAATGAATCTGGTAGTATGCTGATATACGGGTCCCAGAAACTGGCCGGTCCTCGAAGTCTCTGACAACAAAGAAACAATCGTATTGCAATCACTGGATCAGCCGGTGACTCAAGTTTCCAGAACTCGCGTACCTTCTCGTATTCAATGACTAGTTTCAATGGACAAGATATTAACTGCGTTTCGGAAGGAATTGCGACCTTTGCGAACGCCGTGCTGCCACTTCTCTCTTGTGTCTTGTTAGAATGCAGTCCTCAGCATACTAAGTCCTACATACCCAATCTGAGCTCGACTTCAGGCGAGATCAGGCCGCCGTGATCGACCACCCAAGTTGCCAGCGCTTGCAAAGCCGAACACATTTATTTAAAATTTCTACTATTTTCTGTTATCAATTTGGTTCGAATTTAAGCAGACAATCTGATTTCGTAAGCTTAAAGTTTCATTTTAGAATTTGTTCTTGACAAATCCGTTGTGAGTACGTAGAGCCGCCAGAGTCCCAGTAAACTAATTGCTAGCTCCTGCACAGGGTTCAGTCCACAACTGAGGAGCAAATACCGCACATTAGCAGCAAAATCGAAAAGTCTCGTCGCAATGTCGATGTCTGCTATTCGCAGGGCACTTAGCCCTGTTTTGACAGGCTCTGTTGACACTGGGAACCCGATGACGGTTCTGCCCATAAACGAGGACGAAGATCCCGTGTCCTCAAGAGTACATCCGGCTGCATTTTCTTCGCCGCCGTCGCCGACGTCTTCGATCTCATCTGCACGTCGGCATGCGCGATTCCGAGGCGGTCAAGCATTATATAATAACAATTCGGTGTCGATGCGGATACCTGTAGTGCTGCGCAGGTGCGTTGGTTTGAAAGTGGACACGAGCAGTTTAGTTGTTGACGTTCAATCACAGGCTTCTGAAACCACCAACACTGGATTTTGAGACGGCTATCTGGGAAGTGTGCTATCTTTTTATTGCACCAAAAAAAGTGTATCGTCAAATTTATTACAGAGTGAGTGCATTTAACTGTCTACCTGGAGTTTAGTGAAACTAATGGTGAAAAGAAACGTATGTGGATCCGGCGTGCATAATGGCACACTAAACTTTTCTAACAAGATAGAAACAAAAAATTCTTGGGCTCGCGATGATCCATCGTTTGTCATTCTACTCTCCGGATTTCTTCTGCTTACCGCTGTAGCGTGGGGAGTCGCATACTCGCCTGGCTTCTTAAGCATTGTTGAGCTCATGTTTGACATAGTGCTGGTTGACTTCTTGCTTGTCGGTGCTATTATCTCTACGATTGCATATTTTGCTATTCCTCGATTCCTTCGTCAGCGGCAAACTCGAGGAGTAATGGCGATGGCGCAGCAGGATTCGACTCTCGAATGGGCGTAAGTTAGTTCTTTTGTCAAATACTTGTAAATTAGGCTAATCCAATTAGATATTGTTTCGATGTGCATTGCAACTCATTTCTAATAATCTGGTTCGCGCTATATGTTTTACAATTTGTCATGCTACCAATTATAATCAAAGACAATTGGTAAGTGATTTATGAACGACTGAATTGATTCGAATAGTATTAATCCTGGATTTCCAGGCTGTCGCTGTTTTTGGGCAATACTCTATTTTTTGCCGCCATCTCTTATTATATTGTGATTACATATTTGGGATATACAAGTAAGTAATTTGATCTATTATTCAATATACCTAACTGGTCAGTTTTGCCATTTTTAGAACGTACTGAGCTACTTCTGTTACCAATTATCCCTGTCTCAGTAAGTTTTACCACGTTTTTAAAATATTATGCCAACGTCCCAGATTCTCTACGTAATCAGCCTGTTTGGTTACAACGTTTCCCGACACGCAGTCGAGTTTTACTTTAGCTAGTTCGGTCTAATGCAGATATATTTCTAAACACAAATACACAGAGAAAGCCATATATCATTCGGTCACCTTGAACGCATACACATTTGGCGAGAAAATCAATGAGGGTTCCAAATTATTATTGTAGCCAATGATTGTAAAAAATTCTGCTCCACCGATTGCTGCACCTTCGACCAACGAAACCGGTTCTGATTTTTTTTCTTCTTTCGCAGTCATAAATGAGGACGAGTAGGCTGACGCAGGCGGCCAGTCTTGAAGAACAATTTTGCGAGCATCTTCAGAAATAAAGTTAATTAGTTTCAAGGATTCTATGATCAAACTGTCGAGTGTTGGCGGAATATGAGACTGGTCATCAAACCAGTTAGGCTCAAAGTACGGTGCAAACCAATCGAGAAAGCTTTGGGTAATGAGTTGCTTGTGCTGAACAAAATAGAGCGAAGTTTCCATGTCACCTTCGGAATCCCAGTTGGGCGGATTTACTACCGACTGAGACCAAGTATGACCCAATGAGTAACAAGCGTTTGCAGTCAGAATTCGCCATGGTCCGGAATCAAGATCAAGACCAAGTCGAGTTTGCTGCGCTTCGATGTGGATTTGCATAGTCTTCAGAATAATAGATAAATTTGGGTCAACACAAGTCGAAAAGTACTTGCCAAAGACTTCTTGGAAGAGCCACTCAGAAAGGTAACATCTTATCTTGGACACATTTTCAGATAGATGAATGTATTTTTCAGGAAATCTTTGGAAATCTGTCGGCTGGAAACCTGACTTTCTGGATACACACATATATTTCAAGGTTTCAGCCAACGCGCTAAAATGATGCGCATAAAATCCATTATCCTTTCCAGTTTTAGCGCCTCGTCGATATAGATTGCGTTGTCGAAGAGCTTGATTTTCGATGGTCAAATTCAACGCTTTGATTCGTTCACTGTCTTCTTGACGTGCATTTTCCAAAGAATCCAGAGTCTCGTTAAATTGGATGACTGACTTGTTGTACTCTTTTTTCTGAAGTTCGTGTTCTTCCGCTTCTTGTTGCAATCGCGAGTTCTCTTCTTCAAGTTGCAGAATCTGCTCAGTGAGGCTGTCGACTTGGTTATGCTTATTTTGTATCTCGGCCTCGAGTTGTGCATACGTCAATTCTCCAGATACTTGAGTCAGATGTGTAGTACTACGGGAACGGTCGCCATAATCGCCATGTTCGGTAACCTTCCGTGAACTGTCGCTAATCGAACCTTGAGAACCTGCTGTGGGTACTACAGGCGCTTTTAATAAAGGAACAGGACCGCTCTTCCCTCCCTTTTTGGCCAATTGACTTGAACCAGAGACCGAATTATCTGACCCAAAAAATTCAGACGAATGATTGCTTTGTCCCGTATTAACCACAGTCCCTGAGGGTCCCTTCTTTTTCCGCAGATTGTCGAAAATCATATATTCGTAACTTGATTTTTCAGTTTAGATTCGAATGCTGGTCAACTGGAAGTGGTCCAATTATCCTCTATGTAACCCGATCCAAAACCGCACAACCTTGTTCGCAAATTTCAGATGTGGCTATTCTCTCTAGATATCTAACTGAACATATGTCGAGCGCATTAGTGAGTTGTATTGGCTTATATACTCAATTATCATTTCGAGCAGCTCGAAATTAGCCGCTTCCCCCCTCGTCTGGTTGGGTTAACTGGGACGAAGTATGTGATTACATAATAAATCAGAGAGTTTGATTCAGCTGGGACTCAGCTCCAGTCTCAATTATTTCCTTATGGCTGAGAAAGTTATATACGCAAATAGCTGAACTTTCTCTAATATAAATTAACAGTAACAGTGTATTGATGCTATAACAATCAATTAAATAAAAATCGCTTATTTCTTTCCGGAAATATACTCGGAAGCAGCATTCAAAGCATCGGCAACCTTCTCTTGAGCAGATGCAGCCTGGACTTTAGCGCTGTCGAGGAATGATGCAGTGTGCTTGTCTGCGTCGGCCTTGGTGTCGTCCACACTACCCGAGACATTGTCGACTGCGGACTGGAGAGTAGATTTATCCTCCTCAGGCTGAACGTCGCGGGCAACCTTATCGTAGGCGTCAGTGATACCTTCCTTGATGTTCTGAGTAGCAGATTTCTGCGAGTCGGGATACACTGCCTCGGAAACTTTGTCGGAGAGAGGTTTGCGGCCGACTGTAATTGTTAGAATCGCTATATAAAATAGACCTTTTAAAGGATGGTGACTTACTGTCAGACATTTTTAAGATATTGAAAAGTAGATAGTTGGTTTGATTGAATTGGTCGATAAGTAAATTGATCTGTATATTGATCTGTGATCTGAGAATTGTTCAGGAGTGTGATAAACAGATATGGCTCTATTTATATTGTCGATGGCTCTCAAATCTGAACTGGATAGAGCTGATATACGTCATATCTACTTGAAGATCATTACGGTCGCGATAAATGCAATATTTCTCCACCATTACGTATCTTGTTCGGAAGAGACTTCCACCACTCTCACTAAAGCCAAAATCTCCAATTCTTTTCAGGTGTGACGGCACTCTAGAAACCAGTCTCAGACCTAGATCACACAAACCTTCTCTTCACCGACTCAAGCTCTAGCAAAGTCCCGGGCAACGTCTCCGGTCAACGTCTAAGTAACGTCACGATCATCGGGATGTTTCCTAATTGAGCGGTTCCTGACCTGGATTGGGAATTTTGGCAGAAAGTATACGAACACAGAGGCTTCGAGAAATATTATCTATATTACGTGTTTGTAAAATCTAGCTCACAATTAAACAACTTCCATAAGCTTCTTGGCCGCCTGTAGTAAACCGGCCTCGTCCTGTTTCCGCCCAACAACTTGAAGTCCGACCGGGAAGCCCTGATAGGACTTCGCGCGATCAGCCGGAAATAGCTGTTCATAACTTTCTTCAATAGCGTTAGTCGGCTCTGGAAACTCAAACTTGAAATCCTTGGCCAGATCAATTGTTTCGACCGGCAAAATCGTAGACGGATAATCGCACGCGTTCCAAGCAAGCATGATGTCATTGTTCGTCAATGGCTCCTTTGGCCGGGGCAATTGTGGGAGGGCAGGCATTAGCATTACATCCACGGGCTTACCATCTTTGGTTAGAGAAGCCGTCGAGAGCCAATTGTTCAAGAATGCCTTTTGTAACTCGGCCCGATCATGGGATAGCTTCCAGAACTTGATCAAATCACTGGGCTCACAAGGGTAAAGCCCTCCCTCCTGAACGGCTTGGGTTAAAGGCTCGTCAGATTCCTTGCAAATAGCTTCCAGATAAATTCCTCCATCGGCCTTGTAGAAAGCCGTAGCAATATCGCTAAGTTCTTTGCCATAAAGAAACTCCATTGGAACTACTTCATGTCCTGCAGCCTTCACTTTTTCCACAAAGTTGGCAAGAATCGACGTAATCGGCTCGTAAGTCTTAATGCTAATCAACCCGATTCGTAAAGGACGTTCCAAAGTCGCAGGCTCGATCCAAGGAAGACGTGCACAAGATGGATCTTTGAGCCAGGGTTCAGATTTAGCGATCGACGACACAATCAGCTCGAGATCTCGAACCGAGGTGGCAATAGGACCATCCACGCAGAGAATGCCAGTTACATCTTCGCCCTCTGGCCAATAGCTTTTAATATTATGATAAGGTAGACGACCAGATGACGGCTTGAAGCCAAAACTGCCATTGCAATACGCGGGGGCTCGAATCGAACCGCCAATGTCGGTCGCCATGCCAATCAGCGATCCTCGAAAGGCTACGATGGCACCTGCGCCGCCAGACGAACCTGCTGCAGTGATGTACTTTGAATACGGGTTGCGGGCTGGACCAGTTAGGTTGTTTTGCGTATCGAGAACCATCATGGACTGCGGTACTGTCGTCTTCACATACATGATGGCTCCAAGGTCCTCGAGAACCTCGACAATCATCGACGACTCGGGTTCATCCTTGTGCGCCCAGGCTGCCATGCCAATAGCAGAAGGAACTCCCTTTAGATTATACGAATCTTTGATCGAAATCGGTAGTCCATGCAGCGGTCCGACGGGTTTTCCATGCTCCTTGAAATAAGCATCTTGTTTCTTAGCCGTCTCGTATGCACGCTCAAAAAAGATTTCGGTAAGGCAGTTGATAGCCTGGTGCGCAATCGCAGCACGCTTACAGAAAGCCACCGTGACTGCAAGTGACGTCAATTCGCCTTTGTGCACCTTCTCAAGAAGTCCAACAGCATCATAGTTGCTCGTAATGTCAACTTCCTCAGGAGTCAAAACACCGCACGTTTCAGCAAACTTGGTGAGATTGTCTTGATCTTCGGGAACACTGACGATCCATTCTTTCGGAATTGCTGCAAGGAGTTCCTTCTTCTTTGTAGCGGAAATCGATACGTAGGCTGCCATTGTTACTACTAAATGTAATTGAATGATTGCGAATTACTGCAACTATAGTAAACTATTGCTGATTACTGCATATACACGAGGTTGTGTGGGCCCTCCTGTTACTTATATACGCTTTCTTGATCCCGAGCACCGACTGTCTCCAGTTATCTTGGCTGTACTGAATCCGCTCAGCTAATCGCAATTTTACAGCAATAGACTAGTAACAAAATTAAAATATTAATAAGATCGTCGCTATCAAGTTAAGCTAATTTAATTTTAATTTACATTTGTGGTGAAATAATTACATAATCACATCTTCTCATAACTCTTTGCCATTGGCTCCTTAGTCAATTTGGTCCGTGCTTGTATGGGATCTGTTTTCCAAATTCAGTTCGATAATGCTGAATTAAGAATTGAGCTGGCTATTTTGACCAGTTGATCTTACAAGATTTGCAGTCCATATAAAGGACTTCTAACACTGAATCTACAGGTGCCAAGTGGGTTGGGTAATCGCTATATTGCCCTCCCAGGATCTCACTGATCATCTCCGAACTGGCTTGAACTCTGCTGAGTGAAACGTAAAAATCTCTCCTACCCAATTTTGGTCTAGAAATCAATTAACAATAAATATAGACATTTCTTAAAGATATAAAACTATAAACTTCTGAGGTTACTTTTCTCGCCCTTCAAATACCTCGGAAACTATGCATGCAATACATCCACGTGACTCGGGCTTCTGCGGCCTATCGTTGAATCATATCTTCGTCTTATCGATAAGGAATCTCGGACTGATCTAGTGGATAAAGCAAGTGATTAGATAAGCAGCTCGACAATGCAATCTTTAAATAATTGAGTAGATAAACAAATCCGAGAGGAGTTAAGTTAGTAAAGCAAGATTAACAGATCTAATTTATCATTGAGGCCTAGCTTCAATGGTCGGAAGTCACCGAGTCGATCGATGGCCGGAGGCGCTCCAGCGGCGCTAATTCTCGAAACGTGTAAATATCGACGCATTTCCTGAATGCTTTCAAAATCGTAGCTAATCAGCAAAGAGCCGACATTGTTCCAGTGGTTGAAGAAATGACAGTTGATGCACCACTTTGCATTGAGACAGCTAGGCCGGCTGCATTTCCTCTACCGGCCGGTCGGACTGCGCTGATCATAATTGATATGCAGCGCGACTTCGTCCAGGAGAAAGGCTACGGTGAGATTCAGTGCCCGTCTGCAGAGGTGTTTGCGCAAGTCTCTGGGTTGATTAAGCCATGCCTGGACTCCCTGCGTGCTGCGCGGAAGCTAGGGATGACCATTGTACATACTAGAGAGGGCCACGTTGAAGACCTATCAGACTGTCCGCCTACCAAGACAGATCGGCAGCGCGGGGCCAATAAGCGACATTTTCTTACAATAGGTGAGGAAGGACCCATGGGACGGCTTCTCGTTCGAGGAGCATACGGACATGACATTGTCGACGACCTAACTCCTCGAAAAGATGAGGTCATTCTTGATAAGCCGGGCAAAGGCTCGTTCTTCAACACAGATCTTCATGAGATTCTTGTCGCTCGCGGTGTTACGCATATTTTTTTCTGCGGAGTCACTGCGGAATGTTGCGTTGCATCCACTTTCAGAGAAGCGAACGACCATGGCTTCGAATGCTGTGTTTTGGCAGACTGCATCGGCGGGTTCAATGACTTGATCGTCACAGCCACCAAGGATATGTTTTGCGCGTATGATGGCCTCCTTGGTTATTCCACCACTTCAAAAGATCTTGTCGCGGCTGCTCAAAAAGCTGACACTGGACTTTTAGGAGTCATAGAACCGTTTTGTGCAAATAATTCATATGCTGTTCAGACGTTGCACTCAAAATACGTAGCCGGAACCCAGACTGTCACTAGTATGGTTAATTCTATCATCCAATCCGCAACGGATGGAGTTGAATTATCTGACAAAGAGCAACTGCTGAAAACTGCACTCGTGCTTGATGATGACTCGTCTGTCGATATAGACGGAGTTCGCAATTTGGCTGCTCTATATGGCGTTCCTTTCTACACGACCTCTGAGTTCTCGCCAACGGCGCTTATCATCGAGCAAATGAAATCCCAAGGCGCCTTGTACATGGGCACTACGACATCACCGAAAGACGCATTGTCTGTGGGCTCGTTTGTGCTGACGACTGTTATTACTCCTTCCTCCTCACCTGAGCAATTCGTCTCTGCTTTCACTACGACCAAAAATTCGCTATCTACTTCCGGCATCACATTAAGCTCGCCGACGGCATCCACAATCACAATTCTAGCTCATTCTATCCTCGACGCTAGAATTCTGTGGTCGACGCTTGTTAGACTTCCAGTTGCTTCTGACACCGAGGCCGCGCTGATTCAGCACTATCGAGAACGGCCAATAATTTATGTTGACTATCGAGGTGCCGAAAACGCTGGTGTTCGATACGCGGTCTACAGTAGCTCCGATGTGCCTGAGTCATTCCAGGACACAGTCGACAAGCTCTTTACGTCTGCTAGTAGACTGAAAGGTCGAAAAGTACCTGCTGAGGTCGTGTCCTCGACATTTGCTTCTGCTGCTAAACTCGCTGCTTGTGCTGAGAGCGTCATTACTCTGGAAAAGGCTTCGCCGACCACTACAACAACTTCCGCTATGGATACGATCAAAAACATGCACGCGCTCTCATTGACAACAGCTTTGTTCAATAAAGCCTTCGATTCAGGTATCGAGAGTCCGGATATGCTTGTCGCACCTTTGTCCGATGAAGTCACTACTGCTATCGAAGCCTTGGGGGCTTGCGCAGCGGTTGTCAAAAATGGAATTGTGTTTGTAGCTGCAAAAGGTTATGATGCCAGAGTATTTGATGCCGGAGTAGTAGTCCAGATGTAATTATTTTAATATGTTACATCAGTTCTATGTAAATAGATAAGTAAATTTAATTCAAACAGTATTAAACAATATTAAACAGTGCTGATTATATAAATAAAAAGAATTATGTCACTCATTCTTCATTTCATGACCATTTGATACCGTAGTAATCAATGGACTATTTCCTGATCCAGCCAAAAGTGTAGGCGTACTACTTTCCGACTTGGTCTCCTCCGTTCCAATCACAGAGCCCAGAGTTGACTGAGCTTCCAACCAAGGATGCGAAATCATATGCGTGTTAAAAAACTCAAGACTATCAAGTGGATCAACACTCGATGAAGCATGTTGATCGATTACATGGGATCGCCCGTCGGTTACGAGCGATGTAAAATACAAATCTGTGTCATGTATATGTCCCGTATGAAGAGGCGCCTGAGTAGTTGGAGCAATCGGTGAAGATCCCATAGTACCAGGGGCATGTCCTGTCGCCGTTGCCTGCTGTGTTTGCATTGTATGCGTTAATTGCGCAGCAACATTTGACGAATGCAGAACTGGGCCTTGTGGGGTGGGCAGAATCACTGGATGATGCTCGGTATGAGCTCCTATATCCGAGGACGAACCCTGTCCCGTATCAGACCCAAAATACGAAGGCAAACTTCCGATCGGCGATGTCTGCGGATTCATCATTTGCTGCTGGAACTGCTGCTGTTGCTGCTGCCGTTGAATATGCAACTGTTGCTGCAGCTTTTGCAAATGTTGAAGAGGATGCTGCGTCTGCGGTGTAGGAGGCAACGACGGGATCACTTGCTGCATAGATATCGGAATCTTCCCTATCGTATTGCTCACCTGTTGTACTTTCGGATCACTAGGAGCTGGAACTGAGTTTTTCGTCCGCTGACTACTGCGTTTTCCGAGCTCATGCTTTAGAAGATATTTACACTCTTCGATCCATAAAATTGCATGTTGCAAAAATTCCGCTCCACGAACATTTACCTTCAAAGCCCACTGATATTCGGCCAATTTATCTGAACAGGCTGCCTTTTCGGCTTCAGTTGACGCAATCAAAAACAGTAAAAAACCAAAAGAAGCAATAACCGCGAAATTATTCTTCGACGCCGCATACCAAAAAGTCTGTATGTGGTGTTGCTTTAGATTGCTTGCAAAATCAACCGCAGAGACAAATTCGGCAAATGCGCTTCGATATACTAATCCGTAAATTTCAGATAAGCCCTGACTTTTATTTCGATCAATCCGAGCAAGTGCGCGCAGAATCGGACGGAATAATGCAATTTGTGCTGCATGGTAACCTAGGTGTAAATTCCCACTCGCAGAAAGCTCACCAAGCGTCGTGCTCTCCATCCTGGAACAATCAGGAAGCTGTTCTAGCCAATCCTTCAATCGAATTTGGAGAGGCCGTGCCTTTGCAAGAATTCGACGAATGCGTGTCTCATCATCTTCTGTTCCACTACTATCCACATTGTCTTGCAATTGTTCCTGCGCCAAACTTTTAACATCGCATGCAAATAAATCCGCCATACCCTGTGCAGAATGGAATTCATCCATGATGTCTGACAGAATTAAAGTTAAATTGACAAGCTGTATAAACATGATCTTCCCAGTCTCGCGATTCACGCTGCCATTAGTTTCATCATGAGATGACAATAACAAATCATCCCCCATATCATCATAGTCTCCATTAGGATCAGCTGATGCTCCAGTCGCCAAAATGCCGCCGTCATCATCCGGAAAACTGTCGTCTCCAAGTATTGTCACTGTCCAATTAAGAGCATGAATATTAGATGGCCTTCCAAATGTCAACGCCATCCATTTGTCTTGAATATACAACCCCCAAGCCAGCCGTCTCCGCAACCCGCGCTCCCATGCGGGAATTTGCCAGTTAGTAGGATCCATATGCAAACCGACCTCTTGACCGATTGAAACAACTTCTCCAAGCATTGCCCATGAATGGCTCGGTCTAGTGACCTGATTGCGGAATGTCTGATGTTGCAAAAGTAGAATGCCCGCCTGAACCGTTGATAAAGTCGGTCGGTCGATTTCACGGTATAGATTGATTTGCGCTAACGCTTCCAGAGAAGACTGAGGTGGTCGTGGAAAAGGCACCAGGTCTGCATCATAGGTCCACCAGTTGATTGCAAAAACATATAAGCCTGCAAGCAGAGATGGAGACAGTTCGGAAGGATTACGATAATATTTTTCCAAAAACTCTTCCTTATGAAGTATCGGGAGAACAGGATGAACCTGAATTCCGTTAGTTTAATCGAGATAAGGGGAAAATAGAACTTACAATCCGAAAATAAAGACCAACTAGCTGGCGCCCAAATTTTCCAATGATATCTTGGATTTTGCGTACTTCGACCAAATTCCCTCCGATCGTATCATCACGGCCAGATGGGTTGGGATGACCAGTTCTAAATAGATTTTCACTTTCAAATACAAGAAATGACAAATGACTGCTAGACGACGCAATGTCGCTACCAGGGGAATTCTGGACTTGTCGAATCTGTCTTCGAGTGAAAAAGTCAGGGCCAACAGCTGGAAGAGAAACCCGTCCACGATTATCAAACGCATAATGATCCATCAAAATCGGATCATGTTCAGCTGAAGTTCCAAGATAAGAAATATAACGTCGACAGGACAAGCCAAGTGTGTCCTTTAACAGAGTGTGAGGCATGAAATCATAATCTGGAAACGGGGAGTCTGGAGTGTTGGACGAGTTCAGCTGAGCTGGAGATGTAAGGGAGGTATTATCATTGGAAATCGATGCAGCTGCGGTAGTGGCAGCAGGCGCAGAAGTAGTATTAGGTGTGAGGGTACCTGCTAAAACAGTAGAAGTAGATACGGATGAAGCTGCTTGCGTGGTAACAGCACTACTGCTAGACTTTCGCGACCCAGTTCTTAAAAAAGTAAGCTCTTATAAATCACTGAAAACGAACCGCAAAAAACATACCTAGAACCACGAACTCTCTTGGGTGTTGAAGAGTCTGAAGTGTCGGTTTCAGCACCCAAGTTGAACACACCAGACATGCTTTTGAGCGAGGGCACAGGCTGAGACGCAGGCGAAACCGTCGATACAATTTCAGATTGCGGTTTTCCATCGGTCAATAAATCCTTTGAATCAGACTTATCGATATCTTTTTTATCATCCTTCTCTTTATCACTTGTAGCAGGAACGCTGGTAGGAGTGGCCTGGACACCGATAGTGGTGTCAGACGTGCCGCTACCGCTGTTACTGTTACGACGCTGACGCTTGCGAGGAGCCGGATTTTCCGAGAAGACGCATTCGTAGTTATGAAAACGGCAAAGAAAGCATACCGACTCGTTTTCAGAAAAAACGCAGCGAGACTTTCGACGTCGGCATGAATCACAAGGACGATCGGGACGCTTCAATCCAGTCTTGCTATGAGTAGCTTGCAAGAACATGGGATAGGACGATGCGGAGGGCCAGAGGCAACAGTACGGAGAAATAGGAAGTAGATCAAATTTTGGAGACTCAAGCTCACGACTGAGGAAAACAGTAGTAATTCGCTTGCTGCAGTTGAGAAACACACAGGAAGGGATGAGCGAGTCAACCAAGAGAGCACCCTTGTACAGAACGATCTAAGAGGAGCTGGAGGTCTCTATATGCCGCTAGAGAACGGAGATGAGAAAGGGATGAGCAAAACGTCAAACAAAACCGCTAAGAATTCAAAAACCGAATATAGAACAGCATTAGGCGAGAACAAGAGTATAAAATAGCTGGACAATCGAGAAAATGGCGAGTCCACGCAAGGAGAAAAATAATGAGTGCTCTTCGTCTGTACTCTGGCTGCCACAAGCTATCTCGCACGCAGTCAGTCTCGCTCACGCAGACGTCTCTCGAGCGGGCAAAAACACCAAAATACGCAGGAAAACCTAGTTGCTAAATGCAATTCGACGATACCAAAAAACAGTTTAATTTCAGCTGTTGCACAAAAACTCCACGCTGCCTCGTCCTGAACTTCCACTATACACGTCCTGGATAACCTCCCTGTCTGCCGGAGGAGGAGGCCCACTCGCGGTAGAACTTCCCATGTGGTACACACGTGACTCACATACCTGGTCTAAGCAGAAGCAGTAACCGGAGTTTTCACAGCATATGGGTTTTGTGATGGAAAATAGGCTGTCGAGACTCATTGTGTGGTGGATCTGTGTGGAGGATGATGACTCAGTTAGACGGAGGGCGGGGTGTGTTAGCTTCTTTAGCGTGTGTTGGCGTATTTGGTACAGTCTGACTCGCCTCGCCGAACGGGGCCGGGAAGAGCTATGTGCTTCCGGAGAAAAATAGTCTTACCGGAAAGAAGGCAAGATTTTTGGCGTGGATACGATAGCGGAGAACCTGAGGATAAGCATGAGGACCACGATAAGCGATAAGATTGCACCGTAGTTTGTATGCGGCAAGTAAACGGCTGCATAGTTTTACAAGAAGGTTTATTATGTCCAAAAATACTTAAAACAGTTTTATTGCATCATTCCTATCGGTTTTTGTGTTTTTGGGTTGCGTTTGTTGCGTGTGTTGTGGTAATTCAACAGCAGAACCCTCGACGCTCGGCTATCAATACGTGCCGACTTTGACGTCCGCTATAACTGGTCGATGATCGCTTTCATGATAGCTGTCGTCGAAAAACATCTCCTCCACACGATAACGCTTTGGCTGGATGCCGGCATCGTTGCCGGTCATGATGAAATCAATTCGAGTGAAAGCACTTGTGTCGGTTTCCTCTTTGAATCCTTGAAAGGTAGCATGATTGCCAGACCTGTTCTGAACTGCCGTGAGCTTGAGCAGATCCTCAAAGTAGAAGGAGTCCGACAGGCTGGATTCGAACGCAGTTAGGAACGACGAGTCCAGTGTTTCCATGTCTTCAGCACCGGTAATGATCTTATAACCGCCCGAATCATCTCCAGACGACTGGGAGTTGAAGTCGCCAAATAGCATCACAGGTCCCCAATTCGCAGTCTCATAAGCTCCGCGGTATCGGATCATGGATCCGGCATATTTACGCGCATCGTCCGACTGGTCGTCCCAATGAGTACAGATTGCAGAAAATTGTGTTCCGCTCGCAATGCTCTTGAAACGCCCGACGGTCGCAATTCTGATTGAGCCTGCACCTGGATACTTTGTAGGCGAGGTGTAGTTTGACGCGAGCCAAAAATAGGACCACGAGTCTAATGAGACTGAGTCACTATACGGTGAATTAGATGGGTCGAAGGCGGTTGAGACCAAGTTCGGTCGAAAGATGCAACACTTACGGGTCATAAAAGATGGTCGAGTACTCGCCAGATTGGTTTCCATCGTCGCGTCCAACACCAATCCAGTCATACTGAGGCATCATCCCCGCCAGGTCAACAACCTGACGATGTAAGGCTTCCTGCATGCAGAGAACCTCAGGGCTGAGAAATTCAATGTTGGAAGCAACACCTACACGACGAGTCGACCACGCTTGCTCGGTATAGGTCTCGTACCAGGTTATGTTGTCCGAGTACGGTACATCGCTATCCAAACCTGTGAGTGTGATCGGGACTGAAATCGAATTAGACTTGGAGTCGTATCTCAGATTCCACGACTGAGTGCGGAGAATATCGTCAGTGGCCATAACTGCTTGCGCAGCGCTGACTACGCCGATAGTAATAAGAAGATTCTTCATGTTGCTTAGGCAAGTCGAGGTGGTCTACGGTGAAGCTCAAGCTGAGTTACGTTTGGGTCTACATGATGGAAAGCCTGTGTACTTATATCCTGATTATCTGTATGCAAAATCGCTGCAATTGCTCTCTTATCACGACACAAATGGCATTCCAGGGCCGCGATGGTGATTTCCCCTGAAGAAAATAGACAGCAAGCAGTAATTTCTTACTGCCGAATCCCCCGTAAGTTTAAATAGTAAGAGCACGACATCATTCCAAGCCACTGAACGTGTCCCCTATTCCAGCAGTTTATTGGACCCTTTTCTGTCATAATACTCTTTCCTTTTTTTAATATTGCTGGATGCTTAAGAAATAAAAATTTAAGAATCAGGGTGTCGAAAGAGAGAAGAGTTCAGTTTTCGCTACCGGTTTTGTTATCAAGAAAAGATACTGGTGTGTTTCTGCTTATGCAGGTCCTGCACTATTTTATGCGAAACGGATCGATTCGGGATTAATTAATTTGATTCAACTTGGACCCATAGACCTAATTCTAGTTTTGGAGCTGGTCGGATTGTTATGATCTTAGGTCATTTAGAACTACTGGAATAGCGGGTATAGCTGGAATTGTTGAGAGTCGTTGAAAACTCGGCTAGCCAGATCCTGATCGTTAAAATAATGTTTAATGGCCAACTCTAAATACAAGACCGTTATGTTTGTGTTTGTGCGTACTGATATTCTTCTCTCTGTTAGCTAATCAGCCCACGCTAGCTTCCCAGCAATTCTGGAAGCAGAACAAATATTTCTGGACAATCTTGATTAGGTGTAGCTGAATCTAGTGCTGAAGTGTCTTCCCAATATGTGTGTTAGTTGTCTGGCCCCGACCCTGATGCGGTCTAGGCGAATAAGTCTGTCACGATGAACTAGAGAATACATGAGAGTTTATCAAAGATCTAATCTAGAGCTCGAGTTGATGTCGCGGGGGACTCGACCTCTGGTTTGGCTTGTCAGATAGGGCAAGTTCTCAGTATCAGAACACAACCCAGCTTGACTAAGTAATTGGGAATTGGTGATCTTAGCTCATTTTTTATCCAGAAGTGCGAAACTGCAAAGTGCAAAAGTCAGTTTACAAAGTATACGTACCAAAAATTGCTGTAACAACAGAAAAAAGATTTCAGTTCCATACATTCACTTTATCAAATGACTTGGAGCGATTATATAGTAGTCAACTGAATATTCGAGATTATCAGACTGTCAAAAACAGCTCTATTTCACAGAAATTTTTTGGTGACTTCAATGGGTCTAGATTAACTGGCTGATGATGTTAAATAAGCTGGATCAACAGTTAAAGTCTAAGATCTCAATATTTTGTTTTATGCAAAAATAATTGTCACCATGGAAAATGTCCCTGAAGGAACCCAGAGCAACTTCCCTCTCCCTAGGCACATAAAATCTTGTTTTAAGAAATTTATCACCAATTGAAATCTGTAACCATGAATGTCCTGAGCAAGGGACCCCGCAAAGGAAATCTCGTTTACATCCTCAAATCCATTTTATTTGATATGAGTAATTGTGTCCACTACAGAGGACTTGTTTCTTCTTTTGCTATATGGTGGTATACTATGGTCCCCCACTCATGACTCGTCTGTATTTCTCTCTCATAATGCAGCCGCATGTCCATTGCGAAAGAAGGGTCTCCGAAGCACGATCAAGGGATCAAATAGAACATTCAAAGACTTCTAGCCCAGAAATTCAAGCTGTCTGCCTGTCAGTGATAATCTGATACCAAGTTGGTATAAGTCGTTTTATTAGTACTAAAAAAAGTCATGAGCTCGTTCTACGCTTGGTATAATGCTAGGCTGGCAGCGCGGCCGCTGCTCACCCAATGCGCCAGTACAGGAGTAAGTTTGCGTCGAGCAATGCTGTGAAATGTCGTTATGTGTGTACTGGGTAGAGTGTTCTGACGATGTCGTAAAGTTTTTATTTGGTACAGGAGACTTTCTTGCTCAAATGATGGCGCCCGATCAGGAAACAGAAGGAAGGTACAACTATCTGCGAACTGTTCGCATGACCTTTCACGGTGCGTGCGTATTTGCTCCGGTTGTCTCCAAATGGTACGTCTTGATTGGCACACGTATAAACATGCCTGGAAAACCAACTTTGGAGGCAATGGCTCGCATGGCTGCAGATCAACTGGTATGGGCACCGGTCGGAATTGCGTCGTTCTATGTCAGCATGGGCGTGCTCCAGCTTCATTCATGGAACCAGATAAAGCAAGAGCTTCAAGAAAAATGGTACCCTACAATGGTCGGTAATTATATGGTCTGGCCTGCTGTGCAGGTTCTGAACTTTCGCTTGATCCCGTTGCAGTATCGGCTCATGTTTGTCAACGTCGTGTCGATTGCTTGGAACACATTTCTGTCGTGGTTTAGCAGTACCGATATCGAAGCCTCGACGGCTGCCATTGAATCGACCGAACATAAGATTGAACACAAGATTGAGGACAATTTAAAAAAGACGTAAACTAGCTAGTTATACAGGACATAGACTATTAGGATATTACTCAGCTGGACACTGCATATATCATGTATGAATAATGTATTATAGATCTGGAATCATACGCCTACAGTTGTAATACACCTCATCTCCTAGCACTCTCTACTCTCCAGATGACTTAAATAGTCATACCAGCCTTCATTACTTTCTTAATCATCTCTGTTGCAAAAGGAGATTCCTACAACGACAGTCAATAATCGGTAAACATACAAGTTCAAACATGGATGCGTGCAGTTGTTCAGAGTAGCGATTCATTGGTAATCCCCATGCAAATGTAAGAAGGTGGTTGTGCATTGATTATGTCATCATTCTGCACGCATATCCATAATAATTGAGCGATTTACTTACTCTGGAGTTCTGGTTTCCTAATTTCCCGACCTTTTTCTCTCCAAAAACATATAAAACTATTCCGTTGAAGAGAAATGCCCGCAATTTTTGTGTGTGCGCTCAAATAGTGCGACACTTATGCCGCTCCCGTCGCTGCGTCAGTGCCCATTTCAAGATCACTATTCGGTTGGTCTTTCCGCAGCTGGTCACTTGTCTAGCAAACTTCCACAACTCTCACAACATCGTCATCCTCATCTTCATCCGCTTCTCGTTTCTATCGCCGTTGCTGCTTCTGCTGCTACCTTTACCTTGACTACGATTTCCAGAACTGCTGTTGCACTTAAGAGCCTTTTTGCATTTCGTGTCCGCTTTGATTCGCATGGCTCAGAACTTCTTTCTCAGTTGAACTGTTCTTCGATTCAGCTTCTGCTCGCTCCTTCCCCCAGTATTTCATACTGACAGCCGTCTGACCTGGCACCAGCGACGGAATTACCTGATCGTCTACCTGGCTATCGCTTGCTTATTTATTTTTCTGTTTTGATCTCCAGTATTGGTTTCTTATGTAAGTTGCTCCCCACCTATGACTCTCCTCCTATCATAAAGATCTCTCGGGTCCCTAGCTCTAGCCAGGGTCGTTTCTCCGCATCCTCGGTCTCTATCGCCGTGGCGGCAAGATCTTTCAGAGTTTACACTGGGCATCTTTATTAGTCTACCTTGAACTTTTTTCTTCTTTTTGTCTGAAACATATTATTTGTTTCCATTCTGCATCGGATCGGTGTTCGACGTCTAGATCGCGGCTGTAGGGTATCTAAAGTGGCATGCCAAAGTATTTTTTACTCTTCATTCATTGGATACCACTTGTGACCTCGACCTTTTAGATTACCGAGTTCGAAATTGCTCTCCGCAGCCCGTGTTTTTTTTTTCAATACTAACTTTTCTTGCCAAGATTATTTTGAGTCTGTCACTCGTTTTATATCTCGAGACTCAAGAAATTGTTCGCAAGTGTCTAAAAACAATTTTGATCTTTGATTTCTTGCCTTCCAGTTATTTCTAAATTACTCCATTCTGGTAGGTAACATTATTTTTTTCTTCGGTATTTTCTTGTTAACAATTATTCGTCTAGATACTATGGGAAACAACACCTCCAAATCTAAAGACGGCATCCAGTCGTATCCTTCATTCTCCCGCTCAGACACTCAAGGATCTACTAAATCTATTCGGTCATTACGATCGAAAATTAACGCAAATATCAATGCTGCTGATGGAACTTCCAAATTATCCACGAGTGATAATACCCCTTCTCCTGTCATAAGCAAATCACACACACAGTCAAGCTCCGATAGCGGAGCACTAACTTCAACTACACCAATAGACAATGCGCTTCTTCCTCCTTCATTGCAAGTTCACGTCCCAAAAGAGCCCATTTTGATTCGGAGATCGACGGATGAATCGGCCGTACCAAGTGCAACCTCCGAAAACACATTGTCAGCTTCGGCGGAAGATGGCTTATTATCTCCGGAAAACGGAAAAAAATCTCTCCATCAGCGACGGTCAAGCTCCAGTATATCAGAGATCAATGTATCTGCCGCTAATGGTGACAATCTGTCATCTGGCGTCTCGAGTATGTCTCTTCGATCTCCGGCTTCTTTCATGTCATCTTCCTCTCCGGGTCATAGTAATTCCGGATCTGACATCACGCCCACGCTTGAGATAGACGAAATTATCCAACGTTTACTTGATGTTGGCTATGCTGGCAAAGTCACGAAGAGTGTTTGTCTTAAGAATGCAGAGATCCAGGTAATTTGTCGTGCTGCGCGCGAGATTTTCCTATCACAACCAACCCTGATTGAGCTCTCGCCGCCTGTTAAGATAGTTGGAGATATCCATGGCCAATACGGCGACTTAATTAGATTGTTTGAGATGTGCGGGTTCCCGCCGTCTTCCAACTATCTGTTTTTGGGCGATTATGTTGATCGAGGCAAACAAGGGCTAGAAACCATTCTATTACTTTTAGCCTACAAAATCAAATACCCAGAAAACTTTTTTCTTCTCCGCGGGAATCACGAGTGTGCGAATGTAACGCGTGTGTATGGATTTTATGACGAATGCAAGCGGCGATGCGGTATCAAAGTATGGAAAACTTTTGTGGACTGTTTTAATACATTGCCAATAGCTGCAATTGTTGCGTCCAAGATATTCTGTGTACATGGAGGGTTGTCGCCCGTTTTAAATTCAATGGACGAGATTCGAGGAATTGTAAGACCTACAGATGTTCCTGATTACGGGTTATTAAACGATTTACTGTGGTCAGATCCCACTGACACTCCAAATGAGTGGGAGGATAATGAGCGTGGAGTATCGTACTGTTTTGGCAAGTCTGCAATTAACAAGTTTCTGAGTAAATTCGAATTCGATTTAGTGTGCCGGGCACATATGGTTGTTGAGGATGGTTATGAATTTTTTAACGAGCGGACCTTGGTGACCGTATTTTCTGCACCGAATTACTGTGGAGAATTCGATAACTGGGGTGCTGTGATGTCTGTTTCCGAGGAGCTGCTGTGCAGTTTCGAGCTGCTCAAACCTTTGGATTCGGTTGCATTGAAGCAAGAAATGCGTCGGGGCCGGTATGAAAGGAAGAACGGAATGCATTCAAGTCCGCCAGCATCGCAGGTTCCGCAGAGCTTCTAATTAGACTCGCAGTATCATAACAGACATTCAAACTTCAGTTCTGGATTCAGTCATGTTTCTCCATTTTTTCCTGTGTGTTATTTTCATATTAGGATCTTTTTCAATGAGCAGATCTATAAATATTTGACTGGCTATGAGTCGGATGAGATTACAATAATATTATATCGAAAAGATAGGTTTTTTTGTGTGTAATGTGTTTCATGTATTTGCGTCAAAGTTATTTTTGAATCTCGGGTAAATTTGGAATTAGGAAAATTAGTCGAGGGTGCGTTAATTCAATTATGCTTTTTTTGTTTGTTCATGTGATTATTCTTGGTCATCTGTGTATGTTTTTCTATTGTTTTATAGCCCAAGGGAATTCTCGAATTGAATACTAAGAAGTAGATAAGTAAACGAGAAAATTAATCTGACGTGAAACTGGAATTGCATGTAGAGGTAGATTTGAAGCAGAGGCCGAGTGGGTTACTTGGAAAGGAAATACCGCGCTTACGTAATCTCAAGTGGTTTCGCAAAGGAATAAAATTTAATATATAATTATACAAGATGAATTTATTCAGGAGTCCAGTTCAGCATCTAGATCTACACCAAAATCTTCTAACTTTTCGCCATCCTGAGATTCCCACTTGTCTTTATTCCAGTGCGATAACGGGCGTATTTCATCCTCGTCGGAGTAGTTTGAGTCTGAACCTGAGCGTGAGGAAGTGGAAGAGCTAGGAGGAGGATGAGGTTTTCGTCGACGAGTTGGAACGCTAGAAGAGTCAGATGGTCTATAAGGGCTGAAAACCGCCATTTTGACTTGATCCGGATCAGGAGGGGGCCAGACAGAATCTCTTGAATCCTCGTCGACGAGGAAATGTATGCCGTCACCGTCTGGAGTAGAGAACGGAATACACCAGAACCAGCAGGGACCCAAGGCTGCTTGAAGATTGTCGAGAGGACTGCCCAGATCAAACGGAAAATCAATTTCGGTCTTGCTAAGTCTGCCCTGGCGGTACTGGCTCTCTGCTCGTTCTTTTTCCCAGGTCTCAATGAGTGTGATGTTGAGACATAAGTCCCAGATTGAGCGGACCCAAAGGATAAAGATGCTGAACGCCAATAGCAGCGTAGTTGGTGTGAAGATTATCAGCGTGGTCAACTCAAATTTACTGATCGTGGAGTCCAGCATGGGTTGGTGTCTCGAACTCCAGAGTTCGGAGCTGATTCCACACAGCTCAACAAAATATACACACAGCCCCCATGTTGCGCAAGTCAAAAATCGTACAAAATGCAGTAAGTTTCGGTGTCCGACGCAATTGTTTGTCCAGGGACAATGATGATCCATTCGCAGCACACATTGATTGCAAATCCGGCAATGGTGGCTCCTTGGTGGTCGCTTCGAGTTGCACTTTTTGCAGAACGTGCATAATCTCGCTATAGACTCGTCTGGCTCAAAATTTTTTGGGGGTCTCCCTGGATTTACAAGTACAGCCAATGTGTAGGTGATTATTATCGAAATCAGCCGGATCCGGTGCCATTTCAAATGTTCCTCATCGACGCGGTTCCGCAGCAGAATAACATCTCCACCAATGCCGAGAACGCTGATTAACACACTTGGAACAAAAACACCAAGAAACCGCCATTTTAATTGCTTTACCATTATGTTTGGACTGCCTGTTGCCGACCTTGAACAGTGGACGACAAAAAACGATATTGTTATAGTTTGCACGTTCACGCGAAGTTGCTCTCTAATAAACTGTACGTTCGTGAGCCGTCCGATTATGTCTGAGCTCAATCAATTATACCTTCTAGTCGATAGAATAAAGTTACTGATTTGTTTGATATGAATTATACATGCGTAAAATAAATTTTCAATTTACATATGTTCACTAACTTATTTAATTATACGCTGTAAAATCATCCAAATTACAAGGAAGGGGTATCGGCATAGAGTGCGGACCTACACAGTTAGATTTCGGCGAAAGCAAAACAACTCCAAGTCAAATAAAACTCACGTATCTGAATAACGATCACCCGAAACTTTCGCAGCATCGACAAATTTGCGAATCGCTACTTTTTCTTCTTCAGTAAGTATGATCGTAGCAGCACCGGCGTTTTCAACCAGTCGTTCAATCTTGGTAGTTCCTGGAATCGGCACATAACCTTGGGATATGATCCAGGCTAGAGTCAATTGACCTGGCGTGACACCCTTAGAGTCTGCGATCTGCTTGATCCCGTCAACAAGGGCGAGATTCTTTGGAAAATTCTCCGCTGAAAACCGTGGGTTTGTCAGGCGCCAGTCATCAGGCGCGAAGTCCGATAGCTTCGTGACTGTACCGGTTAGCATGCCTCTACTAAGAGGTGAGTAGGCAACAACGCCGACGCCGAGTTCTTTGCAGGCATCAAAAAGACCATTTTGCTCAGCTTCGACGGAAAACGGAGAGTACTCGATCTGCACAGCAGTAACCGGATGGATTTTGCAGGCGCGACGAAGGGTATCGGCAGAACATTCGGACAGCCCGATATACTTGATCTTGCCTTCCTGAACAAACCCAGCCAAAGTCTGCATCACTGTCTCAATAGGTACCTTGGGATCCATACGGTGTTGGTAAAAAAGATCAATTGAATCTACACCGAGACGAGCAAGTGACTCCTCGAGAGAGACTTTGATATATTCAGGAGACGAATCTAGCCCGCCGAGCTTCATATTGAACCCAAATTTGGAGCACAGAAACACTTGATCTCGCTTCCCACTCTTCTTGAACCATCGGCCAATTACTTCTTCATTATCGTTATATACTCTCGCCGTATCGAGAAATGTGATTCCAAGCTCGACGAGTTTGTCAAAAATAGCAAATGCCTCTGTGTCACCAAGGTGTGATCCGTAGAAGGCAGATACACCCTGCCCAACTTTGTTAGCCACATCCGCCCAAGCACGATATGGACTTGCTCACCATGGCACCGTATCCAAGAACTGTTACTTCTGGACCATTGGCTCCAAGTTTAGTAGTAGGTAATGGCATAGTGCAATTGATATTCGAAGAATGATATGTATCGTCAATTAGTAGGTTGAAAAAATACAAGACTACGACGGCATCAACATCTCCAGGAGGATATTTAACTGTTGGGACAACGGAAATAAGATTCTACCAACTTATTTCCATCCCCGAGTATACACGGATATAAATTAAACCAAGTCGGTTACCTATTATTACTATGATAATAACTTCTCGCCATTTACAAAATAGTCATGCATCTGTTTGGCTGCCGCTGCTGGTATCCCGTGGATAAGATTTACGGGTGCGACTCGACTTGACTCTTCCACGACTACAACGGCTTCTGACTCAGGTCGGTAGTTCCAAATGAACGACCAATTTCCTCTCTCTGTCAACGATTCACTCAGAAAATACCGGTACTGGACCACGGAAAGCCCAGACAACACATACGATGTATGATAAAAATCGGATTTCCTAATGTCTAGAAGTTAGAATATGCAGCTCTATTCCTATGCGTGACAACATTCGTCTATCCACCTACATGTTTGGTTTGTCGCGCAGACCGCCATTCGTATCTTGACAACAAAAGAGTATATATTTTTGCAGATCCGCTTTACTCCATATTGATTGCCCATAAGGAACATTGAGAATGCCTTCCACTATGCCCCAGCAGGCGCCGACCCACCAGCTATAGCATCCATCGACTAGTTTGTTTGTCCTGCCTGCGAGTCCACCCTCTGGCGCGAATTGTAGTGTTGACAGCCACCGGACAAAAGAGTCGAGATCTATCCATTTGGTAACCTCTCTACGCGGATCACCCAGAATACAGAGCGAAGCCAGTGCGCAGAACGCGTAACCTCCATGAGCCTCCGAGCCCGGCGAGCCTGCAAACCCACCTTCGTACGTTTGACACGATAATATCCAGTCCACGCAGCCTTCTACAAGCTCGTCGGTCAGGATCCCCAATATTGCGGCTGTACTTAGAGCACAATACGTAGCGCGGACATCAAGTTCGCCTCCATGATGCATTCGAAATCCACCACTTGGATCCTTCATAGCCAGCATCCATTTTAAGATGCCTGCCCGATCGATCTGGCTCCAACCTCTCTCGTCTCCACCTATCGCAAGAGCGTTGATTCCCGCATAAGTCGGAGCCAGATGTGCCATCTGACCAAACCCACCACCCAGTCCACCTTCCTCTCGTTTCCAAGAAGACTTGAACGACAGCACAGACCTGTTTACGCGATCGGCCGATGAGATGGCCCATCCGGTGAATTCGTCTCCATATCCCTCGACAAACGCAGAAATATCCAACATGGCTTGACATTGCAGTTCCCAGTATAACAACCAAGCTCTCGAGGCGTCAAGTTTCACAAAAGCCTCTGGCAGCCGAGGCAGATCACTCAGTAATCGCAGATATCGCAAATGCTTTTCTCTCGTCAACACAGCTAATTCTCCGTCTAGTATCATTTCCTTGCAAATCTTTGCAGTCGCAGCTTGTTTCACCGATGTATCGGTTACCAGGGTATCATCTAGCTCCGGATAGCTATTGTGGACCTTGTTTGACTCTGTGACAATCATGATATCTATTGATTTCTGTCCTATTAGTCGTCGTCGTCGTCGTGGTTCCTGCTCGTTTCTTCGTCTGATCCTACTCGACATTGGAAACAAGACTTTCTTCATCGTCGCCACCCTGCCTAACTTTCTTGGACTTCTCGTGCAAGCCACTGTTATTGTTGTTGCTGTATTGTCGTGGGCTGAGTACAGCAAATACTGGCCCCAATTCAAACTCCCGGCAGGCAAGCCGCTTTTAAAACTATATGCAAATGACAAAGGAGGACTAAGTTCTCTATAACTTCTATGCTATTTATCGATATATAATAATAAACGTGTAACGATAACAACAGTAACAACAACACAATCTCGAATGAATGAAAACAATTTTAGTCAATACAGTCAATACAGTCAATACAGTCAAGCCCACTCCTCGATCTAGATCAGTAATATGACCAATATTAGAAAATAAATCCAATTTTGAAACTAGCCCAAACATATACAATAAAAATCGTAGCAATAAATCGAATACCTCGATATCACGTATCAAATCAAATCAAATCAAATCTCACATTTCAAAACTAAATGATTAGCTTTCACAAAGATTAATCTTGCTTGGTATGGAGGTTCATATTCAATAAAAGCACATAACATCTGAAACGCAACACCCAGAAACAAACACTTTTATGGTCTAAAACTTAATCATCGTAATATTCATCATCTGAATCCTCAACTAATTGCTCAAAATTCACTTTGTACCGTAGAATAGCACCGATTCCACCGAATCCACGAACAAACTGTGCGCCTTCAGATGACTTGTCGGTAATGAACTCAAGCGCTGCACCGAACTCTTTATAGCTTTCTGCGAGCCATTCGATAAATGGCTTATCCTCCAAAACTTCCATCTCTTGACCGGTACCTGGATCAAGAAATTTCTCACGTGAAGCAGCTTCCTGTGCCTTGGAGAGATTGAGAATGACATTTTCTCCAGTAGACTTCTTTAACGTGTATCGAATAACGTCCAAATTCTCATAGACAATGACAGTTTCACATGCACCAAGATCAAGTGCCTTTAACGTGTCTTCAACGCCGTAGCAATACTTTCCTGTATCCTGAGCGATTTCATCAAAATACGACAGAATTAGCTTCTTCTCCTGAATGAATTTCACGTTGGAAAGTGCTTCCGCCGAAAGCTCGATGGCCTGGTTAAAACCGTTCTCTCCTCCATACGACACATCGACAATTTTAATAATCTTTGCCTGAAGTCGCCCATCAAGCATATCTGACTGAGAAAGTTCAGTTTTGAAATCAGCAGATCCTGCAAGAATTAAACCTGTAACATTAACCTTGTCGTTTGTGATAAAATTTTGCACTGCGGTCTCAGCAACTTTACGGACGTAGTTGTGACGCTTTTCATCACGTAGACGTGAGAAACGCAAAGCGGACTGACCACCACGACCGTGCTTCTTCGGTAAATCAACAGTGAATTTGTGAAGCACCTCACGAGTATTTCCTGAAAGTGTGCCAAAAAGAGTTCCGTTACCATCCATAACAATGAATCCAAACTTGGAATTGGATTCAAGGAGCTCGGACAGAGCCTCCGTGTGGAACTTGTTATCACACAGATACAGTGAAGTGTTGATAGGCTTGAACGGTTCGAAATCGATATTGAGCTTACGTTCTTTTCCTTCAGGGGTGATGATTTCACCACAGTAAATGACAAGCCCATTAGGAGGAACCCGGTTATAAAGCTTGAGACGTTGCTGGGTCGATGTGATAGCACTTAAAACTGAAAGACGATTTACTCGAGATTTGATGTTGGAGGCGGTACCCTGCAAGCAATTATTAGCAAAACACGATTTTCAGGACGAAACCCCCTGAAATTAGACTAACTAACATATTCATCTGCAAGCATCTTAGCAATACGAGGAATCTGATCTTTCGGTGCTAGTTGGAGTGTTAATTGTGATTGATGCTAAAAGCAAAAACGACAGTGTCACTTACGAATAATCAAGGAAATCATAGAAGTACCATTTCCTCGAGCCTGCTCAAGACTAAAAAGGTTAATATAAATATTAATTACACGTCTGTAATGCACGTATAAAAATCATCTTCATTACCTCTTGATCAATCTAGAAAGAGTAATTAGCTTGTGGCGAAACCTGCGGACAAAAAACTACATACTTCTTCACCTTCCAGATCTCGATGTTCTTCTCTGCATCGGTTTCTGTAACTGCCGGAGCCATGTTCACGTAAAATATTCAAAGATGGTATAAAAAAGATGGCAATTGTCGGTGGATTCACAAGCACACCAAACAAAAAAAAAATATCAGTAAAAATGCCCTGTTTACTGCTTTCAAAGAATACCAATCAAGGCACAGCAAACTCGGTATTCGATTCTGTACACGCAAAGTTGACACTTCGCTCCAAATAAGTCTTTGTCACGAAATACAATAAAGAATACAAAAGCGCAGAGTGAATTTGACTGAGCACTTCACAGAAGTGGCAAAGGGAAGATCTGATGAGGTTGGAAGGTAAAAGGTGAAAATTGCTATTCATAAATAATTTATCTTTATGGGTTTAAATGTACCAGTTTCCGCATTTATGCATATAGTTCTACGTCATTTTCAGAATGAACCCAAAATGTATAGTTTATATTTCTATGTACAAAGAAATTTGTTTCGTTAAAAAATCGATCGGTAAATCAATTGAATGTGATTAAATGAAATCAAGATAGGCCTTGCTCTGTTTTGATATAGCATCAAATAAACTCAAGAAAGATAAGAGAAACGCAGTTAATCTATCAGATGTACTTCACTGATCAAATCTTTTATTTCAAATTCCTGTCCTCGCTTGAAGAGCTCTAACATTGTCCGTCTGCGCAAGGCTTTTTCGCGAGCATAACCTTCGGTCACCTCTCGAGGATCTGAATTGTAAAATTTCTGCAAAGCGGCTACAAGGAACTGAGCGTCTGCTGGTGTAACACTCATATCTGGCTCCACAGTACCGTTAAGAAGAACAATCTCGCGCTTTTCAGCAAGTTCTGAGTGGAAAATCAACGTAGTATGAGGACGGGCAAAATCTGTGTGGAGCTTATACTCCAAGAGAGAAGTCAATATGCAGTGTGTGGTATCTCTTTCAGGGAACGACCACTGAACAAATTGGATTTCTGAAGCGCCGTCCGGATTCTCAATAACATCGGCCGAGGCACCTGTATCTCTTGGAAGAGGGAGAATAAACATAGGATACTGCTGAGCAACTGAGCGAATTCGATTGAAAGTTTCCGCGCTGAGAACAGCACACAGCGAGTTTGGATCGCGTGCATGGCGTGCCCTCCAAATCAATTCTATCTCCTGCAGTGAGTCGTGCATAGCCAGCTTGTCAACATCAACATAAGACGATAATGTCCGAATTGCCTTTTCCTTTGGAACTTTTGGGATTTGGGCTGCAGAGCCGTGCAGGCCGGTCACTACGGATTGGGACGGTGACGGCTGGGATAAGTTCAGACTAATATTGGAGAGTGCAGCACGTTCATCCTCTCGTAATTTGTTGATTTCAGCTTTGTAGTGCTCGCGTAGATCTTCGATTGACGAAGTTCCAGTCCTAGTTATGTATTGGTAAACAAAAGCGTACGATTGGAGGGCACAATACGTACTTTTTCATTTTCTCCTCAAGCTTGTCCTTATATTTCTGAATAATATCGTCTTTACTCTGCGGACGCTGTGTCGCGTAGAAACGAGCAGCGGTAGAAGCTGAGCATTCAATTGATCGTCTTGCAGACCGCTGAATCGACGGCTTAACCAAACCTATTTTAAAAAAATTCCGAATCATGTCTTCGTTCAGATGGGTCTACCCCCAACTAATATCTCTCTAGATTTCCTGTCCGCAAGACACAATTACAAAATGTAGTTTCTAAATTCTGATGTCGGTCAGTCCTGGACAAGCTAAGCTCGCTTACATATGCGGCGCAGTGGCATTTGTACCATGATTCAATGTAGTTTCACTACCGTTTTGGTGTCTGTCTATTCATTCACTGTGCTGAGTTATGTGTTTTATACTGCGTGCGAACACCGATAAACTCGTAGATGGATACTTCACTTGATCGTACACAATCAGTGTCTACATGTAATTAGACTGCTGACTCTTTAACCATGTACTCTCAAACATGCACTCTCAACTATCCCTTCCGGATCCGACCCGGCAACTCACACGGTCGGCTGCGCGGACAAGCTCATCCATCGGGCGGACGGTAGACGTGCGGCGCCCCGCGATTGCTGTTCTGGATTACTTTGCACCCACCCAGCACGGGTTATATACCCGCTGATCGCACACCGCGTCTGACACCGACAGCTGCAAGACTAAGTTCAAGCACATATCCGCACATGCCATAACAGGCTAACCACTAACCCGGATCTATTCTAGCTGCGATGGCCTACCTGTTCGGGGGTCGCAGGAAAACCTTATTGTGACCGAGGAGGAACTCTAACAGCGCGGGCCGGGCTCCTGGCACTCGGGGCGGGCTTTCAGCCAGCCCAGCTTCAGCCGACCTGGACCTGCTTGGACGGAGGTTGCAGGCTGTCTGCCACGCAGGCCGCCAGGGCAGGACCGACGTCGCACAGTTTGAGTGTCGCTCACACTCAAGCACACACCCACACTCAAACACTAGAAATCGGCACCCACTCAATTTTACTACTCTTCTTGCTATTTTCCCTTTCTTCACCGCAAAGGTCGCGTTCATCAGCAGAACACCTCTCCACTCTCACTTTTGTGTCGTTTTTTCTTCCAAAATTTCCCTTCTCTATTATATATTCAAAGATGCCGTCGGTATCGGCGCACCTCGCCGGAACCGCAGCATCTTGCAGTTCGAGCACAACTGCCAGCAGTAGTGCTGGCTCTTCTGCATCCTCGAACAATCTCTCTCACCCTCCAGCACAGCGGCACGCTCCGGCTCGACCGGCCCTACGTCCTATCCTGCCCAAACCGCCTGCGATCGCTCCTGCTCCTCCTCAGGCTGTCAAGCTCACCGGAAACGCTCATCAGACTCCCGGTTTTGCGTCCGTATCGTCCTTGACCGCTACCTCGCTTTCTCCGCTGGGCTCTCGCGTGCTGGGCTCCGTCGCATCCTCCATCTTTGCCGGCTCGACAACCATCTCGCTTCCTCCAAGGCCATCGGCTTCGCGATCAAAGGCCAAGAAGCGTGCTTCTCCCGATCGTCTTGTTTCGGCCTCTTCTCCCGGGCTCCAGCCAGCTCTTGCCAGCACAAGTCTCACTCTCAACTCTGCCGACCAGTCTTCCTCGGCTTCACAAGCTGCTGCTTTGAAAAAGCGTCGCAGAGCTAAACGTAAGTCTGATTTCTATTTATTTGATGTTCACCCTTCTGTAAGATTTGCGAATTTTTTGGGACTTTTCTGCTGCTGTTCGTTCCTGTGCCGGTTACCCATTCTGTCAGGAAATCTGGCTTATCACTTTTCTGAAACTCTTTTCCAACACACCAATACCCTCTGTCTATTATTACTCTGCTCCCAATTGCATTGCAGATTCTTGCAATTTTTGAAATTGTCAGATTCTGCTTGTTCTCCTGATGCATGGAGTCTACTTGAAGTGTCATTTGATTTCCAGAGATCGGCAGAAATCTTTGCACTGCATCAAATGCTAGTCTACGTCTCAAGGAAAAAAGAGTTCCTGATTACTACCAATTCAGTCATATTATTTCGATTTCAGATCAATCGCCTGTTCTCTCTTGTTGGGTTTTCTGTCTGTTGATAATTTTCCTTTGGGCCACACGATCGATTTTGGACTCGTTTTCCTCTGCCGGTAGCCGGTAACCGGTCGCAGGAAATGGATGCTCGTTGTTGACGTTGGCCTGCGAGCCCCACTACCCACCCACCTGTCCATACAACTTTTGTGTTGACATGTTGTCATGACTAAATATAAAATTTTCATGACTCTTCAAGTCTGATTATTTTATTATATCATATCTGAAATTGTTTGATTTGTTATTTTAATGGCTTATCCCTTTACATTTTTGCAGGTTTATACTGTCATTGCTGTGATGAGCTTTTGTCAGCGTGTCGGTTTGTATCCCTCGGCAAATAAGCCTCCCCGGGATCCGAAATATCCTTAGTCACATTACCCACTTTGATTATTAGGGAGACGTGTTCGCCTGCAGTTATTTTTCCGAGCTATTTTTGTGCTTTATATCAAGGAATCCTGTTTAATACCAGTGTTAAAGTCTCACTTTTTCCCCCCCTTTCTTTATTCCTTATAATTTTGGTGAATGTTTATTATGTTGACAGTTGCGCTAACCTTTTTGATGTAGCTCTTGGTGCTTCCACAGACTCCTCAACCACTTCATCCCCTTCCTCCGCCAGTACAACCGTATTAACCGGCTCGCGCGGTTCGACTACCTCAGCCGCACAATACCCTTCGTCCAACCTATCGACTCCTTCTCTACCAAGTATACCCTCTACGCTTCGGAAAGCAGCAGGCTCAAATTCAGCTTCAGTTTCGTTGACATCTGTAAAGCCTTTACCTTCTAAACCGACTGTTCCTGTCTCTGGCCGAACAGTCACGCCTTCCGAGTTGGCTTCACTGGATCTCAACGTTCTCTCACCCGATACTTTCGCCTCTCCAACATCTACCTCATCCTCCTCGCTATGGTGGCCTTCGAATTCTTCTGCGCCCTATCTGTCGGCATCGTCTATATTTGACGTTAATGAAACTGCTCCATCTTCTGCCAACACGTCCTCACTATCCGCCTCGGCATCAGCTGCAGTCCGTCGTCGATTTGATCGATCAATGTCTACATCGTCTTCGATTACATCGTCTTCATCGTCATATTTCTCAGACTCTACAGTTAGTACTGGTATTTCCAGTATTCTAAGTGATGAGCTCTCGTCTGATGTGTCGAAGCGAGCCGATTCTGAGATATCAGATATGATCCACCGTCTTATTTCTGGTGATGGATTAGATTATGAGCCCAAGAGTATGGCCGTTCGTCGGAATAGTCATGGAAGTGTTGATGATGATGAGGACGATATGTTATTTGCTACGGAAGTTGATACGAGCAGTGTCCGACAGATTCGTGCGAATAATGAAGATTACTTGGCGTCTAGAAGAAGTCTATTAACTAGTTCTGTACTTAACTTGCCAAAGACATTGTCAAAGTTGGATTCGCCATCGGTGCTTTCGTCATCGTCACCGGAGCAATCTACGAGCGTATCTAGTGATGCATCGCCTGCCTCTACCCATACGTTTAATTCATCTGGGACACCGAACACTATTATAACTACCAGTTCCGTGTCGCCTATTCGAGCGAAGCGAGCCGGTAGTCATTCGTCCGAACCCGCATCCATCACGATCCCCGCAGAGAAAAATTCGTATGAAGAGGATTTTGAGGCTGAGTTTATGCGGAATCGTGAGATGCTTGTTCGTAAAGGAATGACATTTTCAAAGACGAGTAGTTATCGACTTGGAGATAGCCATTCTCGAATCATGAATGACAGTCAAACTGCGATGCGTTTCGAGAAACACGCTGCGAATGCCTACAAAAGTTTAGCTTCAAATCCAAGATTGTCTGCACAATTATTAGAAGCATCGCTTGGTCAGGGATCTAGGTTTGAGATCCATGATTCAGGGGTCATGTTGTCGCCAGACATGTCATCAGATACATCTGGAGGTGCAACACCTTCTGGTAATCGCATACTTGATGCAGACGAAGATGATGAAGATGAAGTGGTGTCCGGAATACGATTGCATGAGCAATTGGGAGCTATGGAAATGGATATTGATGCGGATATAGATATCGATATCGATATAGATGGCAATACGGAGCTGTTTGCCGGGTTGGACACTGTTTATCCTACTACTATTGATGAAGATCCGTTTACGTTTTTGGAGGTCGGAGGGAATGAAATTGTTGAAAGTGCGGTTGGATGGTGATAATAAAGATATAATTGATACAAGATACAATCACATTGAAATATGCTATTGATCATTAATATATACCACGGCTAAAATGTTGCTAGGATTATAAAAAATTTTGTTTTCGATTTAGATGACAGCTACAGAGGCAGCATGGTTTTCTTATGTATCACACCAGCTCACTATTTTGTTATTTGAGGTTTGTCTTGGTGTGTTGTTTTGTTTGGTATCATGTTTCGAGATCAGGAGGGAGATTTTTTGTGCTTGTAAATTGTGTTAAACCAAGGGGTAAAGGAATAATAATATATTTTATTTACATATATATCAGAGTTAATCTGTCCAAATAGTGGATGTCTGAGATAAGCTGGACGAAGATAGAACTTGCTTTCTGTGACTAATTGATTGAGATAGCTGGAACCTAAACAGCTTATAATCATTCTTCAAGTCCTGTCCTGATTTCAAGGTCAATTTTGCTTGTTCAGATTCGGATGCAACATGTCTGAAATGGACAAAATATGCTTTCATGGACTCAGAGAGTTGGATAAGCTCAGAGTAAGACGTTGTTTGGTTGATAAAATATCTTGATATGACGTGGAGCGTTGCGAAGCTAGGCTTAATTTGTGAGTCTGTTTGCACGGCAGAAGGAGGAATTTCAACGGCTGGATGATGAGCTTTGAGCCAACTCATAATACCCATTGAGTCGAGAGGATAGACACCATAAATATTTGTGTAAGTGGAGACGATTTGCTCCATTGGAACCGCTTGTTTGATCAATAATCGTAGATAATCAGTTGCAAAATAGGTATCCATAGGAAACCCAATCTCATTCATTTTTTGCAAAACCAATTTTATCTCAGTTAAGTCGAGATTCTCGGCTTGGAGAAAGGAGTGAAAGAGAAGCTTATACGAGCGATAAAAATCTGCCGGCTGCTGGTGAAATCGGGAGATATCAATAATCCTTCTTGTAAGACCTGGGTCGATTTTCGATGCCGCCAGAAGAAAAGCAGATTGAGACAAGTGATCAGGAAACCTATCTGGATTACTGTGCGCACTTTCAGCAATGAAAAGTTCGATTTCTCGAGTCTCCTCGGGAGATCTGCGTCGAGCTAGTCGTTTCAGGAGTTCAAGATAAATTTTCGGATCAAAATAGAACCAATCCTTTTCGTCTTTGTGGAGAGCGTACAGACATCGATGCAGCTCGAGAATCATATCAATATCCTTTGACTGCACAAGATGATTGAGGGTTTCTTCTAGGCATTTCGTCACAAATGATGAATTGAAAGGCTGTGACAGCCGAAGTAGTTCCAGAAAAAACCGATGATATACAATCTTGGGTAAATTGTGGTAAACCAGTTCAAGTGTCGGACTCGAAAACCGAAACGCCGTCGATCTAGGAAGATCAATATATGATAAGAAATTCATCATCTTGTTTGGCGTCTCGTAAATGCCTTCTTGCGCAGTCGCAAATATAGCCAGATATGCAATTTCTCGTGCAGTCTGGAGGTCTTCAGAGTTGGTTCGGTCGGGGTTCGCTAGATATGAAACCGCACGAGCTCCAAGTATAATAGCCATGTCAACCATATTTCGACTAGTCAGTTCTCGCACAAGTTCGATTAAAAAATAGTTCCGGTCATGATTGCTCGATTCAAGTAAACGCACCGTGAACTGCCATAGCCTTGCAGGATCATAGATCTGTGCTACGAGGAGCAGCACAGCAAGTAGCTGTCCGCGCGTAGCAGTCGAGAAAACAGCTTTCGACCAGCTTGACAGTGCTTGGGGGTAGTTGTTCTTAGTTAAGTGTCCAAGTGCTCTTGCTAGTTCGCCTGGTGGGCTTGTTAGCGATGGATCCAGCAGACCAGTCGTGGAATGAATCTGCCGAGGAAACTTAGTAATATTTTCTGAATATTTTGGTAATTGACAGTAACAAAATCTTGGAAATCTTTCTATTCTGCGAAGTTTTTCGGTAAACCTTCTCATTTTTGGTTTACATTCAGAATAATTAAAAAAAACATATCTATTGTTCGGTGAAGAAGGCAATTAATCATGCGGCACGCCATACAAAAACTTCAATTCACCGTTAATGCGAATCTTTCCTACTTCTCACTTTTTTCTAATTCCACCCACTCGAACCTTCAATGGAAAGATAGACAACAATAAGCCATGAGCAAAAAGCGAATAGCATTTCTAGGGCCATCAGGGACCTACTCCAGTCAGGTTTGTGGTGTCTATTTTGCCCACCACTCAGTATGGTAAGACTGACCGAATTTTCCAGGCCGTCGAGCAATTATTTGGGGAATCGAACGAAAATTACGAATTTGTGGCGGAAGACACGATCAAATCATGTTTTTCTGCACTTACTGGCGGTAAAGTTTCGACGGCAGTTGTGCCGTTTGCGAACTCGTCGAATGGGCCGGTCATGTTAACATACGACCTTCTCAAGGAGTTATCGCCACGACCTGCGGCAATTGCACAAACGGACATAGCAGTGAATCATTATGTAGTCGCTTCGTCTGCTACTCTTTCACGAATTGAGGATTTGGGCGAAAGTGCAATTGCAGAGGTTTACTCACATCCGCAAGTATGGGGCCAATGTACACAGTACTTGTCGACCCACTTCCTTTATGCTAGACATGTCGATGTGGATTCCACGGCACGCGCTGCTCAATTGGTGGTTGATCGTAACGATGCAGTCGCGATTTGCTCGATAGCCGCTACGCAGGTGGCTGATGTACAGGTATATGCATCTGAAATTCAAGATCGCAAAGGAAACTATACTAGGTTCATAGCTATCAGACCATACCAGGCCGGCGCGCAAAGAACATCATTAGATGAATGGATTTCAAAAGAATTGGAAAAATATTAGATAATCTTCGTCATGGTGCATGGAGTTTAGAGTTTGGTTTGGTTTGTTTAAATATGGCTGTCACTGCATATAAGAATATACGGGATAGTGCATATTTGTATTATATTGCATTTCAAATATATGTATAACGATAACCAAGACGATGTGATAGTCTGAATCTGTGACTGATTTAAACCATTCTGTTAATGGCCGTATTTTTGGAATTCCCTAGCATGATTAGTATCGCCTTCAGATCTTCGATATTAGAAACCAAAAACTCACCACTCCCGGTTATCTAGTGGACAAACTTGTCGGGTTTTAAGCCAACGAGAAATGCAATGGAAATGAAAAACATGCTGCATTTATTAATATGATGAGAATCTCAAAATATATCGATAGCCGAACACTCACATTACAAACACCCCAAGCGACCATACATTGCTCATTCGCAACTCCGCCTTGATTCGCTTGGCACTCAATACCTATTTCGGCAGTCAATAAAATATCCCACAGCCTGAAATTATAATCTTACACTGATCCATCAAATGGTTCCGACAGATCGCACAATTATCGACAACAATATCCCATGCCCACAGGGCAACTGCGTTCCACTACTCAAAATCAGCAAATCTTCGCTCTCTCAATCCATGTTGCTCTGCACCCGAATCCTTATCCTATCAAAAATTACCTTTCGAACCTCAAATCGTTTCCGCACAGCTACCGCACCCGTCTCTTTCGGCTTAGAAGCAGTAACAGGACTCGCGTCCACATCCATAGGTTCAGGATCGGCCATATTCTTTGATACCCTGGCTTTTTGGTGCACTCAACCTACGGCGGTACACTAAAAATATCTCTCTTCTGCCAGTCGATCCTCGATTATTCTATCAGTCTACCTGATGTTATTGTCAAATAGATCGATACCGACAAGGTGTAGAAAGCTCTCAAATCCATTCATATAGTAAGACAGCAACTTGTACAAATACCTTGACGCACTCCCAACCTTTCAGCTACGATTACATAATCTCCTACACCTTACAAGCTAAATTCACTTAGAAATGCGTTTGCGATATTTATTTATAAATACAAAAGACCAATAACCAAACCAGACAAGTACTTTTAAACTGTTTAAATGAATCCAGCTCTGTTAGCAACATCGAGAACGTCGTTCTCAGAGGCCAGTCTGATATATGCCTTCTTGCTACCGGTAGGACTGCAATTTTAGTTAGTATGAATGAATAATAGAAACCTGAAAATCCAACTTACGTGATGAGAGTGGTAACCTTGGTAACATCAACATCATAGAGAGACTTGAAAGCATCCTTGATGTGTCGCTTGTTTGCCTTGATATCCACAATGAAGACAATAGTATTGGTCTCCTCAAGCTTCTTCATAGTTGACTCATTGCTGTGAGGACCGATCAAAACCTTGTACTGATCGAGACGGGGAGCATGGGCAATCGACTTGCGCTGGTACTTTGGAGCCCGAGGAAGACGAAGAGTCTTTGGGCGGTGGAAAGTCGTCGAAGTGCGAACCTTCTTGACCTTGGTACCATTGACACCCTTGAGAGCAGCCTTTTTGGCGGCAGTAGCCTTAGTAGTAGCAGCTAGAACAAGTTAGTATAAGTAAATTCAGCAGCGGTGATCGAAAGCTTCTGAAAGTATATGAGCGTGGTAGAAGAAGCTTTGTTGAAATTTGTGTTGATGAATATTAGATTATGACACGATGTTTTGAAGATGTTTTGAAGCTGCTCTGCTAATATAAAACAAGAGATTTCCATTCAAAGCGAAACTGCAAAAAGATATCCATATATCCATAGTCGCCCTCGATACCTTCAATCCGTTTTATCCTTGTTTCTCACTTCAATCAACCCATTCAATCCATTCAACTCAAATCTACTTCTGTCCATATTGCACGCTCACAATTACGAATCAAAAGACGACCACCTAGCCTAGACCCACGAACCTTTAGGAGCCATTATTAAATATAGATCAGGAATTAAGAAGAATATTAATTTCTCACGAAACTGAAGAGAAAAGTCTTACAGTATTCACAAATTTCCCAAAGACACTCGACTCACGCTGTTAGTGAATCTCCCGACACTGCACAGAATGCTTTAGCACGACACAGAGCCAGATTCTCATACAGTTAGGAGACAGAGCAAGAGCTAGCCCTATCGTGACTGCTGAGTAGGGCTATAGTGGCTGGGTTGTGGAGGTGCATATTTAGTGAGGCTCGATGTGGCTGTAGTTGAAAGTCCCAACGCGCGTCTGCATTGGCTCAGTCCACGCGTAAGAGGACGATGTTTAGATCAAATTTCGATTTGAGTATTTGAACTGAGGAGATTTGTAGTAGCAAGATCTGAGACTTGGGAATGAGGAATCAAGAACTGCTATGGTGCGGAGACATTGAAATAGATCCTGTCGTGTATGCAGAATGCGGCAAGGCCCACAATATCCAGTTATGGGGACCTGCCGCTCGCAAATCCGACACAGGATCGAAGAGAAGGCACACGGAATGTAATGAGCTTATGGAAAATAAAGATAGAAATTTTGAGCGAAATATAATCAATAGTATGGCAACACTGAGAGCGACCAACACTGTCTTGCTTGCATCGTTACCGTTGTGGTGGATTTCTGGGCCATTATTGACATTGTATGTTCTTTCCTCTAAGCATATGTTTAGGCGAGTTAACATGTGCAGGTATACGACTGATCCGGAGTCAAAGATTCTATTAGAGAAGCTATTTTTAACAGTAAGCATTCTTGATTATCGATAGAGATATATCTGACAGAAGAGGATTTGGATGAATACGCTATTAAGGGCATAGAAATTCAGCTTGATCCTCCGACCGAACTAGCTTCTTCATTTGTACTATTTTCTCAGATTTACGAGGATACCGACTCAATTTCCCAATCCGATTCAAAACTTAATACAAATTCAGATGCAGGAGAGATTCAGGTCGGCAATTGCACACAAATCCTAAAGCAGGTAGTCATTCGAGCAGTTCCGATTGAGAGCGGAAAACCAGCTGAAGATGGCGATCCGATTATCGCAGAGCGACCAACCTTTGTAGCTGCTTCGGCCGAAGAAATGAAAGAGCTCACATTAGCGCGGCGTAGGAATGACAAGCTCGAACAGATACTACAAAAGAAACAGGCAAAGAATAGCACGAGCGGAGTAATATAAAGGAAGCAAAATATAATATACAGTTCTAGCATCTGTTAAGCAAAATCGTACAAAAACTCCCTTACTAGTATACAAATCATTCTCCTGCAAGCTCACGCCGCTGCGCATCAGTTAGCGGATCTTTATCAGCAGCATACGAAACTTCCAGCATATCTTCCATTTCTTCAGATACAGTACGAAGCTTATCTTTGGCTTGCTCGATTGCATCAACTCCCGCGACAATTCTACTAGGTGGATTATCTATTCCCGCTATATTTACAACCGCAAATACGACATCGCGAACAAGTAACTCCGGGGAAAGATCTGTACATGATAGTAGCGTTCTGATGGTATGTGCAACCGAGTTTTTGTAATGATCAAGCGGTTTCGTAAATTGGACGGAGCCTGATAAAATTGCACATTCCAGCGCTGGCTCGACAAGCGACGCTTTAATATTAAAAGGAGCAATCTCGAAAGCAAGCGCTTCAATATATCCTTCAAGTGCATGCGCAGCAGAGGACACTAAGCCGAGTGAAGGAGAACCCATTTGACCCAGAACTCCTGTGATGCATATGATATGGCCCGATCGCTGTCGCCTTAAAACTGGCAAAACGATAGTGATTAGATTCATGGGCCCGTAGAATGATTCTTCATACTGTTCTCGAATATGCCATTCGGATGCCTCCTCGATGCATCCAACAATTGATTTTGACGGTGCACAAACAACGATATCAATTCTGTTCCACCGTTGAGCAATCTGTGCTAACGCGCTCTGACATAGTGGTTTATTTCTTGGATCCAGTTCCAGAACAAGAACCCGGTCTTCCCCATACTCCTGTGCAAATAATTCCTGCATAACAGGTACAGCGTCGTGCTTGCATCCCAGAGCGACATAATGGCCCTTGAGCAGAATATCGTGGACTAGATCTTTTGCCAGAGCCGATGCATCAACACTAACTAACCAGACTTGAGATAAAACTGCATTTGCAGGAGGTGAAGGAGCAGAATTGTATGAGCTGTGGTTGTTATTATTGCTATTGTTGTTGCTATTACTAGTAGTTGGTATTCCAGGCACAGCAGTACCGGGTGCAGTTGACGGAGTACCAACAGGCTGAGTCTCGGATTCCATAGCTAGATTCGTAAATGCGGCCGGAGCCGACGAGATCACAGTATCTGAGCCCAACCAATGAAATTTTTGGTGATATTTGCTGCTTTTCTTGATGCCGTTGCCGCTATGATTCTCAACACTTTGAGAATCGGAGAGCGAACGGATTGGAGGAAGATTACTCTGAATGTGCGGCGTGGGTGGAGAAGGTCGAAGCGGCCTGAGTCTGAGGATTTTACTGCTGCTATTGGTTGAAATGGAAGATTTTCTAAGCGGAAACGAAGTCGTCGACAGCGAGCTGATTGACGATGCAGTCGAGGATGAGGTCGGAGTTGAGCCACGGTCAAAAGATCGATGTCGCGGTATCGGCGACGAGCTTGTGGTTTCAACGGCCCTGGACTTTGATGGTGAACTATAAACTACTTGCGGACGACCGTTTTGTTCATGGTGATCGGAACTGATGCCCATATTCTTGCATTTCCTCGAAATATCCTGTAATCCTGTCGTATACTGGCAGCAGAGCTAAGAAATCAACGAGCGCTTATATGACAGTCGATCAAGAGTTTTAACAATCTAATCGTTGTCTCTTTTAAGGGTATTGTTTTGGTCTATTACCACTATGATTGTCAGGTTTTTTGCTGCTTTTATAATTATTTCTATTTCACACTAAAAGTTTAATTCTGCTTTTAACTTCTTCATTCCCATGAATAATGATTTTAAATGAATAACGATTCAATCGGTAGACAAATTCGCATTGTAATCTCCGTCATGTGTTTTGAGCTCGGTCTCTACTGATAGAAATGACTCTTTTCAATTCCTAGGGTATTTAAGGTAGAAAATTTTCCCGAATCCAATTTTGTTACTTTACCCATTTTGGTTTCTATGGTCATCATGTCTTCCGAAATTGTTTCAACTGAGGCTCCAGCTATCGAATTGAAAAATTTGACTTATGTTTTTCCAAACGATGTCATTGGTCTTCACGATATCAATCTCAATTTGCCGCTCCATTCGCGTACGCTGCTGGTAGGCGCTAACGGAGCCGGCAAGTCTACGTTGTTGCGAATTCTGGCGGGTAAGACACTGACTCGAGCCGGAGAAGTCAAAGTTCTTGGTTCTGATCCCTTTCGCTCCGGAATTGCAGGTATCACGTACTTAGGTACTGAATGGGCGATCAATCCGATTGTTCGTCATGATATGCCTGTTCCGTATCTACTTGCCAGTGTTGGTGGAGACGCGTTTCCGGAGCGCAGAGATCAATTGCTCGATATTCTCGATGTAGACCTCTCGTGGCATATGAACGCTGTTTCAGATGGCGAGCGTCGCCGTGTTCAGCTTGTTATGGGTCTTCTGCGTCCCTGGACAATCTTGCTTCTTGATGAGGTCACGGTCGATCTTGATGTTCTTGTCCGGTCCAGACTACTTGACTTTCTTTATCAAGAAACCGTTGAGCGTCCTTGCACGGTCGTTTATGCTTCGCATATTTTTGACGGGCTTGCAGAATGGCCAACATATCTAGCCCATATCCACATGTCTCGAGTTCTCGAGGTTGGCGAGACCCACAAAATTCTTGCGCGTCATGCATCTGAGATTGCTCCTAGCTCGAAATCCTCGTTCAATGCCAACTCTGCATTGCTCAATTTGGCAATCCGTTGGCTTAAAGACGATCTTGCTGACCGTGGTCGCAGAGAAGATATCAAGCGACTTCGTTGGCAAGATGTGTCAAGTTCGGACGAAATGACTAAAGTGGAACAGCACTTTAAGTTTTCTCGTCTCGGTTGAACACATATTTGTCCTCTTGATATTCCATTTTCATTTCATTTTCTTTTATTTTTCCTTTTTCTTCTAAGCTAGGGGTTTTATCGGGGTTATTTTACTTATTTATATTTACTTTCTGCTTCATAATTTTGTTTCAGGCGCATGCGATCGGTTCAACTCGGCGTATAATTTATCTTTGCTATGCATATGCAACATATTGACATCAAAAACAAAGGGCGTTCGGGGTATATAATATTTTGTGGTTTTTCCATCCTCATGTTTCGTTTCAACACTGCAAAATCTTTTTGCTTGATATTCAACACTCTTTTAAAAAGAAGATTACTCGGATCTATCCTGTGTATTGTATTTAACTACCTTACTACTCACTACTAACCTAATGTTTATTCAACACTAATCTTTCTGGTAAGTCTCATCAATACAAAATATCATTTTCTCCTGTTCTGCTAGTCTGTTTTTTCTTGTTATTACCAATTTTCGTTTGCTTCAACATCTGCATTCATTGGCGTCTTCCTTTTCTGTTTGTTTTTTTGTCCTAAATTATAAAAAAAAGTGGTTGATACAGTTATTTTTTTCCTTCTATTCAATTTATTTTTCTTTTTTCGTGGTGGTGAATCCCCTTTTGTAGATCATTTATGGATAGCTGTCGATGAGTCTCACTCACTTCACTTGCTCAAACTAAAATCGTATCACTATCTATTCCCACTCTAATAAACAACAGCTCAAAATTCAATACTCGTTCATCCACTGAAATTCAGTAAATATGTCGAACATCTCATTTTACAATGACTTAATATTTTTCATTTAATTCGAAAATTCATCTTTATCATTACCTATGGATATCCTCCCACAAGTTTCTTCTTTTTTGTCTCTCCTTCATCACCTTCTGATGAAGTGTAAAATAAAACGAAAACATCAGAGAAAACTTTATACTCAACCAAACAAAATAAAAATATGGATCAAAATAATGGAAAATATAGTAGTATAAAAGAAAAGTTTAAAAAACAGAACTTAATACAAATGCTTTAGTTTAATGGTGTAGGGTGGATGCCATCTTGTTCAAAGCAGAACCGTACTTGAACCATTCGATCTGCTCCTTGTTGTAAGTCTGAGCAAGCTCAGTCTCCCAAGCCTCGCCATTCTTAGGATGAAGGACAAGTTTAAGATTCTTGCCAGGTGCAAGAGTAGTAACTCCAATGATGTCAACCTTGTCGTCAGGGTTGATACGGTCATAAGCAGAAGGATCAACAAATGTGAGAGGAAGCATACCCTGCTTCTTCAAGTTGGTCTCGTGGATACGAGCGAACGAACGGGCAATAATGGCAAAACCACCGAGGAATCGGGGTTCAAGAGCAGCGTGCTCACGGGATGAACCTTCACCGAAATTGTCACCTCCAACGACAACCCACTTCTGGTTGTGGTCACGGTAGTAACCAGCAACCTCAGGAACACCACCGTATTCACCAGTCATGAAGTTCTTGATGGTGTTAGCCTTGTCATTCTCAGCATTGATGGCACCAATCATATAGTTATTGGAAATGTTCTGAAGATGGCCACGGTACTTAAGCCATGGACCAGCCTGGGAAATGTGATCGGTGGTGGTCTTGCCCTTGGACTTGATCAAAATGGGGAGATCGAAAGCATCCTTACCATCCCACTTCTTGAAAGGTGTAAGGATCTGGAGACGGTCAGAAGTAGGAGCAACATCAACCTGAACAGCAGATCTGTCAGCAGGAGGAGCCTGGTAAGTATCATTACCTGGATCGTATCCATTGACAGGGAGACCAGCACCGCTAGGAGCCGCAAGCTTGAAATCATTACCATCCTTGTCCTTCAAAGTGTCAGTGAGGGGGTTGAAGCCGAGGTCACCAGAAACAGCGAACGCTGTAACGAGATCAGGGGAGGTGACGAAGGCATGGGTAGCAGGGTTGGAATCGTTACGTCCAGTGAAGTTACGGTTGAACGAAGAGACAATGGTATTCTTGTCACCCTTCTTGATATCACGACGATCCCACTGACCGATGCAGGGACCGCAAGCGTTAGCGAGAACAAGTCCACCAAACTCCTCAAAGACCTTAATCTGACCATCACGGGTGACAGTAGCACGAATCTGCTCAGAACCAGGAGTGACAGTGAAGAGAGACTTAGCCTTGATACCATGATCAAGAGCATCCTGTGCAATGGAAGCAGCACGGGACATATCCTCATAAGAAGAGTTAGTGCAGGAGCCAATAAGAGCAACCTTTACCTCCAAAGGCCAACCATTCTTGATGGCAGTCTCTTTGAGCTTGGAAATAGGAGTGGCAAGATCAGGAGTGAAAGGACCATTGACATAAGGCTCAAGAGTGTTGAGGTCAATCTCGATAACCTGGTCATATTCAGCACCAGGATCAGCCTTGAAGAAATCCTTAAACTTATCAGCGTAGTCAGCAACGAAACCACGCTTAGTAGCGTAGAGGTACTGAGCCATACGGGGGTTGTAAGGGAAGGTAGAAGTAGTGGCACCAATTTCGGCACCCATATTGCAAATGGTAGCCATACCAGTGCAAGAAAGAGCCTCAACACCCTCACCGTAGTATTCAACAATAGCACCAGTACCTCCCTTGACGGTAAGAATACCAGCGACCTTAAGAATAATATCCTTGGGAGAAGTCCAGCCAGAGAGCTCACCAGTCAGCTTAACACCAATAATCTTAGGAGCCTTAAGTTCCCAAGGAAGACCAGCCATGACGTCGACAGCATCAGCACCACCAACACCGATGGCAAGCATACCAAGACCACCAGCGTTAGGAGTGTGAGAATCGGTACCGATCATAAGAGCACCAGGGAATGCGTAGTTCTCAAGAACGATCTGATGAATGATACCAGATCCTGGTCTCCAGAAACCAATATTGTACTTAGCGCAAGCAGTAGCCAAGAAGTTGTAAACCTCCTTGTTAATTTCAATAGCACGAGCCAAATCCTTAGGGCCTCCAATCTGAGCCTGAATAAGATGGTCACAGTGAACGGTAGTAGGAGTGTGGACGGAAGGCATACCAGCAGACATAAACTGAAGAATAGCCATCTGGGCAGTAGCATCCTGGCAAGCAATACGATCGGGTCGGAGCTTAAGATAAGAAACACCACGCTCGATGTCCTGTCCATGAGGATCATCAAGATGACCATAGAGAATCTTTTCAGCGAAAGTGAAAGGACGTTTCAGACGACCACGAACGATCTCAAGAGTCTCGACATTCTTTTTGTAGTTAAGGAATGAGTGGTCCTCAAGATTGTTTTGAGGAACCTTCTCTTCGACAGCAGTAGCGAGAGAGCGGATAGAAGTCTTGTTCAGACGAGTGAAAGCGCCCTATAACATTTAGTTAGCAAAATGTGAAAAAATCATGCGTAGATGTAAACATGAATAGAGAGGGGACCAATGAGCGAATAAGAAAACAGTATGTGACAAATACATAGGCGGCGGTTAGTGTAATGCGTGACAGGAAGCAGGCGACCACAACAGCTCAGAACGATAGTATCGATACCAAGAAGTGTTGAAAAAACCAATTGCCATTTGACACAGTTGGAATTACAAATTTCCTAAAGACGACGAACACTGAAAGAAAACCTAAGATAGTCCGAGCAACCCGAAAACACACACGCGCGCGCGCACTAGTCAAAGGAAATCCCCCTCCCCCAGAAAACACCCAAAAGAAAGAAAACAAAACACATACCGACTTGAAAGCCGAGGCAGCAGAGGAGCGGACAGTATACAGCATTTTGAGCTGGATAACGAACCGCAACTATTATGAATAAATACGAAAAAGAACAAGAATAAAGATACAAAAAGCACGAAGAAAGAAAAAAGGAAAAAACGAGAACAGATAGAGCGAGCAGCTGGATCGGCAGCCAGGCATTTATTTGTGTGTCGTCTCTTTAGCAGAGGGCGCGGGACGGCGGGTGGGAGCCAGCCAATGGATGATGAGCGCTAAGCCTAAGACAGTTTAGCGCGGCGCTCCAGAGGTCTGCAGGTCATTTAGAGCCACGTTGCTTGAGCAGTTATGCGTGACGTTTGGGGTCTGGCCAATCAGCGGCAGCTTGTTCGGGGCGCTGGAGAATGTCTGACCCGGTGCTAGACCGGGATGCCGGCAGAGCGCCGGGCCAATCAGAGCATTGTTATTAGGAAGTATTATTTTATCCAGGGCGAACTGGAGGAGCATGGCAGGCCTGGCAGGACAGAATTAGACAAGTGCGGTTAAAGGGCGAGGGGAGGATACCGCTGTCGTGCCAGGTAGCAGTAGTTTTGCTGCTGCTGTATGTGGTGGATCTTCTTGGAGCAATTGGGAAATAGCTATACTACATATTGTGGACGATTACGTAAATGTATGGGGATTGGCTTACTCATGGTGCAGTCATCCGCTCCGCCGGACAATCTTCCGACGGTAACTTGCGGCTGTTGAGTTAGAGAGATCTCTGGAAGGAGAGGAATAATGGGAGAGCTGAAGTGCGCGGCAGACGAACGGATCTGTAGTGAAAGCGTAGCATAGCGTGAGAGTGCGATAGGAACACACGGAGTGAGGAGAATGGCACGCTAAGTTGTAATGGCATTATTTCATGATCGCGATCGCGGTACGCTGGTGGTGATGATCCTATCGCCATGTACGTGACCGGAATGGCCGGTTAGCATGCTGAGCAGAGACAAATAACGAGTGTGTGGTTGGTTTACCACAGCAGCCATCACGTGCACACATAGTGAGTCTGGGGTAGCAAGTTCTCCGGTGGAGGGCTGACCCAGAGTGCGGGCTGAAGGGGGTCAGACTTTTTGAGAGATCGTGCTCCGTGCAAATATCCGTTCAATTTCCAGAAGGCTGAGTAAGAGCTTAGTAAGAATGCTAGTTGGGAGTGGGGGATTGTATTTTCTGGGTAGCTGCTGGATTGGGAAGATTGGGGGAGAGCCGACAGACGGTAGAGGGGGAGGGCAGGTCCAGCACAGGCAGACAGGAGGGAGTCAATTAGACGATATTTAATGGAGGAACTAGGGATTATAGTACGAGAACACAATAATCCTGACCAACCTCGGATGCGAGAGATCTGCGGCGACAAGAAGGACCAGATCGATACTGGCCGAGATCGCCAGCTGAGAGCTGAAGTGTTACGAACACAATAACACTAATAAAGTACGTAATAGTAGTCTGTAGCGACGGCCTCATACTGTAGGGCGTCAGAACTAGGAAAGAACTGACGACGACTCCATTCTCTTCCTGCGTCTGGGTTTGTTACAGATCAACAGGTTGTCCACGCGTACGCATAATACATAATATCTAAATATAAGATCAATACCGACGAACACGAACACCAAATGCGCATATTTACATTGCAAATTCCGTAGCACATTACGACGACGACGCATGCGTCGCAAAAATCTTTCCTCAACAGCCAGCTATACCAAATCTATAGCACAGCACCGCACAGCACCGCAGTCTACCAGTTCCCTATTATGACGCCGTCGTACACAGACATACCTGAAGTACAATACTAACACCACTAAAATACCTGCAGAGAGCACTCTCCTAGCCAATGAATTCAAAACCCGCACTTTGTGCTCCCGCCGCATGCATCACGTGCAACAGGGCAGGCATTTTGGGCAAACGCTGGGCACGGCAGTTAGGGTGGGAGGGAGGACAGTAGCGAGACATAGTGTCTCTATATGGGAGGATATAGTGCGGTTTAAACGCAGTCGATGAAGGCACGGCTCAAAACTGAGGATCCAGATGCGGTTCCTGTCGAACACAGGTAGTCAATTTTCTCTAATCTCTGGTTGTTGGATTTGCTGAACTAGTACGTACAGTAGTCTCTATGGCGAGGCTTTAGCTAGTCTGCAATCAGCAGTCGGGTAACTCTGCACCACCCACCCAGCAGTCAAGTCAAATAAAGTAGGATTTCCCGGTACCTGGCCAATATCTCTAAACACAGCACCGGCTCTTCTTGTCTCCCACTCATCATCGTCGATATTATCTGTAGCTGCATAACTGCCGTGTTCTTGTTTTAAGTGCTTGTAAACTTAATTTTGTATGTCTGCTCGGCCTAATCTCAGCTGGGCATTAGAGCATTCGAGCATTCTAGCCGAAACCGTCGACAGATTTCACCCCTATGCATCTCACAGGTCCTCTTATTCGCGCAGCTCGCCTCACACTTTTTGCTGTCCATGCATCTGCATGTTATATTTCTGCTGGTGCTGCTTCTCGCTGTCGTCGTCTACTCCTGCTTCTGCTGCTAATCCCGGGCTCTGCAGGCCAACAACAGGCTTGTGCCGTTGTCAGATTTGCCTCCGCTAGCTGTATAGGGAAGCTAGCATGCCTACTTGGGATATCTGATAGCCTTCTCAGGAAACCCTTTTCTCGGTTCCGTGTCCCTATTTTGCTGCTCCCAAACATTGGCTGCGAACTGGTGCCGCTGGGAAAGCCTGTTTTGGCGGTGGAGCTTGCGCTGGATGGGCTGGTGGCCGCCTCTTACAGTTGTAGCTATTTCTTTCTCGTCTCTCCCGCTCTCTCTTTCTCTTTCTCTTCAGTCTTGCCAGTCGTCCGTTTTGACAATACATTTTTGTCTTCTAAATTTCTGTCCTCGATCAATGTGAGTTTTGCAATTGCTTTGTCTCTGTTCTTGTTTTTCTGTCTTCTGTTCTGTTTTGCTGTATTTTCGAGTCGGATTATTGACTATCGATCGCAGTCCGAAGACGCGTGTCAAAACCACCTCGCTCAAACCTACCTGACCACCCACCTAGAGCCTTTCAGCACCTTCATACACAGTATCCCTTCAATATTCATTAATAATGGCTTTGGAAAAGGAAAAAGACTACAAACTTGAAATGCCTGACCTTGCCAACGAACTTGGCTCAATGGCTGGCGGCGTTAAGAAGCGCGACCCTCTAGCTGCGGTCACTAATTCGCCTCTGATCTCCATCTTTTCTTACTGTGCCGCGTCCATCCTCATGACCACTACAAACAAGTTCGTCCTTTCAGGCTACTCTTTCAATCTTAATTTCTTCCTTTTGATGGTCCAGGTTAGTAGCAGTCCTACTTTGTTGTGCTTTTTTGCTTTTCTGCTCTGTCGCATACCCATTTTATGTTCGCATCTATCTTTTTTTGTGTCTCTTGTCTTTCTTGCGGTCCGTGTACAGCTCTTTGGCGCCGCAGCATCTTGCTGCAGCAAAGCCCCTTAACCTGTCCGCACCTTCCCCCTTTAAGTATTTTTTATAATTTTGTTTTCCTGTTTCTTTATCCGTCTTAGATTTGGCTTTATTCCAAGTTACTAACCATTCTGGAAAATTTAGTCTCTCGTTTGTGTTTCCGCCATCCAAATCTGCAAGTCTCTCGGCTTGATTACTTACCGCGACTTTAATTTGCAAGAGGCTAAAAAATGGTTCCCAATCTCGACTTTACTTGTTGTGATGATCTACACCTCTTCCAAGGCTCTCCAATATCTTTCCATTCCTGTCTATACTATCTTCAAGAACCTTACCATTATTCTCATTGCTTATGGTGAGGTTCTTTGGTTTGGTGGATCTGTTACTGGATTGGCCCTTTTCTCTTTCGGTCTTATGGTTCTTTCTTCCGTTGTCGCTGCTTGGGCAGATATCTCGAGTGTTATATCATCCTACGGATCTGACGAGAGCGCAGCTACTACTATCGCTACTCTTAATGCTGGCTATCTCTGGATGTTCCTTAACTGCTTGTCTTCTGCTACCTATGTTCTGGGCATGCGTAAGCGTATCAAACTCACAAATTTCAAGGACTTCGACACAATGTTCTATAATAATCTTCTTTCCATCCCAGTTCTCTTTTTATGCTCGCTTGTTGTTGAGAATTGGTCATCTGAGAACGTCTCTGCTAACTTCCCTCCTGCGCAGCGTACTGCTCTTATTATTGCGATGATTTTCTCCGGTCTTTCGACGGTTTTCATTTCGTATACCTCTGCCTGGTGTGTTCGTGTGACCTCGTCGACCACCTACTCCATGGTGGGAGCCCTAAATAAACTTCCCATTGCGCTTTCAGGACTCATTTTTTTCGATGCTCCTGTTACGTTTTTCTCAGTGACTGCAATTTTCATTGGATTCCTTGCTGGACTTGTTTATGCTGTTGCCAAGATCCAGCAAGGCAAGAAGAAGTCGGCTCTTCCTACTCCCTCCACTGCCTCGACCGACCGAAAGGATTAAGATATTTATTAATCAACTAGACATCTTCTTCTTTTTTTGATCTAATTTAATATATAGAATTTTCATTACACGTACGATCCAAAGCTTGCAAGACAATTGCGTGATTCTATGCATAAAGTTGTTATGATTTTCTAGAGAACTCAGTTCTATCATTGGGCAAAATACTTTTGAGGTTCTTGAATGATTGATTTAAGTTGTAGTAGGATTTGTATTTGGAATGTACAATTTAAGCCTGAAGGTCTCAAACTTGAAGTTTTATTATAATAATTTGTAAGTGCAGATCAAAATTAACATATTAGAAAATTAATGAAGCAAAAAATATATGGCGCTCTATACGCATTAAAGCTGCCTTTTTATGAGGGAACTGGAACTCGAAATGTTTAGTGAAACCTAGTTGAAGTAAATACGAAATCAGCTTTTCGTTATCAGATCTAGGCTCGAGAAAGATAGCATTAACCCGAGTATCTTCAAGGAATAGTAAATGAACGATAGAAGGGAGCCATTGGTGTACTCTGTGAGGGCCTCTGAGAGATTCGTTGCCTACAAGAAGGTGGAAGCCCATGTCGAATTCGCCGGCTAGACCAGAAGTATATGGAGCGAGATGATCTTCGGCGACGTAGTAAAGTTCAGAGTATAGAAAATCTTGGCCATCAAAGGAACCTATGATGGGGATGGTATGTTTATCAGCACGCTGTTTCTTCAGATATCCAGCGTGGTCGGCATTCGCCATATTCCAAAACCGGTTGACTCTGTCGAGGCGCATCCAGGTTTTGAAAACTTCTAAATCAGTTTGGGAATTGAGTACGCGGAACGTGAGATGTTGCTTCAATTTCGGTATGTATCGCCCATAAAGAAAAGTACCGGGCGGTGGTTTGATGGGCCGAACAGGATGTTGAACAGCTATTCCAGTCGAGTTGAGATCGGTGGTATAATCAGTTGGGATCGCGGATGCCGATGTAGTCTGAAGTCTCCATGTCTGCAAATAAGATAAACCAATTGCTGGTGGAAGATTATACTGGAAAAAGATATGCCTTGAAGCGTGAATACAAAGTCGATGTTCATCTCCTTCCTCAGCTAAAAATGGAGAAAGTATTCTTCGATCACCGAACGATATCGCGAATCGGAGTTCTCCAACAAATAAATCAGTCGTAGGAAACTTTTCAAACAAAATATATAATGCGATCCACAATTTATACGATATAGGAATTTCGGGGACATCATCCTTTTCCAGATCAATCGAGTTGGACTTGCGCTGAAATTTGACCAACTGCTGCTCGTTATGCTTTACCACGTAACTCTCTGTATTTCCCAATATCCATGTCAATTCGGTTGCTGCACTTGTAACGGTACACGAAGCGCCCGTAGGTAGTATAAAAGCCGTCATTTGTGCTCGTTTGAGACCTGTACATGATAGTTCACCTATCCCAGTTGATCTGATTATACCGAGATGGGATCTCGGTATACACGTGACTCATAAATTGCAGAAAAAATAATCATCACGGAGAAAATAAATTCTTTGGCAGTGCAGTTAGACAATCAAGACTGAACAAAAAAACATAAAGAGTGAGAACAATCAAAGTTGATGACAATTGAGATTATTCGGAGTGCGATAATACAAGTTGGAAATATTACTCGTGTAAGATCACTGCAGTACAGAGCCAGTTCAGGAATTGGTGTTTTGACTACTCAACGGCAAAGCCTGGAATATTACGAATACAGCACTATGGCCAAGGACGACAAAAAGGAAAAGGCTCCAGGTTTTACACTTAAGACTCCAAAGGGGACTAAAGGTATTTTACACTTTGCGCTGTGTTGGTGTATTGGTAACTAACTGGTGGGCTCAGATTGGGAGGGAAAAGATATGGTTTTAAGAAGCAAGATTTTTGATACAATTACAGAGGTATTTAAGCGTCATGGAGGAGTAACTATAGACACGCCCGTTTTTGAACTTCGAGAGATTTTGGCAGGAAAATATGGTGAAGATTCAAAGCTGATTTACGATCTCAAGGACCAGGGCGGTGAGATATGTTCATTACGATATGATCTTACAGTTCCGTTTGCACGTTTTCTGGCTATGAACCCTACGATCCAGAATATCAAACGATATCATATTGCTAAAGTTTATCGACGAGACCAGCCTGCCATGACGAAAGGTCGCATGCGCGAGTTTTACCAATGCGACTTTGACATTGCCGGTGTTTACGAGAACATGATCCCTGACGCTGAGGCGCTTGCCATTGCGGTCGAAGGGTTGACTGCGGTTGGAATTGACGACTTCACGATCAAAGTCAATCATCGCAAGATCTTAGACGGAATTTTCACGGTTTGCGGAGTTCCTGAAGCAGATGTTCGCAAGATTAGTTCTGCGGTTGATAAGCTTGACAAACTACCGTGGGAGGAAGTTAAAAGAGAAATGACCGACGATAAAGGACTTGATGCAGATGTAGCTGACAAAATTGGGGAATATGTTAAACTCCGTGGAAGCACCGAGCTGCTTGTAAAACTTAGAGCTGACGAGGCCTTAATGGCAAATGAGTCCGCCAAGTCAGGCGTTTCTGACATGGAGCTGCTGGCAACTTACCTCGAAGCATTTGGAGTTTTGTCTAAGATTTCGTTTGATATGTCTCTTGCACGAGGCTTGGACTATTATACAGGTATCATCTACGAATGTGTAACCAGTGCTTCCGCTCCACCGCTTGTTTCCGCCGCGAGCACTGAAAATGGCGAAAAGAGAAAATCGACAAAGAAGTCTGCGAATGAGGACGACGACGTATCTGAGTTTGTTGGGGTCGGATCGATCGCTGCAGGTGGCCGATATGACGAGCTGGTAGGCATGTTCTCTCAGTCCAAAAAGAAGGCTATCATGCCTTGCGTTGGTATTTCGTTCGGCGTCGAACGCATTTTTTCCCTGATTAAAGCAAAAGAAGATATGGCCAAAATCCGCGGTAGTCATACCCAAGTCTATGTTATGGCGTTTGGAGGCGGCAAAGAATGGACAGGCTTTCTTCCTGAAAGGCTCTCTGTTGCAAGCAGCCTGTGGAGGGCTGGCATCAGCGCAGAATATCTCTACAAAAGCAAGCCTAAAGTGCGCCAGCAGTTTGACGCCGCCGAGAAAGTTGGAGCACCGGTTGCTGTCATACTAGGACAAGATGAATACGGTCTCGGAAAGGTGAAAGTCAAGTTACTAGGACAGGGCGATGCCTCTGATGACGGAACAGACGTTAGTCTTGATGAGCTTGCTGAACATGTCAAGTCTGTTCTTGCAAAGCTAAATTGAGCGATTTGAGATTAGTACGAGACTGAATTGGGGTGCACTGAATCAAGATAATGTATACGTTGTAGCTTAGTAATTGAACTTGCTGTCGCATGCTTCATTGCCTAAAGAAGTCTTCGTTCGTGAAGCCTGCTCCACGCGACCCACCTCGGGAAGACCAGTTCCAGGAAAGAAGGTCTCGCGACCTGCAATATTCAGAATTGAAGCAGCTCTGGCCGTAACACCGATCATCAGATCTCGTAAAAAAAAAAATTTCCACAGTGGTGAACTAGTATACGAAAACTATTTACCAGAAAGTTTACCAGGAGACTCTTATCGCCCAAGAGTACAACAAACGGAGTACCTAAGCGGCCTCCCAAGCCACAGGTCCATTAATTCGCTTCTCCACTAGTCCATTAATCATTTTTTACTAGGAATTTTGGAGTATCTTTTACAGGGAGAAAAGTTTTTGTGCCCAACAGTAAGTTTGTTGACAAAAGCCTTTGTTAGTCTATTCAGTACATGATATAGGCACTCGTTGTGCGTGGTCGGTTAATTACCGTCCGATCGAGAACAATGGCACTACTAAAGATATCAAGTTTCTGGGGGCGAGGAGAGGTCTTCGCACTGGTCTGTAAGTGCATGATAGTATTTCGCAAGACGTTTTACCAGTCATGCTTTCGTGCTCTTATTCTTCCTGTTATTTTCATGTATGCGATCGTAAGTGCGCATATCTGTTGTACTTGCTCTAGTTCTAGTTCTAATGCAAAGTAACCAGTCCGGCTCACAATATCTCTATGTGCCATCTGCTTCCTATGGCATAGGAAATTCTATACCTATGCATCAGCTTTCTGACGTTTTGGGCTCACGCATATTTGTCTATCTACCCTCCGACGACTTTGCCCTGACGGATGAAATTCGGCAAGTAATGAAAACCGTTACCCAAGGTCTTCCTGATTCCCAAGTCATGGAACTCAACGGTACAAAAGAGCTTCTGGAAACGTGCCGAATAACTTTGCGAGGCTCTAGCAACTGTTTTATTGCTATCGAATGGCATTCCTTTGATTCTGAAAACAAAGTATATAACTATTCACTTCGAGCCGATCCGGATCTTACTGGCATCTATGCAAAGACCGACAATTCCGATGTCCAGCGTTATCAGCTTCCAGCTCAATGGGCAGTCGATTCTGCGTTGCTCGGTATAGACGCTGTCACCGATTCTCCTCATACAATTGGATTCACGTCTCTGAACGACAGGCAGCATCGTGATGCAGTTCGCAAGAACTTCATGACTTCTGTTCGAAATTATCTTTCGGCTGCTTTTTATCTTGCAATCATAGGTGTGGTCTATCATTTGGCAGGAATAGTGGCTGTGGAGCGAGAAGTTGGTCTTTCAAAATTGATGGATACAATGGGGTGTAGACCTTCATCTCGATACTTCGCCTTTCTCATCTCTTTCTCATTGTTCTACCTCCTTGGTTGGATTCTTGAAGGAATTTGTGCAGCAGTATTACTTTTCAAACTATCCAACGGTGCGATCCACGTGTTCTTCCATATTCTTTCAGGAATCTCTAACCTATGTTTTGCTCTTGTCCTCGCCCAGCCATTTAGACATGCGCAGTTTGCCGGCATTGTATCGACAGGCATTTGTATTCTGCTTGGAGTTATGTGCATTGTTCAGCGAAGCATAGGGCCTCACAATGGTGCCACGTCTGGAGTTTTAGGATTCATATTCCCCCCTATGAACTACATATTTTTTATGCAAGAATGTTCTCGTTTCGAAGCTGCCTCGATGCCAGTTTCGTTGATTCATGTCCCACCGGAAGGATATGTTGCGCCTGGAATATTCTACATAGGAGTTGTACTCTCAATCCCTGGTTATTTTTTCCTTGCTATTGGACTCGATAAATGGATTTACGGAGTGTCTGATAGGGTTATCAATCCTGAGCTTGTTCCAGAAAACTATGCACTTTCTTTAATCAACGTATATAAGACGTATACGCCCGTGTCATTTCAAGGGCTATTTTGGAAGTCCAAGAAAATCACTCCTGTTCAGGCAGTCAAGGATCTAAGTACATCTTTCCGATCTGGTGAGTTATCATGTTTGCTTGGTGCGAATGGATCAGGAAAGACTACCACTCTTGATATGATTAGTGGTCTACAGTCTATTACGTCTGGGCAGATTGTTTTTAACAACAGCACCTCTCTTGGTTTATGTCCTCAGAAAAACGTTATGTGGGATTTATTGACGGTTGAGCAACATATCCGAGTGTTTGGAAGCATAAAGGGTTCTACATCTACTGGGAGTTCTTTAGAGAAGGAGGTTGATGCGTTAATTAAGCAGTGCGATCTAGATCAGAAGCGTACAACTCTTTCGAAAAATTTATCCGGTGGTCAAAAACGGAAATTACAATTGGCCTGCATGTTCGTTGGCGGGTCGGATGTTTGTTGTATTGATGAAGTATCGTCCGGCCTTGATCCACTCTCACGTCGAAAGATTTGGGAAATTTTGTTGGCCTCTCGTGGTTCGCGAACGCTTATTTTGACAACCCATTTCTTAGACGAAGCGGACTTTCTTGCAGATGACGTTAATATTCTTGTACAGGGAGAGTTGAGGGCCAGCGGTTCTCCCGTCACGCTTAAGCAGAGTATGGGCTCTGGATATCGTGTATTTAGTATCATGCCAGCATCAGGCAAAGAGCTGGTCTACGAAGCACCAGATGCTGAAAGTGCAATTAGCCTTGTGGAACGATTGGAGGCGCAAGGTTATTCTGGAGCTAGGCTTTCTGGACCAGATCTGGAAGGCGTATTTCTAAAGCTAGTAGCTGACTCAGATCCCGAGATCCGTGAGCTGCTTGACGAAAATTTGCGCTCCGACTCATCTTCATTTAATGACAGCGAGGTAATGAACAAACTCGACGCTAGGGCCGAGGTAACAGAGAATACATCGGAGGAATTTGAAGAAGAATTGAATTCGGACAAACTCAATTTACATCTTGGATCACTTACTGGATTTCGAGGTTTGTCCACTTTTCTCTATTAATCAGTTTCAAGTATTAACTTGTTAGGTCAACTAAGAACAATGCTTTGGAAACGTGTGATTGTCACGTATCGGAATCCAATCTCCATTCTAGGAATCGTTTTAGTTCCATTGATTGTTGGTGGCATCAGTTCACGATTTGTTGGAAACTACGCTGCAAACACCTGTAATATTGAAGATCAAGCTTCTAACCAACATGTATATTCATTCGGCTCGTTCTTATCGGATTATACTGTGAATCTGATTATGGGTACTGAACCAACGATACGAAGTTTGGCCCCTGGACTTCAATCATATTTCAATGGTTTAGATGGATCAAATACATCCTCTACTTCATCCTCCACTCTTTTGAATGAAACTACTTTTTATAATGGTTATAACTCATTTATTGCAGCCATCGATGCGAACTATTCAGAAATTTTACCGGGAGGATTGTATTTCGATAAGCCTGCGACATTAGCATTGAGGCTTGACGCAGGAAGTGACTTGAACACAGCGAGCCGAGGAGCTATTTTTTCACCATTGCTGATGAATGCATTTAACAATATTCGCGCGAATGGAACTGCGAGGATTTTGATGGACTATTCACCCTTCCAGTATAATTGGTCGGACTCGACTGGAGATTCTCTATTGTTTATCGTGTTTTTCTCTCTTGCATTCAGCGTTTTTCCTGCTTTTGCATCGCTATATCCAACAGTTGAACGAATAAGGCACGTTCGCGCGTTACACTACTCAAATGGACTACGGGTTCTTCCGCTTTGGACATCCCATTTTCTTTTTGACTTTTCTGCTGTTCTCGTTGTGTGTGCGATTTTGATAGGAATTTTTGTCTCCAGGAGTGATCAATGGGTTGGACCAGGTTACCTCTTTGTGGTGATGGTTTTAGAATCAGTTGCCTCAATTTTGATGTCGTATGTAATCTCGCTATTTTCGGAATCTCAACTTGCCGCGTTTGCCATCACAGCAGGATACGAATGTGCGTATTTCCTATGCTATATTCTAGCATATCTGGCTATCAATGTCTACGTCTCCGCGCGGGTGGTAGACAATACGTTGCGGATTCTGACATATGTAATGTGTGTTTTTTCGCCAGTGTCTAATTTAGTGCGGGCTACATTTGTATCGCTGAATCTATTTAGTTCGCTTTGTAACGGAGAAGTGCAAGTTTCATATTTGGGTAGCTTTCATGCGTTTGGACAGCCTATTCTTTATCTTTGTATCCAGTCTATTGCTTTGTTTGCTATTTTGATATGGTGGGACTCCGGTCGGTACAGGATTCGAGTTCAACGGAAATTGCAGAAAGTTGGAAGCAGCGAGGATAAAGTCCCATTGAATCAAGATGTTGCGACGGAAATTGCAAAAGTTGAGGGTTCAAATAATCCCGAAGGACTACGGATAATTCATGTTTCCAAACAGTTTGGAAAGAATCTTGTTGTTGACGACGTAACATTTGGGGTCGCACGAGGCGAATGTCTTGCTTTATTAGGACCTAATGGAGCCGGCAAATCGACCATGTTCAATATGATTCGTGGAGAAATTGTTCCATCAGTTGGTGTGATATGTGTTGAAGATGTGACTGTTTCCGGGGATCGGGCGCGAGCTCGGTCGTACCTTGGAGTCTGTCCTCAGTTTGATTCGATCGATCATATGACGGCTGCAGAAACGCTTGAGTTTTATGCCCGCCTGCGGGGTCTAAAAGGCGATGAAATGCGACACAATGTGGACTCTTTGATTTACGCGGTAGGATTGACCAGGTTTAGATCGCGGATGGCTGGGAAGTTATCAGGAGGAAATCGGAGGAAACTGTCTCTCGGAATTGCGCTAATGGCGAATCCGACTGTGCTGCTTCTCGATGAACCTTCGTCCGGCATGGATGCCGCTAGCAAACGCGTTATGTGGCGAACATTATCAAAGGTCGCGGGCGGTCGTAGCATCGTATTGACCACCCACAGCATGGAGGAGGCATCAGCACTAGCAGTGCGGGCAGGTATTTTGGCGAAAAGTTTGTTAGCGGTAGGTACCTGCGACTACCTGCGGGAGCAGTATGGGCATGCTGTTTCTGTCCACTTTATTTGTGCTTCTGGCGTTGGAGCCACGACGGAGGAGATGAATCAAATATACGATTGGGCTTGCGGACGGTTTCCAGAAAACGATGTCACTGTCGAAGATATTATGTATCACGGACAAGTGAAACTTGCTATTGACAGTCGAGGAACGAAATCCCGTCTAGATATTTTGACTATAATTAAAGCGATCGAGACTGCAAAGAAGAATATCGGTGTCAAGTTTTACTCTGTAAATCAGACTAGTCTGGAAGAAGTATTTCTCAGTATTGTCTCTGCACATGACATTGCTGAAGAGGGATATAGAGCGGATGGCCAGGCAAAAAAGAAATCGGGCTTTATATTGGGGCGGAAGTTCCAGCGGTTTATTTCATGATAGAGTTAAGCTTTCGAATTTGTTCTATCACTTTTTGTCATATTTACCATGGATTTGGAGTTTTTTGTATTATCAAGGATACTTTGTAACTAGTTGTGGATTGGGAGGTCTCGAGTGGAATATATTCATTACCTAGTCACTTCAAAGCAAATATTGGAACATATATTTATAACAATCCGATATCGCCAGAAGCATTATGTCTGATCCGTATACATCCTTGGCAACTTTTTTAGAGCAAACCGACAGATTCAACGTACCTTTATCGACTGCATTTGAGCCATATTTGAACTCAATTCGGGCATCTGGCGACGCCCCAGCTGGGGCGCTGACAGCCGTATGGCCTGGAATAATGAGCGTGCTGCAAATCCAGACTTTACCTGCGGAAACAGCACGGGTATTAGTGGATGAGGTGATTGATCCCATTATTGCGTCAAATAATCTTTCGTGGAGTGAGGTTGAGGCAGTTGTTGGCAGTGAGCAGGTTTTGCTAGGAACCGTTCGGGCAGATACTCATGACAAGATTCGACAGGCAGCGCTGAGTTTACTATCTTGTTTTCGGTTTTCTGGCACCCAAGATGACAGAAACAAGTTTGTTGTGGACAGTGTTGTTGATCTGATTTCTGTCGAGAAGTTATCGGAGGGATTGATTGCTCGTGTCGAGCGGACCATCAGAAAGTTTTTGAAAGCATATGACCAATCTCGTACGTTCATAATAAATCGATTGTGTACGATCCGGAAACAGCCAGTGAATATCTCAGCTATTGTGGAATCTAGAATACAGGAACTGACACTGGTCATTCTTCGAGACACGGCTGATCAAGGCATTGATGATATCTCTGAGCAGTTGATCTTGTATTCTGTCCAGACGGACGATATGTTGGAGGAACTGGTCATCATACAGTTTTATGAATCTCTACTGGAGCTCAACCTTCCGCCTCAGATTTTCCATCTATGCAAACCCGCATACAAGGAAATTGCAGTTATATATCGATCGAGCGACTCGGTGGCAATCGAACGGAGCAGTGCTGCGAGAGCACTAGGATTATTAGCTTTAAACCGGCCGGGTTTATTTGAAGAGCTTGATTCAGAACTTAAAATTGTGCAAGGACTGATAATCCGTGATGAGATCGATCAGATCATATTGACACTTATTCCGGGTGATCAGGTTGCGCGGAAAAACCCCGAGATTGTGCGAAGTTTTCCGGTTTCTAGCGGTTCGCTAATTAACATTCTATGCAACTTCGTGCGGTACTCGTCGTGTCGCGATTTACTACAGATAAATTCACAAAAACTACTTCGCCTACCGGTTCCTGAATTACTGAAACTCTGCAAAGATCTAGCATCATCTGTCGGTGGCGCTTCATTATTGATTTCGATGCCTGCAATTATGGATATCATTCTCACGAAAACAGGCAAATCTGGGTATGAGTTGACCCGGTTGCGCGGTGACATTATTGACAGTCTTGCAGACGTCGATAGAGAAGTCACTGGTCTGTACTGGGCGGGCCGGATCCGGGAAGCAAAGACCACTGGCATTTGGGGGCGAAGTGATACAAATGAAGCTTTTGCTGATATTATGGATACCAATGGATAAAAAACTTATAGGTGTACATATATTTAAATATAAATATATATGTGTCTTCCAAATCATCATTTCTAAACGCGTTCCGCTACCCAAACAGCAGCCCGACAACCATTTTTGATAGTTTCGGTAAGTAGTATATATGGCCTAGCTTTTTCGGCGTCGTTTTCCAGCGCTGTATCCAAATGCTCCAATTCGTCGTCGCGAAACTGGCTTACGATCTTTGACAGCGCAGATAGTTCCTCGCTTGCTTCGCCATCAGGCGATTCTTTACTCTCTATCTCCAAGATTGTCATCAGCCTGCGTAACTGGTTATTGTAGTGTCCGCCTATCACGGTCTCGACAGCAACTGTACACGCCATTGCCGCTTCTTTGCCCCAAAGAGCAGTACCAACTCCAAGTCCGTATGCAGCAATTTTCCAGATGGGAGTAAAGGCCGACGGCCGGATACGGTGTCGAGTCTGAAGATTGTCAAACGTGCGATGATGGTGAATTTCTTGATCCCACATGTGTTGAATCAGCGGAGCGATCGTAGGTAATGTCTGCTTAAAAACAGCATGCTGGCCAGCGTAGATCAGATCAGCACCTAGCTCGCCGGCCTGGTCTACACGAATGAGTCGCGACAGAAACTCTTTGGCTTCGGGTGATAAAGGTTTCCGAGTTGATTTTGATGTCGATTCCGTGCTAGATCTGGCAGGTCCAGTTGAGGTCGAATACTTATTCTTCGTCTTCAAAATAAGAAAAGTCCGACTTCTCAGCGCATCAAACCGCATCCCTATCTCTTTAATCGGAGCTCGAATCATGCCTTAGATCTTCCTACAAATCCAATTCGCGGCTGATTTGAGAATGGTGGATCCGAGATCAGATATATCTATTAATCACGTGACCCAAAGTTTATATAGTAGAACTGAACTAGCACTGGACGTTAGAAATCTGGGTGAAACTGATTTGAATTGAAGTATGCCTCCATAAAATATGTTTAAGTTAACGACTAATACTGGTAAGGCTGAATTAAAATATTTCGAACTGTCTTGGTAGACAATTCGTTCAATTGGGATTTATCCAAAGCCATTAAAATCTGTCCTTGTTCTCGGTAACCGAACAGGAACACCGGCTCCTCGGCCGATGATGCAAGTCCATGGACCTCCTATTGTTCTCATTTACATGTCTGAAACGGGAACATCGCAATCGCTCGCCGAGACTTTACGACGAAAGTTTATAAGATTGCGGTTTAAAGCGCACGTTTTATCGGCTGAAGATGTAGAGCGTGTCTACGGAGCGCTAAGCACTACTTCTCGCGATCGACCAGTGGCCGTATTTTTATGTTCCACTACAGGGAACGGGGATATACCAAGACATGCACGACGGTTATGGAAAGTGCTGCTGCGGAAGAAGCTTACTGCAGAGTCGTTTTCCGGACTTCTCTTTTCTAGTTTTGGTCTCGGTGATTCTTCATATGCGCGATTTAACTGGGCTGCGCGGAAACTGCATACACGCATGCTCCAACTCGGTGGGGCAGAGGTCTGCTTACGCGGGGAAGGTGATGAGTCTGCTAGTGGAGGCGTCGAAGCAGCGTTTTCGGCTTGGTCGTCGATTCTTGTGTCTGCACTGCTAGACCGTTTTCCGCTTCAAGATGGTTTGGAGATAATACCCGACGACGTCTTGCTACCACCACAATTGCCGGTGAGGATTCTGCCTGTTACATCCAAAGGCCTCTCTATGGATGATCTCTACACCTCACGAGCTAATTCTTCAGTCAAATCTGGAAAGGTCGTTGAAAACACCAGGATTACTCCACAGGACCATTTTCAAGATACAAGACGTTTTATCGTGCAAATTCCAGAGGACTCAGCGGTTTGTGAAAAAATCTCTCCCGGTTCAACTTTTCTAATATATGCACAAAACAGCCCGCAAGATGTAACAGCTCTATTAGAGTCCCAAGCATGGGATGCATTCGCTGACCATGTGATATCTGTGCCTAGCTCGGTGCAAAAATGGGCAACCACAAAGCCATTAACTTTGCGCTGCTTGCTCACGTTTCATCTAGATATAATGTCTGTCCCTCGTGCATCGTTCTTTGATACCTTGAGCTATTTCTGCAGCGGTAACGAACAACAACTCGAGAAATTAAAGCAGTTTGGCGATCCGAGTAATGAAGAGTGCACCCAGGACAGATACGACTATGCTGACCGGCCGCGTCGGTCAGCAATGGAATGTCTAATGGAATTTGATTCGGTGAATATTCCAGTCGAATATGTTCTGGATATATTTGGCGAACTCAAACCCCGCCAGTTTTCTATTGCTGGATCCCGGAATAACAACGTTGAGCTACTCATTGCCATTGTCAAGTATCGGACAATTCTACGACGGATTAGACATGGAACGTGTACGAGATTCGTTTCTACACTCAACCCAGGCGATACCCTTCTATATGAAATTGTGCCACCCAAAGTTCTGCTTCCTTCCCCAAATACACCGTTCATCGTAATCGGCCCAGGAACTGGTGTTGCTCCTCTACGAGCACTTCTTCTATCAAGATTAAAAGATGATGCAAATGTGGCGAAATCCATTCTCGTTTTTGGAAATCGGTCAAGAGCTGCAGATTTCTATTATGAAGACGAATGGAGTCATGCTACTCAGGCAAAATCTTATAATAATGAAACAGGTGTCCTGTCATACGTCGGCGACAGATTATCTGTGTTCGCCTGTTTCTCTCGAGATGGAAATAAAGTCAAATATGTGCAAACGCTTCTTGAACAGCCGGAAATAGCTTTCAATATTGGACAATTTTTGGTTGAGCAAGGGGCTGCAGTGTGGGTTTGCGGAAGTAAAGGTAAAATGCCTCGGGCCGTTAAAAGCGCACTGGAGGCTGCTGTCGACAAAGTTCTCGAAGGTCAAGGTGTGCAGTTCATGGCGAGCTTAGATAAATCAGGTCGATATTTGGAGGAAACTTGGTAATCATTGCGCATGTAGGTTTCCCTTTTTTCGGCATTTCGGGGACCCACATGCGCACAAGTCGAGTCCGATTCGTGACCCAATATAGTCGCGTCCGTAATCGATCGTTAGTTCTTGGTTCGGCTGGATATCATATTTGGCGAAAAAGGCTAGATTATACAGTGTTTGCGTACGGTTTTGGCACACCCCGACGATCGAAAGGTTTGGCTCACAAGAATGATTGATAAAGCGAGCGACACCGCCTTGCCTTCGGGCGTCTATGACATGGTAGTCTGCGGTTTCGCTGTCTTTGGTGAATAGGTCCATGTTGAATAGATAATTAGATGGGTTTCGCTGTATATCTGACATTATGTGAGCGCGCATCGCGGCTTCATCAGAGGTGATTATTTCGCCGTAGTAACAGCATATAAATTGACCTGCGCCGAGAAACTGGGGACTCCTTAAACCTGAAAGGACCATTAGCATAGATACTCCGATTCTTAGAAAAACTTACCCCATCCTTTCTTCTTGGTTTTAAAAATTTGTAGCTCTACTGTTCTACCACGCTGGACGACTCTGTTACCACAGTCTGGACCGCAAGGGCATTCGGAGTTGCATTCATACACAATACCAATATATTTGAGTCTGCCATCTGGCTGATAGACAAACTCGCGTTTGGAGGTAGCCGAGCTATCATCAAACTCTGTGCATTGGCACTGCCTTGGATCAAGACATTTGCCGCCTTGACATTCACATCCATAAATAAATCCTTGATCTGGCGGTGGGATATCTCTAGACAAGACATACTGTGTCAACAAGCGGAATTTGCTTGGTAACTTGGGGCTCATTTCGTTGTCTAGATCATTGTAGACCGTTATGGGAGAACTTTCAGCTGCATTGAATATATTCAGAAAATCATCTCGACTTTGTGACTGAAGGCCGTCCGTCAGTAAGTCATAGAGCGCAGACGGCGATTTACTAGAGCCGAGTCTTTGCTTCTTAGACGTCGAAGACGGACTGGAAGATCTACTAAGGGTTTGTCAGTTACTGGAATGCATAAAGGTCAGTTGCTTAATGCTTACGCTCCAATCTTGATTCCTAGTTTCTGTCGACTCCGTTTGGTAGTCATTCTAGTCTGAAATATGAAGATACGGAAAAGAGAAAGTGGATATGAATTTACTTGGGAGACCTACACTTGGGATCCTGACTGAAAATCACAATACTGAAGGTGTTTACTATCTCTTCAAACAAATATATATTTTCATTTTGCACATAGAAGAGCTGTGTTTGTCATTCTGTCTGCATATGAAGTGTAAACACGAAGATGATCTGTTGCAATCTGAATAGCTGTGGAACAGTCTTGAACGAATCTATTCATCTTTAGCTGTTCGATTTCAGCTCTTAGAAACAGAGAATATCAATAAAAATTATACTAAACATTGCACTATTATAACGCATTATACGATTTTACATCTATATATTGGGAATATACATCTCAATATATCGATATATTTCCTGGAATTTTAATAATTCTGATTTTTAGTTGTAACTAGGTTGTAGTTATCTGAGATTCCAATCCTTATCACGTGGAAATTGGAAAAGTTTTGGGCGACATATCTAAAAAGCCATTTCAACCAGTAATACTACAATATATTTATTAAATCTTGACATTTCTCCTTACATCGGACAGAATGCCGAGATCTACTTCACTACCCAAGCTTCTATCAGGAAAGGCGTATGAGTTTTTGTATAAACAGCAGACCAAGCCGACTTCTGTGCATGCGCTATCTCCTAGCGAAACCCGTCACCGTTTTAACCTGCAAAAAGAGAAAGAAACGCCTAAATATGAAGGACGGTTCACAAAATATTTCCGGATGGGCCATACGGAGGTTCATTTTCCTACAGCTTCGGTGGTTTTATTGCGACCGTTTCGTACGGAGTATAACCCGTACCGAGCCTCGTTCAAGGTTCCCACGAACTTCAACAAATTCGATCTCCGCGATTATCTGCATAACGTGTATGGACTTACAGTTCGCAATGTATTCTCAAATCTTCGGTTTAACGAGCGAACGAGAGCATTGGTTAAGTATATGATTGTGGAAATGGACGAGCCGTTTCTGTATCCACCATTTCCAGAAAACCTGAGTCCGTAAGTATTTCTTTAGAGGGCACTTTGTTTATATACGTATATGTGCGTTTGCATATTTGGCTAAGTTTTAACTCTAAATCCAGATGGCGTGTTGATATTGGCCGCGATTACATGAACTTTGTGAACGAAAATAGTAAACGATATGGCTATTCCAAGATTGACAACTTTAGGCTAAAGGCTATGGATGGCATTGGCCAGAAAAAGTTTCCTAGAGTGAAATCATTTGTTCCGAAGCTAGCAGGAAAGCAAATGAAGAATCGGTCAAAAGTTATCGAAAATTACATGAAATCAGCACTCAAATTACAAGAAATCGAGCACAAATAAAAGGTAGGGCTAACTGAAGCCGATCTCATGCATTTAATTTAAGGCCGCAGGATCTTGATATATAAGTGTAAATAGAAATTTCTGTATTTTTTTGTATAAAGTTCGCTATATCTCTTCGTTTTGGTATATTGTAGGTAGTCCCATCCAAGACATCATCATTGAAACTGCGGCGCACATAGTATCTTACTAGAATATGGCTCACTTCGTCTCACAATAATTCTGCACATGTGTCTATAATTTCAAATGGCTTTAGAAGGACCGTCGGTCTCACTGGGTTCGCTCGCTCGTAACGAGTATTTGCCGCCCTGGAATCGCCCGCATATCATTGGAATTGCTGGGTCGAGTGGGAGCGGTAAGACCAGTGTAGCATCCCAAATTATCAAGGCATTAAATGTGAGTTGACAACGCATATTTATTGGAAATATATGAGAATTTCTGCTTACTGAATTCTTGGGGAGATAGGTTCCTTGGACAGTGATCTTGTCGTTTGATAACTTTTATCGGCCGCTCTCTCCAGCTCAACGGGAAGTCGCGTTTGCGAAGTGTGTATACAATACAACCAGACTTCTCTAGCAAGATTTTCCTAATGTCTACATAGTGAATTCGACTTTGACGCTCCAAAAGCTTTGGATATTGACATGGTAGTCGATATTTTGCACAATCTGAGGGAAGGCAAAAAAGTGGAGATTCCTGTGTATTCATTTGCACTTCACAATAGGTAAGCTTGTTACTTGTCTCAATCTATGATTTATTCCCACACAATTCAGAATTGAAGCAACGACTACAATATACGGAGCAAACGTAATCATTTTGGAAGGTATCTATTCCTTATTTGATTCTCGCATATTAGAAATGCTTGATTTAAAGGTATGTACCTGGCGTTAAGATATCGGACTGGACAAAGAGGCTCACGAATTGAGCAGATATTTGTCGATACCGACCTTGACATTTGTATGGCTCGGAGACTTCGCCGGGATATTATCGAGCGAGGTCGCGATTTACAAGGCGCTATGAAACAGTGGTTCTCGTTTGTTAAGCCTAATTTTCAAAAATTTGTCTTGCCGACAATGGAAAATGCTGATGTCGTGGTTCCTCGCGGTCTCGATAATGTTGTTGCAATTGATATGCTGATCCGACATGTTCAGCGAACCCTAGTTGCGAAGAGTCGCAAGCACTTAGAATTTCTCGGCCGTTTATGTGAAAATAGTGACGATGAGGTGGAAAATACCGAGCTCGACCTAGATAAATATGCGAACGTACAAGTGCTCAAGCAGTCAACTCAGGTCGAAGCAATGCACACAATTCTGTTTAATCGAGCGACATCTAGAGAAGATTTTGTGTTTCATTTCGAGAGACTTATGAGCTTGTTGATTGAGCTCGCCATGAATACAGTTCCTTACTGTATGAAGACCGTCACAACCGCGACGGGTATGGAATACTCAGGTCTCGAGATCAGTAAGCAGGTCTGCGCCGTCTCGATTCTAAGAGCTGGCGCTTGCTTTGAGAACTCTCTTCGATCAATTTTGCCTGCCATTGCGATTGGCAAACTGCTTATACAGTCCGATTCGCGGACTGGCGAGCCCTTTTTGCATTATCTCAAACTACCTCCTAAAATCGAAGAAAAATATATCCTCCTCGTGGATGCACAGGCTACGACTGGTGCCGCTGCAATCATGGCTATTAGAATTCTACTAGATCATGACGTTCAGCAGGAAGATATCTGTTTCGTCACGTATTTAGCCGATAAAAACGTCGCTATCCGACGTATTCTGGCCGCATATCCTAAAATTAATGTTGCCGTCGGCAAAGTAGAAGATCAGATCAAACAGCGATTCATTGATACGCAGTATTTTGGAACTTAGAATTTCATATAGAAATCTCATCAATATTATCGTATGAAAGATTTAAATATATGTGCATTAAAACCAATAGTACCTATATGAACACGGCCAACCAATGTTTCCAAAAAACAGAAATATGACATAGAAAACTCGCAAACTACCCGCACAATTATTTGGTCCGGATATGCTTAAGAGGACCATAGCTATGAAGAAAGTTGGTAGCATATTGTTTTGGTCGGAAATCCCGTTTATGAGGAAGCTGTATGTAGTAGTCCCATCCTTGCCGAGTAGCGAAACGGACAGCATCTTCCTTGGTTTTGAACTTAACTTCAGTAGCTTGCATATAATCACCACTGCTTTGCCATCCCATCATCTCGTTTTCCCATCGGTTACCTTTTTGCTCGACATCCCAGTCCAATCGCCATACCTTAGTTTCTAATATAATAATTAACTTTCTGCAAACGATAAGAGCCAATAAAAATCCAGTTACTGACCTTGATTACCGCTCTGCATCGCAGTCTTCGCACGTTGATAGATACGAACGACTCGCTTAGAAGAAAGCTCAGAAGGAGCACCGCTGATTAGATCGATTGGATGGACTTCTCCGCGCTCATCGTGCGCACCAACGGGAACGCTTCCTGTCGTCGCAGCCGGAACACTTGAGACAATTGTTGGCCAAAATACTAGAAAACCGAAAAGTAAAATACGAACCTGCTAGAGTTCGCACGAGCTGCGATACTCTGTGCCACACGCGAGGACATCGTGATGGCGGGACGACTCGAAATACGGCCAAAAATAGTAATTGACGACGGATTAATCATGTTAATTCTATGTTAAGAATGCTTTATTGAAAACGAGTTAAACTCAAATCTATCTTATGAAGAAAATTATAATCCTAATACCAAGTCGAGATCGCTCCGGTAGATGCGGCGGACAGAGTTTCGAGCTCAGCGATTCGCCAATGTAAACGAGTGATGTGTTTGCGTCTGAGGCTTTAATCAAGAAAGCAGTTCCACAGATAATCCGCAACTATCTCAGTTTCACGACTACGTCGTAAATACTCTACCACCCCGTCCAGATATTCCGGCTCTTCTCAACAAATAAGACCTTTGCTTAATTTACAGAATCAGCGATTCATTCAGCACCAATCAGTAGCCATGTCTCTTATTTTCAAGCGTTCTCTTTCAACTCTTATTCCCCCCAAGGTTGCTTCTGCATCGGTAAGTTGCTACTTCGAATAATTGGTTACAGACTGAACCTGGCTTCAGCCGGTTCATCATCGAGTTCGACAATTTCTTTTGTTTTCATACTGTATTTTTACAGCAATTCATTTCGAAAAACTAAACCTAAGAGTCGAAGATGTTGAACTGAATTTGCCTTTTTAATTGGTTGCCGATTGGTTTTTTGTTCTGACGTTACTGATCTGTTGTTCGTTAGAATCTCGGTGCTGCACCCGGAGCTCAGCGTCTTGCTACTGTCGTTGAATTCTACAAGGGACTTCCTCGAGGACCTGCTCCTGCTCCTAGTTCTGCAGGCAACTTTTTTGAGTATAAGATCTGAATTATAAACCAAGATTCATTGTTATACTGATCTTAATGGCAGGCGATACACTGCTCGTTACATTAAGGGCGGCAATGCTTCTGGAGCTCCATTGGTATGGTTTTTTGTATCCTTCAACTTACTTTAGGCGTTGAATATTAACTATACTAGGTTCATTTGATCATTTCGGTTTTCTTGGTATGTTGAGCGGTTGTGAATTGGTCTTGGGATGGATAGACAGGTTACTGACAGTGGTAAAGATCAGCTACACTATCGACTACCAACTTCACCGTAAGTAGATGGTTTTTCTGCTAGCTGAAGCAGTTTTAGTTAACGATCTCAAAGTCAAACACCACAAAGGCGGTGAAGGTGAGGAGCACCACTAAACAGAAGTCGTACAGAGTAGCAGATTCAACTATTCATAGTGGAAACTATGGTAGAAGACTCACTCTGTGATACCTTCTTAGTATTTCATGCCATCATCTGATTTCGATCGTCGTCTCGTTGTATGCATGATAAACTTTTACTAGAATAGAAAGTCTCTTTGAAATCTAATCGAATGATACATAATGCTCAGTCCTTTTAATCAGTAACGATTCTCAACGAGCTAGTATTGTAGCCTTTCTTGGTTCAGCAATATGTAGGCGATCCAGCGATCTTAGATCAATACGAAGATAAATTGCTTTCGAAAAAGTTGTAAATCAAGTAAATCCTTCTGTAAATCTGCCTATCGCATCAAAGTCTGCTTAGGTTAATATTGCAGGGTCTGAGAGTAGCGGACGCAAACACCGCGCCGCTGGTCGACCCATCGCCTAGGATCCTTTTTTTTTCCCACGATCTCGAAATATTCTTACAGTCTTCAAACTATTCCTCATTTGCTTTTTTTGTTTTGTTTCTTCCCTTGCGTCGTTTTCTCTGCGTTTTGCTGGACTCTACTCGTGTGCCACAAAACAGAAACCTCTTTTCATCGGCAAATCTGGCCTTCGTTCGCGTGCTGAGTTCACCTCTTGCTGAGCTCGAGTCACTCGTCCCTGCGTGCTTTGCCTTCGTCTAGACTCTCTAGTCCGCAGACTGATTGTGCTTCGACTCTGTCTTCATTATTCTTTCCAGGCTCATTTATCTTCAGCTCCTCTAACCATTCGCAAGATTTTTTTTCATATTCGTTATTATTACTCGAATCTGTATTGTCTCCTTCGGAATCACCTATCAGAGCTGTGCGGTGCCTCTATTTATCAATTTGAGTCGAGATCTTCACACTGAGGTAGGTCGTCCGAGTCCATCCAATTTTGTGTTTCCTTTCTATCTACTTCAGCATTCGTTGATTGAGAATCCGCCACTGTCGATCGTAGTCGTTGCGAGATTATAGTGGAATAGAAGAATTACTTGCTCGTGCTGTCTTTGGGTAACTGTCGATGACTTGCAAAGAAATTTTCTTCATTTTCGACTTTCCTTACTGTTGTCGCATACTGTTGCAGGCGACTCCGTTGTTTTTGTACTCTAATTTTTATCCTTTTTCTAACCTATTTTTTTTTCGTTTCTAGGATTATGGATGGCAGCGATTCCACTGACTTGCACATTACCTCCGAGAGCAGAGCCTCCGACTCTGCGTTTTCGGTTTCTGGGCTTCCAGAATATGGACCGACTGGTTCAGCCAGCGTCAGCTCAGACCATAATGTTGTCGACTCGCCTGGTATAGCTGACAAGCCAGATTATCCATCCGTCCAAGTTTCAAAACAAGAATCAGAATCGTCGGCCTCCCCAACGACTGCTGCCATTTCTGATTCTGCTATTGCTGGATCTACAAGTGCTGAAACTCGGATTACTGAATCCACTGCTGCTGAAAGTGATTTCGCTTCATCCGAGCCTTCTCAGTCTTCTTCTCCGACGCCGACTTCCGTCTCTTCAACAGCTACGTCTACTGCCGCGAAAAAATCATTCAAGTCACAGTCTCTTAATACAATTTTTCGTAAACTTCAGGCCACCTCAAGCAGCACACAAAAGTCGTCTTCTGAGACCTGTATGTATTTTGCCCTGTTTTCTTCGATCTGATACGGTTTCTAACTAATTCAGCTTCGTCTCCTCAATTATCTCGATCTCTTCTCGGTACTGGTGGAAAACTGCGAAACAACCAGTCTGTAACCATGTCTGTCGGCTCTTTCACACTTGCTCCTCTTCAACGTAATCTATCCCTTTCTCCTCAACCTGGAAGTGCTGGCACTCGACCTGGTTTTGCTTCAAATATGAAATCTACCTCGCAATTGGCTTGGCGACGAGTCCAAGGTAAATCAGTTACATGACTGTTGCTCGGTAGTTCGGACATTAACTATTCATAGCTCGGGCACGATCTTCCTCAAACTCTCAACCTTCACAAAGAGAAATGTCTGAAGAAGAGTTGAAGAAGATGGGTATCCACCTAACGGAGAGAATATCTGAAACACAGCGAGATCTCGGCTGGGATGACGTATGCGTTAGCTATTTAATTGCAATCCAATTTCTGGCTCACTAACGCTCTTTTATAGGAAGATGATGATGTCGACGATTGGGACACCATAGAGTTTGGAGATGGTACTAAAGTTGTTGTTTCGCATGACCATCCTAATGAAGAAGTACCTGAGCCATCAAGTACTGGGTCCGACGCATCGCAGGGCTCCGCTGCAGAGAAACCTCAAGTGGAGCAAAGAGAAAACAATTCACAACCAGCTGGAACTTCGCGAACGTCTTCTTCCCCTTGGGCTCCAATTCCACAAGTTTCACAAAAGTCAGTTTCGAAGTTAATTGCTGAAGATACTCAACATCGAACTGAACAACATTACGGGTCCATGCCTGGCAGATCACAATTTCAATACGGAATGAGCCATTCTCCCCATATCAATCATCGATTTGATATGGAGGACTCTTTCCAAGGTCATTCCCGCCGAAACTACAATCACTTTGATCATGAAATGCCGCCTTGGGGATCAGGAGATGTCAGGAGTCAATTGCCTCCGTTAGTTCTACCTCGTGAACGATCATCTGAACTTGAATTTGATAGATCGTATGGCGCACGATCCGGCACAACCGGTGGAGAGCTCTATAATGACAGATCCGGCCAGTTTGAGCCTGCCCGTCGAGTTTCTTTCAATTCTAAACGTCCCATACTTTTGGGCCCTACGACCGGTACCACGTCGTCTATTGGTCGTGAACGTGATACAGACGAGGCTGTTACTCCGGGATTCGAAATGCGGAGACGTGGATCTTCCAGTGCGGGAACTTCGCATTCGAGGCAAATATTGAAAGGAACTGAAGATGATTTAAATTCTAAGAGCTCTTTATCTCCTACGATTTCAACTGATGCGATGTCTTTGGGATCGAATGATTTAAATCCGCCAGCAGTGAATTCTTCTATTCAGTCGCCTTCCTCCAAATTTGTGCATCCTGAAATTGATGATCCCATTCGAAGAGAGTCTGAACTGCTTGCTCGACAGGAACAGGTCATGAAAAGTTCCCTTGAGAATGCAAGGAAAAGGAAAGAAGAGGAGCGGCGTCTTGAAGAAGAAAGACTACAGGCTGCTCGTAAGCGAGCTCAGCTGCTTGATCTGGCAGCCAATGAAGCGAAGAATTCACCTTCAGAGATACCTAAGCGACCTTCGCCTGACGAGACGAAACATCAAATCTTGAAATCTAAAGAATCTAACTCAGCAGATATAGGTAAAGCGAATGTGAAGCAACAGAAACCACAAAATTCAAATGGCGCTGCAAGATTAGCTACAGAATCCGCTTTCACTCCTGCTGCAAAGTCTGCCTCCAAAGATTTAGGTTCCCGTTTTCTGCGATCTGAAACAGAGTCTTTAAAGTCTAAAAGAAAGGAGTCGTTTACCTCATCTGAAGGTCCTGATATGGAGGAGTCAGTAGCTGCGGCAATAGAGTCGCTGATTTCAGACTCTAACTCCGGCCACTCCCCTCCAGTGAAAAATGTTTCGATGGCTAAACAGCAGGCAAACACAGCAGGATGGGAAAGTGAGCAAAAGGTATCGGACAGGCCCTGGCTATCTAACAGTGTCTCGATGTCTCGGGGAAACCACCCAAACGTGTGGGGTCCTGTTGGTAGTAAGAGCCGGTATGGGCAGATAAATGGTATGGAACATAGGCCCTCATTGATTTCACATTCTCATGGAGATCACTCCCAGTCTGGAGGTGACTGGGCATCGAGACATAGTCCCGCTCAATTGTCAGATAATTGGCGGAGACCGTTCAGTGCGGCCCCGTCGAAACAAGGAGACTCTACAATCTCTTCGCAACTACGTCAAGGCACATCATCTGAATCGACTTCTGATCATCATCTCCATAACCATGGCCCAGTAGGATCGGGTGCTACACCGTCTTCGTCTCCGTTGAAGTCTACTACGGCAAGCTCTCCTCAAACATCGTCTCCAGGATCGGCTATAGAAAAGGCTACGGATGATAGTAATGGACAGCTTCGGCCTGGCAATACTCAAAACCATCCTCAACAATCATCTCGGACTTGGTCAAGATTTTTTCCATCTAATAGCAATTTCCCAAGTCAGGCTCACACGGCATCTACTTCTGGTGGACCTTCCGCGTCGCCACCAGGAGGAGTTTCTTTCTCGGGTATAAGTGATGATGCAGAATCACAAACGTTCTTCTTGGATATGAATAAGGAAAGTCTTGATAGATCCATGGATGAATATTTGTTCATGCCTCAATCTGTTCAAAATTTGTCTGATGAGTCGGGACCGCTGAAACCGAAAGTTCATCTGCCACAGATTTCGTCTGGACAGCAACCGCAGTCGCCTGATCTAGGCAGACTAGAAGGACATCAAGCTTTTACTGGAGGCTCCCGATATTCATCTTCGGGATATCACCAACTTGAAATACCTGAGGGAACATTTACTAGTCCAGGCACCTCATCTGCAGTTAGCGGAAGTTTTGGATTGGGGGGGATGGCCGTTGGTTCCTCTATCCGGGAGACGAATAACCTTGGATTTATCGGCAGTAAAGTTCCATCGATTAATTCGATTAAAGCCGTGCAGTCACGTATTGCGCTGACACTTGGACATGTTTCGGACGGTGGGCGTACACATAGCTTAGTAGAGCAATCTACAGGGAATGCGTCTGGGCTGTCATTTTCTATGCAAAATAAAGATCTTACAATGGCAAGCAGTTTCGAAGCTCCGGTAGTTACTCAAGGCAACGGCAAACTTGAAATCCGGAGTGTGTCACCATTTGAATTTTTGGATGACCTTTCTGAAGATAGCAAAGAGAAGGTGTGGCGACGATATAAAGTGAATTTAGGCGAATATTCCAAGGAATCGCAGAAGCCATTTGCTGTGCCAGCTGATGGACCAGAGGAGAAAACTATATTTGATATGTTTGCGACGACCAAAGTTGTTCCTAATAATTTCGTTGGGATTGTGACTTCTGCAGTCTCGTCCGCGTCGCCCGCGTCGAATCCATTCAATCCTTCGCGGCGGAATGGTGGTAGTTCAGCATACAAAATCATGTTGCCAGGCCTGACCGAGCATATATTGATACCGGTGAACGTGGATGCCCTTGCCGGTTCGACGGGCTCGTATCATGGATATCGCGGTGGAGCTAGCGACAAATATAGGCCACGACGTAGTGAGACCAAAGACCGACCGAGTTACGACCGGACCCGGATTCATCGGCATGGTCTTTCAACCACACAAAAGTCTGGCCAGGGCCAAACACATTGGCAAAAGGTAACCGAGAGTACAGCTTGAAGATATCAAAAACACAAAACAACATTATGCCGCTTGCCGCTTGCTTTTGTTTTTTTCGATTCATTCTAATTTTATTCAATTTATTGAGTTTTTTCAATTTTCGATTTTCAGTTTTCTTTTTCTACTTACGTTTCCTATTGAACTACCAAAACGTGTATCTCTTTGGACACTTTGAACACCTTGAAATTTATTGTTTTGCTTTTCAACGTATTTGGTTGAAGGAGTTTTTATTTTTTTATTATTATTTCTATTTTATGTCACTTTGTGTTCATTTATTAATTTTGAAGATCAAATGCTATCATGTACTCCCAATATGGTGTTGCTGTACGACAATTCGAAGTTTTGGTCGACTAATTTAGTTGCACACTCTATATGTGCCAATTATAATTTGGCTGGTTCAGCAGATCAGAATGCACTAAACAAACCCATTAGTATTATTTGGTTCATGTGTAGTTTCTGATAATTTGTTCTGGGATTAGAAGACCATTTTGCTGATGGAACTCGCTTTGGCTACAAAATTGGGGGAGGTCATAGAACTCGTTCAGCAATAACAAGACGAATAGTTAATACCGTGCGAATTCAAGCTCTCGCAGAAGTTTTACCAAAATGGTCATGGGGACATGTATATCTATTAAAATGTTTCCTATAAATGTTCCATTCCAGACAAAAATCACATACAAAGCAATATCGGCGCCAACCCAATTACCAACATACAAACTTCTCCTCTTTATCTGAATCCGATCCATTTATTTTCATGTTCTTCCACTTATAAGGCAGTTACAGCTTTAATCTGAAATCAAACCTTTCGTTACCGGGCTGCTGCGGGTCTGCAAATACATCCCGGATATAATCGTCACGCTGCGAATCGGTCATGGAGTCCCAAATCATCGACCGTTTCCGGTTTTCAGATAAATATAACTTTCGGATGTTCATCGTCACGCCAATCGTAATTATTGAAACAACGACAAGCCCAATATTTCCAACTCTATAATAGGGCTTGTCGGACTGGCGGTACGTGTTCACGGCAATAATGTTTCCGATTTGAACGCAAACGTTGTAAATAGCAATCGCGAGACCTCGTTTCTGCGCATCGTTTGAGTTGGCAGAAATCCACGAAATTAGCGTAGGCGTATAGTAAGGGAACCCGACTAATAGTGTCACACAGATCGTTCGAATCCAAGTCGCGGCTGTGGTGGCAGGTAACGCGATTAAAACAGCAAGCGGAGGAATGACCCAAGCCATGGCGATCAGCGGAGCTATGAAATGAAGATGCCGCTGATCGCAAATCCGAGCAACTGTGACCATGGACAGGACAAGCAGCAAGTTCCCCGGAATTACCAACAGATTTGCCTCCGTCGTTGAATAACCTAAATCACTGTGAAATATTATTGTCAGAAAATGATAACTAGTGATGGAAGGTAAAAATCCAATTATCCCCAGTAGAAAAATATATAAGAGATAGACGTCCGTAAACGTCTCTCTGAAATTCGACAACTTGAATTTTGACAATAATCGGCCGAGTCGCTTGCGCGGCACAAACATGACCGATTTCGAACGATCATCCAGTATTACTCGGGCTCGCAATATATTTTCTTCTCGTGTCGTAAATATCCGCGATATTCGATGACTTTGTAATGAGGGCAACATGAAAAACGATATTATACCTATTCCGATCGTGAATAGGCCTTCCAGAGCAAACAAAATCTGCCAGTCATGATATCTCGATGCCTGCTCCGCACTTGATTGGAAAATAAAAGTGGACAGCAGAGCAGACAAAGCATTTGTGATATACATTGTCATCCAAAAAATCGCTACCCGCAATGAAGTCTCAGATGTTTTGTAAAATGAAGTCAAGTAGAAAGAAAGCCCGGGGATATATCCACCTTGAGAACCACCTAAACAGGCTCTACAAATGAAATGAGTTGTTTTTGAATTCACAAATGTTTGAGAGAACGCAGAGATTCCAAATATGATTGTCTCAAGCTGTCTAGAATTAGTCTCAGATTCTTTAATATGTGGAATCACTTACCGGAAGCCAAAGTACAGGACCAACAACCATCTGCATAACTTGACTTGGAATTTCAAATATCATGAACGCAACAGTGTAAATCGTCTGACCGGTACTATAATCCGCTTGAGTCAAGCCCAGATCTTCCAGAAACGAAGTAGTAATCACGTTCTGAATACTTATTCGGTTGATCTGCATTACGAAAAACATCACACATAACCAAGACAGCACGCGAACATCGATCTTGCGACGAACGACGTCTTCTTCTTTCGTGCTCCATAGTGTTCTGAATTCGATTAGTATTTGCACGAGCTCTTCTTCATATAAAGATACCCTGAAGAATCTAAAAACTGTTGAAGTTCATCTGCGGACTCCGTCGAAGGGAGGTTTGTATACGACACTTGCAACGTATCCATAATTAGCGGGTCAGTCTCCACAAACTCAGTCCGCTGATTGCGTTCAAGTGAGCCTGTTCCCTCTCTCTCGATCATTTGCTTTCTGCAGTTATACAACAGCGGCCATTCGCTTTGTTTAAGTATTAGGTCAGCATCCTGGAAAGTGAACTCTCTACATATTATAGCTGAGAGATGTTAATTATGTGCTGTAAGCCGTCCCCGTTGTGAATATCAGACTATGCATTCTCTACATAACATTGTATCATTTTGTCCCCTACAATTGTTCGATGCAAAATTTCTTTTCTATATTGCTCATCAATATAATTAAAATACAATAACTACCACTTATCTCCAACAAGCACAGCCGGCATGACGTTCGGATCAAACCCTTCGACCGCATGATAAGAGGTCGAAACTAATCTGCTCACACTTTCTCCTTCAGCAGGACCAGCCCACATCGCCTCCACCCAGTTCCTAATACTTTCATCGTCCAAGCTGGAATTACGTATGGTTCTATATTTGGCTTCAACCATCTCTTTCCATTCACGGACCATGATATCTCCATCCTGAGGAGCACCAATTTGTCCTCCACCGTTAATGCATCCACCAGGACATGCCATTACCTCCACATAGTCGTATTCAGACGGGTTCAACACAGCTGCCACGTTTTCTCCTTTAACCTTTCTTCGTGATGAAACAGCTGTTCGGCTACCTGCGCCTTTCGATGCCATCTTTAGTTTTCGCACCAAATTTTGAATATTTCGAAAACCGTATACTTGCGCGGCCTTAGATAAAACGGCTCCCGATGCTTGGTCTATTAAATGATATTCCACTATGTCTGAATTCTTTCCTGGAATTATTTTTAAAACAGTTCTGAGTTTACCCACTGTCTCTGAATAGCTACTGATAGCCCTAAGAACATGATAGAGGTATCCCCCCGAAGATGACCCTTCATTAGAATCCCAGCCAGCTTCGGTCGGCCATGATTTGGGCGACAGAGAACGCAGTGAACACATCAATTCATCTTTCGGTATTGAATCTATTGACATAAAGTCGATATTTTCGTCATTCAAAAGTTGCACGACTTCTTTCGTTGTTATCACACAATCGACATCCTTTGTGCTGTCACAACTCTGAAAATCCTTTCGCGACGCTTCCAGTTTCTTATCAAAGCACGGCATAACACTAACGTGAAATATCTCTGACTCGCAAATACCAGAATTGTCTCGTGCAATCAGTCGTTTCAACAATGACCCAACGATTTGCTGTGCTGATTTGACCGATGAAAGGTAAGGGATGATATGTGGATGAGTCTTTTCAACATAACATATCCAACCTGGACATACACTGGATAGTAAAGGTCCCTTATTAGTCGTCTTATTCTGACTAGACATCTCACTGTTCGCATTTGTAGTGTAGTTGTATATGCCTTCATCCGCTAAATTCGACTCTTCTCTGATTCGACCCGATTTGACCAAAACCTCTCGCGCCGAGTAAGCCAAAGAAATTTGTCGCCCAACACCAGTTCCAACAACATACTTGAATCCTAAAATATCTCTGAATAAAGTAACTAATTTACCATCTACCTCCTCCACAGAAATTTTAAACGCTGCAGCAAGCGAAGCCCGCGACTGTGGCGAGATCGAAACTGCAAATATTTTCTGCTTTGGCGTCAAAGATTTCGGCTTCTCTGAATCTTCATCTTCGTCCTCTCCCACATCTGTCATTTTCTTATCGCTGTTCATTGTGTCTTCTCGATTTTGTTTCAGTATCGCTAGAAGTTCTATATGACTCTGCAAAGAAATCAATACTGATTCAGCAGATGTAACACAACCACTGCATGCTAAACAGTCGGACAAATTGATTTGCGCAGGAGTCAAAGCTGTAGCTGAAGTAGTTCCACCATCCACTGATACCTCTACCGGTTTTCCATCGTCATCTATTCTAATATCTGTATGTGCCTATCAAACGAATAATTAGATGAGAATAATACAGTAGATCCTGCGGCAATAACAAACCTTGCTGGAAGTCCGATCAATAACGATAGGATTTATGCAAGCGAGTCCTGGAGATATGAAATCGTTCAAATCTTGAGCAGATAAAAGAGCACTCATCCTTGTTTAGTGAAACTACGAGCAAATACAGTCGTTGAAAGAAAATTGATCTAAAATCATAGTTTGCTTACAACTGCTTACACTGACTCGTTGACTTACTCCCAGCTACAGTCATGTGATTATACTCATTACTAATCTCTCCTTCTGGGATAGTTGGTTGCCCTCCAACATAAAAGTCATTTATTATTCAATTATCCAAAAACTAGACAAGAGGTTCTTTGACATACGCAGGACGCCACTCATTCTTCCAGGCATCACGAGTGATGTCATCGAATTGGACCTGGTTGCGGGTATACCAACTCGTTTCACGAGGAATGTATTCACCATAGCCTTTCTTACCGGTGACGACACCCTTCTCATCATCCCAAACAACTTCACCCCGCAGGAGAGTATATCGAGGCCAATTGAGCATCTCCATACCTTCGAACGCAGTATAGTCGCAGTTATGATGGAGCATTTCGTTGGATAGAGGCTTCTTAAACTTGCCTTGAGGATACCAGATAACCAAATCGGCATCAGCTCCTGGAACAATGGATCCTTTCTTAGGATACATACCATAAAGTTTTGCGGTGTTCGTAGACGTGAGCTGAACAAATCGTTCGATTGAAAGCCGTCCGGTACAGACACCAAACGTGAACAAAAGAGGAACACGGGTTTCAATTCCAGGAATTCCATTGGGAATCAACCTCCAGTCTCCGCCAGGCTTACCAGAATCCTTAATGGCGATGGGCTTTCCAAGCTCTTCGTCCATTCTGAATGGGCAATGGTCAGAAGAAACCATTGTAAAAGTTCCATTACGAAGACCGTTCCAAAGACCATCTAGATCTTCCTTCGAAGGGCGAAGAGGAGGTGAACAGACACATTTAGCACCCTCATAATTAGGAGCCTGGAGTCCAGCATCAGTTAAGAGTAGATACTGAGGACACGTTTCAGCATAAATGGGAAGACCCTTGCCTTGAGCCTGATGAATACGCTCGACTGAACCAGGCGAAGAAATATGAACAAACAGAATTGGCACATTTAGAACTTCGGAGAGGACAATCGCTCGGTTAGTGGCCTCATGCTCAGCAAGAGCAGGACGCGAACGAGCATGTGAATAAGGATCAACAAGATCCAGACGCTCGAGCTCCTCTGAGAAGAAAGAAATGATATCGATGTTTTCAGCATGGATCATGGGGGTGATGCCGTTTTTCCGTGCAGTACCAATTGTCTGGAGAATCTCGTAATCGGACAGAGCAAGACGCTCATAGGTCATGTAAAGCTTGATAGACGAAATTCCAAATTTAGGGATCAAGTTCGAGAATTCAGCGAGTCTCTCTTTCGAAGGATCGGTAATGATCAAGTGGAAAGCATAATCAGCATACGAATTGCCGTTTGCAAGGTCATGATAGTGACCAATTACATCGGCCAAAGAATGTTCAGGTCTGTGCTTGTGTTGCATAGCAAAAGCAATGAAAGTAGTAGTACCTCCAGCGACCGAAGAACGCGAACCAGATTCGAAACCATCTGATCCTCGATAAGGATAGTCTTGACCTCCTGGTGTGTTTTCCTGGTCGATATGTGTGTGTCCATCGACACCACCCGGTGTAACATAAGCACCCTCGGCATCAATGGTATTTTTGGCCTTCAGTCCTTTAAGACTGGGTGCAATTGCAAAAATCTTTCCATCTTTAATCGCAATGTCACCAGGAAAACATTCGGAAGCAGTACCAATTTGAGCGTTGATGATAAGCGTCTAAAATCGTTAGAGAACATAGTAATATGGCATAAAACAATGTTAGTTGTACTTACATCAAACTCGGAATCCATTCTTAATAAATTTCCAAGTCAATGAAGTTCAACAAATGAAAACGAGAACTGTGGTCTGGTGTTGAAAGACTGAAGAGTTTTAAGAAGTGAACAGGAAAAGTGGGTTTCGGGATTTAAATCAGTATCTTCTAGTGATGGTGTCGACTACTCCCACCGCCAATACGATATTCCAAGTTGAGTTTGTGGCGCTCATGTTGGCTACTGACGCCCTTTACTTATACTAAATAGTAATGCTTTTTAACTATCCTACTCAGTAAATTGAGTCAATTCAGATCTTTCAGCACCTCTTTATACTATTTAATGTACAAAGTTTTAGACAGCTTGCTGGATAACCAGACTTGCAAATTCTCGACTATCGTTATCGAAGGAACCGCATTCACCCTGAATGCTGATTCGTCAACTAGGTGCAATGACCAGTTCAATCACGTATTTTAACTTTGCTACTCCTCTCGACTCACCATCAACGAAATTGTACGACATTGGAGTTAATAGACTGACCTCTGCTTGAGGTAAATCACAAGTCAATGTTAAGCCAAGCATTTATGTAAATATAGCTTTAGTGTATACTATTTCTTGGAATACAAATAATTAGTGCGTAAATTTGTGAACTATGCTGAATCTCTACTGGCTAAAACCCAAGGCCTCGATATCCTATAGTCATCCATTGGATTAAACCGAATATGATCCGATTTGGAGCTTTTGTAGCTTAATCATCCATTTGCTCCTCGGTAGTATTTCAAAATCTATAGTCTCATAAAATAACGCTTGTACACTTCGTCAGGGTCAAATGAAATTCCATTTGGCTGTAGTTCGCTTGAGATGTCTCCTTAGAACTCACTAAAAATAAGGTGCTTTGATAAAATTCACCATTCGGATCTAACCTGCAACTTCCCTTCAAATTACTAGCTCAAGTGTCCACCAGACTAATTTCTCAGATTAAACTGTTAATAATGATTATTGCTCTCAAATTTACAGATAGGGCATCTGGTGTAGTTGGTTATCACATCCGCTTAGCATGCGGGAGGTCCCCGGTTCGATTCCGGTGTTGTCCAAATTTTTTTTAGTGGTATATATTTGATCTACTGAAATCAGAATTCGTTCAGTTTATTCTTTTCCCTTGATTTAACCAAATAACTTAGATTTTCTCCGACCTGCATCGGAATGTTTTTTGATGCTGGCCTCCGTTGATATCGAGATCCTCTAAACTGTGAAATAATAATGGAAAATCGAATTCCAATATTACGATTTGACGTTGAGGATGAGTTTAGTCGCATGAGCATTGAAAAGGCATCCATATCACCAAGAAAACGCAATAACTTTATCGACATATTTCCACGGGAGATTTCTGAACTTATATTTGATGGTATTCCGCTGCAATTGCTAGTGCCTTACCGTTTGGTGTGCAAATCCTGGGATGACTTCATCAGCAGCAGCCCCCAATTCTGGTCATTTGTCATTATTGACCGAGCTTTCAAAGATACAAAGTTTCTTTTCAAAGTTCTCGAGGGAGTTGATAAATCTGGATCAGAGACATTTTCAATTTATAACTTGTTTCCATCGCCTACTGCATTGAATTTTATTTGGCCGACGCAGATTCGACAGCTCCGAGACGTACGAATATCGGTCGTGCAGTCATTTGACTTAGTTGCTTTACTCGTTCGTGGTTCGTTCCCTAATTTGGAAACTTTGGATTTCTCCGAAGTTGGCCATTCAGAAGAGGTTGACAAGAGCGATCATGTGGTATACGATGTTCCGGTCCGATCGGAGTGTGTCTATTCTTTACCAAAGGTACGCTCATTAGTAGTCTCAAAGCTATATGCAGAACGGACAAAAATCGCAGGACCTTTTTCGTTTCCTTCCAGGCCAGTAATTTGTGGACGAAGATTAAGTAGGTTGTTACGTTTGTTGCCCAACCTGAAAAATTTTTCACTAGCTGGATTTGAGATCCGCGACTGCAGACGCAGAATGGATGAGCAATGTGAGGTTTGGGAGCCACAGACATCGCAGTCGCTTTTCACACTTGATTTCGAAAATAATCGAGCATTAAAAGCCATTAGATTTGAAGAATGTTTGATGAGAATTTTGCCGATCATTCCTAGTTCCTGTGAAAGTCTTCATCTTGCACATATGGCAGCGCTTCCTCAGCAACGACGATACAGAGTGCGATCTACAGGTGAAGAAGAGCAAATTTTTGCTCCTGAATCTATGGCCTACGAATCTGAACGGCGGTTGCAATCATTTGACAACGAATTTAGTAATTTGCAAACACTTGAATTGCATGAGATTTCTGATTTGTATGGGACACGGTTGGCTGCTGTTCTTGCACGAATGAATCCCGACAAAATCGAGCATCTCCAGCTTCGCGATTGCGCCTATCTAGATCTAGGTGATGACACTAAACTGGCTCCGAAAGAGATCGGCTTACCAGACGGTCCTCCCGAGACAGTTGCGTCCTTTGTAATCAGACTCTGTCAAAATTTAAGACAATTGGATCTAAGCGGAACTGCTTCGGATAGAAAACTCATTAAACTGAATAAGCTTATTGCACATTGCGAAGTTGTTTTATTGACCGGATCGACTCGAGTCACTTGGTTTGGCCTTGCTGCTGTTATTGGAGAATATTGGCGCTGCTACGAGAATCCGTCCGCTCAAACACTTAGTGAACTGTTAAAGGATGTCGAATTTATAGGGAACCAGACTTTGAAAGTGCTTGATATTTCAGGATGCTTTAATGTTACCATAAAGGATGTTGCTACTTTGCGTCGATTTGGACTAGAAGTACATTACGAAAGTCCACTGAAAGCGCAATCAATATTTATATAATTCCTAATTAGGAAGCGATTACTGGGAGTTTGAGCGCGATAGTGATGTCAGTCCATCAATAAACCTGGCGCCACTGCGGCGGGTTAGAAAGAATCAGATTGTTGGCTAGGTAGATCACAACAGCAAGAGTGTTTCTTTAGAAAGATTTGATCTTGCTAGATTATAAAAGGAACTATATCGTGTTCATGGCAATAGAAAAGTGATTGATATGATAAGTTTTGACAAGTTGTGGGTAGCCGAGCTCAAGCGAGAGAGCTGATTGACGTGAAATGTTGATTTGACTGACTGATTTTATTCCACAGAGTTGCTAGGGCACAAGCACGATGTCGGCGATCGCGGCCTGATCGCAGTGCTATATCTAACAAATATCTATCGTCTTGTCAGAGGAGCTCGGAAAGGGCGGCTATAGAAAACAAATATCTTAGGGGTGTTTCGATTGCCGCTGCAGGAGTCTCGGTAGCGGAGTCAGATGAGGAGAAGGATGAATTTGATGATTTGATTTCGGGACAAGTTTCAGAAAAAATAAGTAAACGCCCAGTAGCAGTCGAATTGGACGATGCGTCTAAATTTCGACGAAGATCTTCTTCAGTGCACGGCGGGAGTCGAAATTCTATGACATTTGGCAGTTTAGATTCCGATCGTTCTAGATCTGAATGTTTTCGAAGTGGATCTGAAGGATATGCTACAGAAGAAGATGACAGTGATGACTTCGACTATGCGCCATGTGAAATGGTTATTTCGCGACTGTCCTGTTCTCGGATATCATTAGATAGCAGCAATTCGAGGTCCACTTCGTCGTCATCTTATGTGGTGTCTAATCCGCTGTCGTAACTGGCGGATGGGGGGAGAGAACGAGCGAATTTATAAAGATCTAGTTTATGCAGTGGCTCTTTCTCTACCATAGGAATTGGTAATATCTGTATGTATAGCATTCTATGGCGCTGGTTGATTTTACGTTTGGTTATGAGACTTAATTTATGGTATGCATGCTGTCAATTTGTTACCTTTCGGAATACAAATATGAATTTAAGCGAAAGTAGGGCGCAATGCAAGAAATTAGCGATTTAAAAGAAGGAAAATAAAATTATCTCATTCAGAAATTTCTACAAAATTTGGATTCAGATTGCACAATCTTATTTCCCGATCAGCTGTGCAACGAAAGCCTTCGTATCTTTCGCTCTCATGAGAGCTTCTCCGACCAAGAATCCACCGACACCTTCAGATAAATATTTTTCAACATCTGAACGAGCAGATATACCACTGAGCGCGCACAGGATAGTGCCTTTGGGAACCATGGAAACAAGTGACGAGGTAGTACCGAGATCAACGGCGAATGAGTGGAGGTCGCGGTTATTGACACCGATGACTTTAGCACCTAGTTGGATCGCGCGGGCCATTTCGGCTGCAGAATTGACTTCGACTAGAGGCTCCATGCCGAGAACTTTCGAGTATGAGTATAGTCGAGATAGTAACTCCTCGTCGAGCATTTTGACGATGAGCAAAACTGAATCTGCACCATTGAGACGAGCCTCAAGAATTTGATATTCATCAAAGATAAACTCCTTACGAAGTACAGCGGGTCGGTTTTGAATCTTATCGATTGCTAGTCTTGCATACCGCATGTCATCGATCGTGCCCTTAAACCAATGAGGCTCTGTGAGGACAGAAATAGCAGCGGCACCAGCTTCAGCATACAATTTTGCCTGCTCGCCTGCATTTGCGTCCACTTCAATGTCACCCTTAGACGGAGAGGCCCGTTTGATTTCCGCTAAAAGTGCAGCTCCGGGTTCGCTGGCTAGTCGCTCGACAAAGTCAATCTGTGGAGGAGCTACACCCAGATCATATAATCTCTGGAGATTATTGGGCGTCAGCGACGGAACGAGTTTTTGAGCATTGATATCTAACTTTCGCTTTGCGTATATCCTATCCAAAATGCTTTCTTTACCAGTGAGTGTGGCAGGGGAGGCTAAGGAAATTGTAGAAGCGGTAGAACTGGTCTTTCTGGACACGAGATCTTCAGACCAAGTTCCTCCGTGAATATTCAAGAAATTCCGTACCATCTCATTTCCAGACTCTGTCAAAATACTCTCTGGGTGGAACTGGACCCCTTCAATAGTATACTGCTTGTGGCGAACGGCCATGATGATCCCATTTGAGGTCCGCGCAGATACCTCCAGACAGTCTGGAAGGGAGGCCTGTTGGCCTGCCAGTGAATGATACCGGGTGACAGCGATTTGCTGCGGAATGTCTTTGAATATTCCTTTACCGTCGTGTTCGATAGGAGAAGTTTTACCGTGCATTATTTCACCCGCTGAAGCCACGGTCCCGCCATACAAAGCGAAAATGCATTCTCTGATAAATATTAATTTCGAGCCAACGCAAAAAATCGTATTTGACTTACTCTCCCATGCAAACCCCAAAAATTGGAATTTTTCCCGAAAAATATTTTATAGCCTCGGTGCAAATTCCGGAATCGTAAAGTGGATGTCCGGGACCTGGCGAAATAACTAACCGGCTCGGCTTCATAGCAGCAAGTTGTTCAATCGTGACTTCGTCGTTTCGGAAAACAACGACGTCAGCACCTTCTTGAGACAGAAGTTGATATACATTCCTGGCGATTGGTTAGTAATTTGAAGCATGACAATTATGTTGTCTTAAATTTAGAAGAGGCATGAGGGGAATGAGTACAGACCATGCAAACGAGTCATAGTTATCAATCATGACAACTTTGCCCATGGGAATAACCTCTTCAGCCATTGCGGATAGCACACTGAAATTTTAGGATAGCTCGTGCTTAAATATCGCTTCAATTATCCAGCAAAAATACTAGAACTGCAGTGTAACATAATAATCTGAGAAGTTTAGGTGTATGGTCGCAATTGCTAGAGTCACAGTTCTCCCACGCCGCAATCACGAGTATTCTGTGTCTTTCAATTCAGTACGGAAAGTAGACGGGTATTCGGTCAACTTTTGCTTATTTGCTGCTGCAACTTATGCTACATTTAGTAGATGGCTTTGATCACACAAATTTATTTGTTACAAGGGACCTGGACGGTGTAATATAGATTTCATAAGAGAGCACCGAATGAGAATGAGATGTGGCTATTGTTCAGAATACACATTTGAATCAAGCAAAATTATTGCTGGGAGGCATATTTGAAGGACTGCTTTTGTTGAATAATTAATGACTATTTTGAATAAAGAATGAATAGCATGAAATTATGTTGGAGTGCCCTATTTGCTGCCGTCTATGTCCTTGTATCTGCCTTCAAACAGCGGGGAAGCGGGAACTAAAATCCTATTTACTTGTAACAATATAATTTCAACGTTCATAATTTTAGTGTGATCAATACGAATAATATCAAATCTGCGATGTTACTGGATACTGAGATTGAGCTGTTATTTTATAAGTAATAGAGAACCACAGATTTACCGAAAGTTGGTTCTACTTTCAGGGGCCGATTTTGGGAACCGCCGCACTCGAAATTTTCGAGGCCTTCAACCCATATTCTTAAAAGCCCTACTTCCATTCACTTGTTGTCCAGGTCTACTATCTAGCACAAGCAAAAGATGGCTACCAAAAACGGACTAAATGCTACAGAGAGCGCAGTCAAATTGTTGCTTTCAATAACAAGTGACGAGAAGATCGCATTCGAGCAATCGATATTGCCGATTCTTGAATTCGTAGACGGATCAGAATCTCGGCTGAGATCCATCTTTACTCAAATCCTGAAAGGGCTTGAAAATCTAGAAAAAAAAGCCGTCAAGAGAAGTATCACTGTTTTGCGCAAGGTAGGCTATTTTATTTTTGAGGTATCGAGTATTAACCGGGACCCTAGATTGTGCAGCAATATCCTACAGGTATTGCTACTTTGTGTACTGCAATTCGAACTGAAATGGATATAAGCTACGAGACGATAGCGCAGCAGACTGTCTATGTATGTATTTAGATCTTGTTACTATTTATTTTTCTAATCCATAAATGTAGCGCGAAGTTGCCCATCTAATAGCAATACGAGCAGTCATTTGCGACCCGAGGTTATTGGACAATGACACAATCTTATCTTGTCAAGATATAGACGAACTTTTTGAGATTTTGATAAATCTACAAAACCAGAATGAAAAGTTGCTTTATACAGTCAACAATGTGATATGTGCTGCGATTATGTCACTTCCAGACCAACTATTTACGAATGAACAGCAAGTGGAAATTCTCCAAAATCTTTCACTTACAGCCGAAGATGCAGCAATTTGTGTCGCTATACGACTCCGTTCGAATTTCAAATACGAAAAACGAAAATATAACTGGATTTTCGCTGATCCATTAAATACCGAGAATTTTGAATTGTTAAAAAATGTCGTTACTGGAACCCATCAGTGCCTGCCCATGCCAGGAATATCTCTAGATCAGCTCGACGGCAACGCCAATGTTGCATGGGGGAAGACTGCAAAACCATTGTTGATGCAACATCCGCTGTTTGAAGTTATTGCACAGTCATATAGCACATCCTCTCGCATGAATTCACGAATAAAATTTGAACGGATTCTTAGTTTGTCGGTGTCTTCAGTATCTGTATCGAAAGCTAAGCTCTTCGACAACAAGGATTCAGAAGAGATGAACTATCCATCTTTACTAGCTCTTTTGAATACGTTCGTATCTCGAGTGGATTCAGGTTACATGCCGGTGATTCTAAAGGTGGCTCTAGAACACATTGGTCCTCTACCTGGGATTGGAGCACCCGGAGCTGGAGCTTCATCTAGTACTTCACAGATGTTGACTTTGTATTCCACATTATTCCATAAAATTTTGGATTCAAGAGACCCAAAATTCTTTGAGAATGTGGTTCGCATACTCTCAGATGAACTTGGCAGCACATCGAAAAATGCCTTTGACCGAAGCTCGACTTCTCTGCGACAAGACTTAGTCGGTAGTATGATTTACTTGCTGTATTCAGCTCGAGAGCAGGCTTACGTAAATCCACTTTGGCGGAAACAAATTTTATGGCAGATTGTATACTATGTTGCTGGAGCGCCGGCAAGTGATCAAGATTCTAAGTCGGTTTCTGGTTATGCCTTGGGCATAGTTGAAGACGCGATTTGGAATTATATTGCGGACAGTCCCGACAATTCCACATGGCCTGAGTCTGATGAGAACGAGATTTCAAGTTTAGGTCTCGTCTTACTCGAGCTCATAGCAAGCAAGCGAAAGCTAAAGCAGACATTGTCAGTCAACAGTGAGAACCACGCTCGGACATTGCTGGAGAAAATTGCAAAACTCCGCAACCAGGCTTCTGCAATGGAAGTTACAGATACCAAGAAAGACATTTACAGGATGTTAGCGGCCGCGGAAACGTTGACGGTTTGCTTGGTAATCAATACATGTGCCGCAGTTATCACGGAAGCGGAGACGGAAGACATATTATTCATCAGCCAAACTATAGTAGAATCCATTTTTGCGTTGCTACCTCGTTCAACCAAAAAGAGAAGAAGGGAAGCGAATCATCACGGGAAGAAGGTAAAAAGACAACACAGAGAGGGTGATATGGGAGATAACGACGAGCTTGAAGAAGACTGTATTGATGTTGATACAGCCTCAGCTATAGCACTGATGGTATCAAAAACAGCTTCTAGACGCTCAATCGCTCTTCAAAAGTTTGTGGGGAAAGTAGTTTCTTGGTGCGCACCATTGATAAACCAAGAATGTTTGACCCTGTGGTATCAGGACTTGGGTATAACAACTGAAGCTGAAGAGGAAGCCGAGGAAGAGATGGATATAGAGGAAGATGGCGACAACAGTTCCGATGAGAGCAGTAAAGAGGACGATGAGGAAGAAGAGGAAGAACAAGAACAAGAAGAGGAAGAACAAGAAGAACAAGAAGCACAGGAAGAGTTTGAAGAAAAATTAGGTCAAGTCTTGAGAATGCCAAGGTTTGATGAAGAATCCAACAGAGAAAGTGAGAGTGATTCCGAAGAAATGAATGATGATCAGATGCTCGAACTGGACAAGACACTATCACTGATGTTTAGTAATCGAGCACAGAGAGAGAAAAAAGTGAGCAAAGGAGCGCAAGTGCGACGAGCTAGACAAGACACTGAGTATCAAAGACGTCGCCTTTTAGAGGCTATACGAGTATATGTATCCGTATTTAAGGACCAGAAAGTAAAAAAGGCAAAAGGCGCGGAATTCATGAAGTGGAAACGAAGCGTCCACTTTGAAATGACTCCTCTAGCTTGCGAGTGCATTTTGTCGTGTATACAGCCCATTATGCGAGTTCTAAGAGTCGGCAGTATAGGGAATGGTTCATTGGCGCAGTTTTCGGCCGATCTTGTGAAAGATTTGTTTTCGGCAGAATCATTTGCTGAAACCGTCGGTGCCAGACTTTCAACTTTCGACAGCGCGCAGACAACGCTACAATCTCTGGTTTCAGAAATGGAGCATACGAATGGTCCCGTATTTACAAGGACATGTGAACTAGCTGAGAAGTTTGTCGGGAAAGTGATTATTACTCACCGTAGCCGCCGTGAAGGGGTAGGCGCTGTAATGGACGTATACACGGATCAGATGGCAAGATGGGCGCGAGACGAAGGACGGATGCCGGTAGACGAAGCACGATTCAGCAGAGTGCTGCGCTGGATATCGCGCGAGCGACGTGGATTGCCGACCAATAACTAGGATCTGACGATGAGTTCAAAGTTGTTAATAGCATATTCATTTAAACAAGCACCAGATCTATTGAGTCCATTACAAACTAGATCACCGACTACTTCCCAAGTCTGGTAAATCTGTAGTTTTCCTCGGATAACTGGATCTCGACAAAGCAGGTTGCGGCGCAGGGGAATAGCATCAGGCGGATCCGGGGTTAAAGGTTTGGGTTTCCGGCGGGGTCTCTGCAAAGAAGAGGAAAGGGAATGAAATATTAAAGCGTCAGAAGGAATATGGTAATTGTAATACAAAATACTAAGTACAAAAACAACCAGTGCATGCAGATCTTCTCTGGACGGAAGAAAAAAAGTGTGAACTGATAATTGTCAAAAAAATACATCTTGCAACGGACGTCACTGGTAAGAAAAGCCGACTGCCGCTGTTGTGGACAAGAGTCGTAGAGACTACGGTTCGTTATCCAATATTCCGACCGGGAATTTGGTTCAGTCGTCTATCACCGTCAACAAGTCCATTCGGCCTGTTCACTGGGCTCTGTTAGCGCAGGCAATATCATGGCACGAGCTACCTCACCCACTGCAGAGCCTCGGTCTATTACTGCAGATGCTTCTACTTCTGCTTTGAGTTTGAACAACGAGGAACTAGCAAAGGAACAGATTGCCGGCGCCGTATCACTCCAGAAGGAGTACTCTACTGCAGTTTCAGCTGCGCTGTCTAGTCTGGTGTCAACATTTGTCGGTTTCCCTTTTGACAGCGTCAAGACTCGAATGCAAGCCTATAAATTCAAAAGCGTGTTCGATTGTGTTTCGGTCACGAAACGAACCGAAGGTGTGCAAGGATTTTTTCGTGGGGTTGGCGCTCCCATGATATCTGTATCGATCGTGCGGACAATGTCATTCTCAATTTACGCACAATGTCGTGAACTCTACGCGCAAGGATTCCGGTCTTTGTTTGGCCCGACTTTTGTTTTGCTTCCTGAGGAGCCCGACTCGCCGTCTCCTACTCCTGCGAGCTTGTTTCGGTCACTGCCGACGTACTTTCTTGCTGGCTTTACTTCTGGCGGATTCATTGCCCTATTTTCATGTCCATTTGAGTTTACTAAACTGTCGACACAGATCGAGTTGCTTATGGCTCGCGCGGCCGCTGCGCAGAGTCGTAATACCACTGTTTCCACTCTTTCGCCAGGTGCTCAATCACAATCTGTAAATACTTCCGAACCAATCAACCTTCAGCCTAAAGGTGCTCTTCAGTCTGCAAAAGAGATTGTTAGCAAACGGGGTCTATTAGGACTGTATTCTGGATTCCGATACCATTTTGCTCGAGATGCTCTCGGCACGTCTCTTTATTTTACAGTCTACGAATCCTCGAAACAGCTATTTTCAATGTACAATCCAACCAGTGACGAGCCTGGCCCGCTCGTCATTGCAATATCAGGGGGATTATGTGGCGTTTTTTCCTGGGCTTTGCTCTTTCCGATTGATACCATGAAATCTATTGTCCAGCGTGATATTCTCATGCGACCGCCGGGTGCTCCTGCTACTAAGCGAAACTTCAGTGTGTTTCATCCCCGAATGTACAGAGGATTAGGTGTATCTATCGCGCGCACAGGTTTAGTCAATATGACTTTTTTCTCCATCTACGAGCCGCTATTCAAACGCTTATCGTCAGGAGAATAAGATTAACTAATTATTTCACGATATAACATTTTTGTCTCATTTACGTGCTTGAGTCTCAGATACGAAAGATTTGGTGATTCGTATAAGTTGCATTTTATTTTGATTAAGGGTTAATTGTTTCTTTTTGTAATGGCTGCATGCGAGAAGGATTGGTATGATGGTTAATAGACAGGTGGAGATGGATGCTGTAGGATTTATAAGTTGTATATAACATGTGTAGCCAAGAAGAGGATTGTAAAAGTGGTAGATTGTATTTCGTTTCACGATCGAACGTTTATACTTGTTGATAGAACCTTGGAAATTGCTCGTTGTCGTCAAGAGATATTAGGATTTTGAGATCAATATTATATTATGCATGCTGCTATAGAGTGAGAGAGGAAGTTCGTAGTTCTGCCAGTGTCCGCTGTCGAAGATTCCGCGGTATACGGTATATGCGCATTTCTGTGTGCTGTCGTGCGCGTGCAGCAGCTGCAAGATATTTGTCTCGAAACAACTTCCGGCGGGAAATCACTAAAATATATTTTAGTCTAACAATAAACAACAAGGAGATTGTACTTACGCTCTGCATCCAGTTGGTAAATCAATTTCACAATCTCGTGCTCTTCCTCAGTGAGTCTCGATGCAGATTCAGCAGTCAATTGCTGATTTACTAGCAAACTTCGGTTCAAACTTAGCTGAACTTTGTTAGATATTGCTTTGGCTTCTTCAATATATATAGATTGGAAAGGCGAAATTGCAGGTGATGACAACCGCTGGTCCGATCTAACTGGCACTTGCGGAGGAGTAGCTAGAACGTCTTCGTTAGATTCGTGAACAGTAGCCGATAGTTCAGGCCCTGCATTTATTTGTGCTTTTCGTCGTGAAGGAGCCATAATGAGTAGAATCTACAGCGATGCTAATAATGAATGGTACTCAAGAGCAGGATTTCAATCCTCTTTATCTGTCTCATCTGTATTGTCCCAAATACTCGATGTCGCGACCTTACAGCGACTTCGGCAAGTCCTATGTTTACGGTTAGTGCGGCTCGTTGGCAGGACAACTACATACACAAACCCCACTACTCGTGGCCGCAGACTTGTGCCGGATTGGCTGGGTCTAGATAGCACAAAGAGGAAATCATATTGGAATTTGTTCATAAATCGTACTTGAACGAGGAGCCTGATCGAGCAAAATTGAGCAAGAAAGGGGCTGTTAGTCGGTCGAGTTCTTTCCTTCATTACCGGCTTGTTGTTGCATGGTTTTGACTGTTTTCTGCTAGTCTCAGGTCCCACGTGTTTTGTGCTAGCCAGCAGATGCACCGCGGCTCTGATTACTGTCTTCGCGAGCACGACTCAACGACTCAACGACTTTCCAAAAGGGCTCTGTGGTTTTGCGCATAGCTACCAAAAAACGCGTTGATTAAAACTGTCCTCGAAAAACAATTTTTTATCATTCGTTTGTGGTAGTCACTCGAGATTCTTTCGGATTTCTTGATTCAATTCGTGTGCTTCATCGCCGCAGATCATATCCTCGCAGCTGTAGTTGCCGTATAATAGCTTGCAAGCCTGCGCGCTCGCTTGCAAGGACGGCCAATCTTCGTGCGCAGAAACGCTTCGACGACCCCTAGCAGTCGCAAAACAATTCAAAAGGCGAATCACTAAATGAAGTTTGGAAAATATTTAGCAAAGCGCCAGCTTGAGCTTCCAGAGTACGCCAATTCGTTCATTAACTACAAGGCTCTCAAGAAGGTAGGTCTCGTCTGATTCTGCGTATGAATACTGATTTTTCTGACTGATTTTTTCTTCAGCTCATTAAGTCTCTGGGAAACGACCCACACAACAATGTTGGCCAGCGTCCTCAAGATATCCAGGCTGCTCTCCAGGCTCACAAAGTTACCTTCTTCTTTCGTCTGGTTAGTATTTCGGTCGCTCCTACTTGTTCTTTAATTGACTGTAACCCAGGAACGAGAGCTAGACAAAGTCAACGCATTTTATCTTCAAAAGGAAGCCGAGCTGAAAATTCGTTTGGCTGCGCTACTTGAGAAAAAGGAAACTGCTAAAGCTAAACTGGGAACTGTTGTCAAAACTTCTGCGACTTTCGTCGCCCTCCACGAAGGATTTTTTCGGTTCCGTCGTGATCTGGATAAACTTGAGCAATTTGTAGAACTCAACGCTACCGGGTTTTCTAAAGTTTTGAAGAAATGGGACAAGCGGTCTAAATCACACACTAAGGAGTTGTATCTTTCCACTGCCGTCGAAGTCCAGCCGGTATTTCATCGAGAGGAAATCGCTGAACTTTCGGATCTAGCCACGACATCCCTACTTGAGCTGGAAGCCTGGGCCGATGGTGAGGTTGTTAGTTTTGATCACAAGCTTTCTGACAATTCTTCAATTGAGCGAACAACAGAAGAGCTCGATTTGGATTTTCTGAAAACTGTTTCTCGAGAGTCCGAATCTTCGATCAGAGAGTGGATCCAACGACTTCAACAGGCACCAAATGCTGGCGATCGAATTACTCGTATTTTCTTGTTATCTATAACTTCCAACGTATCAGACGACATTCTACGAGTACTCTACAACACCAATATGGTTGATCTGTCTGCAAAAGACGATGTTAATGACCGTACCGCTTTTCATGAGGCTGCTATTGCGGGTCGAAATGTGGTCCTTGACTTGTTGATTCAGCATGCTGCGAAAATACGATTTGATGCCTCAGTAACTGATATCTATGGACGAACTCCTCTTCATTATGCGTGCATACATGGCCAAAGCCAGATGATTGGGCCTCTTCTAGTTGCTGGATCACCAATTGATGCTCTCGATCAAGATAATTATACAGCCTTGCTCTTTGCCATCTCTCAAAAACATGCGACATGTGTGGAGCTGCTTCTGAGCTCTGGAGCGTGCGTTGACCCTCCGAGTGAGCAATCCTACATTCCGCTCAGTGTAGCATGCCAACGCGGCCTCTACTCCATTACAGAGCTGCTGTTGAAATCCAAGGCTACTATCATGCCTGATGCGGAAGGTCTTTATCCTCAACATTTGATTGCACAGGCTGGCCACTCTTCACTCATTCAGCTATTGAAAGATTACGGGGCAGATATCAATACTGTGGACAAGCTTAATGGATGGATTGCGCTATTCTATGCTGCTTCAGAAGGTCATCCAACTACTGTCAAAGCACTTATCGATGCTGGTGCCGATATTTCCTTTGTTGATCAGAAGGGACTTTCACCGCTATATTATGCTACCTGGGAAGGTCATCTGGATTGTATCCAGCTTTTGATGGATGCTCAAACAGCTTTGGAACAACGTAATGGAGACTCAACGGATTCAAGGTCATTTGACGGTACGTTCCCGATGAGTGATGTGTCGTCGGATCCCACAATAGAGACTACGTATACCAGTTCAAACAGACTAGTATTTGAATCTGCTATGGAGCTCGACTCTGACATAGCAGATGTGGAAGGCATTCCAGACTTGTCACTTCCTCCTCCTATTCTTCCTTTGAGAAGATATGGACACAACTTTTTGGACAAAAAGACATTCGTCGAAATAGTATTCGAGCTACCATCGTCTCTGGAAGCTCTTGTGAGCCAGCGACCGATTGGTATGGCAATGCCGATAGCGACTTCTTCAGTTCGGGCATCCCCCAGTCTGCACACATCGTCGCCTTCTATTGTTGCAATGTCATCTGGCTCCGATACTTCCCCGTCCTCTGTTAGATCGCATCCACAGTCAGCAATTCAATTTTATTCCAATATTCCAGCTGCCAAACTCACAGTCTCATCAAAACTTTTGGATGTCATTCCTCGGAGTTTACTTTTGCCGCTGGCAGATGACTCACGAACGCTTTCATTTCAAATTGATGATTTAGATGAATTCATAATAGATTTTGAAGTTTTCCCGACGTTTGGGTCACGCATCATTGCCAAATCTACAGCTCTACCTCATATTTTCAAGGCGTCAAATGGCACAGGACAATGTACATTACCTTTGTTTGATCTACGACTTCAGGTGATAGGAGATCTTACTTTCAAGTTTAATATTATCAAGCCATATCAAGGTACTCCGTTAGAGATCACAAATTTTGACGTGTACTGGAAATCGACGAGTCAGGTTGAACCGACGGTACCGCAAGCGTTAATACCCTCTTCGCTTGCTTCTGTAATTGGATCTTCATCTGTGAACTCTGTGTCAGAAGGATTCACTGACTCAGCACTGTCAGGATCGACAGTAGTGAATAATGCTTTGTTGTCAACAAATATTGTATCTTCAGCTTCGTCATCATTCAACCCACGACATCCGCAGCCAACACAAGTTCATGCCCTTGTTACGGCCTCGTCATTATCAGGATCTTATGCCCGAATATTTGTTCAGCTGACTCGCGATGGAATTCCAGTAGTATTTCCATATTGGACTATTGATGTTTACGGCTTCAAGGTGCCTCTATGCACCATCACCTTTGAGGAATTTCAACAGCTGGGTCGGAAACTGTATCCTGAGAGAGCATTAAGAAGAGACTTAGTATGTGCTGCTACTGAGCCAAGTAGCGTATCTGAGGTACTCTACTTGTCGTTTCTGTCACTTGCAGACGCGCTTGAGCTTCTAAAGCTGGAGGTTAATCTTGATCTAAGCATTATATATCCGACAGATGTCGAGAAGACATATCTTAATGTAGCTTCGTCAATGGCAGGGCTAAATGCGTTTGTGGACAGGATTTTGGATATAATTTTTGACCACGCTCGCAAAGCGAGGAAGAGGACATCAGCTGCTGCGAGAGCAGCAGCAGCTGCAGGGACGCCTGAAATCCAGAGAAATAGATCGTTGACTTTTAGTTCGCACCATCCTAACGTATGCACTGTGTTGAACTGGAAGCAGCCGAATTATCCTGTGTTTTTCTGCATTGACATTTCTGAGTCTGCGCCGTCAGGAGAGCTGCGATTTACCAGTGCACATGACTTACCGGTTACGGAAGTAGAGGACCACCGATGCAGCTCTTTACGAGAAGCCACTACGTTTGCGAGCAGTAACAATCTTATGGGTTTAATATGTTGCTCACGACTTCTTAACATCGTTCCTGCACTGATTGAAAGCATACGGGTGTCGGGTCTAGTGCTCGTGGCGGAGAACAGCCAGTATGAACAATATACTGGTACAACAACCGGAGTAGATGGGCTGAGAGATGCGAAAGTATTGGAGTTTAATGAGACGATCGACATGTAGTGAAATGGAGAGCAGCAAAAGTATTTGTTTTGGATTGTAATATATAATTTATTTTCTATCATTTGGAGATGTTGGATAGAAAATCATGGGACAGCACGTAGTTTGGAGATTGATCAGGCAAATGGTCTACGAAAAGAATGCTAATATATCGTCAATCAAGTGTTGCATGAACAAAGCGGAACGTCCAACTAGAATATACTTGTTACAATTCTGAGTATGGATATCAGAAGTGGACATTTTTAGGTTAAGGACGCAGAAGAAATTGATTTGAATGGCTGCAATTGTGTTCCGAAACTACGCCTATTGTCAAATGAGTGATCTAGTTTGTGAATAGGAAAAATTTCAATATGTAAAGCCATGGATCAATTTAAACAGTTCGTTTAGATTGAGAAATGAAGAAGAGAGAGGACAATTTGAAAATGCCGGAGATTGAGTCTACATAGTTTAGGTTACATTGCTGAAATTGAATGAAAGAGGGGAAGCTCGTATATACAAAAATAGCTATAGCCCACAGAAAAACAAAACAGTTATTTAACCAATTTGGAATCGTTCTCATCGATATCGAAAGCAGTCAGATCACCAACGAGATCATCTTCATCCATCAAATCAACAACAGTGCCGTCTTCGAGTTTTAACTCCCAGGCGGTCATTTCAAACGGCTCACCAAATTTGGGGCGACTACTCGAGAAATGAATCCTGGCGGGCACATTTTTTGAGCCAATAACGATATATTCGAAGTCAATAAACCCGCGGACGGTATTGATATCACCGTATATCCAAGGGAATGGGTCGCGAAAGCGGATATTGCTGCCGAGATATTTATGAACAGTCGGAGAACGACGAGCAGTGTACATTGTAGACGAGACAACGGGTGATTGCTGGCGCTCGTAATTGAAAAAGCCATAGGATATGAACGCGATGACGCCGAAAAAAGCAGAATAGTACAGCATCAACCGCGGTGTCTTCGAGCTAACGTCCGGAAGTTCAGTGTCCACCACAATCTTATGTTTTGGCTTCTCGTTCCGTGCCCGCAGAGCATCAGCTAGCGGCGTTGTCGAGGTTTTCACATGAACCTGAACTGGCTCTGTATTGCGCAGCCCGTACGAGGTAAAACTAGAAAATGGGCGATTCAGATCCAATGCTGGTCGCAGAATTGTCCTAGAGAACTTATTTGACCCGTAAAGGAATCTGCTAGAAGATTCAAGATTTACTGCTATACTTCGTGACATATCAGTTTATTTGCCCAGAACAGTTCCAGTAAAAAACCAGAGAATAATTAGAACAATTAATCTATTATATCTGTACATTTGGATATACTGAATTAATCGAAGCGGTTCCGAACAGGCACTGCCTGAGGCTCAACTTGCACCGCCACAACTACACTGCAATTTCTCGGCAGAAAGTCCACCCAAACGAATTTTTATAGCAAAAGTTGTCACAGAAAGTAGTTTTGATTGTCGGAACCAACGAAAGTTCAAAAATACTAAATCAGTTATGGATTTATTTCGGATAGCGATTCGACCGTCTTTAGGACTGCGTTTTTTGGGTAGTTCAATGCGAGTGCGGACAGTTACATCTACTGCGGATGCCGTATCGACGCCCATTTCCAGCTCGATCAAGATTCTCCCTGCGGATCCTAACCGGCCCAGACTCGAGAAATGGGAATTGCCATTGCCGAAGTTGTTCAATTCTCTGGATTCAGCGATGAGCAGAAAAAAACTATCGTCTCGAACTGGCGTGCTAGCGCTTAAAGTCGGTATGTTGACTTACTACGATGACGAAGGATTTGCAATTCCAGTCACAATGTTGCTGGTCGACCGTGTACAAGTGACAAACTGTCGAACTAAAGATGTCGGCGGGTTTTACTCCGTCCAGGTTGGTGCGGGTGCACGAAATGCTCGTAATATTCCAAGTGCAGAGCTAGGGCATCTTGCTCGCAAGGGCATACCACCAAAGGCCAAACTGACCGAGTTTCTCGTCAAAAATGAAGACGGGCTACTTCCCATCGGAACCGAAATCAGAGCCAGCCATTTCAAAGAGGGTCAGTATGTCGATATCTGGGGCACTTCCAAAGGTAAAGGTTTCTCAGGTGTCATGAAACGTTGGGGGTTCAAAGGTCTGCGTGCCTCCCATGGTACAACTCTCAAGCATCGAAGTGGTGGCTCTATCGGTGCAAATCAAGATCCCGGTCGTGTATTGCCAGGGAAAAAGTATATACAGAATTAGATTTTTTACTCGTTAAGTCTTACTAATGTTATCTTCAGAATGGCAGGCAGAATGGGCGGCAAAAGCTCCACAACTCAGAACGCCTTGGTCATCAAAGTCTTTCCAGACGAAGGCTTAATACTTATTAAGGGTATGCTAATGGTTTGGCTTCGATATCTTTGTTCCGCTTGTTAACCAGCATTAGGACCTGTTCCAGGGCCGAAAAACGCGTATGTGGCCTTGCAAGACGCTATCGGCAAGCCGGCGCTATAAATTATTTACAACAAACTATAATCTAATAATCTTTCCAAAATCTATATATAATAATATATATGTACATACAAAAATATTCTCAAAGCAACAAGTTAAATACCCCAAAAAAAGTTCAGAATCTCCATCTACTACAGGTCTACTACTCGTGTGTCTCAAATCGGACTTGTTTCTTTTCAACTTCTCCAGGAGTAACAGCGACCGCGTCATCGTCGCTATCGCCCACAAAAAAAGGATCGTTATCCTCTGGTGTGGGTTCTACCGCTTTCAGTGGCTCCCACTTCCCTGAAGTTCGCGGTGACGAGGGCCGTGCTGGCTTAGGAGGGGGCTCCGCATACAACTCTTCATCATCGTCGTCGGCAGTTGCTGACTTGACCGGTCGTGCCGGACGTGGTGGCGCATATTCATCTGTGGTCGGCGACACAAGATTCAAATTGTCAAAATTTCCATCGAGCACTTGCGGATCATTATCGTACGCTTGCCTTTGGCCAAGTGAGTAATCATAATGAGTTTTCCGTCCACTAGATGTTGTCGATGTACCTGAAACCGTTTGCCGCGTCCTTGAAGATGACGAGGATTTCTGCGTTCGAGAATAGTAATCTGACTCTCCAGAATAATCCTCGTCCTCGCCATCGAGTTTCTTTTTGAAACTCGTCACCCAGTCATTGACTCGATTACGAGTCTCTTGCAAACCTCGAGAAAGATTCTCTTTAATCACGGGAAGATCGTCATCAAAAAACGAGTATTCTCTATCTCCATAATAAGCTGATCCATCACCTCCGTCGTAGTCACTCGTGTCAACTCTTCCATGCTCGCGCAAAGCTTGGCGACGGGCGTGATCCTCTGCTGCAGAAGGAGGATATCGTCGACGAGACCGCGATGGCTGCTGCTGTTGTTGATGGTGTCGTTGACTACCATTGATCTGTGCAGACAATCGCCGAGCGTATTCCTCGTCATCTAAAACTTGCTTTTCTGAATGAGAACGAGCGGGAGGAACAGAAGCTGCAACGGTTGGGACTGCCGGAGCGATCTCAGGCTTGAACGACGGATCGGATAGAAATAGCAGGGCGTTAAACGCGGGATCGACCACGCCTGAAGAAGCAATCAAAACTGCTTTAACAACTGAAACATCAATTGACGGGAAGGCTTCCTGCAAAGTTTTTTGGGCTTGTGACATAGGCGAGAGAGGTCGAGGGGGAAGCGCAGGCGATTGTAATTCTTCAGCAGCGGGGATCTCGTCAGTCGCAATAGAGCCAGCGACGACGGAGTCTGTGATCTTAGAAACAGGAGAATTCGGAGCAGAATTCAAAACGTCTGTCATTGAAGCTACTCGATCATATCCTGAACCAGGAGATGAGGGCGACGCAGGCACCGCATTAGGTTTGGAGGATGACGACAGCTCGGCGGGAGCAGCAGTGGATTCAGACTCAGACGGAGTATCGATCACAGCAGGGGAAGAGACCAATTCCAGGTCAGCCTCGCTCATAGGTGTTGGCGGTACTTGTTCAAGTTGTTCAACATCGCTTCGGAAAATCTGGGACGAAGACATTTTCAGGCTTGATAATATTATTCTTGTGGAGTGTGAACGGCCGCGATACACTGGATCGGATTACGACGCGATCTAGAAATCGATCGAAACTGGTGCAAACGATAAAAGATGCAAACAGCAGAAGAATTACCAGCAATTAAGAACTAGACAATCCAGCTTAGTTTTGCCCTGAAGTTACAGCAGCAATCAGACTATTGAAAACGGAGTTCAAATAGACTAACCTCATCTCAGATCAGATCAGATCAGTTTTCATCCATCTGGAGAAGTAGCCAGAGAGGCAGTGTCACACCAACCCCATTCATAAATTGTCACATGAAATTTGGATGGTATATAGTCCAAATATCCATCGTGTGCACAGTATTGAGCACGTGATTGTTGATCCGGCTGTGGATCTAGCTATCCCTGAACGGCTGCAACTGGCACGCATGGGACGGCTCAATGAAGACTAGTGAGTTTCCGGATTTAGGAGACATACTTGTTACCTAAATTGGCTTAGTTTTGTTTACCCTAGAAGCTCAGGCCTCACTAACGCGCTCTCGGAAGCACTCCTCGCGTAGCTGAGTAAAGACTTAGTCAGATCACAACAAACTGCTGTGTACCCCAGTCGATTTAGCAGCATTTATATGCCTTTTCGATAACAAATAGTAGTATTTAAATACGGAAATCTGATTTTTGAACGACAGTAGATTAATTTGACGGGATTGAGCGCGTTTTCAGAGTCATTTGAGATCAATTGGACGCGTCTGGAACAGCTGGTACTCATAAGAGCCCCTCCAGTCATTCCTCTTGGAACCGCCCATTTTGCCTCGGACCTCCTCCAGACTAGGAAAGTGCCCAAACACTCCTTTTCAAGATCTTTTTCCCTTCATCTTTGTTTCTTCAGTTCGAATAGCGAACTTCTTTTGATTTGTTTGCGCATTTGTTATCTAGATACCTATTTCTCCTCTGTTTTCCTCACAATCCGCTTCGGATCAAAGATTTTCTCCCTGCTTATTCTATTTTTACTGCGTCCGTCGCGTGCTTCTTCTGCTTCTTTTACTTTGTGCATTCTCGCATCTCCATCCTCCTTCTTACCTCACAGGACGGCTAATGACTGCAATCTCACGACGTCTGCGCGGTCTGACAAGCCGTGCTGCTCTCGAGGCTGTTCGTCGGGCATCCTCCTCTTCCTCTATCTCCAAGTCGTCGACTTCTTCTGCTTCAGCATCTTCAGCTTCTTCGTCTGATAGCGTCGACTGCTCTGACAAAGCCAATCAGTCGTCTAGCTTTTGCCAACGTCCAACTGGTTCTCAGGGTCTGGCTATTGGTCTTGGTGTTGCGTATGTTAAACTCATCATTTCCTGTCCGCGACGCGCATTATCTCTAGTCTTGCTTGCTAACCAATTCTATGCTACAGCGTTCCAGTTTTTGTCATCTTTCTTATTCTCGTCTTCTTCCACAGATACAACGCACGTCGTCTTCGTAAGGAAGATGATGGCGCGTCCTTCGACAATAATCAAGAAGATGTTGATTTATCTCCAACTCTACCCCGTCGATTTGGTTCAGCTCGCGCAGGCAGTGCGGAAAAAGACAAAATCTATGGGTTCATGGCACCTCCTGAACTTTCAACTTCAAGAACATCTCTAGAGTCCCCTTACTATATCGCGTCTCAGCCCTCAAAATGGCCAGGGAGACTGGAAGCTGGACGTGGTTCCTTTATGAAAAGAAAGTATTCTAGAAATTCTGGCATGGGGCTGTCAATTCCTCCACCTTATACCAAGCCCAAGATGCAGAAGTCGCAACTTTCATCTACCATGAACGCATCTGATGAGTCGTATGAGATGCAATCGGTTCTAAAACCTGAACGCGCATTAGTTGCGAACTCTCCCTCTCATACCTCTCTTTCCGACTCGCTCTACAACAACTCTCTTGTCCATCCACTTCCTTCGTCACAAAGAAATTCGCGTACATATATTGGAAGTACACTTGACTCTGATCTTTCCTCATCTTCTTTGGGTGAAACTGGGGCTGGGTCATTTTCTGTACCCTCGTCGTCACCCTCCAACTCGCTTTCAGCTCCTACACGGTCGGCGATACCAGAACAATCTCCCTTTCGTACTCCTTCACCTTTGCATACAACTACATTTCCAGGATCTGCTTCCGGAGCTCGTGAGCGGGTTGAACGATCCTCCGGAGTGTTTTATCCGGCTCAGAGCGAAATAGGAAGTTCGTCCGACAATCTTTCGGACGTTGCATCGTTAACTATACCTGCTCCTGTAGCCACAGCACCATTGCAACAGCCACAACAACAACAGCATCAAATATCCGTAACACAGCAACCTCAACAAGCACAAAGAGAAGTCAAGCAATTTACAGAAGATATTCAAGAGGTTCCAGAAATTCCGCTCGACGCTACAGAAGAAGAACGAGTGGCTAGAATGCGTTCTTTCTATAACTCGTACTTTGATCATGAACGCTCTAATGGACTACCCGCTGGTCAACATATGGTCCGTGATGATTCTGGAGTTCTTTATGATGCACAAGGTTCCATGGGCCCTTCATCTCGCTCCCGTGCAATCCATCCTCCGCTACCGGCGCTGCCTGGCGGACGTGGACCAAGAGTGGCGAATGGACAAGTTGGACAATACGAAGGCAATATTCCTCCTTACTTGTCTGTTCCAAGATCAATGTCTTCGCAATCAGGAGTGCCTCTCCAGAATATGTCTGAATATTCCACCAATCCTTCTTCTTCGACTCCAAATCTTAGAAATCAGCATAGTCGTCCCGTACCTCCCCCTCTATTACCACTGGAACCATTGGCACCATTACCAACTCCGCATAAGCTTGGAGAGGATGATCTTTTGAGTTCGCCAACTTCCTTTGCTCCTCCAAGAAGCCGTCGTGTTCCACCCTCCGCAGGAGCCCCACCTGGATCCAGCGGGATGTCTGATGGGGGCTTGACTTCATCGCCTTTGGGCAGCCCTCAAATCGGTCATCAGGACTGGGTTGATAAGCAGTTACGCGAGCTACCCACACCACATGCTTGGCGGAACTCGCACCAGTTCAGTGAAATGGAGTTTAAGCCATCACGACCTTACAACCCAACTAGCGCAAATGCAGTTGCAGGCAACTCTGTGCCAGTAAACCGAATGAGCCAGTATAACAAAGATTTGGTTGCTGGCAAGGATGAGATGGCTACAAACCTGCGTCCTAGTTGGAGTATGCGGAGATGAGCTACGAGACGATTTGGCTGATTCAATACATCATTAATTTTTTTTTATTTTCTCATGTCTGTTTGCGTTTCGTGTTCCAAGTATTGTGGTCTAGAATAATTTTGGTGACGATAAACTCCCTGTACTGTAGTGGCATAGATATCAATTGTGTACAGTAGTAATTGCGAGATTAGTTGATTTCCATATTAATCCTCTAAGTAGTTACTTTACAGCGCTCGACGGAGATATTGGGATTGTGTCGATGCTTAGTCAGTAAATGTATAGATACGAGGGGTTTGAACCGAATCGTCCCGACGGCGTGGTCGCCGTAGTCTCTGTCGGACGCTTTCTTTGCCTTTGCGCTTGTCTACTTTGTCTGGCTGTCGGTCTTTGGTCGAATAAACATAAGAGATTTCAGACAGAAAACGTGCAGATTTGCAATTGTTTTCCTCGTTTCTGTGATCTGATTTTCTGATTTATCTATATTTTTTTATTGCTTTCGTCTTTTTTCTTCTTTTCGATTATCTCCGCGCGCTGAGGGAAGAGCTCTCTCTGGTTTCTCGCCATTTTCTCTCTTCTTCCAACCACGCAAGACTCCCCTCAACCCCCCAGAACGCATAAACAAACTACCCGATCCGCCTCCGTGCCGGCTCTTTATTCTCCGATTATGGAAGAAATATTAAACTTTGACCAGCCGACAAATGTCCATGTCCTGGACATGGTAGTCGACGCCTTTTACAAAGGCCCATCAGATCAGGTATGTCTCTTGTCGCGCTCTCTGTGCTCATTCTGCACCTTACTATTACAAAGCCTGGCTGTATGTCTGTTTTTTCTCGGACAGCCGTTTTGTCAGTACAGCCCGAGTATTTCTAGTTATTTCTTCTTCGGTTTAAATCCGTTTCACTATTTGGATGCTGACTTTTTTGGTAATTAGCAAAAGGAAGCTCAACGAGTTCTCACCCAGGTATGTTCCTTCTTGTCACTCGGCGCTTAGATTCTTGCGGCGCAGCCGGTTTGTCTTCTCGGGCAACAGCTGCTACTGTGATTTGGCTCTACCGTGTCTGATATCCCGTTTCAAGGCTTTTTGGATTCTCACACCATTTATTTAGTTTCAAGAACATCAAGATGCCTGGCAGCGGGTTGACCAAATCCTTCAGACGTCCGAAAATCCTCAAACAAAGTGTAAGTCGTCTAAGTGGATGGATACCAGAGGTCCTACGTTTCTTCTATAGATCTAATATTTTTTTGTAGATATCGCTCTTTCAATTTTAGACAAACTCATCAAAACCCGATGGAAAGCTCTTCCGATTGACCAACAACAAGGTATGTACGATCTGGTGGGCTCAAACCTTGTAGCAACTATTGACAGTGTCTGATCTTTAGGAATCCGAAATTTCGTCGTTGCTATGTGCATTAATATGTCGTCCGATGATGTGCAATTCAGAAGTCAAAAGTCGCTCATCAACAAATGTAATTTAACCCTTGTCGAGATTTTGAAGCAAGAGTGGCCACAGAACTGGCCAACTTTTATTCCCGAAATAGTTGCATCCAGTCGGTCTTCGCTCAATGTTTGTGAAAATAACATGACGATTCTGAAACTTCTTTCAGAAGAAGTTTTCGATTTCTCTGCGGAGCAGATGACGCAAGCCAAGGCCCGTAATTTAAAGCAGCAAATGTGCTCTGAGTTCTCCGAGATTCATAACCTGTGTTATGAAGTCTTGGAGCGTGCTACGCGACCTTCACTTATCATATCCACATTGCAATCCCTTTTAAGGTATTTGAATTGGATCCCCTACGGATACATTTTTGAGACTGGCATCATCGAACTCCTACTTTCTCGCTTTTTAGCTCCACCTGAATTTCGCAATCTCACATTGAAATGTTTGACTGAAATTTCATCTCTGGTTTCTCCGCAATATGATCCACAGTTTCTCAGTCTATTTCTCCGCACAATGGAGACTGTCAGTAATATTATTCCTCTTACTACAGATTTCAAAGACTCTTACGAATCTGTTGGTACTCGAGAACAAGAGTTCATTCAAAATCTAGCCATTTTTCTTACAACTTTCTTGTCTCATCACCTAAAACTAATCGAATCGCAAGACAACAAGGATATTCTTGTTAATTCACATCTTTATCTTATTCGCATTTCGGAAATAGACGAGCGCGAGATTTTCAAAGGCTGCCTAGATTATTGGGCTCGTCTTGTTCTCGAATTGTACGAAGAAGTCCAACAGCTACCACTCACAGAAATGAATCCTTTGCTCCAACTCAGCTTTGCGTCTTCGTCAGGGTTTGCTAATGGTGGAGCAGCTCATCCTGATATTCTTGCAAAATATCCACTTCGAAAGCATATGTATGCTCAGGTTCTTTCAAGTCTGCGGCTAGTAATGATTGAGAAGATGGTAAAGCCTGAGGAGGTTTTAATTGTGGAAAATGATGAGGGAGAGATTGTGAGAGAGTTTGTTAAAGAGAGTGATACTATCACATTGTATAAAAGCATGCGCGAAGTTCTCGTCTATCTTACACATTTAGACGTCGTGGATACGGAAATTATTATGACTACTAAGCTTGCTCGTCAAATTGACGGCACCGAATGGTCTTGGAACAACTTAAACACTCTTTGCTGGGCTATTGGATCCATCTCTGGAGCCATGAATGAGGAAATGGAAAAGCGATTTTTGGTTACCGTAATCAAGGACCTTCTTGGCCTGACTGAGATGAAGCGCGGTAAAGATAATAAAGCTGTTGTTGCCTCTAATATTATGTATATTGTTGGCCAGTATCCTCGATTCTTGAAGGCGCACTGGAAATTTCTAAAAACTGTGGTGAATAAACTATTTGAATTCATGCACGAGACACACGAAGGTGTTCAGGATATGGCTTGCGATACTTTTATTAAAATTGCACAAAAGTGCAAACGTCATTTTGTGGCTCAGCAGGCAAATGAAACGGAGCCTTTTATTGATGAGATCGTTAGAGATCTCGACAAAATCACCTCCGATTTGCAGCCTCAGCAGGTTCACACTTTTTATGAAGCATGCGGATACATGATTTCCGCGCAACCGGCCAAGAATATTCAAGAGCGTCTTATTGGAGATCTTATGGCGCTTCCAAATAATGCCTGGGATGCGATAATCCAGCAGGCGGCGCAGAATCCTGAAATTCTATCGGACACAAACACGATCAAGATTATTGCCAATATCATGAAAACAAATGTATCTGCATGCTCATCTATGGGAGCAGGATTTTATCCTCAATTGGCCCGAAATTATATGGACATGCTTGGGCTTTACAAGGCTGTAAGTCAAATGATTTCCGAATCAATTGCCTCTCAAGGAACTATTGCGACTAAGACGCCGCGCGTCCGGGGATTGCGGACTGTGAAAAAAGAAATTTTAAAATTGATCGAAACCTACATGAGCAAGGCAGACGATCTAGAGACTGTCAATAATAACATGATTCCACCTCTCTTGGAAGCAGTTTTAGGAGATTATAACCGAAATGTTCCTGATGCACGAGACGCCGAAGTCTTGAACTGTATGACCACTGTTGTGACGAGACTAGAGGGCTTGATTACCGAAAAAGTTGTTTTGATTCTTGAAAGTGTGTTTGAGTGCACGCTTGATATGATTAACAAAGATTTTACGGAATATCCTGAGCATAGGGTTGAGTTTTTTAAGCTTATTCGAGCAATTAATCTTCATTGTTTTCCAGCATTATTAAAACTTCCTGGACCTGTGTTTGGATATGTGGTTGATGCATGCTTGTGGGCGAGTAAGCATGATAACCGAGAGGTCGAAGCTGCAGGACTGAATCTTTGCATTGAGCTGATAAATAATATTACAGAGTCTGATGAACAGATAGCCAATGCATTTTATCAGACATTTTTCATCCGGATTCTTCAAGATGCATTTTATGTCTTAACTGATGCAGACCATAAAGCTGGATTCAAGCTGCAAGCGTTCCTTCTTGCTCGTATGTTTGAGCTTGTTGGCACTAACAAGATTTCTGTGCCGTTATACAAGGCAGATCAAGCCCCACCGGGGACCTCCAACGCGGACTTTTTGCGGGAGTACTCTGCTACAATGTTGATGAATGCATTCCCGCATCTTCAGCGAGCGCAGGTTGACAATTTTGTTGCTGGGCTATTTAAGCTTGTGGATAATCATAACAGGTTCAAGATGAATTTGAGAGACTTTTTAGTACAGATCAAAGAGTATGGTGGCGACTCTACTGATTACCTATATGCTGAGGAGCGAGAGTCGGAGCTGGCTGCGAAGGAGAAGGCAGACCGAGATAGAGCACTTAAAGTTGGTGGATTAATCAAGCCCTCAGATATGGATGAGGATTAGGAGATTTTGGGAAGAAATCCAATGACGAGACTGCCAATCTGATTATTTATATAACTGTATTATGAAAAGATGCAATATTTTAAGGTAGAAAAAATAGAGTAAGAAAATCACCAACATTCCACTTCTTTGCCGATTCTGATATCTATTTGTCGTTGTGCTGTATTATTCTTGTTGACTGTAAAGGTCCATTTTGTTTAAGATGGCGTCTCCATTTATTTACCGGAATATGAATATGGTACGAATTGTTTCTATCATTTGTATAATCTTTTTATTTTGCTTCTTACTTTAGATTAAATCTGGATTTGACTATATTATGAGTGAACTTACCGAGGGAGTTGCTAACCCGTGACATGACGAGCAACGAATCATTGGGCAAGATTCTAACCTTGATCGGAAACAGCAAGAGCTTCGGATTCACAGTCCTCTTGCCTGAGCTCTTCTGATTTCCTTGCGAATTGCTTCAACATCGAACAAGACGTCCGAGGAACCGTCGTCGTCCTGCTTGGGTTGGTACTGATAATGGTATTCGCCAGGTCGAAAAGTAGTCGGGTCCCACTGATTGCGTGCAACAGTGGAGGTGGCCGAAGAAGAAGCAGAACCGGACTCCGCGTCGCGCCGGCGCTGTTCCTGTTCGGCTTCCTCGTACATGTCCCACCACTCCTTCTTTTTCGGTTTCAGCCATTTGCCGAACAAACCAGGCTGTTTCTGCCTATGCTGCTTCTGAAGTGCGGCGGCCTCTTGCTCCATCTGCCGCCGAGCTTCTTCAAATTCAACAATAAGCTCGCGCTGGCGCTCGCGCTCCAAGTCTGGATCCGGATCCTCGATCTCAGAAAACTCCTCCGAGACAACTTCCCAGCCACAGATCGATAACAGCCGTGGCATTGCTTCTCGATAAGCCATATGACCGTCCACAAGATCAGTGCAGTCCAAGTTCTCAATTCCGGCGATGTTTTCTATCGGCGCGAGCCCAGCAATCCGGCCGAGGCCACCAGATGTTGCACGGAACAAATAGCCTAGCACCCAGTCTTTTCGTGAAAACCCATTTACAAATCTGCCAGATACCATACTCGAACACATTACCATCATATCACGCTTCACAACAACAGGAGACCCAAATAAATATACATTCTGTACGATCCCGACTGCGTCTCTCTTCGCAAGTTCATTCAGACAAGAAATAATTACTCGCGCACCAAGCGAAAACCCAACAAGAGTGATAGGCCTGACACCGAGATTTCTTCGAATTAATGTATCTGCCAAAATCAGACCAGCAGACCATGCCCTATCAAGCGAAACACTCCAGGGATTATCCAACAAATATGACAGCTTACTGAGAATCATAGGAAGCTGTAATGATGACATTAACGCAACCAACACAGTGCTACCTAGCACTTGCTGAATACTCTGTGTTAATACTTCGGTTGCTAGAAGATTGATCGTCTGGCCCATAGAAGTTAACATGTCCGGCTCCCAATACAGAGAAAACAAATCACCCATGATAGGGTCTACTGTTGAAAATGGCAATCGTACATCGTCCATCTTGCCAGACATCCATCCAGAGACGGTGATAATCAAATTTACGCGTTCATTGTTGTGTAATGGACGGAACTCAAACGTTTTGACATGACCCATCCGCCGGGCCATACTTGAGGCTCCTACTTTGGCACCAATAGCGGCTCCTGTTGTAGTAACTATGGCAGCTCCTCCCGCTCCAGCCAGAAATCCACTAGTTCCCGCTATACCGATCGTAGTAAATCCGGCTGCTAGACCTGCTCCAATAACAGGAGCAAGCAGCCCAGCAGAAAGACCAATTACCAGCCCACCACCAATTGTCGCAAGTCCCATGTACACATATTTCTTTTTAAGGGCACGCTTTCGACGGGTTTCTAGAATTTCGTCTTCTTTCCAAACTTGATCATTGCGTTCTTCTACGTCCAAGGCGTCAGTGACACGCTTTTCGAATTTCGTGATGTCAAGCCATGAAACGTTTAACTGCTTTCCTACGCGTTCAAGTAATGTTCTTGATCGCGCGTCGTAAACTGAGTCAGCGACAAGTACCAAAAACAAATCGCACAGTACGGTCCATCGGATATCGATATCCAGAGTCTCGTCATCCTCAAGTTCTGTAGGATTCAATACGTGATCCGGAACTTGCTCTGTATACTCTGGAAGGGGCTCATCGGAATCAATTGACTTTCTGATCATATCACCTTCTTGATTTATCGGGTTCAGAATACGTGCGTTCTGAAGTAAACAGGGTGATAAATCGGATGCTTCGATGCCATGCGATGAAAGCTGCTCAATCATAATTTGTTCTAGATTATGAATGTCAGTAGATTACAAAACCTGCAAAGCTCGTAAAAAATACCTTCCGAGCTTAGTTCCATATGTGCGTATAATCTTATGCTGATCTTCTGCGACCACATAGCCATGGAACCAAATATCGTACTCAGCGGGCGAGCTATCTTCGGTGACCCCTTCTTAAGGGCTATTTCGGTGGCCATATCGACCATGCAAAGCTTGCAAAGACCGACGTAAGCTATACGCTGAGTGTCGGTTAGAAGCTGCTTTGTAGTTTGTAGCTGAGCAAGCGGATTACGGGCATTTGCGTCGGTCGGATCTTCATCATTAAATAAATATTTTGTTTCATCATCCAAAACCGATTCGCGGTCAGCATCTTCAGCATCAAGAGTGACTCGGGTATAGCCTTTTGACGCACCACCTCGCTGGACATCTTCTGCCTCGGGATCTGATGGGATTTCCTCATGAGCGATTATGTTGCCTTCGTCGTCATATATATCGTGAGAGGCAAAGACCGGCATGTCTTGCCAACCATCGTCCTCATTTGCAATTGATGGGGTATTTGGATCCTCAGCTATCGGACATTTCGCAGAACTGCTTGACGGGTCGTCAGTGGCTGATTCTGCGGCAATAGATTCTATTGACGAGTGTTCTTCTGTAGTAGGAGGTAATGCGAGACCCGGTGCAGCTAAATTTTGATAGGAAAACTCTGAATACTGGTTCTGAGGAGACTTTGGCGAGGATGGCGACACTGGATTTCCCGCATGATTCGATGCACTGTGAGGGAGTCCTGCAGCCGCGGCGGCAGCCTCTGCAGCGGCAGCATGGGCAGGAAAGAGGATTCGCTCGACCTCGCCTATCTCCGGCGGGTTATTAGAAATCCGACGTACATGTTGATTTGAAATTTTGCGTTCCGACAGAGGTGACTTTATAGAAGCACGGCGAGAGGCAGAAGGTGAGTGAGAGAACGGGTCGGACGGTGATGGAGGCGAGGAGATCTGTGGGCTCTGCTTGTGATTACTCTCTAACTCGGTTGATATAGCGGGAAGTTCTTTAGTTGAACTATGTGTGGAATCATGTTTTATATTTGGCTCCCTATGATCTGTCTTCCGTTCGCCTGGAATCTCAGTGGATTCGAAAGTCTGTGCTAATGGCATAGATGACTTGGGATCAAAAGGCTTGCCTAGCACAGAACCACCGTCGGCTCCACCGCCGAGATCCAGACTCGAACTGCTGTCATCAGTGGCCCAAACATTAGATTCCATTGGAAGCACATCCGGATCATCATCAGCGTCGTCAGCGGTGCCTGCACTACCGGCGCCATGGCTAGTGCTACCGCTGCTGATGCTGGCCGAGCGCGCCGCCAACGAGTCCGGCGACCACGACATTTCCACCCACGAAACTCGGACTCAAATTTTGAAGTGCGCTGCCTAGCGTTTTCAAAATTGATCACAATCCGCGCAACCCAGTTTTTGCTCGCTATTGACGGACGACAAATTGGAGCCGGGCTTAGCAGGGCTTAAATTTCGCTTGCGCAGACGACCACAGGGGCCTCCATCCAGGTCGCACACGTCATGTGACCCTCTATTACTGTATAGATTGCTTAGGTCGGTAACTAGCGGAATATTATATATACAGTCTATACATTGTACAAAAGTAAGCATGCCAAGGTCCAAGTTATTCAGTTCAGCTAATCGAGAGACAAGACAGCAACGCTTTCAACATGGTGTGTTTGAGGGAAAAAATCGAATCCGCGGACGCTTTCAAACTTATATCCTCGCCCATTTTCATGATTGAGCACGTAGCCAATGTCGCGCGCCTGTGTGTGCACATTGCAAGAGACATAGACGACTCGTCGAGGACGAAAGGCCATCAGCTGATCTAGAAATGGCTGGCCACAACCTTTTCGCGATGGATCTAGGATCATGGCTGTTTGATCTGCCGGAGTTTCGATCCGACTGAAGATTTTTGTAGCGTCGCCCACCACAAACTCGGCGTTCTTTACTCCATTTTCTGTGGCATTCAGAGCTGCACATTGAACACTTTGATCTGAGATCTCGACTCCGATCACAGATTCGATCTTATCACTACATGAAATACCGAACAAACCAGACCCGCAATAAGCATCAACCAGATAGCGCACCTTGGATGGTTCTGTAGTCAGTGGAGCTTCTGGCTCAGCATTCTTCATAACTATATCTTCTACCCATTTTTCATCCACAGGTCCATGGATTAAAGCTCCAACATAAGCAGTGACTCGAGGCAGCACAGAACTATTGCACTGAAAAAAGTCGCGTGCTGTATACTGAAATCTCCATTTTCCAACATATTCTGTGATTTGGGCGTTCGAATCTTCAATAACTACCGGCACAGTCGCTGGACTGTTATTGCCCTCAGCCTGCAATTCTCTAACTCCTTCCCTGAGCATTAACGTTGCACCACGCTTAAATTCGTGGTACTGTTCGCGTACCCGTTCTCGAGTTTTTAAATATGTGGCATTGATAGCTGGCGTGGCGATTGGACACTCTTCGATGTCAATCATGATAGACCGTCCCTTCTGCGTGAATCCAATTGGCACTTCAGCGGCAGGCACAATAGCATTGCTTTTATCTGCTGCCCGATGTCGCGGCACGTCAAAATGTGGGGTCAATTTAGTTCGATATTGATACTGTAAGGGCGAGCCGACAACCGGTGCGACAACAGGCATCTGATCTGATGAAAGACCACTAAGATGACTGTAAGCGCGTTCAACTATTGTTCTTTTGAAATTTAGCTGAGAAGAATACGGCATCATCTGGAACTGACATCCTCCACATCGAGCAAAATATTTGCATTGAATTGCACTGTCGTCGCGATCTGGTCCTGCGCGCAATACTCGGACAAAATCCGCAGCTTGATAAAGCCCCTTTCCGAATGTTTTATAAACTTTGGCGCAAACACGGTCTCCTGGAACAGTAAAAGGGACAACCACGACTGAGGACTCTGCATCATCGGCATTGCATCCTATACCGACACCTTCTCCGGAGGAGCTCAGTGATTTGATCTCAACTTCGACTTCACGCATATCTGCTACTCTCGGCATTTCTAGTACAAAAGAGTTTCCATCTGCAGAGAAAGCCACAGAATCTTCGGGCGGGAGTAAATCCAACTCCTGTCGCAGATTGAGCACGGCCTGGATGAGCGTTCCTTCTGCGCTTGAGCGATCGACAGTTACATTTTTTGGTCGCCGTTGCTTTTTTTTCCGTCTTTTTTCGATCGAGCTGATATTTTCCTGACTGTTTCTTCTCTTCAGTCTCACAGGATTCTGAATCTCAACCTCAGCCTGCGTAAGACTATTCGCGTCTTCAAGAGGCAGACTCACCGCTGTGTGAACAGACATCTCGTTGATTCTCCTCCCCCTCGCTCGATTTGCAACTGTTTCAACAACAGCGATCCGGCTTCTAGTGATTAGCGCTCTACTCCAAAAAATCCTCATACAATTCCTTTCCGATTCAATATCAGTCACAGAGTTAAAACAAGCTAAATGTAATAAATTACGTTCTGCAATTTTGACCAATTCCCTGCCTCTAACTGGTTCCAGAAAAATTCACTACGCCGCGCCTAAAGTCCCATTAGTCACGTGATAATCATGTGATGCGTTCGCAGTTGTAGTTATGTCGCAGTATGGGACTAATATGCCCTAAGTTAGGATAAATTGTAGCAAAGATCCGAGAAAAATCATCATCGAACTCAATTGGAGACAGAGAGACCTGCAGTAATCTCACTAGCCAGAAATTCTATTAGAAAGAACTAAGAAGGCTGGTTTTGAGGAAATGCTGGAGTCATCCGGTTTTAGACTACAGATGCGTCCTTTAATAAATGCGCAAAAAAATGCGAAACGGTTAGTGACCGTTCAGCTGAAGTCAATTCGTTTCAATTCGAACAAGGTTCCGAAATCTACAGAAAAATCTGAGGCAGAATCGGACTCTAGGGGCTCAGCTGAAAGTACGAGTTCTATTCGAATAGAAGAAATGTCTGCCAAGATGGACCCGTTTGCGCAAAGAGCGTACATTCCAGCCCAGTCCTTAACTCGAATCCATCCTCCTAAGCGGCATCATAGATCGTCACAGCTCCTTCGACTGGCAGAATACTATTCCCCTAAAATGCTTAAGTCTATAGTTTCCACTGAACAGGCGATCACTCCTGAGATGTGGAAAGCGCGCAAGGCGGGAAATACACATTTCAAGCTATCTTATCGTGATGATCTAGCCCGACAACATCCCTTCTGGGATCTTTCGAATGGGCTCTGGGAAAATGCGTCTGAAGCTATTCAGAAAGTGCCGCGCTTCGGCAGTCCAGAGGAGACTGATTTGTTTTTGGAGCATGGCGAGAAAAGTGATTTATATCCGAAACGGATTGGCGGAATTGATGAGATCAGCCAGCAGCTAGAAAACGATGTCGATGATGTTCCAGAAGAGCTACGGGCGAAGTATTCAGAATTTCAACAGGAGTCTTCTGTATCTGCCAAGTCCTCAGATGGGGCTGCAGAGACTTCGAAAGTCGCTGCTGACCTTACTGTTCCACTATTCACGTCGGAGATGCCTGCGGACTACTACAGGGGTCTCACTTTTGTAAGACTAGTGGACAAGACTGTGTCAAACGTAACTCGGTTCGGCAAGATCCGGAGTGTCTATACGCTGGTTGTTTGTGGTGATGGCAAGGGCATGATAGGCATTGGTCAAGGACGAGACCGTAACAATGCGACTGCTGCGTTTGCTCGTGCCCGTGTCGACGCTTATCGTAACATGGTGAAAGTTCCCGTGTACGAGAACCGGACCATTTTCGGCACCATCGAGCACAAGTTCCACGGTGTATCAATGGTTTTATGGCCGAGAGCAGCAGGCTTTGGTGTTCGGACAAACCATTTGATTCAGCAAATGTGTAGTGTTGCCGGCATCCGGGATTTATCCGGGAAAGTGACTGGGTCAAGGAACAAAATGAATACTGTCAAATGTTTTCTCAACGCTTTAATGTCACAGAAACTTCCACATGAGATTGCTATTTCTCGCGGTAAGAAGCTAGTTGATGTCAGAGCTACGTATTTCCAGGCAAAGTAATCATTCTTGTATATAATTGAGATGTAAATATCAATTTTAATATCAATGCAAAATAAATTTACGAAAGTACTCCAAACACCAATGTATCGCTTATCCAAATGAAATCCACTCAATATCCCATCGAATTCACTCCAGCATGACCATCTTCATCCACAACTGCAGAGTCATATCGCTGTTCAACAAATACACTGTACACGGAAGCTTTAATCAGCATAAACACGACTGCCGTTTTGCGTTCCAAAACACGAAGTTTTTCCAGAATCTCTGACGTCGGCTGTTTTTCAAGTCTTTTTAATCCTTCCGATAACTGATAATGTTATTTTCGATGAACAAAGAAAAGTCGCAATTTGTCATAATTTCGTGGTCACTTACAGCATTCAAGTTGTGGATCAACGTTTTATATTCTTCAAGAAGTTCAGCTTGAACTGGGGTAAGCTGAGTCGAGCCGGCTGTAGATATTAGCCGATTCTCGCGATCTATCGTCATTGCATCAACATCAATATTAATATTAATATTATTATTGTTATTAGTAGTGGTAGCGGCAGTAAAATCGTGTTATAAACGCGTAAGTGTGACGCGTAAACATGGGTTGGGTTGGGTCTAGTGTCCAATTAATTGACGCGTTCTCGCCTTCAAACTCTCTCTTGTCGCTATGATTGCATTCAATTTATAATATTTCGAAGGTTGGATACTACACCGAAAATTATTACATAACATTATTGAAAACAATTGCATCACACAATCCATTGTATTCCAATACCAAATGGCTGACGAGAACACACCTGCGACGTCTGAACAATCGTACTTCGAGCAACAAAGAGCAGCGTTAGTCGCGGAAGTTGCAGTGGTAAGCCTTTTTTTCTTATCCACTCAGGCTTCTACTAATTACATCAGAGCTTGGAACATGTGCTGGCAAATATTAATACTCTGAATCGCGCTCTGGAAGGTGTAATTGTTGTAAGCCAGACTTAAGTGATTGCTAGTATTCACACGTTGACATGTTCAGGTCGGGAAAGAGTTTGAAAACGTGTCTAGTTTGTGGAGTACGTTCTATGAGGGAGTCGCACATGTTGAGGCTCCTGGCGAGACATCCGAAGATAAGGAGAATCTTCCGCAGGAGGACGCGGAGACTGACGGGGATGACCAACAATGATCGTTACGACATCTACAAGACCTTACAGTATTCCAAATTAGCAAATTACCACTCAGAAACAACTCCACTGAATAACAATACGATTATACGGATCATTAACTTGATCGGCTACAGCAAAATGCATTTTCTTCCCGGCTTTCTTGAGTCACCTGGATACTTTGTCTTTCCTTTCGGCGCAACGAGAGCATCGAGAATCGTATTGAACACATCATCAACTCCCTGCTTGCTTTTGGCAGAGCATTCCACGTATGGGACTCCGCCTGCTATTTTTTTGGCTACTTCGCGGCCCTGGAATAGTTAAAATTTTGGTCTTGCTTTCAAATCTAACACAGGAGTCTTAACTTACCTGCTGCGAAGACACAGTAGATGTAAATCCCGACGCTCTCAAGGACTCAACCACTTTGGGATCATTACGGAGATCAGTTTTCAGACCGACTATGACTATCGGCATTTTGAGAGAGCAGTAGTGCGATACTTCTGGCCACCACTATATCAGATTAATTTAGATTTGTCCAGATTCAACGAAAAGAACATTAAGTCACTTACACGCTCTGAAATATTTTGTAGACTGGTCGGATTATCGACTGAATACGCAATCAGCACCAGATTAGTATCATTATAAGCAAGAGGTCGGAGCCGATCAAATTGCTCCTGGCCAGCCGTATCGAAGAGGTCTAATCGTGCCGACTTCCCTGACAAAAGTTTCACAGTCACTGCCCGATTCTCAAAAATCGTCGGCATATAAAGCTGCATGAATATCAGTAACTCATCTCACTTCCAATTATATTACCACCAATGTTCCAGTCTCACCTCGGGAAATACACCCATGGTGTAAGTCAGAAGTAGCGATGTCTTTCCGCATGCTTGATCTCCGACTGTGACAATTTTAAAAGAGTAATCTGCTTTGGAGTTCGACATGACTTGTTTCTGCAGTCTGTAGTCTCCTTGAAATGAACAATATCGACAGTATCGCGTATGCTTCGCAGAACAGATTTCGATCAAGCCAAAACCGCGCGCGCAGAACCCGAATTCGCAGCAATATCAGCCAGATTTTCTGAGGCTTTTCACCAGCAAAAAATTAGAGGCTGAATTAATAAATGAACTTCTGGTATTTCCGTTATTTATTCCGAATTATATTCTAGAGTCAGAAAATGGTCTGCCAGCTTCTTCAAGCGCTTCTGTCTACTCTATCTGGGTTAGGTTTTACATTATTCGGGACCAATACGTACGCTTTGTTGATATCTGCAGTTCAGCCGGTCTGTTGTTTCGTCGAATTTGTGTATTAAAATCATTAATTAGAATATGCTTATCCTCACTCTACTTCCAATATGCCCCAAACTAACAAATCAAAAAAAAATCAAAAAAAAAATCAAAAACATCCAATAAACCAAAAGTTCGTTCATATAACTCCTAAACTGATCCGATTGCTTCTAACGTAGTGGCGGCCAGCCTGGGTCAATCGAGCACGCTGGCGTGCATGGCGGGCATGCTTGAGTTCCTTTTTGTCTTGCCAAATACTCACTCCAAGCTTTAGACCAGACCACACTTCCGGAACAACTCCGTCCGGGCCAGGAAGTTTCCGTCCGTACAGACATCTGTCTACCATCCACGTGCCCACAACAAATTCATCTCGAGTAAGATAGTCTCGCTCACAATCACCATTGAAATTTTGGCCACTATTTCCAAACTCGCCCGCATCGCCAGCGTCCGTTGCGCCTTTAATAACCATTGTAGCTTCGCCAGTATCTTTACCAACTACAAGATTCCAGATCTGCTCCAAAACCTCCATGCAAAGTCTCGACCTTTTCCAAAGCGCTCGTACAACAAGTCCATGTACGCATTCGCTATGTTCGGGTGGTAGCAGAATTCCTTTATTTGTTGCCCACAGAGACGCGTACCTTTTCCGTTGCTCGTCTGTCATAGACTTAAATCCTCCCCATTGACCAACAGATTGGGTATGGACATGGCCATGCCCTGATCGCCGCCCGCGACGATTCTGATCTTCGTTGTATTTCCATGGCTTTGCAGCATTAAATTCATGTTTACTCGGTTTGTCTGGCTTGCGCATCGTTCTTCGAAACGGTGGAACATCCATCGGACGATAATCGGCTCTCAAAATACCTAGTCGGCTCACTCCTGGACTACTCGATTTTGGTCGATCAGCAATTCCATTGCTATTATCGATCAGCAACGACTCTCTTGCCCTCGATGAGGGATCTGGCCGCATTAAAATTGAGGACGAGCTTGTCGTTTTCGACGAAGGTGTGGCTAGCTCATGGGCGAAGTGACTATTCTTCAACTGTGTGCGTTGTTCGGAAGCAGGAACTGTCTTCATAGTTTGTTTCGTAGTAGCCTTCGATAAAATATGTCTACCAACAATACCGATTTCAGTAGATTCTGCCTTTGTCTTTATTGTTCCAACTTTGTTGATTGTGCTCACTGGCCGAGTTTTAGTGGAATTAGAGCGCGTGATCAACTGAGTTGTGCCTGTTTCGACCGAATTCGTCACTTGGGGCTGCGGAGTCAACAGCGGAGCATATCCATTTCGTTTTATTCTCGAAGCCATCTTCGATTCCGATTCATTGTCTCGTCCGAGGCTACTGCTTCCACTGCTTCTAGTCGAAGTCGTTGAATTTGCAGATCCGTTGGAAAGGGAACGCTGCATTGCCATTCCGGGATGGATCGATAATCCAAGTATCGTCTGAGATGGCGTATCAAGGGAATATGGTGATCGACGAACCGAGGTCCGTGAACAAGCAAACTGGGCTTGAGATGGAGCAGAAGCTGTAGTTGGACGAGTATTAACGTCTTGTCTCGTCAAAGATCGAAGATCATCTTTCTTTTTGGATCCCGCTGCTTTCAGACTACCCAAATTATTTGTTGAAGTAGTTGGCTCTTTATTATTCATATTCGTAATCGAAGATTTAGGAGACTTAGCAGACCCAGTACAACTGTTTGCTGCACCATCTACTGGCCGAAACCCACGGTCTGGCCTCTTGTTTGCCAAATCTAACTTCGACTTTTCAAACCGTTCTGCGAATTTTGCACTTTTCGATCTGTCTCTCTTCACTCCGCTACTTTCAGTCAAAGCTAAACTTATCGATCCAACATCTCCTATGCCTCCAAGCGCCCCATTTCCTCTTCCGACGTCTGCCATCGCCCACACGCGCACCACTACTGAGACGGACCAACAGACGCGGTGTGCTCCTGAAACGACAGATCCGTCTCCTCGAAATAGCAGCCTTGAGCAGGAGAAACTGGCGACAATTTCCTCGGTCACAATCTCTCTGTATTATGTCGTTGTATATTTGCTACTTGATAAGTGAAATCCCTTAAACCGTTCTCGTTTTTTCTTTTCCCGCTGTGCTTAAATTAGATACTGACGCGTCAATATAGATCACATGATCAGTACACCTTTGTCATTCATCTTGACTCATCCGGATCGCGCATCGAGAACATTGGAGTTAGTCATGTGCCGCATTTCTTCTTTGGGAATGTTGTTGGAAGGAGCAAATCTGGACTGAATGATGCAAAAGAGACTTGAACCGGGGAAGGAATATGAATTAATAGACAGCTCTAATGATTAACTGTACTATATCTTTAATACCAGTCTCTCAAACAGAATCAAAAAACCAATATAGCCAACGTACGACTATCCACCGCGTCTTTCAACAGCCTTGTAGACCATAAGTTTGTCCAGCTATCCTCAATTTCACTCATTTTTACTCATTTTTTTCCTTCAAACTTTAGTCTCACAGATCATTTCTCTAGTCCCTGGCTCCGTTAGAACAAACTGCAAAGTCACGTGTACGACTACCGAACAGATTGGTCCCAATGACTTCATCCAGTTCGATATTCCCGAAGAGATCGAACATCATAGGTCGACTAGAATCGGCCAGAGATGTCTCTGACTGGTTCAAAAGGCTCCAGAGAAGACGATAATTATGAGCACGATGAACAATCTGCCATTGAGGAGCATACAGGTCTTGCTGCACCCGCAAACCATGGAATATCTCCGCCGTTCCACGACCTCATTACCAATTTCATCAATCCGTTATCGAAAGTTACGATGGCCGGAGGAAGCAGATTTAGCAATGTGCGAATCAAGATCCGACGAGGAGAAATCATTCGGTCATTTATAAAATCATGGCGAAGTACGGTAGGTCCTAATGTCTATCCGTTCTTTCGTCTACGTAAGTGTGTCGTTGCTACAAGTATCATGCAAGTGCTAATTCTACAGTGCTTCCCAACGTAAGTATTACACTCATTCCGGCGGCATTCATTAATTCGCAATAGATAGACAGAGAGCGCTTATCATATGGATTGAAAGAGACAGCATTAGCCCGTCTTTTGATCAAGGCAAGTTTCATTGCGTTTACCTGGTTTCGATCTAACGAAAATAGGCTATCGGCATCTCTCCTAACGCTGACGACGCAAAGGCTCTGCTCAATTTTCGCCTTCCCGGAGCTGGTCTAAAATCTACTGGTGATTTTGCAGAACGTTGTTACGAAATTATCCAGAAGAGGGAATCGTTGTCAGACTTTGGACAGTTATCGATTGACGAAGTAAATATCAAACTTGACGAATTAAGCCAACATCCTGATTCGTAAGTCTTTATTCGTTGGATAGACATAGCTAACGTGATTACTTCAGAGAACAACAACTGGCCATTCTAACTTACTTTTCTAAACGTATGAATGCTGAAGAAATGAAATGGCTTGTTAGAATTATTCTGCGCCGTAAGTTTGTTCTGCTTACGTTCTCAATCTTGTCCAACATCAATAGAGCTGCATATCGGCTTGTCTGAAAAGTCATTATTTGGATTTTATCATCCTGATGCTAATGCTTTATTTAATGTGTCGAGCAGTCTGAAACGGGTATGCTGGGAACTATGCGATCCCTCCGTTTTCCTAAATCAAGAGGTAAGAATCATCGTTATTATTCTACTGAGATGCAAAATTTATCAGAATCAGGAAAATCAAATCTCCTTGATGTCATGTTTTCGGCCACAGCTTGCAGAATATCCGAGATATTCCAGCGAGCAAATCAGCAAGAAAATGAATGGCCATTTTTTTATTGAGGAAAAGCTCGATGGGGAAAGAATGCAGATGCATTATTCCAACTACGGGAAACGACTTGCTTTTTTCAGTCGAAAAGCTACAGAATACACGTATCTCTATGGCTGTGCAACTGGTGCTGCTAACGGATCGTTGAGTAGATATATACAAGGGGCGATTGATTCCAATGTCGAGAGGTTGGTACATTCTTAAGTGAAAGTTAGTGTAGTACTAATTTCTCAGCTGTATTCTGGATGGCGAAATGATATCATGGGACTCTCTGGAAGAGCGAATTGAACCGTTTGGGTATCTTAAAACTGCTGCTCGAGCTGATCAGGAAGGAGGCATATCAACTTCATATCCACTTTGTACGTATTGGCACATTTCGAAATTACAAGTACCAATAAAATATAGATCGAGTGTTTGACGTCGTATATTTGAACGGAAAGTCGATAGTTTCAGCTCGATTAGAGGATCGGCGGAGTATTCTCGAGGAAATCATTCATCCAGTGTCTACGCATTTTGAATTGCATCCTTTTGAGCTTTCTACAATGAGCGAGCGCATAGATATACGACTTCGACAAGTTATTGCGGAATCGTAGGTGTCATCTGGAGTACTCCTGTGCTGTTGATTCTAACTAAATCCTAGTTCGGAAGGTCTAGTTATTAAGAATCCGGATTCGCCGTACGTAGTGAATCAGAGACTCGATAGCTGGATCAAAGTTAAGCCTGAATATATGGAAGAATTCGGTGAAAGTCTAGATGTTCTTGTTATTGGTGGTTATTATGGACAAGGTAAACGGAGAAATCAAATATCGAGTTTTTTATGCGGTCTGCGAACAAGCGAACTAGCTTTTGATGGCACGCCAAAGTAAGCTTGCGTTTAATATGACCGAAGCATCTTATTGATCTCTAGATTCTGGTCTTTTTGCCGAGTAGGTGGCGGGTTTACAAGCAGTGAATATGCGACGATTCGGCATCTTACAGATGGTCATTGGCAGCGATTTGATCGCACCCGGCCGCTTAATGCGTACTTCGATTTGGCAGGATTGAAACATGATAAAGAAGCTCCAGATATGTGTATTAACCCGAAGTATTCAGTTGTGTTGGAAATAAAGGCTGCATCAGTGGTACCCGCAAGTGAACAATATCGCGCTGGAGTGACTCTACGGTTTCCTAGGTTTCGGCGGATCAGGATGGATCGCGACTTTATGAGTTCCTTGAGCGTTGATGAGCTTACTACGTTGGCAGAGAAAGTTGCGCGAGAGTCTCAAGAAAGATTATTTGAGCGAGAATCAAGGCGCCAAGATCGACGACGTGCAAGAACAAAGATTGATATTTTAGACGACCATACGCCAATCAAGCGGCGTAAAGTCTCAGAGAGTAAACTTGAGACCAAACTATTTCAGGGTCACTCGTTTATCTTACTGTTGGATAGGCGTAGACGCATACCACTTGAGCTAGAAATCATCTCAAATGGGGGCACTATAGTTTACAAGGACGCCCCATCTACATCCGTATTTCACTATATCGCTGAGTCAAATCTAGTCAAGGTGGTCAGTCTGAAGCGAAGACCTGATATTTATCTTGTAAAACCAGATTGGATCCACGATTGCCTTTTTAACAGACATATTGTGCCTTTTGAACCACGCCATTTATTTTATGCTTCCGATAGCATTAAAAATCGAGCCAAAAGATGGGTTGATAGATATGGGGACAGCTATGTATGCGAAATGCAGAATTGCCAGGAGTTACAACATGTAAGCCACATCTTATTGGAAAAGCTGTTGTTCTAACTTGATCTAAGATACTACAAAAAATGAGTACAACTTCCAAGATCAACCGATCAAAAATTTTCGATACGCTGCACGACTTGGAACTGTGCACTCCATCAACAAGTACAATGGCTAAATCATTTTTATTTTCAGGTCTCACTATGTACTTCCAGAGCCCTAAGTCTTGTTATTTTTCGTCGTTGTCATTTCGAATCGTGCAAGCCAAGAATTATGCTAAGTTTGCAAATGCTCTAATCGCAGACTCGCTGGACGATCCTCAGATTTCGCACATCGTGGTGGATACTGAAGTGATATCACAGAGGAACTTGAAAGCCTTATGCACGGAAATTGCTAGTGGCATATCTACGAAATCAAGAATAAAAACTCCTAGAATTGTTCGTTTGGATTGGATCTTTAAGTGCTGGAACGCATCTTGGAAGTTAATCGAAGATGGTGAGCTATTTCCATTCTCAACTCAGTCTTCTGTCATGTCCTAACCCACTTCAGATTTTGCGCCTTAACCTAAGTCAACCTGTACTCAAATGCAGAATGATGATCTAGTTAAATTATATTAATATTCATAAGCACTAATAATTTCTTAACCCAATACTCCAGGCTCCTAAAGTAATATCACAATTCTTAAAAGTCTCGAAAACAGCACACTTCATTAATCGATTACTCTAGACTGTTGGTGGCCGAATTACCTAGATCAAGATTATGCGGACTAATGAAACTCATCTCGTTCATATACATATCGGTAGGCGTGTCCGATATACTGGTATCTCTAGAACTTTGGGTCGGTAATTCACACATAAGAAACTGAATCGGTGGCAACAAAGGTGTGTGATCTAAAGCTTGTAGAGGTGGGAAAATTGGCTTTGAGCCAGTCATAAAATCATTTCCATCGCGAGAAATCAATGCCGTAAACGGTGGAATATTAGAATCCTCGCTTGCTGGACTGTCACTCTTCCGATTTGAAATTGCCGTCGCAATGTCGGTATCCATAGTAGAAGAAGGTGTAGCCTCTTGTATATATTCTCCAGTGGAGCTTTTAGTTTCTGACGCGTTCTTCGCTGTAATAGTAACAGTCTGATAGTCGTACTCTTCGTCATAATCGTCCACAAATTCAGATTCTTCAGCTTGAGAGAGCTCGTAATCTGGAAGTTCTGTCTGCTCCCTCGGTTCAGGGATAACAACGGGAGTCTCCGAAATATAGTTTATTTCATTTGAATGTCCATTTGGTAATGATATTTTTTGCACATTACATTGCATTTCAGTAGGAAAACTGTAACCGGACACTAGATTACCAATTGAAGGCGTAGTGTGCAAAGATTCTGAAATATTTTCGCATTCGAATTGAGCATTTCCTTGCTCAGAATTATCTTTTCTAATCGGTAATCTTCTGAATTGCACTTTTGGCGTTTGTAGGCCGACAGTCTGTCCACGTACTTCCGACTGAGTCGGGGCTTGAGGCGTTTTCGCATTAGTCCTTAAATTTTTTGGGGCCAAATCCGGATGAATTAAGTTATGAATAGACGAAGTAGAGATAGCTCTTAAAGGTGCTCGACCTTGGCTTCTAGCTTTCAATGGGCTTGCACTTGAGTAGCTACTTTCAGCTGATGTAGAGCGTTGTAAATAAGTCAAACCTGGAGTTCCCTTACTGAGAGTTGAAATACCATCCTCATTATTTTTGACCAGCACCTTTTTCATTTTTGTAGTACCCATTGCATCTTTGCTTTCCTTCCAAAAATTTGGTTGCTTGGGGCGGTTCTCGGAGTTAAGCTTAGATTTGATATTAGGCCGCTTAGATGAAAACGGTGTTCTAGAAACAGGATTCTCTCCTTTTCTCACGGACAAATTAGCTGCATCCTTAGTTATAGCATTTCTGGAGGGCGTTCGCTTTGTTTTAACGGCTCGCGCTGTCATCTCTTCATCGCGCAAGACATCTAAATATCTCTCACCGTTCACCATGAATGGGCGATCATTGACCGACTCCCAGTTTGTTAATGCATTCATCAACTCGGCTGTGATCTTTGGTTTCATTTTAGCAATCCTCTTGCGCATTTGTTCCTCCCTCAGGAGTCGAGATGGATCGCGACGGCCCGTACCTCGCGCGAGAAGCCTAGAAGAGTCTTGCTGAAGGGATTCTAGTTCAGCAGCATCATTATGAATATTGCGATACGCATCAATCAAAGCGATTATAGGTTTGCGCTCTTTTAGCAATCCCTCTAGTCTAGAAATCTCAGATTCATGGGCGGCCAATGATGCATCTGTGAAAATGTCCGTCCAAGCCGGTGTGAATTCAAGCATTTCTTCTTCAGAGAAATAAAGGCTGTCCCAAAGCGATTGAAGAGTTTGTCGAGCATCTTCAATAAAAACGTGTATAAAGTCGTGCTTTTTTTCATTTAGCCGAGATAATTCAGTTTCATACTTCTAGATTAGCTATAGCAACAAAAGAGAAGACATATATGACTCACGGCAGAAATCACGGAAAGCGCTATACCCCGGTTACTACGATCAAAAGATCTTATGTGCACTTCATCCTCCGAAAGTTTGTTCCAAAGGTGCTTAACTTCAGACTTCAGAGATGCCAGTCGGTCCCGTCGCAAGTCTCGCTCGTGTTCTAAAGAAGACCTTTGTTCCCTCATGTGCAACAAGATTTGATTTGACAATCCAAGTAATTCTGGTTTTTCTTTGTAATTGCTCAAAATATTGCGATCGATTTGATGTTGAGATGTGCCCAGCTGTGCCCATAAGGTAACTATTTCTGTTGCATCCTCCTGAACCGTCAAGACTCGACTGTCAAATTCTTGTGAGAGTCGGGTAACTTGATGCTCAAGTGTGGCTATATTGGCATCTGTGAGACTTATATTATCAAAACTTGCTGTAAGAAAATCCGGGCTAATCTCAACACCGTCCATAGCATTGACGAACTTGCGCAGCTTCGCAAGTAGTTCTAATTATGTGTTACTAATCTCGGCTTGAATGTAATCTCCTAATTTCTTACCACACGCTCGATCGTGACGTTGTAAATATAACTGCTGCAACATATCGTGTTGACTTTGCAGCTGATTTGAACACTCCAACAAAGGCAGCCGGATTTCACCGAGCACAGTAGGATCGCTAAAGATCTGCTGAACCTCAGAGGTATTCTCGAGGGCAATTATCATCTTAGCAATTTCCTGTTTTAGACTAAGACAGAGATTATATAACTTCTCCTTTTCTTCAGTCACATTAGATACATGATTTTCTAGAGCCAAAGAAACAACTTCATATAAATTTTGCTCTCTTGTTCTCCGTTCATCCTCACTGATTCCGATTTCATCGTACAGTAGCTGGAGTTTATCGTTGATCATTACAAACTGTGAGGATATAAGAGATCCACGACGATCTGTGATTGCAGTAGATTGCAAAGAATCTTTTTTAGCTCCTAAATTCGCAGTGGAATTTGTATAAAGCGCATCTTTGTCCACTTGACTGTCGAATTTACTACTGCTAGATGTATGTGATCTTGAACGAATAGTCAACCGAGTTGATGAAGACATGACACTATCGGCTGCGAAAAATTTCAAACCCACAGATTTTAAAATACTGAATGTTAATTAATCGCAATCGAATGATATTCTAAAAATTCTTGTTTTCTTCCATAGGAATTTGATAGGATGTATTCTTGAATATTAAGTGCGGCTAAGTAAACAACACATGAACATCGGTTGCCACGGCAACGGCAAGACTCCAGCATCTCTTCAGAATCATTATTCAATATCTCGGGTCACTTCAGAGCATACATTCAGTGCCTGAAAATTTACTTAAAAAATAGCTAATACAATGCTGCGCAGAATTCAAAGACTCTACTGTAAGCCATATCACTTTTTGTAGGAAAAATACAGATGTCAAAATACAGAGCCATTCTAATACTACCTACTTTGCCATACTGACCACCAATTCAACTCCTGCAACAACTGTTCCCGTCCACGCTACAGCATCGATACGTATCCGGATGCTAGATACTTCAGCATTTTCAGCAACTCCGATTGAGTCCTTACGTTCATTTTCATCGATGATGTTCTGAGAACCCGTATCTGCCGTTGATGTAAAAGTGACTGTGTCAGAATTGAGCTTCAGCAGACTGTTATCAAAAATCCAGCCTGGTGCGCTAGCTACACCCACCATTTGGCTGTTCATATACACAACCCATTCCATTGTCTCTTCGTCCTCAGGCCATCTAATCAGACGGTACGAGTCGGACCAAGCTTTGGCCACTCTCGACGGCGTTGGAACTTCGATGGTTCTGACAGATGGTAAGATTTCCTCGTGGCCGTCCTTTCCAATACCATTATTATCGAAAGTGGTTTTAATGACAGGAGAATTCAGTTCTAGAGGTAAATCTGGAAATTCACTAAATAATAATATGCTACCAAAATGAATCGACCCTTTGAAGTTTTCAGAGCACAAAACGTCTAAATGATCAATGACAAACTTTAACCCTTCATATTTCGAACAATTCGAGGTCATTAGAACATTTGAGATAGCTTTTGGTATCGCAGGAGCTGAAAAGCTAAAAGACTTTCGGACCCATGAATTTAGTACCGAATTTGTAAAATTTGCCTCATAAGAATGACGCCAACCACTTTCAGCTGCAAAAATCTCAGCAATAGACAAGGCTTCTGCTGCAGCAGGGTTCATAATCCAACTTCCATCAAGCCGAATTTTGACATCGCCTTGAGAGTGCTTGTTGAAAGTCACATTGAGAATAAACGGCTTCTCAGGATTTAAAGAAAAATCAAATTTGAATAGGGGAGTTGCGTGCACTCGCGTCGAACTAGATATTGAAAGTATTTCAGCATTTGCTTGATGCTCTGACGCAGACCTCAAATGTGAGGATGTTGATTTCTGTGATTGTGGACGGCTGTTTAATGTGCCTTCATCAGGATTCGAGATCAGTTCTAGACTGGAACCTCCGTAAAAGGCTACGGAATAGTCAATTCCACAGGTGACTGAAAATTTTGTTAGTGATTCAGTAGTAATTCCCCGACTATAGAGCTCAGATGAATATCTTTCTAGTTCCGGGTGACGACTTCCAGGAACGTATGTTGGCAAAGCTGTTTGAAGAGCATGGTTCACCCACGTCTTGGAGAATTCTAGATTGCCATTTACATAAAAAGAGTTCCCATGCCCAGTATTGAAAGATGTATAGAAAAGCTGATAATTTTGAGTTTGAAATAATGGAGCTGGAAGCGGGTTAAAGAAGCCGTAGATAGCAAGCGAATCATCTGAATAATGTTAGCAACAGGACTGAGTACCAGATTATGACTGCATGAATATACTTGTAAATTTGTCTCTAGCTGTGTACCAGAGTTCAATGTCATTTTTCCGAAAATCTTTGGGTCCTAACTCCTCATAATTCCTATAATCTGTTAGAGTAGCAAGGATTGTAGACACCGCATACATACCAAGCAGGACCAAAAAGTGCCACACTTGTCCCAGCGTCTTCGATTAATTTCAGAGCTCGACCAACTTGAGATTTTGCGGGATAGCTGACATTCCTGCCCCAAACATCGATACCTGTCCAAATATCAGGGCCAAGCGCTTGACCAGCCAGTCGAGCGCTACTGAATACTTGAGAGGCATCCCAAAAATAGTTCGTGAATAATCCGTCTGCAGCACGGAAAAATGGCATAGTTTGTTCATTAAGACAATCTTGATAATTTATCTCATTCAACAATGTCAAAGAGTCGTACCATATAATTTTAGAATGAGAGCCAACTATTCTATGTAGAGCAAATCTGAAATATTCTATAAAAGAAACTAGTTCTTTGGCTTCATGGATATTTGCCATTACAGTTTCCATATTGATTAAATACCCATCGAAACCAAAATACCGAGCAACCTCAGAGAGTAAGTCAGCATAGTGATATCCAACGCCTGAGATGTTGGGGGTAAGAAGTCTTGAAGCGTCTGAAGCGGCATCTGATCCCTCGAAGATAAGAGTTCCCAAGCACAAAACACCCGACTTATGAGTGCCGGTGGTCCAGGAAACAGGAGGAATCGTGACTCGCGTATGAGAGAAATACACAAATGTGTTCACTACTTGGAAAGCGCGCACCCAGTATGCTATACCTGAATGGTGTGGGAAATAACCTTGACAGTCTAGGTCTTCGTCGGCGACGTAGCCGCCTTTGAAGTCGTGACAGAGTAGCAAAGTTGGCTCGGGAATTTTCTTAGCTGCATAACGAGCACGAATCGGTGTTCGACAACGAAACAGAAGATCTTGGTTGTAAGCTTCCGAGTTCAGGGCTTCGTTGGCCCAGTTATCTAAAGAAGACAGGTCAGGGAATCGTGGACAGGCTGTTGCTAAACTCATTGCTTAAATATAAATAGCCTGTCCACATTAGTTTGAGCGCTTTTGCTGCTGTTAATGACAACTGTAAATACAGCCAATTGATTCTAATTAACAGATAATAGTAGTTGAATAGGAAAGGGGAGGTACTCGAGAAACCAAAAGGGTCTCGAGAGCGAACGGGACATGCGGAGTAAACGCACGTGGCGCAACTCATCGGATGGCCAGATTATATAAATTATAGATCGGAAAGGTGATTAATGGATGAAATAAGACAATATTGGCAGTATTAGACCACTATAAAAGTCAGAACAAATAAGGAAGCGGTCGTTGATTTACAGATTAAACACAAAGAGGCAATAGAGAATTGTAGCAAAGGTGGTGCATGCTCATCGCAACTGATAACGGTGTCTTAGAGGGTTGAACACTCTGAAATCCTTATTAAAGAAAACTCGCGTGGTCCAATTATTTGAATGAATAGTTATCATTGGAATTAACTCTTTTATCGTTAACTAAAGTTCATTCAAATCAAAAACAGGAATATTGTCTCAGTTTGACGATTTCGTTTTCAGATGTCTGCGGTCGCTGTCTCCCTTTAGCGTCAAATCAATCCTGACATACCAGCCATGATCGAAAGAAAACAAACGAAAATGATGGCAATCTTCATTCAGTTATCATCCCATAAATCTCAATGCATTTTTCTTTAAAATCTGGTGTAAAGAAATCAACTTCATGCGCTCACGTCTAGGTTGCTATAGCAACCCCTTGTTGATACTCAACCATTTTCGACGCTCTTCTCGCCGCACTTAACACAACACTGAAATCCTTCCATCTCGATGTAATGGATTCTTTTCATTCGCGAATTCGTTAGAAACCATGGATTCTCAGGTTATTTCGTTTGATTTATTTGAGCACCAAAAAGAGAACATCCAACCTTTGCCTGAGGGACGTTCCGCAGCTGCTTTGGCGAAAGCGTTCGCGTTTTCCTCGACCTCCGGCACGCGTGGAGCATCTTCTCCAGACCGCGAGCATTTTGAACAGCGAATTGCTGCATCAGAAAATGATGACGATTCAGATGATCCCTTAGAGATTTGGTTAGAATATTTAAAGTGGATTCATGAAACTTTTCCTCAGGGAGCATCCACAGAGTCGGGATTAATTTGTTTTTTGGAAAGATGTACTAGTCATTTTCAAACGACCGAGTTTTACGCTAATGATCCTCGCTATTTAAAAGTATGGCTGGAATATGCAAAGTATAATGATTCTCCTCGCGAAGTATTCAATTTCCTATTTCACAACAAAATCGGACTTCAGCTAGCAGCCTTATACGAAGAGTTCGCTGCCTTATTGGAGGCTTCAAACCGAAATGTTTCCGCCGATGAGATATACCGTATGGGAATTACACGAGCAGCTCGACCTTTGGAACGACTTAAACGAAGATATGGGGAGTTTCTGGAGCGCATGAGCTCGGCTTCTTTTAATCCAGACGAGCCTCGGTCTCCCATTCTTGGTGTTCTCCGTCCAGCTTTAGCGACAAAGGCCATAGGAGAAACGGGTGAGATTGCAGTTTCAAATACAAGTCAAGAGCAGCCAGAAGATTCGTTTGGTCGATCGCGCCAAAAAATTACGGTATTTTCAGATCCTGACGGCTCCATTGCAAACCCGATCGATCGCGCCGGTGGTTGGCAGACGATTGGCAGTATCAGCGAACGTCGCAAGGAAAACACAAGTGAGGTTTTACCAATACAAGGCCAAATGATGAAGATGCATTCTGGTTTAGTTTCATCTCAAGAAAAATTTAATGTTTTCAAGGAAGTTTCCGCAGCAAGCAACAGTTTCCACGTATCTTCTACACCGTCTCAGCCGATATTCAAGGTACCAAGTGTATCGACCAGCAGAGGCAAACGAGAGGAGCGATTCGTCGTAGATTTGAAAAGTATCTATCCAGACGAAGATTCAGAAGAGTACTCTTTTGAAGAACTTCGTGCTATGACACGAGGTTTGTTGAAAAACTTTTCAGCCAAAGGATCTAAAGAAATCAAATCAAAGGAAATATCTATGGAAAACAGTTCTGAGTCGATCTCAGTTCCGACCGCCAGGAATGTTTCAACAGACAAGATTATACCGTTTCGAGACAACACGTCAAGTAGTACGGTACCACTAAAGAGCACCAACGAGACTCCAGTTCGGATATCATCTTCTATTCAAACTCTTCCATTGAAAGGTACATTTCCTATGAATATCTTACGAAAATAGCCATATTAACTTTCTAGGTTCGCCGGAGCAACGTGTTCGTCCTGCATCTCCTACCATGACGATGCATACTCGTGCAGCCACAGAAGAAATATACAATTTGTTTAATCAACCACTAAAATGCGAAGCAGATATTCTAGAAGAACGGGAGGGAGTCTCAGACAGTAGTGAGGATGAAGACGAAAATGATGAGGAAGAAGAAGATGATGATGTGGATGTGTACCATGACGTGGATACTGTAAAGAATTCTGAAAACGATACCGGACTTGAAATTCAGCCAACGGATAGAAATTCAGAAGTTCATGCGCAAGTCAAATCTGAGGAACTAAATGAATTGTCCGACAGATTATGTCCCATACCAGCTACTCCGCATAACTCAGGACATTCTTTGGAGAGATATAGTGGAATGAATCTAATGACTCCGATTGTTGAGACTACAGAAGCTTTTTCAACAGTCTCTAGGTCTGTGAGACGAATGCAAATAACGGAAGGCAATAATTTTTCGGCGAGTAGTTCTCCATTTATTGAGCATCCTACACCACGACGTAACCATCAATCTGATTCAGTCCTTGATCGCCCGCTTTCAATGGAACCTCAAGTGCCAATTATTTCAGATCTTTTGGTGAATCCTATGGATGAAGGATTCCGCACAGCTATCATGAAGGCAGTTCAAGGACAGCTAAGCCGCTTTTATGGCTACCAGGATTGCAACTTAAGCGTCTTGGGAAAGTCCGAAGCTTTAAAGCGAAGTCTTAAACACAAGAAGAGTAATACTAAGACTGTGGATGAGTCTAGCATAATTGCTTTAAACAAAAAATCGTATCGTCTCGTGAAAGAACTAGGTGAAGGTGCTTTTGCACCAGTCTATCTTTTTGAATCATTTTCACGAGATGGTGAAACGGAGGATCCATTCAATTCTTCCATTGTGGCTATAAAACTGGAGACTCCTCCTTGCCCATGGGAGTTTTATGTTATCCGGACATTGGCGGCGAGATGGAATTGTAGTGAGAACATACTCTACAAACGAGCACAGAACTCCATTATAAGTGCAAAGGAACTGTATGCATTTTCGGATGCAAGCTGCTTGCTATTGGAGTATAACGACCAAGGAACTATACTGGATATTGTAAATCTAGTCAAAGCCGAAAATGTGAAAACGTCTTCCACGCCCTCTCTAGGACTCGATGAGTGTCTGGTGATGTTTTTTTCGATAGAGCTTCTACGGACAATTGAAGCTATGCATGAAGTTGATATATTACATGGAGACTTGAAGCCGGATAATTGCATGATCAGATTGTTTCGCAATCAGCCGATCGTCTCTATGGCTTCATTATCAGTGAACTCAACTGGACAGGTGAAATCCAAGGCCGGAAATGAAATTGAAGGACCATTCAATGCTGCTGGGGAACAAGGGTGGAGCTCAAAAGGTATCCAGCTGATAGATTTTGGAAGGGCGATTGATATGCGGAATTATAAGTCTGGAGTACAGTTTATTGCGGATTGGGAAACTGGTCAACAAGATTGCGCTGAAATGCGAGAGACTCGTCCTTGGACTTATCAAGTCGACTATCACGGTCTAGCAAGCATAATTCACATGATGCTATTTGGAAAGTACATTGAAACGGTGGTAGACACAATGTCAAACACACGTCTAAAGCGATATAAGCTGAGCCAGGGTTTTAAGCGCTATTGGCAACAGGATATTTGGAGAGATCTGTTCGAGCTACTTCTAAACTCTGCCGCTCGATCCAAGGATTTAAGCGCAGAGCAAGAACGGTCTGAATTACCGCTGACATCCAAGCTCAGAGATTGCCGAATACGGATGGAAAATTACTTGGAGGAACAAGGAGAGAAGGGAGGTGTTTCGTTGCGCAGTTCTCTACAAAAGCTTGAGAGTCTAGTGATGAGAGAGAGGAGAGCACACTAAAACTATTGCTTCTCATATCATAGCATCAGAATATTGTAGAATAGATTTTATCACGGTAATTGCTAAAAAGAATTACGTAGGAAATAGTAAAGAGGAAATGAAGTAGAATAAACTATAGAAATTAATCATAATTCCTAAATAGGTATTCTCATTTCGCGCGGGTTGCTCAGAACGCGTATTGGGAATCATTCTGAAAAATACGCAGGGGACGCGACGCGTTCGACGCGTTAGACGCGTTCAAGGAAGTTGTGTCAGTGGGAGGAGACACCTCCTTGGGAGAAAATCATCTATGTGCTCATCTCCCCTTGATCAGAATATACATTAGGATGTATTTTGAATTTTCATGTTGGACAATATATCAGATCTTATCAATCTTATTGCACTTATTTAGCTCATCAGTCATATTCTGCACTTCGCGTTTCTATTCGATCATAACTGCAACTCATGTCTTCTCCAGTGCCTCAGCCGAGCGCTCTTTCTTCACCTCCTGCGATTGCACCAGAAGGCTCTCCCAGTGTCGATGTTGAAGAATCAGCGATGCCCTCATCCCCTTTGTTTTATTCTTCGTCGTCTGGTCATCCAGACGTCTCGTCTCCTGCTCCTATGGATCCACGGACTCCTAGAGACGATATTGAACATTCTGGAGATGAACTGAGTCGTAGCACAGAGTCGACTCCACGAGCAGCAGGTTCGAGCCATCGGTCGAGAATAGATTTAATCTCATCACCTTTGCAATATTCTTCATCGTCACCGCGAACGAGGATCGGAAGGAGCAGTAGCATTGCTCGAACTGATATTCAGTCTGGCAATTTCCGTTCAGAGTTGTGAGTATTTTTCAGATTCTATATTGTTCATACTAATGATTTCGAAAAGATCTACCCATCTTCGCTCCTCATCTAGCACCCCCAGAGCACGCCGTCGGGGTGATATTCACTCGTCGGGCGTGCTGAGTCCACTCAATCGACGTGCTACGGCCACCATCACAAATCCTAGCGCACACACAGATAATCTTGGTTCTTCAGGCTCGAATTCTTTGAGCCAGGCTACTTTTTCTGCCAATTCCGATGGATTGCCTTCCGACGCGGGAGCAGTTCCATACCGTGTGGTCTGGGGTACGAATGTTTCGCTCGTCGAGAGTACTACTCAGTTCACCGGATTTCTTCAAGGATTTCGGAGAAAGTACAGAATGGTTCAGGACGGCCTCACAGTACGAACCGGTGAAGGCGAAGATAGAGTTTACTATGACATGCTACAAGATATGTATAAACTTGGAGTAACGAATTTGAATCTAGACATTCAGGACTTGCGGTCGTACCCTCCGGCTAGAGGATTGTATTACAATCTTCTCAAGTATCCGCAGGAATTGATTCCTGTTATGGATCAGGCTGTTCGTGACACTGTTATCGAGATGATGACTTCTACTTTGAATCTTTCTCAGGCAGAGATCGCAGAGCATGAGAGTCAAGTGGTCTACAAAGTTCGTCCGTTTGGACTAGCAAGCTCTCCAACAGATATCAGCAGGGATCAGCTTTCTGTTTCTGATAATGGAGATGGTCGTATTAAAGGACTTCGAGAATTGAATCCTGGCGATATAGACAAACTTGTCGCAGTGAAAGGTCTCATTCTTCGGAGTACGCCAATCATTCCCGACATGAAAGCGGCATTCTATAAATGCAATGTATGTTCTCATGTTGTTATAGTTGACATTGATCGTGGTGTAGTCAATGAGCCAACTCAATGTCCACGACCGGCCTGTTTATCCAAACATTCACTTCAACTTGTTCATAATCGTTGCGAATATGCTGATAAGCAAGTGATCAAACTGCAGGAAACTCCGGATGTGGTTCCAGATGGCCAAACTCCACACTCTGTCGCGCTGTGTGTATATGACGAATTGGTCGATGCGTGCAAGGCGGGAGACCGAGTCGAGATTACGGGGATCTTCCGATCAATTCCTGTCCGAGTGAATCCTGCTCAGCGAAAGATTAAAAGCTTATTCAAGACCTTCGTTGATGTTTTACATATTCAAAAGATTGATAAGCGTCGTCTAGGGCTTGATATGTCTACACTTACTGCAGAAGGCGAATTTTTGGAGCAAGTTACCGCTTCAGGTAGCATGGCTGCAGGTTCACAGCGCATGACACCAACACAAGAAGTCGATGATAAACGGAAGATCACGGCTGAAGATGTAGAAAAGATAAAGGAGACTTCGAAGCGGCCGGATATCTACGAATTGCTCTCACGATCTTTGGCGCCTTCGATATATGAGATGGATGATGTTAAAAAAGGTATCTTATTACAGCTATTCGGAGGCGCTAACAAGACGTTTGAGAAGAGTGGATCACCTCGATTCAGAGGAGATATTAATGTGCTTCTCTGTGGAGATCCTTCTACGTCGAAATCACAGCTGCTACAATATGTTCACAAAATCTCTCCACGTGGCGTTTACACATCAGGAAAAGGTAGTTCTGCCGTGGGATTAACTGCGTATGTGACACGGGATCCTGATACTAAGCAGCTTGTGCTGGAGTCTGGAGCCCTTGTGTTGTCTGATGGAGGAACATGTTGCATTGATGAATTTGACAAAATGAGCGACGCAACTCGGTCCGTTTTACATGAAGTTATGGAGCAGCAAACGGTTTCTATAGCCAAGGCTGGAATCATCACGACATTGAATGCACGAACATCAATTCTCGCATCTGCAAATCCAATTGGTTCAAGGTATGATCCTAATCTACCGGTAACACAAAACATTGATCTTCCTCCAACGCTTCTGTCGAGATTTGATCTAGTTTATTTGATTCTGGATAAAGTAGACGAGTCTGCCGATAGGAGGCTTGCAAGGCATCTAGCCGGACTGTATTTGGAAGATACGCCCGAGACAGGATCGCCAGCTGAGCTTCTTCCGGTGGAGTTTCTGACGATGTATATATCATATGCTAGAGAGAATATATCGCCTATAATCACTGAAGAGGCAAAAGAGATTCTAGTCAATGCGTATGTTGAGCTTCGAAAGTTAGGAGAAGATGTGCGAGCAGCGGAGCGCCGAGTGACAGCGACTACTCGACAGTTGGAGAGCATGATTCGTCTCGCAGAGGCACATGCGCGCATGCGGTTATCACTCGAAGTACAAGAGAAGGATGTTTTAGAGGCTGTTAGACTAATTCGGTCAGCTATTAAGGACTATGCTACAGACCCAGTTACTGGCCGTATCGATATGGATTTGATTCAGACCGGTACTTCAGCAGCGCAGCGTCGTATGCGGACAGATCTTCGACGTGAAGTGCTGAGTGTTCTGGAAGAGCTTTTATCAGGATCTGCTGCTGCTATGGGAGGTGTGCGGTATCTTGATTTGTTGAGGCATATGAATGATCAGTCGTCTATTCATATTGAGAACCTTGAATTTGGTGATGCTATCAGAGGTCTTGAACAAGAAGGACTAGTTAGTGTTGCAGGGGAAGGTGTACGAAGAATGATTCGAAGAGTAGGCAGAGCTTAGATATCTGGTTATTCTTTCGCGATAAACTGAAAATTAATACGATTTCTTTATTATATAATAAAATTTTGCAACTAAAGATATCCAGATAAGCCAAAACAGGAAGTTCCACCTAGCGCCAAAAATAATTTTTTTATTTACAGTCCTCAACTTAAATACAAGCAGATCAATTAAACAATTTCGATCGATATTTTTTTTTCAATATAGAAAAAGGACGTGGTTTCTTATTGCCACCAGGATCTGCATATAGTTCCGTCGACAGATTTGAGTCGGAAGGAGGAGATGGGTCTACGAGTCGAAGACCAGAGTTTGTTAGAACGTAGTACGGATCAGACGCGGACGAAGAGAGATGCGATTTGCTATTGAACTTGGGTGACGTGGGCGAATAGCTCTCAGAGGTAAATCTTGTTCTAGATGAATCTGGTACTTGAGAATGTGGAGACAATGGAGATTGAGGAGAATGCAGAGAACCGGAAGTTGTTGGTTGAGATTTAGACTTCAAAGTAGGAAAATGGATCCGGTCATGGACTTTTCGGTTCGTTCCTGTAACAGAAAACGAAGGGGTTATCGGTTTATTCGACGGTGTAGTGTTAAGAGAGAATGACGAATTGGACGACGATGACGTCGTATCTGAGGAGCCTCCTGACAATCCCGGCCGAGTAGACGGAGAGAAGGAAAGCTGCGGAGACCAATAAAACGAAAGAGGATGGTCTTTGATCCATTTAGAAGGAGCTATTAGAGTCGTCGACGACAATACAGGATCTTCAATCAGAACTAAGGCTGATCGTTCGGGATCGAAATCTGTTGCGGGAGGTTGCAGGAGTTGCGGAGTTGATGAAAAAGATGATCCAAAGTTCACGTCCCGAAACTGTATTTTGTTATTTTTTCTGGTTATTGACGTCGGACGGAACGATGAGGGTCTGCAGTTTATCAAAACAGAGTCGTCCGAGTGTGCATACGGGTCAGATAATTGAAGTGCGGAAGCCAGAGCATTCAGCTCCTCAAGAACAGGCTCCGGCGAATTATTATCGGTAATTCGTGTTATATTATTCTTCCCATCTCGTGAAATATCGGGTAGCACCGGAAGATCTGGTCCAGGAACAGGCAGCGAAATGCATTCATTGAAAGCCGCCAATGGCAGAGGCTCGTGTATCTGTGTATCGAATTCACCGGCAAAACTGGAACGTGCCAAGGAAAGTTCCGGCAGCGGCAGACAAGGCACTGAGTCAGCTGTCGCAGGTGGAAATAGTCGAAAAAATATTTTGAGAAACAAATCTGGGTTGGATATTGGAATATTCGGGATCTCGTATATCGAGAGCGAAGGGCAGCTGTCCGCCTCCAAGTTCAAGTTCGGGCACGAGAGCTCCAAGATAGAAGGGAGCAGACCTGCAGACATGATATAACACTAAATAAAAGACTCTTGGCGCATGACATAAATTGCTAGCTTTTCTAGGCAAAAGCAACTTAGGAAACAAACTAAAATGTTTTATATTCACTGAAAGCAGTGAGGGCAAAACCTGACGATATATCCAGTCCCGAGACAATGCGGCTCCTGCGGCGGAGTTGGCTCGGTTTTTCTCGGACGATGGTGCAACGTGGGCATTGTGAAGAGATCGGTGGGCACATGGTTTCTTAATTGATTAAGAATAGATCTGGCTCAATACATGTAGCGTTACCATCTCAATAATGTCCTACGTATCGCTCCTCCACTGATCGATTCTGGTTCTGCTGGATTGTCGCTAGAACTATAGTGCGGCGTATTATTGACCGGTTACCGCATTAGGAAAAACAGATCAAGCCTGGGCAGCTTTCTCATGTAAATATGGACGGATTGATAATTTCAATGTTCAATTTTCTTTTATTGTAGCCAAGAACAGTATCCCCATATTTATTCAACACAGATTCTGCGCCCATGCATCTGAAAGCCCACTGTATTGTACACAACGATAGTCAGTCAAATGAGTTGGATGTGTCTGAGTTGAAGAAAGTTCCAGCTGCATCTGACAATATATCGACAGCGGACACATCTAAAGATTACTACACGGATTCGTCAATTTCCGCCACTTCAGTGTCCTCGTCGTTCCAGAGTATGGAATCGCCGGGAATTTTACGAGGCCGTTCTGTTCAGCCTCAACCGCTCAGTTCTTCGTCCGGGTCTCCTCGAAAAACCAAACCGCGCATTTCCTTCTTCCCTCCTCATTCAGAGGTAGTTCGTGCGCGTATCCCAACCCCACTCAATAAAGGCCGGCAAGTTCAAGCTGACGATTTCCGAGCCGGACAGGCGATAAGACGGCCTAAAGAGACTACGACTTCAGTCGAAGAAAACGGAAGAGAATTTCAACCGATTCCAAAAATTCCCAAAACTGCATTTCGAAGACGATTTTTCAGAAAGCAGACTAGTGGCCAGCCTCTTCCCTCGCAGCTTCCTAGTCTGACATTTTCGTCATCTTCGTTGCATTTGCCAAATACCATTCGTCGTCGGTTGTTGATTAATAGATCAACTTCATCAGTTGAGTCACGAGCGGTCGAATCTGACTATTCCAACGTATCTGATAAACTAAGATTTGGAACTACCAATAACCTGAATCCTGAGAATCCTGGCCCGGCGGCTGCATCTGCAACTGACCTTACAAATACCATTACTCGCAGCAAGATTACCGGTAAATCAAAATTCAAAAGTGCCAGCAAACAATTCAGAATCCAACCGCCGACGTCCATCTGTATATTTTCCACAGACTGCGACTCAGCGCCAGAAATTAGTTCAGCAAGGGACTTAGATAGCTCAACGGACCAGTTTGATACAGATGAGGCAATTGAGCGATTAGCAAAATTTATGCAAAACTCAATTGCCGAGTTAAATGCAAAGGAAGCTGCTGCATCTCAAACAAATAATGGTAGTCCTGATTGCCCTGGAACGCGTGGATCAAAGGGACGGACGTCCCGAAAATCGTCTCAAGCGGAACAGGAGGCAATACCTGGTGTATCACTATGGCGTCGATTATCAAAACCCAATTCAGGAGCACAAGTAGGCCCACTTCCATCAGCTTCGAAGCAAAGTCAATACGAAGTTAATGTCCCTACCCGAGCACTCTCCTGTTTGAAAAATGCACCTGGCCAAGAGCCGACGGGGGATTATGTTACTATTCCTGACGCTCGACGAGTTGGTCGGATTGATTCGCCTGAAGCGTCAAAGCCTTGTCAAAAACGACAGCCGGGTCGATTTCTGGGGATTTTTTCCAGTCTATCACGTAGAAGATCAAGCACTATGGTCCAGTCGGCCAGTGATCCTAATCGACATCACTACTCTCTAGATCGATTTGTTTCTCGCATGCGACATTATCGTCAGACTATTTTGACTCGAGTTACTCGTCATACTGAAACTCAAAATCTACTCAATCTTCAAAGGCCAAATACTCGGCAGTCTTCGGTTACTAGTAATAGTGTCCATCTACTGGAAAAAAAGCTGAAAGACAACGGATCAGACAAGGGAAACAGTTCTCGTCAAGTTCATCAACCACTAGTTATCGATACAACACGATTGAGTAGCGTTGAACTGGAGCTACTGTCTTCCGGAACGCAGACCACCTTTGCTCCTTCGCCCTTGAGGCCTGATTCTCTTCCTAAAGCAGTCCAGACTCCGAAGTCGAGCCAATCTGGTCCAACGAAAGTGAAAGAAACGTTCTCGCCGGCTACTAGCTCATAGGCACTCGGCTGTTTTCTTTGACCAATGCATATTTTTATACAGCAATTACACTCATTATAGCTCACACCATTAAAATGTATTATTTAGTTCACTTTAAGAGTAATCAGAAATATTGATTATTAATATATTACTAAGAAAAGTCCACGATCTACAATGTCCCGACTCAAGGTCTAAGAGGTAAATTTGCTGTAATTTCTAGATTCTAAGTCGATTCTATATTGCATTTTCGAATTGATTCAATCTTCGAGGTCTCAAATTTACTAGTTCTTTGCGCTTCTGGAGAAGGAAGCGTGGTTATTTTGATTCCTCGGATCATGGTCGGAAACTCGCTCAAACGTTCGGGGGTTAACAGTGGTCCCCGGCCGAAGCGCCAGGCAACGAACCATCATCATCAGCAGCAGCAACACTCCAGTCGAGGCCGAAGTCAGACAACTAATTCTACTAGTCGGAACGGAACATCTGTGATAAGCAATGAGCAGAGAACTAAATCTAAATCGGTGAAGAGCCAGTTCAATACCGAGACTGTACAATTGCCGGAATCGGCGATCCGTTTGAGATTTTTAGTCTCTGAGCGTGAGGCCCTGCGATTAGTCGAATCTAAGCGTGAAAGTATTTCGGCTCTTGGTAAAGATGTACAAATGGAGTTTAGCTTAAATGATTCTGTCAGAGGTGCTGCTGAAAGAGTGTTTACGGTCGCAGGAGCAGTTGAAAGCTTGTCGGCGGTTTCCAAGTCACTTGTTTCGATTCTTACTGACGCTCCGTCCGAGATGAACGGTAATGATTCAAAATCCGACATGAAAGGAAACTTGAACGAGTCCGATGAAGTACAAGCAGAATCCAGAATCAAGACCCAGAGGGAGACTCAGAACGAGACTCAACAGGAGCTTGTGACGGAGATCCAGAACAATGACAGCGAAAATCAAGCCAAACAAAATCACCCAGATATTCACATCGAGGACATCCAATATTCATTAAGACTGTTATTACCCAATTCGATTACTCGATTATTCACTGGACCTGACGGACTATCTCTTAAGGACAGCATTACTGCCTCTGGAGTCAAGATATTGACAAGCGAGTCGTTATTGCCGTTGTCTAGCGAGCGTTCGGTGCTGTTGTCTGGAGGAGTCGATAAAATTTCTTCCGCTCTCGTTGTTTTAGCTGAGACTGTCTTCCAGAACTCGGATCGCGTCTCAGGGAAGAAAGTCCGTTTTTATCATCCGTTATCTGTTGCAGGTGTCTTTGCGCATCCGAACCATTGGCAGTTGTCTGTCGAAAAGGGAGTTCAAACACCGTTCAATCCTTACGGAGTTGCACCTTCCGGATATTCTGCAGCCGATTATTCTGCAGCTACTGGGGTACCGCTTCCAACTTCTTCCACAAGCACAGATTCTACTGCTTCTGCAGCTGGAATCGTCACATCGCCTTCTATGGTATCTGGTACTTCTATGATCACCAGTGCGACTTCCGCGCAGGTCCCCGCACAGTCATCGTCAATGCCAACACAAAGCATCCATATATCCTCTGATGGAAGTCAATCCACAACAGCCAGAACGCCATATGCTGTCGTACCAAGTGTTCAGCCTATCAAATCCGCAGCTCAGCCAGCCCAACAATCTGTTCTTCCCGGCCAGCCGCGTACCCAGCTAATATACATTCCAAACGACATGGTCGGAGCTATTATTGGAAAAGGGTATGTATTTTCGTATTATTTCGTGGACTGTTATTGATGAATTTCGTTATTTGATAGCGGTGTGAAAATCAATGAAATCAGACAACTTTCAGGCTCACAAATTAAAATCAATGAACCTCAAGAAGGTTCGAATGAACGTCTTGTCACTATATCAGGGACACATGAAAGTAATCGTAAGTATATTCCATCATTGAAAAATACATTCATCTTGCTTCCCTTACTAACACGACTAGAAATGGCGCTGTATCTGCTATATTCTCGATTAGATACCGAAAAGCATCGATAGTAATTCGACAGTACTCCAATTGTTCCTTATTCGGCAATGTAGATCTAAAGAATGTATTCTAATCATAAAATTGATTTTCTTTACTTGTCGAAAAGTTCAAATCAAATCTAATTTCATAATAATCATATATAAATATAAATAAAATATAACCAGAGCAAACAAAAGTAAATGCAAAAACAAAAAAAATAGTGTTCAAAAACAAAAATTAGTCGGAGAAAGGGATACACCGGAGAAGTTAACAATGATGAACGAACAAACATAATCGGATTAAATATGCGGGAATGTAATGCGGACTCGGGCTCAGATGTGAAATATATGAAGTTGTGGTAATAGAGGTGAGAACGGGTTGGATTGAAAACGAGCCAAACCAACAGCAGCGAAATAATGATACATAGGTGATCGAATCTTGATCAAGGAAAGGGAATGAGAAGATAATGTGGAAACGGCATGGAACAAAAAAGATAAATTCACAAGCGCTTTTATGATTTAGCTTATTCATCTTTTTTAATCTTAACTCCGTTACCATCTTTGGAAAATAGACCTCCGCTTCCGCTCTTTAATCGTTTAGCAGCTGCTGCTTCCCGCATTAGAGCATCTTGCTCTTCTTTCATTTTCTGTTCAGTCTCGATTCGCGACTTTTCCATATCTGCTGCAACCTGTTTAGCCGCCCTCAACTGGGCAGCCGTGACAGAATCCAGAAAATATTCCGGACTGTCGTACATCTCCAGTAAAGAAGAACTGGAGTCTTTGGGTGCGCTGTCTAAGGGGGATTGTCGTCCTGGACCTGTTGGTCCCTTATGATCAGCCCCTGCTTTGGTACTGCCACTCTTCTCCAATGTATTATCAACTTGGCCCTCTTGCTTGCTATCTCCACTGTTTTCTTGTTCCTGCTGTTGCTGTGATTTCTCTTGAGAAGTCTTATCTTGACTATCTTTCTCTTCCTCTTCTTTCCGTATCCGGTCTTGTATAGCATGAGCCATGTGCTGCATATCTTCAATACTAGGCTCGTAAATATGCCAAATTACATAATGCGGTAGACCAATAACCGAAAACCCCATGCGTTTACACATCTTTCCAAATCCCTCAGTTTCGGCGTGCTTCTCAAATGAAAAGGCAGGAAAATGGGCACCTGACCGAAAAACGCTCGCCTTGGCTAAAATGGATACTCCCCCAACTCCATCAATTTCCATTTCGTAGTCTGGATCACCGTAGGGATCGCGAAGATAGGCTAAATGCGGGCGCCAAGTAGCGATTTCTTGATATCCTATACTAAAATCAGTTGTCGGCTCAACTTAAACAAACCCAATTAATTCACTGACCTTCAACAATGACAGCATCTTCTTCCAGTGTCTGAGCAAGCTGAAGTGCAGTTTCGCTCTCTTGCCATGAATTTAAATCATAGGGTTGCTCACCACCTAACCAGTCTGGCAATGGCCTCCAAATATCTTCAGCTCATTAGTATTTCTGTATAAAATAAACTCAGAATTCTTACTAGGAACTATAACGTCCTTATTATGTCGCATAAGATCTTCTATTAACGTCGGTGGAGCGATCTCAACATCGACATCTCTCCAGTAAACCCAGGAGTGCTCGGGCCGAAGAGCAGCCGTTAAGAGCCAGTTGCGGGCGCGAGCCATTAATTTTCGCCGAGGTCCCTGGGCTTCAAAGCCGTGGCGATCAGAGAAGCCTTGGCCGACCACTTGACCAAAATCTTTTTCAAAGATGTCGATGCGACCGAAACGCATGTACGGGTCTTGGTCGGATTGAAGACGCTCCAGAAGAGAGCTCAAAAGCAACAGAGTTTCATCCTTGGAATCAGAAACAAGATACGCCATATCTATGAGAGAATGAGGATAAGTAAGATTGCGTAGATGAGAAAAGAAAAGAGGCAAGTGGGGAGCAGCATCGCGCAGAGGGATAAGCATGAGCACACGTTCCTGACGTTCCCATCCACGTCCAGAGCCATGAGAGGCAGCAAGATCATAGTGGTGTACGGTAGTGATTAGCGGATCATCACGGAAGATAGTCGAGCCCAGCGAAGCACCGGCGATAGCCGAGATCGTAGGGAAAAAAAAGATGAAGATGACAGCAAGAATCGAGCTCGCCAGAAGAAGAACACGTCGATTCGGTAGACGAGAACGGGGTTTCTGTCGAAACCGGTGGGGCGAAATGCTGAAGGTCTGATGATGAGACAAAGGTAACCCATTCATGTTTCAGGTCGTACGAGGTCTAGATGAGTGCAAAAAAATGGAGGAAACTGTTTCGTCCAAGTTCGATGGTGAAGATGGCGAACAGGAGGGAGATTTGTTTAAATATAGCGTCAACAAGCACGGCTTTTTTTCTCTAGCACATTGACAATATAGAGAAACTTGACCAACGAACGCAAACGGAAACAAGGTCCGGACGATGCAAACTGCACGAAGTGATATCGGAAACGACAAAACAAAAAATTAAGCGTAAAAAACGAAGGAAGTTTAACTAAAAGGTACAAAAACAAGTAGACACTCGACCGGAAGTTAGAAAGAACCAATTTTAACGACAATAACACAAACAACGCGAAGAACGATGCTAAGCCGTGTGGCGGTGAATGTGGCAGTGATCGAGCCGCTGGTGGCGGTCCGCTAATATTAGCAAACGAGGGGTTTGAACCTAGGAGCAGCGGGGTTGGTGGAGAGTGCGAAAGAAAAATTATCCTGAAGCAGACTATTGGCGTGGTTTAGGACTGAAGCGGAGGCTCTTAGTCAGTTGAATATTGGGCAATTGTGCGGTTAGAACTGGATTGAGTTCAAAGAAGAAGTATCTATGGCTGAAAGTCAGATAAAGGCACCGAAAGCTGCTAAGGCACCAAAGGGTGGAAAGGGTGGAAAGAGCTCGTCTGGACCAAATTTCAACATCAAGCTCGTCAACGCAGAAGATGGCAAAGTTGTGACTAGATTTCCTCCGGAGCCTTCAGGATATCTTCACATTGGCCACGCAAAAGCTGCTTTGTTGAACCAATATTTTGCGCAGGAATATCATGGCAAGCTGATCATCCGTTTTGATGATACGAATCCGAGCAAGGAAAATGTATGCTGCGTAGCACGATTTGTCGGCACCTCTACATGTCCGTGAGAACCAGTTGCTAACCTGTGGATACTGTAGGCAGAATTCCAAGACGCCATTTTGGAAGATCTAGAATTGATGGGTATCAAAGGAGATGAAGTTTCCTATACGTCAGACTTCTTTCCTCAATTGTACGATAAGATGATTGAGATGATCAAGGAGGGCAAGGCTTATGCCGACGATACTCCCGTCGAGAAGATGCGTGAGGAGCGTACGGAGGGTATTGCTTCTGCTCGGCGTGAACGTACAGTCGAAGAAAACCTCAAGATTTTTACTGAGGACATGACTAATGGTACTGAGGAAGGCCTATTAAATTGTATTCGTGCTAAGCTTTCGGTTACGTCTCCAAACAAGGCTCTGCGCGATCCAGTTATGTTTCGTTGCAATCAAACTCCACATCATCGTACTGGCACTACTTGGAAGGTTTATCCTACCTATGATTTTGCCTGTCCAATCGTTGACTCTATGCAAGGTGTCACGCACGCGTTGCGTACTTCCGAATACAGAGACCGAAATCCGCAATACGAGTGGGTTAACAAGGCCAATGGTATGCGCAAGGTTTATATCTGGGATTTTAGTCGTATCAACTTTGTCTATACTCTCTTAAGTAAGCGTAAGCTTCAATGGTTTGTAGATCAGAAACTTGTTTCTGGCTGGGATGATCCTAGATTTCCTACCGTTCGCGGAATTCGGCGACGTGGAATGACCATCGAAGGTCTTCGAACGTTTATCCTTGGCCAAGGTCCATCGAAGAATATTTTGAATCTTGACTGGAGCTTGATTTGGGCAACCAATAAGAAAGTGATCGATCCCATTGCGCCTCGGTTTGTCGCTATCGCAAAGAACAACATCGTCGAGGTCACTATTGTAGGTGGTCCTGCGCAGCCGTACACGGAAGAAAAACCTCGGCACAAGAAGAATCCAGCTGTTGGTACAAAGAAAGTTCTTTACAGCTCTTCTATTTACATAGAGCAAGAAGATGCACAGACTTTCTCAGAAGATGAAGAAGTTACACTCATGGACTGGGGTAATGCATTCATTCGCAAGATAACTAAGGACGAATCGGGAATTGTCACTGTTATCGGGGCTGAGCTTCACTTGGACGGTGATTTCCGCAAAACCGACAAGAAGATTACCTGGCTTGCAAAATCGGACGACTTGACTCCAGTTGACCTTGTCGATTTTGACTATCTCATTACAAAAGAGAAGTTATCAGATACGGATGATGTCAAAGACTTTGTGAATCCGAACACGGAATTCCATTCGCCTGCTCTTGCCGATCTTAATATCCGCGACCTTCCTGCTGGAGAAATAATTCAGTTTGAACGTAAAGGCTATTTTAAACTCGACAAGGCATACTCGAAAGAAGACGACTCTGCTGCTGTGTTTTTCACTATTCCAGATGGTAAGACTGTTCAGCGCTATGGAGCAAAGAGCAGCAAATAAACCTGTAGCCTATTTAAATTAACTAAAAAAATGTTTATGCAATCTTAAAACTTTAATAATTTTGAAAATGACTCTACATTATGTACAAAAATAAGCAAATTCAAATCCAGTCCAAGAAGAACCGATTACGCACTCAATCCGTCGGCAGCGCTAGGCGATGAATAGTCCAAATACGAGACGCGAGTGGGATTTTCTTCAGCTTGATCTGCCGAGTCTGATTTCGATTTGATACTGGAAGCAAAATTCAAATAATGTTCAAAATTTGACCAGCCTTTCTCCCAAAACTTGCGGGCATTTTCGATCGACTCTTTATATGACTCTGGAGCTAAAGTGGATAAAACTTTGAGTTGCAGTTCGTTGAATTCAGAAAAGGCTGGGATGAGCTCGTCATTGAGATATTTGATGTTTTCCACATTTACTTTATCGGGATGTGCGACAATATACTTGAATGAATCGAGTACAGAAACGTAATCGAGATAATTCTCGACGACATAACGCTCGTTGATTATCTCACCGTTGGATGCAGACGCAAGCTGCCTATATCTGTCTACTGGTAGATATGGCCAGTTCTTTTTAAGCTCATATAGATAAGCATCGACAACGTAAGAGTATGGGTTGATTTTGTTGACTGACAAGTCTTCAGAGTCCTGGCGGGTCTTAACTAGGAGATTCAATGCCAGCATGAGCGTGCGAGGAGGAAAACCGTTGATCGATACGGAACTGATTCCGTGAGCGTATTTCAATATCTGCCCAAATTTCTCGAGATTTAAAGTCCGGTCAGACATTTCGGTAGGACATGCAGCATGGATGCGGAGAATGTCGAATCTCGGGCTCTGGCCAAACGACAGGCCTGACATTGACGGCCGCTCCCAAGACTTCCGCAAAATATGGACATACCCCATGCCGAACAATCTTCGCTGCAATAATTGAGTCAGTCGGTTATTGAGAATCAACTTTCTGTGATAATTCAAGAGAGCAATACGAGAGAGCAACATTTTGCCTTCTCGTGGAGTTTCTATCGCTCGAATGACCTCTGAAAGTGCATCAAAAGTCGGTCTTGCCATATCTGCGACTGAGCCTTTCTCTTTCTTACTCTTCTTCGCTGAATTTGCCTTGCCTTTTTTTAACGAGCTCCGCAGTAATTCTTCCTGACTCGCAGCTTCAATCTCATCTTTAGTTCCAGAAATCTCTTTGAACTCGCCTGGTCGAAGTTTGCCCTCGTTTTTGCAAAAATCAGTGTACAACTCCAAAAACTTCTGGGACCCAAAATACGCCGAAGGATCTATTGCCCGTAGATAAACATCTGACCCTTCACGTCGGAGCGCTAAATACTGTTTCCTGTATTCCTTCTGCTTGGTCATATTGACTGCCGCTGAAGCCTGCAACCTGCGAACAAATGACTTCGAACCGGTAACGGCCATTTTCGCGGACCTAAAAAAACCGCGTGAAGCGTGTCCAGTCATGGTCTTAGTCAAATTAACGAACTAATCAAGCCGCAGAAATAGCTTAAAAGCAGCTTAAATATGGTCTGGTCTTCCTAGAAGCCAATTCATAGTTATACAGTCCAATCACGAACAATTTTCCATCTCATCTGGAACCCAAGTTGGTATATCACGTGATTATTCATGTGACTAGAGTTCACGTGCAGAAAAGGAGTGGTTTAGGGTAATACCCCTGGAAGAACGCGTTTTGGGAATGGACTAAGGGCGGAAAGAGGACACAAGACGTGAGGACGCGACAAGAGGTTTCGAGCTACTTTTCTGCGTTTAGTAAACAAACAGCGGTGCAACAGCGTGCTTGGATTGGTGGTTCAAATAGCTTGAAATAGCTGTTTTAAATTTTTCTTTGGTTCGCTTCTACCGATCGGATTATCTAGTTTTCTCAAATATCAACTGAAGCTGCAATATGCCGTCCCTAATTGGATTGAGTAGTCTGGCCGACCAGAGGTAGGTTTATTGCGGGAGTCGTTGTTTTCTCTAATATCTCTGTCTAATTGTTTTATTCAGACGAACGATTGTTTCTAAGCGTGGAGCTGCATTTACCCTTATGGTTTGCGGTGAATCAGGCTTGGGCAAAACCACGTTTGTAAACACTTTGTACTCGACCTCGGTGAAGGGATATATGGATTCGCGGCGGCGATACGGAAAGCAAACCTCCAAGACTGTTGAAATTGAAATTACCAGAGCTGAGCTTGAGGAGCGCGATTTCCAGCTTCGTTTGACTGTGATTGATACTCCTGGATTTGGAGACTACGTGAACAACAAGGATGCATGGTCACCGATTGTTGAGTTTCTTGATGACCAGCATGAAAGCTTCATGGTTCAAGAGCAGCAGCCGCGTCGTGAAAGCAAGATTGATTTACGTGTGCATGCGTGTTTGTACTTTATTCGTCCTTCAGGTCACGCACTGAAGCCACTTGATGTAGAAGTCATGAAGAAGCTATCGACGCGCGTCAACCTAATCCCTGTGATTGCAAAGGCCGATACATTGTCCACAAGCGATCTTATCGGATTCAAAGAACGCATTCGTGCGGTAATCGAGGCACAAAACATAAAAGTTTATACACCGCCTCTTAGTGATCCTGATCCTGAGTTTGCTGAGCGTGCAGCGATTCTGGCGGATCTGATGCCGTATTCTGTCATTGGATCTGAAACCGATGTCGAGGTTGGAGGTGGGCGAGTGGTGAAGGGTCGGCAGTACCTGTGGGGAGTCGCAGAAGTAGAAAACGAGAAGCATTGTGATTTCGTCAAACTGCGTGATCTGTTAATCCGCACTTATATGCTTGATCTGATTCATACGACGGAGGAAATTCATTATGAAGCCTATCGTGTGCAGCAGATGGAAACACGTAAGTTTGGCGAGCCGCGTCCACGTAAAGTCGACAATCCTCAGTTCCGCGAGGAGGAGGAAGAATTGAAACGTCGGTTTACGGAGCAAGTTAAGTCTGAAGAGAAGCGATTCAGACAGTGGGAGCAGCGTCTTGTAGCGGAGCGGGATCGGTTGAATAAGGATCTTGAGAATCTGCACGACACAATTCGCCTTTCTCAAGAAAAGCTTGATAGTCTGAATTCGATGGGTCGAAGACGTTAGAAGCTGCTACTAAGAAAAAGGGCGAGTAGTTGAAATTTGCAGTTGTATGGTTTTATGTTTAGTTTCAGTTGCTATTTTTTATTAGTTTTTCGACAGAAGTCGAAAGAAGTTTAATGTGAGGATCTATGGTCTTGAATCAGATAGAACAAAGAACCTGATCCAAGTTGGTATTGATTTATAATAACCGAGCGAGGAATATATGTTACAGACGAAGAAGAAAAGATAAAATATGACATAAGCTAAAACATAGGGCTTAGATAAACCCTTTTCTTGAACCAGTGAAGAAGAACTGGACAAGTAATACCTGGAGTGCGGCCATGGAAACAATAGCAACGACTTCAACTATGGAGAAGTAAAAAATTCTCGATTCAGTTGAATTGACGGTACTAAAGTTTCTATTTTCTCTTGTTCTGAAATATTTCTGTGATCGAGCGACAGACGTAAGTTTTCCCGAGATAGAGTGAATGCTATTATCAAGCAAGGATTCTCCGTTCGCGTCGTCCGAAGTTTGGCCCATTCCTAGTGGTAATGGCGCATGGTCCTCATTTTCGACGACAATCTCAAAATCAACGAGTTTCTCGGCAAATGTTGACATCTCATTCAGAAAGCAAAACCTATACTCGCCAATCTCATTTGCAGTAAAAACAAAGTCACCCTGCCGTTCCTTTTCTCCGTCAATTATGGTTTTCATGCTTGGACTTGTGACGACGTAGTCTATATCAAACGCGCCACCGCTTTGTACCTGTGAAAACGTCAGAGAATCAAATAATGGAAAAACTAATGCAGAGAAATATCTGACTTACGGCAAAGTAGAATGCAACTTTAAGACCTGTCGTTTTGAGATCTGCATAAAAACAAGCGCGCTCATTTGCAGACACACTGTAAGTCAAGGCTGTCGCGGAAACATGCGCAACAAGTCCGCAGATTGCAAGAATTAGTAATTTCATAGCTTTGATTTGATCTGAATTGATTCGATCAAATCGTCTTGTCTGCTAGGTTACTTGTTTCGGTCGCTGTCGTAATAGTTACAGTCCCTAGTTTGTGTTGATGTGCGGTTTAATCAAGTCCTGCCACGCAGCTCGTCGGTCACATTGATCACATTCAGTCACAAGCTTGAATTATAAGCTTATCACGTGATGATTGGTAATATTAACGGCTGGGAGGGATTAGCTAATCCGAGATGACAACTTATAAGGAGGAGTGCAACATCACATAGATTGATCTAGAGGATGAACACTATTATAATAAAGGTATTCGTCTTCGTTGGATATTTGCAGTTCAATATCTTTCAATTGACTCAAAATGACTGTTACGTTGCGTGTTCCGCCTAAGCCAATTACACTTTACTCATACATCAAGTAAGTATCTGCCCTTGGTACTAGCATATATGATTGAACTACTACTTACTTCTGATTCTAGCTGTCCTTGGGCTGCACGCACTTGGATTGCGCTCGTCCAGGCCAATGTCGAGTTTGAGTACGTCGAAATTGATCTTCGAAACAAGCCTGAGTGGTTTTTGCGTGAGATCAATCCGGATGGTAAGTCACTGAACAATATCACTTTAGAAGGTAGTTCTGATTCAAGAAGGAAAGGTTCCTGTTCTTAAATACGGCGATGACTTGATTGTCGAAAGTGCTGTTACAACAGAGGTACTTTGAACGCTAATATTTTAACTACTATATTGACTCCAGTGTTTTTAAAGCTCATTGCAGACTTGTTTCCTAAAGGTAGAGTTCCTGTCAGTTGATCGTAAGCTGATGCATCTAACTGTCTCAGAATTATACCTTGCGGACCCATTCGCCAAGGCGCAAAGCAAACTAATGTCTGACCGATTTATGGAACTTGTTTTCCCATTCTATCGCAATGCAGTTTTCAATTCCAAACTTGAAGAATTTTCAAATGTCTTCACGGCAATTGATAAGTTTCTTCCGTATCTTCATACGCCAAAGCCCTTTTTTGGCGGTTCAGATCATCCTACTTTGTCCGAAATCATGATTGCCCCGTTTATTTCTCGTGTATGTTATTTTTTTTCCTGTTGTTGACGACGGTATATTGATCTTATCTGATATCTAGCTATATCTTCTTCTCGAGTCAGAATACGTTTCCAAAGAAATCTACGCTAAGTTATCCTCGTAAGTCGATGCACGTTCGTAAAACTGTCAAGTCTAACCGATAGTGATGTGAAATACAAGGTATTTCATGACTGGGCTCTTGCCATTCTGGCCTCTCCTGGCGTTGCGAATACATTTGACAAGGCATCTGTAAGTATCGTCGAGAGTTTAGTCCCACTTTTGATATTAACAGTAGTCAGAATGCTAAAGGACTTGCGTATTACATCAAGAAATAAGGACAATTTGAAAGTGGAATATACTGCGCTCCAAATTATATAATGCAAATAAAGAAATCCATGCAGATCTTATAATACAACAAGACTATTCATTCATGGACGGGTGATCCGGGTACATAATTCTCTCCTACTGATCCCGGCCGTAATAATCCGGCTGTAACTTTTTGTTCTATATCCATTGATTAATACTGTCGCACAAAAACATTTATAAAATAATCTTCATACCATCATTCCAACTTAGGCAGGCAGATATTAATTGTAATACCTCAAACCGCTTCGTGTCACCCCTAGGTAGACTAAGAAATGAAAGGAACAGATTCGTCACTAATTGCCTGTTCACGTTTTCGTCCGGCCCTTCTTTCTTGAGTAATCGTAGAGCTTTGGTGAGATGTTCGTTAAGAATGACCGCTGTACTGTTAGCTATCCAAATTGCGATTTTTAGAAAGAGTGGGAGTCAAGTTACCTTCATGTCGAAGTTTACCAATTAGCAAATTTTTCTCCTTCACTTCCCTTTCGAACGGTCTCATTCTTTCTAGATCTTCGCGAGCTAGCGATAATTCCGATTCAGCCTTCGCCGCCCGATCTTCGATGGACGACTTATCGGCCGCAAGACCATCGATTTGCGCTTGCAATTTCGACACAATCGCTTGTAGTTCCTGAGCGCGTTCGACTTGCGCATCGTGAATTGCACGTTTCAACGACTCGTTTTCGTCCATAGCTTGATTCCGTTCTATCAATAAATTATCACGTTCTGAAATTGCGCTTTTTGATTGCTGTTCAGCCTGTTCAGCTCGTTCAGCTGAAGCTATACGCATGGTCTTCTCTTCGGTCGCAATAACTCTCCAGTCTTCTGCGCTCCGTTGCGCTTCATGGAGGTCCGCTTGGAGCTGCTGTTCACGCATGACCGATTCCTTACGCTCGCGGACCAGCACATCCTGACTGGCCATATTGCTCTGTCGCAGTTTTGCGAGATCTTTCGACAATTTATCAGCCTCGTCTGACGACGCAATAACTTCTTGCTGCAGTTGGGTAACAGTCTCAGTAAGCGCTTTATTCCGTTGTTCCAAATATCCAATCGTCGTTTTCTGCCGCGCAATTTCATCTGAATCATTTTTTAACCGGTCACTTAACGACGACCGAATATGCGACACTTTTCCTAGTAAGCTTCTGTATTGAGCTTCTGCATGCTCTTTCTCAGTTTGTAATTGCTCTACTCGCTGCTCAGCGTCGAGTTGAATCTGCTCTAATTTTCGAGTCAACTCCTGGATCCGTTTTTGATCAGCAGTGACCAGTTTCCTTCCTGCTACTTCTACTTCTTCTTCTTGATCTGTACTTCTCTCATCGTTAGATTGATCACCACCATTACCATTTAGGATAGATTTCATGGTCCCATTCGTTCCTTCGACACCATTCTCATCAAGTCTAGCAGTTCCGTCTCCAGGTATCTCCACAGCAGCCTCAATGCCCACCACCTCTAGAATCAAATCATTACTCTCCATAACCGCAGCCATTGCGACCTCTCGGAAACTCGATCAATTCGACTATTTCCTCGATATGAAGGACTGATCCTCAACAAGACAAGTTTGTGCTCCGCATATATGGCTTAAGTGCCGCTGCTCTCCGACGTTTCTTCAAACCTGGTCAATTACAAAATACTTGATATATAACGTTTTTATCCTCTCACTCTGCCTATGGTGCACTATTTGTCGAGGTCTCACAAATTCGAAACTTCAAAACGATCCGTCCCCTCGCTTGTTCTAATCTCAGCTCAGAACGCCATCAGGAGAAGCCATCTTCACGTGTCATCCACCCAGTCACATGTCTGTGGACTATTTATATTTGATAGAATTTAAAAAAATATAGACCAAATACCATTGAAACTTACTATCACTTACAAATTTAATAATAAAATAATATCAATAGACTATCAACGTACCAGACGACGTTATCACTCGACATACAGCAACAGCAGCAAAGCAATCGGTTACTCATCCTGGTCATCAAGCTCGACCCTTAGTTCATGGCACAAATCAAAACATTCTGCTAGCAACGCATTTAACTGTCCTTGTCCCTCTGGAATAGCACTGCCAATCATAAACTTTCCGTCAACCCGAAGATTGTCTATTGATGCCAACTTCATCTGATACGGATAAAGCTCTCGAGCCGATGACAGTCCACCCATTCGTTTCACCTCCATCAAGCACTTTCTTACTGTGCTCAATTGGTTCTGCACAGGCATGAGTGCTGGTTCTGTCAGTCTTTTTCTCGTTCAAATGTAATAATTAACCTACCTTCAGAAACCGGCTCGCTTGATACTAACAACTTGTAAATCAGCGCATAGCATCTCCGTAAAAGATATAACAAAACCTAAACGCCAATCAGATATCATCACCGTCAAATTTAGCTCATACAAAATCAAATCAGCATACCGCTTGCCCCTCTGGAATATTGCCATTCTCATCCAAAAAGGAGCCTTTAACTCGCATGTCATCAATCGTCTGCAGCTTCTGCTGGTAATTATATAGATCCGTCTCGCGCAGTGTCCATCGGCGTGTAATCATCATGTTTTCAAGCTGGTTCTTCATCTCCGTCAGTTGATCGTAGAGTGGCCGCAAACTAGGACCCACAAGCTCTTGGCGAGCGGAAAAATCGTTCAAATCATTGTGACATTCCTCCAGCATTGTATTAAGCAAGTTCTGGCCCTGCGGGATATCTCCGTTTGCGGATAAAAAGTTGCCGTCGACTCGCTTGTTCTCAATCTCGCGGAGCTCTTCCTGTAACTTTTTTAGCTCATTCAGGTTCAACTTGGGCTTGGACCCAGCAGCCACGATCTGCCGCCGAATCGACACTAGCTGCTGTAGTATGGGAGACAGTCTGGAGATGCATCAGTAAAATATCCTTCAAGCGAATCAATAATCACATACTCAGGAGAAAGTGTAGATAATGAGTCTTTCAACTCCTTTAGTTCCGCATCTAATATAATGAGTTATCAAACAAGTTTTGTTACTGGATTTGCTCTTACCACATACTGCAGCTTTCGCCCGCACCAACTGAGTGATTTCTGGCGACTCGGTAGCCTCATCGCGATCGATAATGCCTCTGATCTCACCAAGGCGCTCCTCAATGGGAGACAGCTCATTGTAAGAATAAATACGAGATTCATTGAGATGTTCAAGAAGGCGCTAGATTGTTAGACAATGAGCCAGAATAGAAGGAGAACGTCTGAAAGAGAAAACACACCTGGACAGTGGAGAGAGATGCGTATGTCGCAGGTGCTGTCCGTGTGAGTCCAACGGTCAAGAATGACAACGATAATAGTTGAAACACATCGTCGAGAACTACATCGACTAGTCGCGAGTCAGAGTCTTATAATTCTCACTTAACGGTAAACTTATGTATTACCTCTGTTCTGCTCATCATGCAGACTCGGATCCTCGCGAATGTGATTGATCTTTCTAACTTCCTCAATTACTTGCTCGTACAAAGTACTGATGTCGCTCGACTTCAGATACCTAGAGCATATCAGTTAGCGCATGTTTTCATTCCGGTCCGGATGCGAAAGGATGCAATGCGAAGCAACATGAATTGCATAGCTGATGACAAATGTAGCCACCAAATGCAATCATTATATTCTGAAGTCACTTACGTAGTTCGATCCTGCTTCAATGCCGTCAGACGATCGCGGATCGCGATCAGTTTCTGTAAAATTGAAGTCTCGTTTGCAGGAACTGTTGTCGTAGTTCCTCCGCCCATTGCTATTGTTCAGAAATGTTGATTGCAAGTGTCTCTGTTAATGAATCGCACTAGTCTTCCAATTTCTTCTCCGTCTCTTGCTTTAGTTAATTCTTACTTCTCGTTGGGCTCAGTAAATTGCCAATTAAAACTTCATCGGATCAAGGTCTACTGATTGCCTGATTCCAACCAAATGCTCCCCACGGGACTTCTCGGCTCACGGCGCTGACACAAAGTCCGGCTTTAGTTCCGGACTCTCTCATGCTGCGATTACGTAAAATACTACAGAAGAGGTACTCTTTGAGAAGTTATAATTACAGACACTAAAAGATACACAGAAGCAAAAAAATCATAAATCATAAACGATGATAGAGACAGAAACGAAAATAGAAACAGAAACGAAAAAAGGAATTAAGAAATTTATTCAGAACAGAACTGGACATCTTCATGGCGAAAATAAACACAGATAGCAGAACAAAACGACAGCCGAACCAGAGAGACCAGTAAAACTAAATACGCCTGATAAGTAAGAATAAGAACCGCACCTGCTAGTGATCGCGCTCTCAAGTTTCGCTCGACTTGTCTTTGTCACCTCGTCTTTCGAATTGCATTTCCACCAGCAATGGCAGATGATCAGATGGGAAATGGGGGTTCGGTAGTCCAATCACCTTGGACATGTACTCCTTGTCGGGCTCACCCATCAAGCCCGTCACGGAAAGATTATTTGTGGAGTAAAAAACATAGTCAATCACCTCCGTGAACGTCGGTGTGCAATTTGTAAACTGAAGTTCGCCAATGTTTGAATAAGCTGACTTGAGCGACAACGGATGACGCATTCCCTCTGCCGAAAATCGTCCGTACTTGTATCCTTGCATATCCTCATGATCACCCCCAACTTCTCCTTTGGTAATCAACTGATACACACCACTGTCGGGAGTCGAGTTGAAGTCACCGCAGATTAATACGGGCATGTCCATGATTGACGAATACGCGGGCGAATGATCTGATGGCTTTCGCTTCATAAAATCGTGCATAGCATCTGTCACCTCACCTAACAATAATCCGGCCTGAACAAGCTTGACGTCCCGATCAGCGGCAGTCCAATGACAATGTACATTTGCGACTACCACTCTGTTGCCAGTAACAACATGTTGCAAGAAGACGATGACCGCAATGTTATCCTTTGTAGAAACCCGATTGTAGATATCGGGAAACTTGCTGATCGACTCATTTTCTCGTAGAAGCTTTAGCGCTGACTGGTTGAACTCGATGTATTTTTCTTCCAGCAACTTGAAAACACTCTTCTTATAGAACAGCGCACAGCCGTCAACTTTCTTCCGTGCTTGTTCGGACATTGTCTTGACTCTTGTTTTTGGCCAGTAATATCCGCCATAGATATCTTCAAATTCAGGCTTCAAAAAGTCGTGATAAGTCGCTCCGTCCACCTCCTGTAAGCACATGATGTCTGCGTTGTAAGTCATAAGCTCTTGCTTGATATGCTCCTTACGGTAATCCCAGTCTATGGCCCAAGACGGGCAATAGCCATGGGCTCCTCGATAATAGTCACACAAAATATTATACGAAACAACAGTAAATACACCTTTTTGCTTTTCTTCTTCGCTGGGAAGACCACCATCGTTGACTCCATCGGACGCTGATTCGCCTAATACAATCCAGTCTCGTTGGTGTGGAGGAGCCGGTGGAGGCCCGTTGTCTCGTAGATAGGCAATCACCCCGCGCGTGCCTTCCTGCGACATGAGCATTTTGAGAGATTCAGGAATAGGATTTCCTTCGATTCCAAGTATCTCAAGATTGTACAATGTACCCATTTCTGGTGGCAATGTTTGGATGTGGTTGTCGATCATGAGTAACATTTTCAGGCTCTTTAATAAGCCAATTTCAGCGGGAAGCGAGGAAATTAGGTTTCCAGAGATGTCCAAAACTGATAGTTGGCCAAGTTTAGAAATAGCTCCTGGAAGCAAGGTAAGTCTGTTGTGGTTGATATAGAGTTTGTCGAGAAACTGGTAATTGAACAAGGCCGCACTTAGGTTGCGAAGGCCCTGACCGCCCATATCTAATTCGTGCCAATCCTGTCGAGCAGCTTGTTCTATAATTTTTCCATCACGGCCGTACGAAATCGAGATGGTGTTAGAGGTACCTGGAGGCATGCCTGTGTCGGCTCTGGTAGAGTCTGGATCGGTGGAATCGGTCCGGGAATGCCATACACCATTACCGGTCGGTTGCGAGGAACGAGACATGCTTGCAGAGAAACGTGCATGATAGTGTGGTGTACTGCTTGCCCTAGATGTTTGAGCGAGCTGGACCTGGGCCTGCCAAAAGTTAGTGGCCATGTTGTGGTTTGCACCTGGGTCCTGGCGGCCGTGCTGCTGAGCAGAGAAGTCTGCTGGCTGCATTCGCTGAGAAGAAGACGGAGAAGAAAACGTCAGATTCCCGGAAGAGTAGGTAGAAGATGACATTAGATTGCTGAAGGAGATTCCTCGCGAGCCGAGTCGCTCATTCCCGAGGCGAAACAGAAATCTGGCCGGAGCCGTGTTTTTGTTTGCACGCGGGGGAGACGAACGGCCAGAGGGATCAGTTAGCAGAAACACAAGTGATCAGAACAAATATTGTGCACTCACCAAAGCGGCAAATCAAATAGAGCAATAATGTCCAGCCAGCATGGCTAGATAGCGCTGCTATTGAAAGGGAAAAATGAGAAGCTAGGACAGAGTGTCGCAGAAGAAACAGACAGCGTTCTGTGGTGATCTCGAGAACTACTGGGGAAATTCGTGATAATAAATGTTACGCTCGCGATTGCCTGTGCTGACGTTGCGAATAAACTAGGGTTTTTATTCTCGACTTCAGATCTTTAACTAAGGACAAACAAAATCGATAGAAATTCAATAACTTTCATTCGTGATTTTCTGTCATTTCTGTCTTTGGTCGAGGAGACAAATGGTTTGCGCTTGCACAGCCACTCTCAGCCACACATTCACGCACAGCCATACACGGTGATCAACTGATGATTATGTAATCAAAATGATCGCATGCATTCTTATGATACATATTTATTCAATATGCTAAGAAATACTAATAAATAAGAGCCATAATCATTGAAAACAAATAGTATCTCTTTTCATTGAAAATCTCAGCCGAGAATTAGATCACGGACTTATGGATATCTGATAAACTATTTTAACACAGCTAAAGTTTACATGAGTCTGCCAGTTGTTATGATATTTCACTAGGGTCATCATGTTCATTCTTCATCATGTAATATATTGATCGGTAGCCATACCGTGAGACAAACATAACATATCAGCCGAGGAGATGTTCTGTAAAATTTCAAACTTCGTGGACTCGTTCATCCTTACAGTACTCATCTTCACAAAGCATAATCAAACATCACGATAGTAATGCTTCTTCAAAGTGCGATACTTTTTTAAATGATAAAGCGCTTCTATCTCTGCCTTCGTATTAATACAACACCAATTGAGTCTGTTGCCGAATCAAAATCACACCTTTTTGAATATATTCCGCGATCCGCAACCTTGCATTAATATCCTCATGACTAACCAAATCAGCATGCTGCATGAATCCTGCGTGCAGCTTATTTCGAAAAAAAGTATAACCTCGTCTGCTGTTGTTAATATCACCTCCGACTGGCCGATAACCATTCTCCTTCGACTTACGGATAATCGCGGCCCATGTAAAGTAATTGCTTGTACTGTGCAATCACCTTATATCTCAGCTCGCTCATTTCTGAAAATTTCATAGATTACATTTGACTATATAATTTTGTCAGAAAAAATTACAAAACTTTACAGAACAAACTTTATCAGTTACAAGTCAAACTTCATGTTATCAATATTGTCCCAGCTACTTCTACACTACGTTCCAGCTTTAACTCTCAATCCACAAAAATTTTCTCCTGAACATCGTGATAATAGTTGAAATACGACGCAAAAAGTTTGCATGCAAGCTCAACATCCGCGGTACCACCAGTCTCACGGATAGAATGCATAGATAACTGTGGGTTTCCCAGGTCCAGTGTTCGCGTTCCTAGCAGAGAGGCCAACGCCGGTCCGATTGTTGAGCCACATGACGAGTCATTGCGCACTACTATCAGCTGGAGTGGAACTTGCTCATACTTCGCAATTTCCTCCAAAAGTAAAATTCCGGGCGAATTCGTCGAGTATCGCTGATTCGCATTTACCTTGATTACAGGACCTTTGTTCAACAACGGCTTGTGATTTGACTCATATTTGGACGCATAATTGGGATGCACACCGTGCGCCATATCGGCAGAAAGCAGAAATGACTTGTTGCAGGTCTCCTCGTAAAAAGTAGTTGGATTTGCTGCTGCGACCGATATATCAGTAGCAGCAACGCCAGTCAATCCTGAAAGCCGTTTAACGCTTTTGACATAATTAGATCTCCAAACTAGAGCCAATACCGGACGAAAATACACTTACATCGATGGTAAAAAATTAGATCGTGCTCCCTGTGCGCTCTCAGAACCAATCTCTTCATGATCAAAACATGAGATTAGTCGAATGCACTCATTTCCCTCGAGAGCTTTAGGATCTTGAACGGAATCAATCAGACCACGGATAGCACTATAAGTCATCATCTTTTTTGCATGTTAAAAACTAGAAGTTCTCAACACAATGATCAACTACTGTACCTGATTATCCAGTCGCTGGGAAAAGATAAACTCGTCCGACATTCCTCCAAATGTACTGGGATTCGAGTCGAACAGAATTAACTCAAAATCACGAATCGAGCTAATAGGAACGCCCGCGGCGCCTGCAATCAGACTTATCAGTTTTGGCTGATGACGCTCCTGCATGGCCTTGATCGACTGGAATGAAACATCTCTTTTATCGGTCTCGTCAGGTTGCGAGTCCTCAAGTTTGTTAATCATTTCCTCTACTAGACCGGCTATAGGAAACATCTGGGTCTCTTTGTTGAATTCAAATTTGTTACCAGAGCCCGGATCAAGATGAATTGCCAGAGTTGGGATACGAAGGACTGGATTATAGTTACAAGCTGCACCAAGTGGGATTCTCGATTAACTTACTTGGCTTATTGATCTTGATCAACTTGGGAACAAGATTCCCTTCTTGAGTTTCCACATAAACACGGCCTGCAACAGAAAGATCTCGGTCGAACCAAGTATGCCAGAGACCACCTCCATAGGTTTCAACACCGACTTGCAGAAATCCTTCAGCATTATATTTCGAGACCGGTTTGATTCTTACACTGTGTTAGTACCCTGATGTGTACGTTTAAGGCCGAGTAGTATCGTACCGAAGTGTTGGAGAATCAGTGTGAGATCCAACAATCGAAATTCCATTTCCAGGAACCCAGTTTGTTCCTACGCCAAAGGCAATGATACTGCTGCTATTGCGTGTGCAAAAATATTTCTTGCCTTTCTCGACTGAGCCGACCCAGGAATCCCGTTCCTTAAGCTCGACAAATCCAGCGGCTGTGAGGAGCTTCTTTGCATTGTCTACAACATGGTACGGTGTCGGAGATGCGTTCACAAAGGCGATGAAATCTATCAACTTAGGAACCAGGCTTTGACTGTCTTCAACTCATTGTCGATACTTACCGGAAGCATATGCTTTGGCCTTAGACATTCTAGTGACCATAGGATGAGAACCTGAGCGAATACAAAAACACAGTCCTAAAATCTAAAATGCGAAACCTAATCAGCTTTACTAAAATATTCGACGCAATCTAGTCTTGTCTCAATCAGAAATATTGAGGAATCAACAGAATTGTTCTATAATCGCTATGGGTTGCCGTTATCGCCATATCTATAGCCACCAAGCCCTTGCACTCACCCTCTCATACACTGAAGGTCCCGAGTCCGTTGTTGTGGCGACGGTAATGTTTACAATTCCCTCGATTTCACCAGCATTGACTTTGAATTTTGAAGATTTGCGAGTCTGAGGCAACTTTGTCGGTTTGAAGTTGGGTTCTGCTGCATATTTCTACGTTTCGCTGCATACTTCCGAATTACGATCGTCACGAGCATGGCCTCGGATGAGTCACCTCTCGGTGTGCCGTCGCCCATTACCCCGTCCTCGAGTGAACTGCCATATCTGCGTTCACCTTTGTCACGCCGGAAACGAATTAGAATTTCGTATGGTGATAGGTATTATTTTTCTCTATAGGTTTGCGTATCGTATGGTTTTTTGGCTGATTGCTCTAGATATATCCCGAACCGAGAAAGTGTGAATTTACAGGCTGGATTCAGACTGAAGAACGATTCTTACGATACTCTCGACAAAGCAACGAACACCACCACTCCAAATGATCCCGAGCTTGATATCCAACGAAGTGAGTTCTCTACAATTTCGTTCTGTCGTGCTTCCTAGTAATCTAATTGTGTCCAGTCGAAGAAGCAAATCGCACATTCTCCGATGTGCTGAGATCAGAGCTTTTTGGAGATGAGGTCCCAATCGCCAGCGACGCAGGTCCTAGTCCCCCTCAGTCAAGCTCCGACTTCAAGCTAGCTAGTTCGGTTACTCCTCCGCGGTCACTACACTCTGCACCATCAACGCCGTCTCGAAATCTTTTCACTTTTGGATCACCTTCCTCCCGACGGACTCCTACAAAACAACTTGGCGATGTTACGCTCGATATTGAGAGTGATGTTTTTTCGCTCTCTCCCGTTCGAGCGCAGTCCCAGAAAATTTTATTAACACAGCGAAAACAACTACGATCTGTCTCTAAAGTTCCTCTTCGGGTTCTAGATGCTCCCGAACTAGCGGATGATTTCTATTTGAATCTCGTCGACTGGTCCTCTTCTAATATCTTGGCCGTTGGTCTAGCTCGTACCGTATACCTATGGAATGCGTTGACCGGTACAGTTAGTAAACTATGCGAGCTGCCGATGAACGATCTTGTCACCTCCGTGGCATGGCTTCAAGAGGTTGGCATATTGTTAGAGGTTAGAATTGTTTGCAGGAGCTAACTTTTGTGTTTCAGGGACAATATTTAGCAATCGGGTCTCATCGTGGCGTGGTGCAGATCTGGGATGCAGTAGCGGAGCGGAAATTGCGAACCATGGATGGTCATTCCTCGCGAGCAGGATCGTTGGCGTGGAAATCGCATATTTTGGCTAGCGGTAGTCGCGACAAGACAATTTTACTACGAGACGTGCGAGCACCTGGATCCTTCTTCCGACGGCTGGCCGATCATAAGCAAGAGATCTGCGGTCTGAAATGGTCTGATGATGATGACAAATTAGCGTCGGGCGGCAATGATAACAAACTGTTTGTATGGAACTCGACGAGCGAAGCACCGCTATTCAAAGTGACAGAACATGTGGCTGCTGTAAAAGCGATAGGCTGGAGTCCGCACCAACGAGGACTCCTAGCTTCTGGTGGTGGGTCTGCGGACCAGACCATCAAGTTTTGGAATACTACGACGGGCAAGAAAGTCAATGAAGTGAACACAGGCAGTCAGGTATGTAATTTGGTGTGGTCAAAGAATTCCAATGAAATCGTATCTGCACACGGATATGCGATGAACCAAATAACAATCTGGAAGTATCCATCGATGCGACAGGTAACTGCACTGCTGGGACATACATGTCGTGTTTTGTATCTATCAATTAGTCCGGACGGACAAACCATTGTATCTGGAGCTGGAGACGAGACTTTGAGGTAAGCGTTTTGCTGCGTATTCTATTCGGCCTGTGCTTACGCATATTAACTCTAATCAGATTTTGGAATGTTTTTGGGAAAGGCAGACCAGAGTATAAAGAAGTGACATTGTTTGATGCGGTGCCGCAGATCCGATAGATTTTAATTAGCTAATATTACAAAAATCTAATTAATTTTCGTTTCCAACACTCCTTTCCAGCCGAGCCAGCATAGCATGATAATCGGCGTCCTTTTTCTTTTTCGCGGCCAACTTCTCTCTCGATATGAACGCGTTATCTTTGCGTAAATCTCTGAGAGCTCCTTTCCGTTCTTTTTTGATCTGGGCTTTCAGCTTACTAATTTCCTGTCTCGATACGTTCGGGTCATACGATTTCTTATCGACTGAGTAATTTTCTTCAAACTTGGGGAGATATGTCGGTATTGGGATCGGCTTATGCTGCTGCAGCGACAGCGGCTTTCGCGAAAGCGTCTGAAGATTGATCAAACGACGTAAACTTTCGGTGGCAGTTACCAGGTCTTGACGGATCGAGGGTACAAGAGCTAATTCAAGTTTCTTGGAAGCCGATATTTGTTCTTGTAGAGATTCGAGTAAATCCAATGATGGCTCGAACATCTCTCGATATGAGTCCTTGCCTTTCCAGAGGCTGGCTAAATTAGAGAGGGTCTCAAGATCTGCCCTGAAAATAGACAGTACTAGCTGCTTCTCTTGTTGAGTAGAAATTAAACTCAATGGTCTGTCAATAAGGATATCCGATAACAACAGCTTGGTTCTGAAGTCTGGGATTTCAATGCTTGGCCCTTTGAAAGATATCCGTCTAGGAGAATCCCTCATGGGAAATCCCTGTGGTAAATTAGACAGATCGACCAAGAAACTAGCAATCGATTGGTTTAAATAGTTTAAACTCTCCGGAAAAATGCGCTTCGAGAGTTGCTGAAACTTGAAACTTAGTCGAGCCAGTAAACTGCTGTACACGAAGTCTCCAATCGACTTGATCGAAGCCATCGCCAGATGCTGCCCAATAAGCAACATCGCAGGGGTCACAACCAAATGGAAGTGATCTGAAGTTGGAAAAATTGTGCCTATCAAAATAAATACTAGCCCGTCTGATGGTAGCGGATATTTTGATTGTTCGTCTGTGAAAGATTCATCCATCCGCTTTCGTATAGTTAGCAGTCTAGCTCTAAATGCTGATGCCATTTCTTCCGGAAAATCTGCAGTTACTTTGTAAATCAATCCTGTTAGTGCGTTAAAAGAATCATCAGATATTTGCTTGGGACTATCTGCAATTGCACAAGCATGTTCGAGAAGAAGCGGAGAGAATTTTGCAAGTTTCACTTTGTTCCCAGCCCGAAGATTAGGACTGAATCTTTTTTGAATCGATCTGATTGTCAATATCTGGTCAGGAAAACTCGAATCACCAAATAGTATTGACAAGTCAGCGTAAGAACTCGGACAATCAACGTCTATAGCAGCCTCTTCTACCGATCCAGTTTGTAATTCCGTAACGATTGGCGTTATAAAATCAGTCTCAATTTCTGGTTCTCTCTCGTCTCCGCTCTCTTCCTCTCCCAAATTTTTCCCCAGTCCGAAATCAGCTGCGTCATCAGAATCAGGCGCAAAATCGTCCTCCAAGTCATCAGCATCTGGTTTCTTCTTTTTATTTGGAAGTCTCAAGTCGAGGTCAGCTTCCTCCTCGCTTTCCTCTCCTCTCATCCGACGAGAGCGCTGTTGTTCCAAGAGTCTTATTTTTTCCTCATGTTCGACGATCAGTTCTTGCTCAGTTTTCGTTCTATCAGCTGGTTTGGCTCGTCGGTCAAAGGTCATTTCACGAACGTTCGCGTCGTACTCAATATCTTTGGCCGTCAAATCCATAGTTTTACGCTGCTCTGTAGAAGTAGTAGAGGATAGTAAAGATCTCAAGTCGTCAATTTCATTGTCAAGTTCTTCAATCTTCTCAAGATCATCTTCCTTAGTTCTTTGGCGCTCGTATTTATACATTTTTGACTTTGCGATGATTTCCTTCATCACCTCGTTTTTAGATTTCTTGTGTTCAAGTCCTGCCTCATCCTCGTCGTCAATTATATCTCGCTTCCGAACCGGCATAAGTGGCTGCTCGTCGTCTAGTGACAATGATTGGCCCAAATGCGTGAGCCCTTCTTCCTGTCCATATTCCTCGTTTTCGTCCTCTAGATTGAACAGAGAAGAGGACCTGGACGAACGTGACTGGCGCTCACGAGTAAACCGCTCGAGCATTCTTTCTTCTGGCGTCATATTTGGATTGTTTTCGCCAAATCGACGGTCTATTACCATACCGACTTTATTCTTCCGTTCCAGTTCTTTCTGTAGAGTCCGCTTTCGCTGTCATTTCGAATTAATATACTCATTCTTGAAATAGCATTTATAAGAAAATGAAACTTACGTTGTCTTCGCCAATCTGTTTACTTATTCCCGGCTTGCCCACAGCGCCCTGTACCTTTCTGCCCAAGATGTCGCCATGTTTCTGACGAGTGGTCTTGATATCGAAAGGATTGAATTCTTCTCGAATCGAACGTAGCAGCTCGTCTTTGGCTGACCTTGCAAGTGCTGGAACTCGTTTTTTTTGCTGTTTCTTTACGTTAGTCTGGCCAGTAAACCCATTTGACCGGAGTCGTTCTTTGAGTTGTTTAAGCTGCGATTTCGCCATAACAAACAAAATTGATCCCGTAACGGTGTGAAATTCAGCAGAGATTTCGTATCCCATCCGAACAAAAAAAAAATGTCCCAGGCATCGCTTCATTCCTCCCAATTTTTTTTTGCCTGAAGCTCAGATCTCCATTATTGTGTGAAAATAATTCATGCTATTTTATAAATGTTTAGTATAAATTAGATATTATTTAATTTACTGCATACCATCCACTTCAGATACTACCAGAAACTCATACTGAATTAATATGAGGCAAAGAAGAAGTAAAAATTATCGAAAGCAAATGGCTTTATACTCTCGTGCGTTTCAGTTCCGAGAACCATACCAAGTTCTAGGTAAGTTAATGGGTTTGCAACGATCCTCACAGTCACTGACATCGCAAAAGTCGACGGAGATTTATGCTATGATGTTACAATGTACAAAATGAATCTGGAAAAGCAGCTTGAAAACATTCTTCAGGGTACTATTAAGCCAAGTATGTCAGATCAAAATCTACCAATTGCGGCCAGTATTAACAAGGAATCCAGTGATCACGCAATGTTGTATTAAATCCTTATATGATCGAGGCGACGAGGCGAAAGAGGCGATTGAGCTCGCAAAAAGGTTTGAGCGCAGGAGGTGCAACCATTTAGAAACTCCTCTGTCCCAGTCGGACTGTCTCAACGCTGTCGTCAATGTCAAGGGTAAAAACAAGCATCGCTACGTTGTTGCAACTCAGAACGCTCGTCTACGGCACCAATTCAGAGCGATTGCTGCGGTACCGCTGATTTATATCAACAGGAGTGTCATGATTATGGAGCCGTTAAGTCCAGCTACTCAATTAGCGGTACGGAAATCTGAAGAGGAGAAATTGTCTGCTGGATTAAATAATCCGAGATCAAGAGCTTAATCTTTTTACATTCATATATCAATTACCATTTGTATTTTTAGAAATCACAATTCAATCCTTTCTTATTAAACTTGGTCTTCTACTCGAAATAACAACTAATTTTATAACAATTTCTCAGCACTTTGTCCAAAAAGACTCGATATCTACATAAGCTCTAGCTTAATCGTAGAAAACTCAAACGCTCGCAGCGTGATAGGAATCCTGGTGATACTACGCTTATTAACTTTCTCCTTTGTAAACGTAATCTGATTCAGCTCATCTTCCAGTAAATTAGCGTATGCAGCTCGTCGAATTGGAAGATTGGTCGTTAAATATCCACGGGTCTTCCCTCCCATTGAATCATACACGCGAACATATATGTTCTTGCTGTCACAAACAGGGAAATCGCCTCGGCTAACATCGAAATCGTCTTCTCCTCTTTTGACGTTGGAAATAATAATATTCGACTTTCCTTCGATAGTAATCGATCCTAAAAGGTTCTCCGCGCATTGAACTATCTTCTTCTCAATAAAGTACGGCCGGATAGGGTAATTGAAATTATAGGACGCTCGCACTACATCAACAGTGAGCGGTCCTGCGTGGGGAAGAATCGCATACTTCATCACATGGTGACCCATATCTGCATGTCCATCTGGAGCCTTGGGCGATCGCAAAAGACTGAGACGTTGCACATTGCCATGAATAGCAAATCCATACTTGCAGTCGTTCAAAATTGATACACCATACGTCGCATCCGAAAGATCCGCCCATTTGTGACAGCATACTTCAAACTTCGCTACATCCCAAGACGTGTTGAAATGAGTGGGTCGCTTCACGTAGCCAAACTGTGTCTCATACGAAGCAGAATCCGAGTGTACATCGACCTCGAATTCAGTTTTCAAAAATTTATGCGACTCACGCCATTCAACTTCGGTCTCGATTTCGACGTACGATAAAGGACTTACTTCTCCCAAATCTCGCGAAACCACAGAAGTCTCCACAAATGCATCTAATGAAATTGTCGACTTCAACCAACTCCTTTCACTGATCTTGATTTCAACGATGACCGACGCACGGAGAGGACCTCGCTCGCCAATAGAAGCTGTAGCGTTATCCAAATATTTCCACTTATCCAATGAATAAACCTCCGTATCCCAAGCTTGGAAATAGAGCGGTTTGTCATCAAAAAGGATGAAATGATTTGCTTTCCCACCCTCTGAAAGAACTTGTCGATCCTCAAGCTTATCGTAAATGCTCGTGATCACTCCATTGTCAATGGTTACCGCGAGCTTGGTATTTTCCAAAATGTACACAGAGGTCTGCGTTTGTCTCACTGAGACACCATTCTGGGAATTCACCTTCACTCCAGATACAGGTCGCAATAAATTATTCTCGCCAGTCTCCATAATGACGTACTGCTTATTGTCGGTAGTCTTTTGAGAAACAACACCTGAACTAGTCTGAGCGATCGGAACCTCAAACATAACTTGGCGAGCCCATGGCAGAGAACTAACACCGACCAATTCTGCATTCGCAGTAGCAGATGGAGTGAATCCAAGCGCTTCCGCTGCTTCCTGCAAAAGCTTGTCTCCCTTTTCAGCAACCTCAGCGTATAACTTCTTTGCATCATCGTACACCATCTCAATAGCCGATCCTGGTAAAACATCATGGAATTGGTTCAGACAGATGATCTCCCACAAGTCATCAATGCGCTCAGTGGGATATTTGTAGTCAGGATTTGTGGTCGTAGCAAGACTGGCAAAATACTCAATGTCATGCATTAAAATCTCTGATGTTCGGTTGCCCTTCTTGACATCACTCTGAGTTGTATAAGTTCCTCTGTGCAATTCAAAGTAAAGTTCACCCATCCAAGTAACAAGTTTTTTCCCATCTTCTGAGTTCTTTTCCAGCTGATCGAAATATTCGTCGGCAGTATGACCCATTTTAACTCGAGGTAGAAGACCAACAGTATCAGAAAGACCACGATAACGACGGAGCTTCTCTAGATGCTCTACAGTAGGACCACCACCACCATCGCCAATACCGAATACTAGAAGGCCAGTCTGGTCTTGCTCCAAATTCTTATGATTTCTTAACGATCCGGCCACCTCATGGAATTCAACGCGAGACGTATATGTATTAGCGGGAGGCATATGACACAAAACTTGACTACCATCAAGAGCAACCCAATTAAATGTACTGTTTGGAAAGTCATTAATATTATTCCAGCTAAGCTTCTGAGTCAAAAATCGACTCATTCCTGCATTCTGAGCAATCTGGGGAACTTGTGGAGAATAACCAAAAGTATCTGGTAGCCAATAAGTGACAGATCGAGCTCCAAAATTGCTTTCAAAAAAGCGCTGTCCAAGAAGCACTTGGCGAACAAAAGCCTCGCCCGAGGGCATGTTTGTGTCGTTTTCAACCCAAGAACCCCCAATGTAATTGAATCTTCCATTCTTTACTTCCTTTTTTATTTCCTCGAACAATTCAGGATATTCAGCCTTCAGCCATTTGTATTGCTGCGCCTGGGAACATGCAAAACGATGCTCTGGATATTCGCGCATGATGGCAAGCTGAGAAGCCCAAGATCGGGCGGTCTTACGACGAGTTTCCGCATAAGGCCAGAGCCAGGCTGTGTCGATATGGCAATGGCCAATACAATAAACAAAGGTTTTCTGGCCAGACTCGTACACCTCATGGGAGTCAATTGCATCTCCAAGATAAGACTTGGTAATTTCACGACATTTCTTCAGAGTAGAGACATCTTCCGGATCAAAGGCGTTCATAACGTCATTGCAGACTCTCATAGCAACATAACTCTCCCAGGAGTCTTGATCAAGTTGACGGGCTGCATCAGCGATGATACCAAAGTCAAGATACAGGGCGCGAGCGTCCCAGTTGGGAGCCACGAGATCTGCAAACGAAAGCTCGAACCAGCGATTAGGATCCGGCGGCTGGATCTGATCTCCGTCACCGTTACCAAACATTCCGTTGCAGGAGGCCTCGATATAAAAAGTATGCCACTTGCCATCACGGAATTCGTCTGGAAACGGCCAATGAGGGCGTTCCTCGTCACCGGTGAGACCCTGCAGCGGGAGTCCGTCTTCAGAATAAACAAGACCTTCATTGTGATTCTCCCAGTGCCATTCAAGTTTCTTGTTAGAAAGCCAGACACCTTCCTGAGGCACACGTACAGTGATGCGGAACCAATGGGTGCTCCAAGACGGGCCAAACGACTCGCCCTTCTTTGCAGGCCTGAAGACGCCCTTCATAGCCTCCTTGAACGGAGGCCGGGCCAAATTTGGAACAGAATAGACCTCGAGCCGGACCCATTCTTCGTCAGAAACACGGGCTTCGTCAAGAACGCTAGAACTTTATCAGTATTTCAAATCAATTGATACAAAAAGTATCTCTCAACATTCATCTCGACTTACGCAGGCAAATTCCAGTCTTTGTATGGGCCAGTACCCAGAAACTGGTCCATCCGCTCCTTATAAATATTGCGCACCTTCTTGGCGACAGGCTTGTTGTTAAACTTCGGATAAGTGTCTGACGGCATTTTTGTGATTAAATTTAATTGCAAATCGCACGATTATGTGATTTCTGCGATGATCTTCGTCGGCCCACGAAACTGTCAGTTGTTAATCACTCCTCGTCTTCCAATGAATCCCACACCGCGCTCAAATCTGCTCCGGGGAAGCGACAAGTGGAATTGCCCTAAACCTCTCATCCCGCTCTTATCGAGAATCAAGCATCCTATGTACATATCAGCATGATCGGCGTAACTCCTAGTCTTATTTCCTAGCTTCTATACGTGATTCCTGGTAAACAGTTACGACATAGCAAAACTAAGTCATAAAAATAATAAATTAATACTAATATACAGAGTAGCGTGTCTCCAAGTCTTGCTTAAACGTGCTAAACATGACAGACATTATAAATATTATACATAAAGCAGCGCACATAAAACAGAAACATTCGTAAAATACAAAACCAATAAATGGTACAGCGCACGTATCACATACCATGGGTCTCTCATATGACCACCTAACACAGTATTGTAATCTAAGTCCGCCGATGCGAACGCAATCCAAATTGTGCTTCTCGGATCAAGCTTTGCATATCATCGGTTTTGTCATTGTTACCAGTCCCGTCTCCTTTCATTGTCTCATTTCTGATTTTCCGCGATTTGAAAAATTCGTCACTAACAGCCCGTCGACCAGGCACAAGACGTCCGGTACCACTGGAAGACTCAGTTGGAAGAGACTTGCGTGGTCGGCCTCTACCACGTTTGACAATCGCCGGCACACTATTCTCATCAGATGTAGACTTCACGGTAGCTTGACTGCCCGATTGCTTTCCGATAAAAGATGACTTTCCATGACGTTCTGGCCTGTCTTGGTCGATCTCGTTGATAGCTGACGTAGAACTCCGACGACTCTTCGATCTTCTTGTCCGCGAATTGTATAAAGCGGTCAATTCTTCGTAAAGTGTAAATTTCTTGTCCTGATCCTCAGAGCCCTCTTCTTTGGTCTCCTTGTCATCTCTTATTATTGTGGAAGCTTCACTAGCAGCATCGGACTCATAGATATGATTTTCTCCATTGAAATCATCTGGCTCCTCGTGATGATGATTCGGCTGGGACCTGTGTTCGCTAATTCCGATCGAAGAAGGTAGATTAGAGAGAGGAGAGCTAAGAACAGAAGACATCTCACTTGCCAACTTCTCCTCCACTGGCTTCAAGTGTGAATCTTCCTTGGCTAGCACTGTTGTCATACTGTGTCCATCTATTGCAGCCACTGTGGCTACCAAGCCTACAGCTCCTTGCTTCGAAAGATCCGGAGACCTAGCCCGCTCAAGAACGGGAGAAGTCTTTAATGAAGAAGTCGTCATTGGTACGCTCAATACATTTGCACTGCGTGTGAACAAGTCGTTCATATTGCTTTGTTCAATAGTCGATCCTTCTGATTTGACATGTGTCAACGGTACGGCAATCTCAGATTCAACACTTGATCGCCGTCTCTTCCTGCTCTTTGAAACGTTTTCCGCGCTCGCAAAACTCTCTTCATCCTCATTCAGCTTGGTCCATGAAGGTGCACTTCTTCCCGATAGACTATAAACCCATTTTCCAAATACTTTGGTGAAGATCGTTGCCTCTTTGATTGGTTCCATCAGTGAACTCTTCGCATGCTTGATATCCAAGGCAGTGGCTGAACTCTTCGACCCATTAATTACATTAACTTGGTCAAAAAGATACTCAGCCAGAGCGATTAACGATGCCTCAGTTCCCGAATCCATTTGTGGTTCACTCATATTGTACGCAGGGTCATTCATAACTGTATGAGCTGTATGCCACAATAATTTGGTAAAGTGTGGAAATCTGAACTTTTGCGGAACTTTTGTAGTTTTCTCAATCTTCGATACAGTTAACTGCATGGACATATCCCGAAGAGTTAGAAAATTTCCTCCAATAACCAAAGAATCAGATGGCGTGAAAACAGCATGAATCCATCCAGATGGAATAATCATAGTATCCCCTTCCTCCAGTCTGATTTTATAACAATCTTTGATCCAATCACCAAAAAAAATCTTGCTTTGATCGCTAGATGAACACCAAGCTTCATATTTTGATAGATTATATGGTGTAGGTCGAATGAACAAAAACTCCTTACATCCTCGAATAACATGATAAAACACAGATGAACCGCCGAAATCGATATGAAAATCCGTATAGGCTCCTTCAACAGACATTAGACTATATTAATATTAGTATAAACTATCAACTCCATTTAATGAAGGTACAAACCAGTAGAGCGAAACTTTGGGCCAAAGACCCTTAGCAGTTAATTCATCAGGCCAATATTTTTCAACCAAGTCCAGGTCCCTGATTTATATTAGTTTTATGTATTCTAACTAAATGATAACTTACCTAACAAATCTTGGTCTCTCGATCTGATCTCCAAGCTTAGTCATACTAACTTCCAAACTGATCACATTCAGAACTCGATCTCTGGCATCCGAAGGTTGCTCGTAGTAGTCAACCCAACGCTGTAAATCCCAGTGGGGAGATTCATGTTGGGTTGGCACATCGATAACTTCGACTTTGCTGTCCATTCCAACTAAATTTCCAACTTCTCGAACTGTCAAATCAGATGGAATTCTTAGACCTAAATCACCTCGCTGAGTTTTGGGAATCACAACAGGTTCACTAACTCCTCCTGAAGAAGCTAATTTAGCAGTTAACTCTGATCCATTTAAACGCTTGAAAGATTCAGCCGAGAATGTCCGGGTTTGTACTATTTGGCTGTGTGCATGTTCATCTGTATTCAGCACTTCCCCCTGGTGAAGAGCAACATAATCAACGGGCGCATGCTTTCGTTTCGATTTTCGCAAAACTATATCGAAATTAGAATGCTCTAAAGGAAAATTGTTCAGCTTATACATACACGTTGATGGCCCGTGAGTCTTAGTACACTCAGGACAGTGGAAGTCATCCAAATGTTTGGCGGTCTTTGGTGTTAAACCGACGCAATAATAATGAAACCATTTCTGGCAAATACTGCACTCGATCCAGTCCAATTGACCTTGTGGAGCAGTTAAAGGTGTACATGCAGCACAATGATCCCAGATCTCTTGAGTTTGAGAACTCTCACTACCAATAATAGTATCATCTGAGTGAGTGCTTATGTTTGGAATCGCAAGCTTGTGATCTGAAGAAATGCTTGGAGTAACAGCACTATTTGAAGTAGAAAACTTGAACGTACTTGAAATAAGCTGTTCACAGTTAGACTGTGTTTTCAAGGTATAACTGGGCGGTTCTGCATAATTCGGAAATATCGGCCTGGTGTTGGGTTGATTTGGTGGGGGTAAAAATCGTTCAGCCTGATTATATACCAAATCACGCTGGTAAGCTGGCACAGTTGAAGAAGCTGTTTGTGGCTGTAAAAAATTGGCTGCATCTAAAGCTGCTGCCTCTAAAAGTGTCTCAATTCCGCTTCGTTCCATTTGGTGAACCTATTAAAGCTTGAAGGAAACTGAGCAAGATAGGCCAGCCTAGTGATGGCCAACAGGCCAGATCTGAACGGTTTGATTGCAGGCTGGAAGAAGACTAATAACCGCTTAAAATCGAACAAAACACGAAACTAGAATATCCAAAGCCATTCAAATAGGAAGAAATCGGGCAAAGTGGAAGTTTGAAAAGAATTGCACACAAAAGAATTTGTTTACTTCTACTGTGGCAATCGAGTTCTAGCGATGAAGAAAGATGGGAGAGTGAGTGGTAGATTTGGGAGTTTGGATTTCGTTCCCGGTGGTTTTATGGATTAATTGCATACACTCGTTTGATTTATGCCATTATGCTTAGTTTTCCGTGACGATTAACTCTATTTCATAGGCCAAACTCTATCTAAAAACAAATCTCTTCGAAGTCATTCGAAAATATTTGTCCTATCTAGCCCAGAAAAATGCAATTGAACTATTTAAATCTTTCGCCCGTTCATGAAATGAGAATTTCAAGGAATCTCTGTTACTCGACTTAATTCTACCTGTATTCCCGCCCGGATCAAAACATCTATCCATAATCTTTGCGCGTCGGACAATCTGTCGTTAGGAGATTTTACCTCAGCAAACATACATGTTCTTTTTGGCAGATTCCAAAGACTCCGTGAATTAGTGAAAAACACAGGGAAATGAAAAGAGGTAAGAAGACTTACAAAAGGTCAGGCATACCAGGCTGCCGCTGCTGGAAATCTTGACAGAAAATTTTGCAGATTGCAGCCAGCGGAACCCCCCCGAGACACTATGATCTATTAGACGTCGTATGAAACTTTTATGTTCTCGGCTATTTTACCTCTGCAACAGCAAGAATCTCGCTGAGTTCGAATCGCCAATCTAGACCGACACACATCGTTTGTTTTTCGGCTTCTCGATCGTACACATTTTGTATGATTACAGCCGCTTTCCCATTCTGAATCTCCGATAATCGATCATTGATTTCACCTGATCGACTGAGATAAAATGCTTCAGTTGAGATGTCCAACGGTGCTGTTTGATAACCGGTTTCAAATACAAACGGAACTGGTAGAAATATGATATCCCAAAACAGATAGGCAAACTGAGAACGTTCAGGTTTATCCCAATAAGACAATCGCGGTACAAAACTTACAGTAGTCTTAATTATTCCTCCCTCAGTGTGATACCCGGTCCAGCCTAACTGACGATATTTCTGCAGACAAAGTTCTTCCACTGAACATGGTTGGTTGTTCGGACCTTGCCAAACAGTTTTTAAGCCTGTTTGAGGATCATTCAGTCTGTGACCTAAGTAATGATAAGAATTTGACTCTTCAACGTTAAATCAATTGATGCTCACCATAGAAGATTTTTTCCGAAGCTTGTTCGAGCTTAACATGATCAAACCTGTGTCGGATTTCAGAAGAAATTCTGAGTAATTTCTCTAGTTTAACAATTCGCTTTTGGAGATCAAAATGAAATATCAAATGGGTCTGCAAATCTTCGATACCAGCTGTACATGTTAACAGTGCCTGCTCACGCCAAAACCTTCTCTCTTTGGGAGACCGTCTTGCTCCTCCAAAGCGATAGTCTTCCAGTAAAGCTTTTTGTGTATACCATTCACCCCTTTTGCCTTGGCGATAAATTCGTTGAGATAGCAAGGCGCAATAAATATCGTATTCGTCGTCATATTCTCCAAGCTTGGCTAAAACTAGTGCAAGCTTCTGCACTAAGCGAGTGTGAATCCAGGTTGCGGTAAATCTGATTAGATAATGATCTCTATCTCCGTTTTTCGGTCCTTGCGCCGAAATAGACAACTTCCATTTCTCATATATAGGCATTAACACTTCTTTTATTTCACTGAGTCGTGCTGTGAGTCCATTATTTTCGAGCAAGACCTCAATATTAGCTTGGAGCTCAAGGGCTGCCTCATACTCCAATAGATCTGTTCGTGTTTTGAATACCTCTGTACTTCTAAGTACTAGATAATTGGCATAATGGCGCTTTCGAAAACGAGCTAAAACTGCAGTCCTAAGATTGGTTTCATCGAATATTTGAGAGCGAAGATATACCAGGTTGACTCGATCGAATATTTTTCTGATATTTTGTGACAGCTTGATGCAGGGACCTATTCACATTAGGACTAAGTATGTTCAGATGCCAATATACTGGTGTTACCTGTTAAGAGTAAGGCTTCAGAAAGAAGTTTTTGCTTGAGCCGAGGCTTAGATGCGGAAGGGTATGGAGCACATGTGAGGTCAGCAATGCACGTCTGACCATTAGATAAGACTTGCAGCCGCTGAATCAGCTCTTTCTTGGTTCCTTGAAGTCGACTCAGCCTAAACTGACGACCTAAACTTTTCAATTCTTCGACTGTCAACAGGGGAAAGATGATGTCTGTTTCAACTAAATCAATGACAAGAATTTCTGCGAATCTCAATGAGACTAAATTATCCCTTGCGGTCCCAATATCTTCTATTTCAGCGTAGCTGCAACTAGCAGTTCGTATCCATCCATCTGCTCGTAGATGTAATCTGACGTACAGCTTTTGCGAGTCGAGATCCAAACTGTCGAATCTTTCAAAAATTGACCTTTCCTCCTGCGTAAATAAGTATCCTTCGTTTCTCAAAACAGTTTCTCGAGCTGAATTGAATGTGTCTAAATAGAGACTACCAAATTTTTGGTTGTGGAAATATAGATCGTTATCCTATCAGACTTAGTCTTGAAGGGAAGTAAATTAATGAAGAGCGCTTTCATACCCCACTTTCCATGTCATTTTCCATGAGCCAGACGACCACTATCGAAATGCAAATGACAAAATTATAAAATAGTGAATTTATTTGTCATTTTTATTGAATTGGCATACTACAAATTCTAGGAATACTCCGTAGATCAGTGATGAAGATTCCGCGGAGGTAAGATAGCTTGATTTCAAGTCGAAAGGGAGATTCTCCCAACGAGCTTTTGAAAAAAATCATTTGACCCTAAATAATTAAGCATAGTGCTCATTATATGAAGCCAATTGCACGACCATGAGATATCCGCTTCAGAAATTAGAATACGTAGCTCAAAATGACAGTCTATATATTTGTCAGGGCGAGTTGATTTACAGATTCGAAGCGAGCACGGGAGAGTTACTCCATCAGTCAAGGAGCAGTTCAAAAGCGGAGGAACCGAGTACTAAGAAAGTGAAAGCTGATCCTTCAGATCTGGATTTAAATGCTTTTCGGACTTTGAAGTGCTCACCTAATGGGAAACATATTGTTACAACCACGGACGAACAGAAGGAGCTGATTATGTTTGATTCTGAAGAGCTGACTGTTACATTTTCTAGGTGAGAGACCTTTGAATTTCGAGTTGAGGGAGGGAACCTAATGACACAGAAAACTACCGAAACGACCATCTGCTATTTTCATAGCTGGTGATAACTCCACTGTTCTGGTTGGTGACAAATTCGGGGACGTGTACTCGTTTCCTTTAAATCTAAATGTTGTCCATTCGGATGTTATTAAGAATTCGATTGATACAATCTCCACGGATCCAATATTAGGTCATGTATCTATGCTGGTGGATGTTATCATGACCCCAGACTACCTCGGTAAAAAATACATTATTACCAGTGACCGAGACGAACACATTAGAATCTCTTGCTATCCTCAAGCCTACATTATTGAGCGATTCTGTTTTGGACATGAGCAGTAAGATGAGTTTTTGGATTTTTATACATGAACTGACAAGATAGATTTGTCTCCTCTCTTACGATTCCTAGCTGGGCACCTACAACACTGCTATCTGCTGGAGGCGATGATTTCATCGCCAAATGGAACTGGACAACCGGGAAACTAGTCGAGAAAATCGATTTGAAGAGAATACGGAACAGTGCTTCTAATGATCTTGAGTACGAGGGATCCGCCGAACTAGCCATTTCAGGAATCTGGCAGGTATCGGAATTTCACATTATCTTAGCATTTGATGAGAAGTAAGCTAGAACTTTTATTTTCAAAATTAACCAACCTGACTAATGAATCAGCACAAATCGATTACTAGTTTTTAAAATTGAAGACATAACCGTTTATTTGGGCAGCTACAATTGCGATTTAGTCGATTTGACCATGACGGGATCAGAGGGAAGAGGATGGATGAGCCTTGAGAATAGTACCGAGCAATTGAAGAAGTTCCAGATATTCCCTGACGGAAAAATCCAGCTCAGTAGCGACAAAATCTCGAAAAAAATTAGTTCGCAATGTTTAGTCGAGGTGGAAAACCTGGAAAGAATGGCTGGTCTCCATAATATCAAGCTACTCAGAAAGCATGCCGAGCACTGATTTAATATTATTATGTATTCTAGACTAAATTGGCATTTTATAATCATAAACTTCCAAATCTATGACATTCTTTCATGAAGTGACCAACTTTTTCCGGGTCCATAAACGGATGGGTACCATGACCAAAGTTGACAATGTACCCTTGCTTTCCTCCGCCAAAATCCTTGATCATCTGCTCAACTTTTTTGGAGATAATATCGTCTGATCCGTATATAACACCAGGGTCGAGGTTTCCCTGCAAGACTATTCTACCACCGGCAGTTTTGACTGCTTCTTTTGGATCAACAGTCCAGTCCAAGGAAAAAACATCATAATCTGTGTCAGCAAGCCAGTCAAGGGAATATCCTGCACCCTTGGGGAAAACAGTCACTGGAATATGCTCGTCGATTCCAAGCTGTTTCAGTCGAAAACGCAGACCAACAATGATATCCTTTAGATAAGGTAATGAAAACTCTTTGAACTCATTCGGACCTAATTCACCGGCCCAGCTCTCGAAAACTTGAAGCATCTATTGTTACAGTTAGCACAAAGTTTCAAGAGCTATGTAACACAACACCACATACTTGAGCTCCTGCTACCACCTGCTGCGCCAAAAACTCAATTGCAACAGTCGTAATTCTCCGCAGTAACTCATGAGAAGCTTCAGGATATTTATACAACCACGTCTTCGCATATCGAAATAGCTTCGTACCACCACCTTCAATCATGTATACCATTAACGTCCAGGGACCTCCGCAAAACCCAAGTAATGGAACACGTCCGTTTAACTTATTTCGAGTGGTTGTGATCGCATTAAATGCCCATGCAAGCTCCTTTAGAACATCGATCTCTTTGGACAGACGGTCTAGATCCTCTGGTTCACGGAGCGGAGATGGAAAATAGGGACCAATCTTGTCCAGAATGTCGACCTCCATGCCCATTGCCTGAGGAATAACAAGAATATCCGAAAAAATAATAGCGGCATCAAGGTATCCATCAAAATGGTCAACGGGCTGGATAGTAATTGTGGACGCTATCTCCGCTGTTCGACAGCACTGGAAAAAATTATTGCTTCCTTTCACGACGTGGTACTCTCAATTCATGTTAGAATATCACTGTAATGCTCAACTGGCGTAATCTACCTGGAAGATATCGACCTGCTTGACGCTGCGAACGGTCAATTTCTAATATCAAGGAACTAAGCAGGATTGAATTCTCACCATGACCCACACAGGAGGTCGTTCAACCTTTTCGCCTGAATATCTTAGTTCGAGCTCGTTGAAATTAAACATACTCTACACACCTTTTGCAGCACGGAGAATTAAATCATTCTTCAGAGGCGGAAACGAAGCCATTATGCAATATTCTAATGCCTTGTACCTTCCTGCTAGAACAGCTACTCCCTGCCAACATTCATCATATTGTTCAACATACTTCTTATTATTTGTAATTATACATCAGAGGCGTTTGTACTAAGCCATCATGCTGAAACAGAAAGGAAACATAAATAAGTGAGCGCAGTATAGTGAACGACACAAATCCCTTGATAATTACTTGGCCGCCGATGGCGCTCGATGTATATCGCCGTACTTTATTTATAAATGAATGAAGATTGAGTTCACAAGGCTCTTAAATCACAATACAAATAAGCAAATATCCTACGCAGTGGCAGAAAGATAACTTGATTAAGTTTTTTTAGATTTTAATTCATTACTGACGTCTATTTATTCGATTCATATTGTGCTGCAGCTGTCATTTTATTTTTTCTTTAGCGAGTAGTAGAGATCGCAGGATCTATTTGTATATCATCTGCTGAGTTCTTTGCGTTCCCCCGCTACAGTTGGAGAAACAACACCGCTCCGAGATTTGCAGTTAGTTTTTCTTGATCTACAAATCCGACTTGACAGAAAATGCACTACTCGATTCCTTCAAGAGCTGGTGACCAAGCTATGCCAGGCATGCCTGCATTTAAGGCAAAGGCGCGCGCATCATCTCTGCGCACTAGCTACGGACCGTCGATATTTTCGCAAATCCGAATGGCGATCCAAGACCTTTTATTTGCATACGGCGCTGATTCTCCAACGTCTTCAAATATTGGAAGCTCCAGTAGTAGCACAGCATTCGAGAAGCGCCGGAAAAATGGCCGGCGGGTAGCCCTTGTGATCATTATTATCGTCGCCTTGTTACTACTCTCGTTGATCATAACAATTTTTTACGCGATTTTCGAGAGTTTTTCGGGGGGCTCAGGGAGTGATTCAGGGCCTGATTTTGTACTGGTTCTTGGCCTAGATTATAAAAATTACAAGATCGATTATCTTAACAAGGTGATAGAAAATCGGAAGGAATATGCAGACGTTCATGGATATAAGTTATACATGCGAGATTTGGACGAGTTTGCATCTCTGGTTTCAGATCCAACGAGAAATGAATATAAGAAGTTGCCGGTTATCAGGTCGGCTATGCAAGAATATCCGCATGCCAAATATTTCTGGTATCTTGATCAGAATGCTATTATCATGAATCCCATGCTCAAGTTAGATGAACATATAACTGAACTGAAACGGCTAGGGTCGCTGGTCCTGCGTGATGTACCCGTTGTTCCGCCTGACAGCACTATTCGAACATACAAGCACGTTCCTGTAGAGAGAATGAAATTCATTATATCTCAGGACCATGAGGGATTTCAAACGGGTAGCTTCATTCTAAAAAATGAAGAGTACTCAAAATACGTTGTCGACTCCTGGTTTGATAAGTTATATCAAGAGTTCAATTTCGAAAAGCGAGATAGAGGAGCTCTAGAGCATATTGCGCAATGGCATCCTACGATTTTGAGTAAGATGGCTATCATCCCACAACGAATATTCAATTCCTATCCAAATGGAGTGGGCGAGTCGCTTTATCAAGAAGGTGATTTTGTAGCAAACTTGTTTGGCTGCGATGCACCGGAGCGAAGTTGTACTCGTGAGTTCGACCGGTTGTGGGAGAACCGAGACCGTGTAATTACGGCAAAATAGAAAGGCTGGTCGGCTTACCTTTACGTTTATGTTAATATATTATGTTTAGTCTGATTTTTGACTTTTATGTTACTACCTAATGTTTATTATCGCATATTCTTGTGTCATGTATTAGTACAGATCTAATCCAATCATCGCCATTATTGTTATTATAATTAGCGCTATCACTAGAACTAGCACATGCTTTATAACGGAAACAAGTTTGCTTCTTTAACGCACGTAGCATGATAAATCTTTCCATTATCACCACGTACAGCATTCATCCAGACCCATTCCTCCGCAGGTTCATGCCATTTACTCTTGAATTTCTCCTTGCATACCGGACAAGGTGTATTAACCACTGTAGGATCCGTAGGCGTAGGAATATATCTACTAGCTATTTCTGCAATTACCGAGTTCTTGTCTGAGTCCCCGCTGAGATCATTGGACGTGCCGTTGCTCAAGATACCACTTCCGTTTTCACCGAGGTCATCTAGATTCAAATCTGCTCCATCGACAGCTGCTGTCAACTTGTGCCATGCGTCTTCGTCAAAGTACCAGCTCCGACTATGACCTCGAGTATCTTCACGTAGCCGCTTATTCACTCGGAAATGCCAATCAAGGTGCGCATCTCTTAGTTTCCGATCAAGTTCCGTGTCTGCGAATCGCCGACCACAAGTACTGCAACGAAGAGGCATCTCTTCATAGAGCAAACTGATTAGATCTTCGCGTGAACTACTTTGGGCAATTAGCATTTTTTTTTCGCTAATCATTTTCTTTATTCCGACGAAATATGGATGCTCAAAATCAAAGGTTTTCGATAACTTACGTTTGAAGAAATTTATTGGTCAGTTCTACATCAGGACCCATGAGTCTGCTTAATCGAGCATCCACAGAGGATATAATGGGCTGACCGCTACCAGGTAAAAGTCCTGCACTCATCAATGAGGCTAGTAATGATGCTGCAGCTGATGCATCTGAGTTTTGAGCTTGATTGGGTAATCCGGATGATGTAAGGGCAGCAGCAGCAGCAGAAAGTAAGTCAGGAATCGGCTGTTGCGGTAGAGGTTGCTGTTGTTGTTGATGTGGTGGAGCAAAACCGGGAAGAGCCAATCCCAGAATCGTATTAATGTCAAATTGTGGTTGTTGAGGTTGTGGCGGTAGCTGTGGTAATTGCTGCGGTAGTTGCTGGCCTAATAGCTGCGCAATTAAGTTATCCTGAATAGCTGAGGGTGGGACGGCAGCATTATTAGAGACAGATGCAGGAATTGATCCAAATAGAGCCTGCGAAACTACTGGATCAACAGGGAGAGTTGCGGGGTCGGATGGAGGTGTCCAGGTAGTTTGCAATTCCATTCTAGGGCTATTCCAACTCCTTTTAGCAGATGGAGCCACCGGAAGATCATTTGATAACGGCGGAGTTTTGCGCTTCATGGTTTGCTGCTTGATATCAGCAGCAAATGAATCTAGCTTATCTTTCGTTGCTTTCATATCTGCCAGCGAGAGACTCGATGTCAAAACAACATTGTATAATTTGCCCAGCATTTCTAACTGGTTCTGACTTTCAAGGTCAGACGGCATTTCACGAAGTTTACGTGTCATGGCTGCTCTCAGATCGTCAATCTGTACTAGTAAGCTTTCAGTGGTGACCGAGGCTTGCTGGTTTCCAGCTTGAAAACTACTATATGAGCCAGCACCGGTAGGTCCAGGCTGCAATGGAGCAGGAGGAAATCTCGAGACAGAATTCAGTGGCGGTGTGGCCCGAAATCCTGGCCCATTTGGTTTTGCTACTATTTGAGCACCCTTTAGTGCTTTCTGAGCTTTCGATAAATATCCTTCGATTTTTCTGATCGGTTCGTTATCGAATAGTCGCTGGCCTGTTGATGGTACAGGTTCAGTCCAAGTCTGGAATAATTCATGCATTTTTACCCTCACAGCATCCGTCACTTGAGTATATGCATTCGTAAAGGTATGATACAAGTTACGGCCAAAATATCTTGTATATGGACTACCCACATTTTTGCAAATCGAGTCCAATAAATATAGTGCAGGTAGCTTTGAGCTCTGTCCGCACTACGAGAGTAGCGTTAGCCAAAAAAGAAAAATCAAAGAAGAGAAAAGTATAAAGCAAATACAAAAAAATTAATACATAGAATAGCACTCCCCTATCGTTTCTTTCGTTTATTGACTAATGTTTTTCTCCATTGCTCTACAGTTGACCTCAACTACGACAGAGGAAACGGACGTACAGAATACAATAAAAAATACAGTAGGGGAGGCAAAAGGAAAAGCAAATGAGTATCTTGATAATGATTGACAAACTAACAGGTTCTCTCAGATTCAAAAGCAAGACTATAAAAACACACTTACTCTTGCAATATGGTCCTCGATAGCACGCGATATGACTTCAGCAGCCTGGATGTTCTCCTGGGCAATAATAGTTAGTGTAGAAATGATCGGCCGTGAATTGAAAGTTAGTTCTTGTAACGAAGATATGTAATCTTGACGAATGGCTTCTAAATCATCTTGTACAGCTGATACCATTGTAAAGGTTCAGGTGGAATGAATAAACTGAGTACGCTGACGTGGTAAATAGGAATTGGCAGATGATATTTCAAATCAGTCTTATTATTTCAGTATTTGATCAGCTTCTCCTGTCATAGATCCTCCCAGCAATCTGAATCCCGTCACCAGTAGCACCAAAACAAACCTCCTGATAACTAAAAAGGAAAAGCACTAAAATGAAAATACTATCTGATTGATGTAAAATGCTGGCTAAATGTAATTATCATAAATAGAAGGAAAGAGCAGAGAGAGCGAGATAGGAAGCTGGCTGATTTAAGCCCGACTCGCCACAGTAACGCATTACCCGGATTAGTATATCTTCGACCACTCGCTACCTAATGTTCGAAGAAGTGATCGCATTAGCTAAATTAATAAATCTGATATTCGATTGAATGCCTAAATTGGCATACTGCATTGTAATTGTGTAATTATAGGAAATAACGCCTTGTAATAAAACACTGCCATTTTTATTTACTTACGGAGAGCGGTCTCCATTAACAGTACAAGAGCCACAATTGAGTTCACACATTTTTGAACGAAAAATCATTCTTTTACTGCAGAACCATCTTGGTCTGTGGACATCTGGATTTTTGATGAGCTTCTCATTTCGAATATTAGGACCAAGGAATCAATTATTGCTTGGAGCAAACAAGTATTTGACGAACCGTATTCTACGTGGTATACCGTTTCAAGATTTTTACACAACTTCAAATAAAATGAGTGACCCTGCTCTTGATTTGCTTTCTAAAACTTTCGCATCATCAATGATGCTGAACGGAGATCCTGATGTGAGTTTCCTGCGCATTAAAAGATAGTGTGAAAGAGATGAAGTCTGATTTAATTAGCAAGTCACAGCATCGATCAGCAGTATGCTTCCTGAGCTTAGCGAGGATCAGGTGAAAGAGCAGGCCAAAGTTTTGCAATTGAGCGAGAAGTTTCCTGAGAGCTCCAAGGAACTAATTGCGGAGCTAGGAACAAAAAAGTTTTTTCTTGGAACTGAACTGCCGTCGATCGCCGATTTGATTGTGTATGGACGAGTCCGAAGTCCCATTGTCGAGAGCTGGAAACCAGAAGACTACAAAGTCAACCGTATGCTCATTCTCTGGGCTGATCGAGTCCAGAAATCTGATGTTCTTAAAGGCAAACAGGACGAGAGCGCTCAGATCAGTCTTGCTTCTTTAGGAGGAGGCTCAAAGAAGTCCGCAAAGAAGGAGAAGAGTGGTGAGGCCAAACCAGCCAAGCAATCAAGCAAGACAGCAGCGCCTATTACTCCAACGATGGTTGATTTGAGAGTAGGATTTATTCAAAAAGCGATTCCTCATCCTGATGCTGACTCTCTTTATGTCTCTACAATCGATATGGGCGATGAGAGTGGTCCACGAACAGTTTGCAGTGGATTGGTAAAATACATTCCTTTAGAAGAGATGCAACAACGGCTGATTGTTGTTGTTGCGAACCTCAAGCCGGTCAATATGCGTGGTATCAAGAGCGAGGCTATGGTTCTGTGTGCTTCCGATGAGGACCACGGAAAGGTTGAGTTCACGGTGCCGCCCGAGGGCTCAAAAGCTGGCGACAGGCTGTACTTCGAGGGTTTTGAAGGTACTCCGGAAGTAGTTATGAATCCCAAAAAGAAGATTTTTGAGACTCTTCAGCCGAACTTCACTACCTTGGAGGACTTGAGTGTTGTGTTCAAGGCTGAGGATGGCTCTGTGCGAAAACTTGCCAACCGGGAAGGAAAAATCGTTAAAGCCGGTACTTTAGTCAATGCTAATGTTCGATAAATGAAAATGAAAAATTTAGTAGTTAAATGCTGAATAATTATTGATTTTCCATCGTATTACAAAGCAGGTTATAATATTTGCTCTCCAACTGTGCGATCTTGTAAGCATTACTATGATCTCGGTCCGCTAGCAGTCGGTGTTGTATCCGTAAGGCTTACGAAAAGGAACATTCAGGCCTTTGAGGCTAGAGAAATCGTGTGGCAATAGTTCAGATATTGATTAGAAGAGACGATTTTATCAGATAAGATGAGATCAACTGATGACATTTACTCGATAATATCCGAGATGATTTTACTAAAGTATTAATAATCGTGGGATGAGTGAGCTTCCACGCCATGACTCTGGTCACCATCAGAACCGGCCAAGTGTGCCATTGTGTGATTAGTCACATCTCTGCTTCCCATATTGCAGTAATGTTACGTAAGTGCCCCGCGTCCCAAAATGGAAGGTGGGATGCTTACGAGAGCACGCGGGGCATGCAGGATATGTACCGTTTGGTCTATTATAAAAGGACGCATATGGTCGCATTAAACAAAAATCAGAATATCCATTGCTCAATCAAAGCCGGAATTGCAATAGATTTTGACCTTGCAAAAAAATTCCAAGACTACTTATTTCATATCAAGATGACTTCAGTTGCTGTTGTTGGAACCGGTGGTTTTTTGTTCAAGCCTGTCGCAGCGGGACTTCTCGATCCCCTCTTCAAGTCCAATTACAAGCTTCCGATTAAGGCGCTCACTCGTGATCCATCAAAAGAGGAGAAGATCGAGGGACTAGAATATGTCAAGATTGACTACGCAGACAAAACAACCATCGAGAAAGCCTTGGAGGGAGTCGACACAGTTATTAATCTCATGGGCTCTACCGCACCTTTTGAGTCGTACAAGATTTTGATTGATGCTGCTGTGAAGGCTGGCGTTCAAAAGTTCATTACAAGTGACTTTGGATGTGATTATCGTTACATTGGCCAAAAAAATCTTCTTGATAGCAAGGCTGAGATTGCTGCTTATGGCAGACAGGCGGGCATTCCCAAGGTTATCCAGATCATGAACGGGCTGTTTATGCAGTTCCTCACTTTTGGCTTCTTTGGACATAATCTAAAGGAGGCCAAGGCTGAGTTCTTGGGAGATGGCACACAAACTGTCGTGGTCACGGACTTGAGCGACATAGGCAAAGCTGTCGGGTCGATCGCCTATCGTCCGGCATCCGAAATTCCAGATTATATCAATATTAAGGGACAGCGGGTGACTTTGAACGAGACTGCTGAAATTTATGAAAAGGCCACAGGAAAGAAGATGGCTGTTACCTACAAAGAGCCTGAACCTGTGGAATCGATTCCGGGGCTTACTGATTTTGTGTTGTTTCTCCAGACCTTGAGCGCCCATCCGGAAACCAAGGCCTTTGACAGTGTTGACAATGACAACGAGCTTGTCAACCCTGGATTGTGGAAGTGGAAGCAAATGGACGAGCTTTTCCAAACTTTCGCTTAATTTTGTTTATTTCAGATGACTGATTGCTGCTGAATTGTGATACTACTAGCGAGTTGATTAATGTATTGATTGAGTAACCAAACCTGTACTTTTTCGAGACGAGCAATGCGATTTTGCTCAGTCGCGATTGCGCCAAAGAGACGTCTTTATGGGGCTCATAAACCCTGGGCTGCAGCAGTAGAATGAACGCGAGTAATTAAATAAAATACATAAAATCTGTTGGCCAGAGAACAAAACGACCCGAAAGCGCGATCGTCCCACACAGGTGGTCACGGCGACCCGAGGAGATTACTCATCACTTACTCATGTCAGCGGACCTGCGGAATAAGCCCTCGGCCGGTCGGAGGACCCGGGTAACCGCCGGCTGGAGGAGTGGGGTTGGTGGAGTGCTCACGGGGTCCGGCGGGATTGGCTGCGGGGAGAGGTACTCATGTCTGCGGGGAGTGATCGGAACTACGCAGGGCAGACCAAGATGTGCGGGAACGGGACGACGACTGCGCGGGGACAGTCGTGAAGCGCCGTCCCCACCAATTCTGGGCTTGAGACGAGCGAGCGGAGGGACCAGCAGACGACCATGTCTGGCATGATGCGCGATCCGACGGAACATGAGACTCAAACGTCTACGATTAATACGACCCAAACCATGTTTTGAGAATTGCCACGGTCGACGGGAATCGTTGGATTTGTAAATGAGCTGCTGAAGATCTGCTAGTGCTTCCGCTGGAACGAGAGTCAGCTGGCCTCGTGACGCGCTGACGGCGGTGGTCCTGGTACTGGCGGTACTGGTGGTAGTACTGGTAGTGAACCTGTGCTAATACTAGCTTGCTGGGCGGCGTTTGTATTTGTGTAATTTGCGTGTGAGCAGGCCCAATGGTGGTCTCTCGCGAGCGCGTCGCGTCTGGTAGCAGTCGCAGTCGCAGTCCCAGCTATGGTGCTGGTGCTGCTGCAGAGCCTGGCAGTACTTATATTCTTATTGTCCCTCCCTCGCCCGTCTCGCTTCCCATTCTTACCACGCAACCTTGCTCTCCTCCTTCCCCCTCTACTTTTTCGATCCTCGTCCCTTCTATAATATCCTGAGAAATGACGGCCAACGACTCGCCCGTCGTCGCAGAGGCACACAATGTTGTCGCCAATCCGGTCCCTCAGAAGTACTTTGAGTAAGTTGTCGCTGCCCGCGATCTTTTTGATCTCTCTCTTCTCCTCCTGTCCCCTTCTTCCGCATCCGTTGTATGCCAGCTTTGCTCAATTCAGTCACCTTCATACCTTCGACATCAGATCTGTCTACACGCTTCAGAATGCTCGTTAATCCCTTTTGTTCTGTCCAAATTCCGATTCCGTCTCCAGCCTCTTTACTCCAGATCCTCACCTCTGTCCGCTTCGGACCCCACGACGACAAACCCTAAACCCGCATATTAGACTGCCCAATCGACATTCCCTCGATCCTGACTCGTCAGTTCACATGCCCGCCGTCCGTTCGTCCTCAGTAATGCCGATGCGACTGCGAGATCCGATTTGCCAGTTTGGTCTTCTGCGCCAGCTACCGCCCTAAGCTCTCTCTTCTTTCTCGTGTCTGTCGTGGTCGTCGTCATTCTGTCGATGTTCTGGGGTTCTGCTCATGGCTGTCGATTTTTTTGCTGTCTCGTCACCTTGTCACTTGCCATGCTTTGAGCACTTGCCGCCTTTGACCCAACCCCTCCTCCTGTTCTTTCCCACACCCGTGCTGGTTCACATGTTTAATTTCAGCCGCACGTGCTTGTTCGGTTTCGTACTCGCGACTTCCTTTTCCGGTCGTACCTAGTGGATGTTGGGCTCGCTTGCGGGCAAACGCAAGCGAAGAAGTCTTGTCTGAGGATCAGCCGGTTAAAAATATTGAATGGAATCTTGTACGGAGTTTTGGCGGAACATGATGTGCAGGTTATATTTTATGAGCTGTGACTGATTTTGGATTTCTGAGATCTATTAATTTGTGTATATTTTTGTAAGTTGCTAACATGTTTGCAGGAAACACCCTTTCAGTCCCCACATCAAGGATCTCGATGAATACAAGTCGATGTACAAGGAGTCCATTGAGAGCCCCGATACATTCTGGTCCAAGATGGCGGATGATCTGCTTACTTTCTCTAAGCCGTATGACAAGGTTCATTTTGGCGGTTTTGAGTTTGGAGATCCTTCGTGGTTTCTCAATGGTGAGCTCAACGCTTCATACAATTGTGTCGACCGCTGGGCTCTCCAGGATCCTGATCGTGTCGCTATCATTTACGAGGCCGATGAGGAGAAAGATTCTCGCAAAATCACTTATGCTGAGCTTCTTCGTGAAGTTTCTCGTGTCGCCATGGTCCTTCAGTCTTTTGGTGTGACTCGTGGAGACACTGTTGCCATCTATATGCCAATGATTCCCGAGGCAATTGTTGCTCTTCTGGCTGTCACCCGACTTGGTGCGGTCCATACCGTCATTTTCGCGGGTTTCTCCTCCGGCTCGCTTGCTGACCGTGTCACCGATGCGAACTGCAAGGTTGTAATTACTACCGATGAAGGACGTCGTGGCGGTAAAGCCGTGTCCACAAAACGCATTGTAGATGATGCTCTCAAACAGTGCCCTGATGTTTCACACTGCTTAGTATATCGTCGTACTGGAGCTGAAATTCCCTGGACGGAAGGTCGTGATTTCTGGTGGCACGAGGAAATCGTCAAGTTCCGACCTTACTTTGCTCCTGTGAATGTTCCTTCTGAGCATCCTCTGTTCCTTCTCTATACCTCTGGATCTACCGGCAAGCCAAAGGGTGTTCTGCATACTACTGCTGGTTATCTTCTCGGAGCTGCGATGACAGGCAAATACGTGTTTGATATTCATCCTGGTGATGTCTACTTCACTGCTGGTGACGTTGGCTGGATCACTGGCCATACCTATGTCCTTTACGCGCCTTTGCTCCTTGGTGTCACTACTGTCGTTTTCGAGGGTACACCTGCATTCCCATCATTCTCACGCTACTGGGATATTATTGAAAAGTACAAAGCCACACAGTTCTATGTTGCTCCAACTGCACTTCGTCTTTTGAAACGTGCTGGTGATGAATATATCCACCATGATCTTTCATCAGTGCGCACACTTGGATCTGTTGGTGAACCCATTGCTCCTGAGATCTGGACTTGGTATCACGAGAAGATCGGTAATAAGGAGGCACACATTGTTGATACTTATTGGCAAACCGAGACTGGTTCCAATATTATCACGCCCTTGTCCGGAATTACACCTACGAAGCCAGGATCAGCATCGTTACCTTTCTTTGGCATTGAACCTGCTATCATTGACCCTGTCACTGGTGTTGAAATTGAGGGCAATGATGTCGAGGGAGTTCTTGCCTTGAAACGTGCTTGGCCATCTATGGCTCGATCCGTGTGGTATTCGCATGATCGGTATATGGACACTTATCTTAATCCTTATCCAGGCTACTACTTCACTGGTGACGGTGCTGGCCGTGACCACGAGGGTTATTACTGGATTCGGGGCCGAGTCGATGATGTTGTAAATGTGTCCGGCCATCGGTTGTCCACTGCAGAGATCGAAGCTGCACTTCTCTTGAACCATAATGTTGCAGAGTCTGCGGTTGTTGGAACTGCGGATGATCTTACTGGACAAGCTGTGAACGCATTTGTTGTTCTCAAACCTACTATTGACGAGTCCATCGCAGACATGAAGAAGGAACTTATTCTTACTGTTCGCAAGTCAATCGGTCCATTTGCCGCACCTAAGAACATTATTATTTTATCTGATCTTCCAAAGACGCGATCAGGCAAGATCATGCGACGAATTTTACGAAAGGTTCTTGCTGGAGAGGAAGATAGCCTGGGAGATATTACTACTCTGGCGAATCCCGAGATTGTCGAAGAAGTTATTTCTACTGTCAAAGCTGGCCGTAAATAAATTTGAAACTGGATTGATCATGTAATTTTTTTCTTTCTTTTGTTACTTTCTCTGCAAGGTGTGGTATTTTGAGTTACAATGTATTACCATCACAAATTAAGTGATCTAATGTAGGACGTAGATGCGATTAAACAATAATAAGGGGGATATTGTACTGACACAAGTGAAAAAGAGGGTGCGTATACATAGTTTGTATAGTAGATAGAAAAAAAGGGATGAAAGAGACTCGAAGCAGGGCTAGCAGCAGCCACCTTTATCTTTCACATCCTTCGAGGAATCTAGACCGATCTCTGGTGCTCCAGAGGAGCCATATTTAGCGCTGTTCATTTTGATTCCGTGGGCCTGAATAAGTGATCGGTTAGAATTGAAACGACATGAGTGAACTAGAATAGTATAGAGATGCCACACTAAGTGTGATATAGAAGAGGAACGGCCACATACCTTATCGTTGACGTCGAACTTTCCACCTTTAATTTTATAATAGATCTCTCTGGCGACTTGGAGATAGGCTTCCTCGACTCTATCACCTGTTTTCGCAGAGGTTTCGACAAAGTCCATTAAGCCGTTAGCATTTGCCCAGTCTCGAGCTTCGTCTGCAGCAACTTCTCGATGAGTTTCGGATAGATCTGATTTGTTACCAACGAGCAAGACGCAGATCTCCGGGTCTGCCTGCGCGCGAAGGTCGGACAACCATTCCTGGACATGAGAAAAAGTGTCGCGACGAGTCACATCGTAGACTAGAAGACATCCTGTTGCATTACGGAAATATGACCGAGTCACAGCTCTGTAATGTTCTTGGCCAGCCTAAACAAGGAATCGTTAAGAGTGAACTCGCTGAAATTAAAACATTTCGGCTTAACGTACAGTATCCTATACATCGTTAGAAAATCATTAAAATAATTTCTGGGTCAACAAAAATACACAGAAATGCAAAAGCATACCCATATTTGTAGTTTAATAAACACATTATCATCCACAGGTACAATCTTAGACCCAATCTCGGCGGCAATCGTAACATCATGTGTATCACTGAATGTATTATCAGTCAGCCGAATTGTCAGTGATGACTTTCCGCATGCTCTATTACAATTCATTTAAATCATTAGAAATTGAAATATAATATTGTGACAGCAATTCCTGATTGTTGTCGAGAATGTTACTCACGAGTCACCAATCATGACGATTTTAGCGATATAGTCCCATGTTTTCGAACTCATTTCCGCAACCAAATCTTCTTGTAGCTGTAATACCGTTTAAACACCTTCGCCTTCCCAAAAATAAAAAAAATCAACCAAAAATTGGCAAAACGTCCAAAAAAGCCGACTTCACAGTCCTAAAGTCATTTATCATCTATCCTCCGCATGCAGGAAGGCAATCTACGTAAATATCAAGTTATCGGCACTATACCCTCTGCTTACAGTATATTTACATAACATATTAAATAATCATATAAAGATGTACAATCGCTGTAATCTCACTTTTCCTTAGTGTCATATAGTTGCTGGATTACCAAACCAATACTCCTTTTTAATCTGAGCGGTGAAGTCCAGCTTTCCATTCGCATCGGGCCAGTCGACCTTTACAAAGTTGTCATTTTTGTCAAGCAGGTCTTTGGCAGTCCCCCACGAGAAACGAACTACGGGAGACCAGCCAAAAACAGGATCCAGATTTTCTTTCAGCCAAGTAACCGTTCTTGCATCACCGGGATATCCACTCCCCCAGTCAGCCATTTCACCATATTCGGTGCCTGGAGAGCTGGCAGATCCAGCCTCAGATCTACGTAACAGTGCCAAATCTCGAGTAACTTTGGCACACACACTGGCCGCAGAGACAATCGGAAAGAGAGAATCGGCCTTTTTTGTAACTCGAATTTTGGCTTGCGGGAAATGCTTGGATAGCTTAGCTTGGTAAGATTCGGGAGGACCTACCGTGTCGACATAGATCTCCTCGATTTTAATCCCAGCACGGTACACATCTGAAATCAGTGCAATAGTAGTATCATGAGCTTGTTCGTTTAGATTATACGAACCAGAGTGATGCGACTGTAGCATGCCTTTAGATATATCTCTCGCGCTCATAATCCGAGTCGCATAGCCGACATTAGCAAATAAGGAGTCGTCTTGATCTGACTCTCTGCAAAGTTGTTCGAACAAGTTCATTCGCACTTGATGCGTTAATGTTTTGGAATCCGCAAATCCGGAATTGGAAAGTGTTGACTCATACTGTTTAGGACAATAGCTCAGTGCGTAAACCATCGCTCCTAAATTTAAGAATTAGATGCATGATCTGATTAGCCGTACACATTGTAACTTACCGAGAACCGGGCCACGGCCAGCTTCATCCACGCCTAAGATACATGGATCAGCAGGAGATTCGGCGATATTTTTAGGGATCGGTGAATGATATGTGCATGATATATTTTCGTCTTCAATCGACGAGACACTGAGCGGAACAAAGCCAGATTCACGCGTAGTTTGGGACATGAGTTACGCGCTCTTCTACCGACTATTACTGGATCTTGACACTCTCAAGTTAATTTAAGAGGTATATAAACTATGTGAATTATATATGCTTATGTATATATATATCAGTTTATATCGTCTTCAGTCATTTTATTTTCTTATGAGTTATCCAATACATGTAAATTCTAGTCGATTTGTGAGAAGTTGGTCGGTCGACTTTCAGGGTAACTGGGACAAGCATTGTTATGTTGATTCACTCACTCATCAACAGACAAGATTCAAGTAGAAGTTATTGCTATTCCAACATTATTGGTATTATTGGTATAAATAGGTGCGATAGCAATATTGGTGATATTGGTTTGCATAACATCTGCGTACCAGCAGTGTATTATTCGGACCGGTCGGGATTCCCAAAAGTCGTTGTTTGTTTACATTCAATATGGCTTCTCCACGACGGCAGTCACGTCCAACAAATTTCTCCGAGCTCGGCGTCGTAGGAAGGTACTGTTTTTGATATTGACAAATTTTCAAACACTGAGATTGAATAATAGACATACTGGTCTTCGGATCGAGAATACTGGTGCTCGAGACGCGTATGGGATGGAAGACATGGACGCGTTCTTCAGTCCCAAAGATCTACCCAAAGGCGCATCAGAGCTATCCCAAAGCAACTTGACTCTAGAGGCGGAGCAGTCGATGGAAATAACGAGTCCAGGCGACGAAAACGGAAAGCAACTGGGAGATGAAGGATTACCTACGCAAACTAATACAAGCGATGGAGGGATTTTACCACGTCGAACGCCGGTTAAGACCCATATCGGCTCACCACCACGACGAAATGATGTAGCGGCGAAGTTCAAAGCTGTTGTGTCGCGCAAGTTAGACTTTTCATCCTTTCCACTCGTTTTGAGTACTTCGAAGAAGACGAATGAAAGTATCATCGATAAGCCTGTTCCGAAACGGCCGTTTTCAATTGCTGATTATGATGATATTGAAGGGGAAGAACAGCAGCAAGTTATGAGAGATCCAATTCATCATCAAGTTCAAGAAGATGATGACGTAGAAATGGAAATTGATTCTGCTGAATCTGAAAATGCTGATCAATTTAATGAATCTGAAGAAGTGGGATACCGAGTTGAAGTACATAGTCGCGATGGATCTGAAACTTCATTTCGAACAGCGGGTGAAGACTCAGATAATTCAGTTGAACAAGATGATGGGTTTGAGGGGAAGTTAGACTATTTTAAAGATCGGAAAGAACGCGAGAAGCGACAAGGAGAAACACGATTGCGAAAGATCGAAGCTGAACAGAGAAGAAGCATAGCTCAGATAAGAGCTGGCAAGAATATTAAAAAGAGACAGATAGAATCAGAAAGTGAGGAGGAAGCAGACGTGGAAGAAGAAGAAGAAGAAGAAGAAGAAGAAGAAGAAGAAATGAGAGAGCTTTTTATTGATGACGATGCTGCAGAAGATTCATCAGAAGATGGTGATCTTGAACATGAAAATTCTGCAGAACAGAACCACGAAGTTAAACAGGATGAAATTGAACAAGATGAAGTGGAAGAAGGTGAAGCTGAAGAAATTCCTAGATTGAAAGCTCGACGGTCTGATTCTGGCCATAAAATGGTCAGGAAATCTAAATCGCGGTCGAAGGCAAAATCGAAGCCAGAACCAAAACAAAAGTCAAAGGCAAGAACGAAATCAGTGATTGGTGATGATTCAGATGTCCAATCTGAAGACAAAAAGTCTGGCTACGTTAAGCCATTACTACACCCGGACTCGGCGATAACACCCAATGTTCGTCGATCGACTAGAATCCATATTCCTCCAGTCGCATACTGGAGGAATGAGAAGGTGATTTACAAGCAAGAGCGGGACCCTGTGACATCTATAAAAATGCCACAAGCTTCTGGAGTATATCTTGTTGATTCTCCAGCAGTCAGTAGTACGGCTGCACATCGACGTATGGGTCGGCCTAAGAAAAGGCGGACCAAACTTGAGAGCGATTCATCTGACGCCGAGGAAGGCGGTGAAGATGAACCTGAAGAAATCTGGGCCGATATTAACGATTTCACTGATCCTAACACCATACAAACACAAAGAATTGCAGTTGGATCCAACGGAATTCACTATCAAACGACGAATGCTTCGTTCCAATTTTTCAAATCTTTCGACGAAAGTGGATTTCTTGCTGCTGGTGTCTTGCAACTTCCTGTAGGGATTTCCAAGCCGACGCGGGATTCTAAGCACAACATGCTGATATTTTGCGTGATTGAAGGGCATGTCGAGGCGACCGTCAATGGCACATCATTTCGGCTGAAAAGAACTGGCCATTTCTTAGTTCCTAGAGGTAATGACTACTCAATAAGCAACGTTGGACGACGGAAGGCTATCTTGTTTTTTGGGCAGGCTACAGATACTTTGTTTAATTATCGACTGCAAAACGAGAATAGTGATTAAGTATTGGTGTACGAATAAGATTAGTGCAGATTTAATATTGTAAAATTTAAATTTCTTCCTCGTCGTCCTCGTCTAGATCAAAATCATCGAGAGGAGGGAAATTGCCGACTGTGATTTTATCTGGTCTCACGAACGAGCCGAATTTTGGATTAGCGGTGAAATATCGTCTACCTTGAACTGAGCCATCGTTTTTACCAACTGGCTCATCAAACGCTATACCGATCCATATATCATTTGTATCTGAGCCAGGACTTGAGGGTGATAGAGACGGTAATTCGGGCACCCGACCGATATATCGAACTGATCCTCGACGATCGTCATGGTTGACGAAACATCTGCTTCCCACAGTAATTCCAGATTCCGAAACGATATCCCGGTAATTTATTTGATTAGAGGAATTATCATTCTTATTCTCAGCAAATCGCCCAAGTTTATGTAGCTTCTTGTAGGCTCGTACGGTACCGGGCCTAGCCTCGTATTCTGCGTCCGTCAACTCGAACTTCTCCACTTGCGATACGTCTTCAAAATTTTGACGCGTTGATATAGGTCTAGTATCAGATACATGGAGTCTCGCCAAAGGCACAAGTGCTTCTTGAAATTCAGATAATATCACGTCATCTTCTGTTCGGCCGACAGGCGCTATAAGTCGGACAGGTGTCTCTGACTCGGCAATATAAATACTTAGTTCTTGAGATGATGACGGAATTCCGGTAATTCGTTCAAGACGTGACTTAAGATAACTGATTGTCCATTGCGGGGATATTCTGCGCTCAGAAACTGTATCGTCTGATGAGACAAATAACGAAACATCTGCCATTGCCGTGCTATCGTGCAGTAATAGCTCGACTCATGATGGTTCTTTTGTCGTGTTCCCCATGTTCCATTGACGCGTCCATACACGCGCAATCACGTGACTATAGGTGATAAAATTTTAGATCATTTTTGTTCGCAAGATGTCAATTTACAACACCTTTCGGGAACAGCATGACTTATTTACAACAATGGTAGCAAAAGGGTCTGATCCTGTAAATCCAGATCAACTCGTCGATGCGGAGCGACTAGAAAACGAGCATGTACACGCGGTCTATAATCGGATAGCTCCGCACTTCTCGTCAACCCGGTATAAAGGCTGGCCGGTAGTCGAGCGATATCTGGAGAGGCAAGAGCCCGGCTCGATAGGGTTAGATATAGGATGTGGGAACGGGAAGTATATCGCGGCATCGAAATCAGTGTATTTACTTGGAATGGACCGGAGTCAAGAGTTGGTTTTCTGTGCGCGCGACGCGTGGAGGCTCAATCAGATCCGGCATGGTGATGTTGGTGTTGGCGACGGACTCGAGATGCCAGCGCCGACCGGGCGGTTTGATTTCGCGATTTCGGTAGCTGTTGTGCACCATTTCGCCACACGTCAGCGGCGAATACAAGCACTCAGAGAGCTCATCAGGGTTGTTCGTCCAGGTGGTTCCGCGTTCGTATCGGCCTGGGCATTAGAACAAACAGCTACGAGTCGTCGTGGCTGGACAGCTGCCGACTACCAAGATCTGTTTGTACCTTGGGTTACCAGAAAACAGGGCAATCCGGATTCGCACTCGGAGAATGTGGAAAAAAGATTCTACCACCTTTACCGACAGGACGAGCTTGTGGAGGATATGAGAACCGCAGGCGGCATAATATTAGACAGTGGATATGAAAAAGATAATTGGTGGGTGGTTGCGTCTCCTATCACAGAGCCATAACATTCCGTTCAACTATTGTTCTATTGTTAGTTGTTATTGCTAGTTCCTCTTGCACTGCTCCTGAACTGCTTTGCAGCTGCATTTACCCTTATTGTACCTGCTACACTGTGCCTCTCCACTACACTACTAGAGTAGACAGGATAATGTCCGATACATCTACATTCCACAGTCCAGAATCCCTGCAATCTTATTTTGCTTAATCCAGTCCAGATCGACTCTCAGACCCTCTCGTCGCTGTCACATACCAATCCACAGCCACTGGTGCGGTGTTTCCTTACCCTTCTCCTGCAAGAGAGCCCTGAAAGATTGTGTAAAATAAACAGCAATAACAGCAGTAACCGATAAGAATCTACTCCATTGTAAAGTCATGCTCAGTAAAATTAGGTCACACCTCATAATCCATTCTAGTCGTCTTCATCCTTGTGGACCAATCCAAAAGTAGACTTACTCCGAAGATCGTTGGCAGGGTCTGAACCTTAAACCCAATCCCCTATCTATGCTCACCAGCTCCCTTTTTCCAGTACTCTTCATTTAAGATACATACGAATTATATAATTAATAAATAAATTCAATTATTATTGCTACTGTCAAGAAATCAAACCCGTAGTTCTCGTACTATATAAATAATATACACAACATCATTCACCAATCATCGGCAAATTAACGTTTATACTCATCTTATTCTTGCAAAGGCATTCACAAAAAATAAGAGAAACAAAAACTCGAAACAAAGAAAACGTTAGAAAATGTTAAAAGAACAAAGATTCAAAACGAGAATTCTTGAAAACAAGCAAAAAAAATAAAAGTAGGAAGAGAAAAAAAAAGCAACCGCCGTTCGAACGGAAAGTTTAACCGTAAATAAAACAACAAAAAAAACTCAATTTAAAACTACAAGTGCTTCTCCTCCTCATAGTAGGGCGGAAGTCCTTGCCGTTCAATACTGCCCTTCTCATTAAAGAACGAACCTTCGTCCGAAATTCCGATAATACCAGCCGTATTCTCAACCTCCGTAGTAGACCATCCATAAGGATCCCGAGGAATCCAAAGGAATGGCGCTTGTGCCACAACTGAGGGATTCTCGTACGCTCCACGCTCATCGTCAACTGTAAATTCAGCAACGGGCCAATCAGGAATCATAGTGTTGCGAACTTCAACATAGGAAGAATAAATGTCTGGCCGCAAAAACCTCCAGATCGCGTTTGAATATCGTGCCTTTAGACGCGACTGTTCATAGGCCGCCGCAGCTTCAATGTCATCCGCATTGTTTGTGGATTTTTCGGTCAACGTAGGCGAAGGTCCAGATCCAGATCCTGGAGTACCCGAAGGACCTGCGTGCAAGGCATGTTCAAGTTGGATGCTCTTGGGCATAGCATCAATCAAAGGAATCACAGCACTCTTCAAAGTGACGTGGAAGAATACTGTGAATCCAAGCATAATAGCTGTCAAAACAATACAAGCCCAGTTCTTACCAACAGCAAATAAGCCAATCAAGCAAACAAGTGAAAGATACAGTCCGGTAAAAGTCTGCCACAACGCACGAGGATATCCTAGACCAGTCATATCGATTTCAGGTCGATAGACGTACAAGAAATTGTACAAGAAAGCCAAGTACAAGACGGAAAATGCGACTGCAGTGATCACCAGAATGAGAGGAGAAATAATGGAATATGTCAACGAGATGACAGCCAAATTAGTGTAAACGGGATAAATAGTACCCCAGCCAAGACTGGACAACTTGATATAACGAGTAAACATCTTTCTCGGAGTGCCATCAAGAATACGGGGAAGAATCTTGGAAATGATCAACGCAACAATCTGGAGGAATAAACCACCTCCAACAGAGAAACCCTGAAGAATGATGTAAGAAATGAAAAAGTTAGAAGACTTGGGTAAATTCGTCGCTAGCAAGCTCATCGCCGAAGTCGGATCGTTCACAATCTGAGTTACGACAGAAGCAGCAGATGAGGTGATAGTAGTAACCAAGAACACCTGTACTACCTGGAATGCGAAATACGAGTTCTGAACCTTGTACTCGACAACAGATGTAGATGGAGCACCCGAAAGCTTGGCCATCAATCGAAGAATGATAGGCAAGAGCATCATAAGCACTGCAAGAAGAATTGTTGGTAATAGAGAGGTGATAAGACCATACAAAACTTTCGGACAATTGAGAATGAAACGTAAGAAATGAACTTTGTCAGTCAAATAGGTGATATTCGAAATAGCACCGACAGCAGCGACTGGAATGGCCCAGAAGATAACAAGAACAGTGATGAAAGCATTAGTACCGAAGACACGGATTAGGCGCTCCCACCAAAGAATACGCATGTTTGGCCAGATGATGGTTTCCGGGGCAATACCATGGAACCGGGGAGCCATATGCAAAGGTACGTGGTGCGAAACAAGCTGATAGGCATCGAATGCAGCTTCAGGTGTGGCGAATTCAACGAAGCAAGAATTAAGGCGCTTGCCAGTCAAAGCCTCGTCTTGAAGCTCACGAATCTCAGTATTGAGCTCACCGATCTTGGCGCGGTTGTAGTCAATCGTGTCAACTTTCTTACCAATAAGGAATTTCAGCTTGCGGTGAGGACGCTTCTTGTCTGGAACATAATCAGAAATGGGGCCTGCAGTTCCTGCAAGCTCAGGGTTCTTCTTATCGGCCTTCTTCTTGTTCTTCATGGCAGTTTTGAGAAGAGAAACTTCCGCGTTCTCAAGCTGAATTGCAAGTTTATCGCGCTCGGCAACCTTCTTCTCAAGTTCAGCAACGCTTCGGTTAATCCAAACATTCTTGGCCTCAGGGAAAAGACTGAGAATAGTTCGCTCATTGAGATAACTTTCCGGAACGGTCTGGAAAAGCACGGTTCGGAAAGAAATACGCGACCAATAGTAAGGCGAGGTGAGAACAGCCTGACGGACCGAAATGAAATAGATAAACTCGCGATAAATGATGAAGAGAATTACACCAAAGTAAATCCACATCAAAAACACGTGAGCATAGTAGCGCTTCTGGTTCTCGATATTGGAAAACGAGAGAATATCGAGACCGGTGTTTCCAGCTCCTCCGGTGGCATTAACAGGAAGTAAGATCGGATAAAGAAGAACGATACCGATACAGCAGATGAAAATGACCAACTTCAAGTAGCGGAGGAAGAAATAGCCGTCGAGGCCAGATTGGCGGAGAACATAGGCATCTGATTTGAAAACAAGATCTTTAATCCAGAAAATAAAGTTGTTCGAAAGAGGCTCAGTATGATAACTAGAAAAGTCAGTAACGGAAACTCAAAAAAGGCTCCGGTCGGGGCCGAAATTGACCCTGGTCGACCCCGGTCGAACAGGGTTTGACTAGGGCAGGGAGACGACGGAGAAAAAAAGAAGCACGTACTTGTCTGGGATAGTCTCGATGAACGACTTGGGTTGGTAGAGTCTAATGAATTTCCGGCGGAAGATTAGAAAGAGCAGAACAAAAACTGCACAGATTACTCCATTGTAGATAACTGCGGATACGAAGGACGAGGTAGAGGACGCAGTGCTAGAGTCTGAGGCCATTATGAAAGGGGTGCTCTAGGAAAGTAGCCGGCCAGATCGCAGAAAGGCGGCGGAGATGGGCAGAGCCGAGCGGTTAAATAGAAGAGGGGATACAAATAAGTCTGCAGAAGCAGAGAAACCTGTCTAGACGCTGTCTGAGGAGGGAGAAACGTCAAGCGCGGCAGCTGGATGCAATACGTGCTCACCGAAACAACGCAAAAACAAAGAGCAGCAAAACGACCTGCGTCAGTAACCTAAGGTCTATCAGGAACAGGCAGTCTTAGATCACGTAGTACACGGAGTCGATTTTCAGCGCGAGCTCGTTATTATATATATATATAAATATATCTGTCTATCTATATATCAATATATACGCGAACGTAATCGAAATCGATGCGAGTGACGAAGGGTAGAGCGTGAGAGTGATAGGAGAAGAAGGGAGAGAATCCGAAAGAGTGACGACTGTCGGAACGGGGGACCAGCAATCATCATATAATCTCGTCGGGACGGCTTGCAGATGAATGTCTCGGCCTGAGGGTTTCAAAGACGCAGCCAATGTGGCTGTGGAGGCAGATGAATCTGTGGCGGGTGCAGAGATGATGATGATCCACATGGGACGTGTACTGCCAGCCCAGCGACTTGGTCGTGTTTAGGGACTAGCGGCGTCGCCAGAGCAACGGTCAACACGGCTGTGGCCCGGGCCTCAGGCGGCATCTCGTGTGGCAAGTGGCTGGGACCGACACCCTGATTATGTAACGAACCCAAAAAGTGAGGGAAATCAGCCCTGAGACGAAACAAATGACGGCAAGAAAAAGGCTTCGATTTGGTTTCTAGACGATTACCGTTTTTTGGTGATCTTCTACGTCTTCGGCGGAAGGCTCTTTTTTACTTTTAACGCTATCGAAGAGGAAGGTTACGGACGGCGGGCGGGCACCCTGTCCCGCCCGCCTGCAGGCGTATCACTTATTTTATTTTATCCAGCGCGGATTGTGATATTGTTTGTTCTATCTACACTGATGTCTGATTCTTCGTCGCGTATGACGTAGTCCGATAACTGTCCAGAGCGCGCATGCTGCTGCACCACGACATATACACAGCAAGCAGCAAGCATCAAGCATCAGGCATCAAGAAGAAATCGGCGCTCATTTATTGTGTCTTGCTGTTTCGCACTCGCCTGCCTCTTTACCACAACAGGTGTATGTATGTCCTCAGGCATACAGGGCGTACTCGCTGGCGTCATTAAACCTCCACAAACCAGCTGCGCGGGCAGCCTGCATCACCTTCGCTCCCTCCACATCAGTCACAGCTCGATTGAGCTCGCTGTACCGAATGCCACTGCCTCGCGTTCGTGGACGCCCAACGTGTCCGGACGGGTAGTATTGGGTCATCACGTGCACAAAGCTGTCCCTGTCGACCTCGTCCGCTATGAACTTCATTATCGAGGCCGAATCCTGCTCGTAGGTCGGCATGATGAGATGGCGGATCAGTACGCCCTGCTTTGCGAGTCCGTCGGCCGTGAACTTGAGTACGCCGACCTGCTTGGTCATTTCCTTGAGCGCGTTCCTGGCCGCCTCGGGATAGTGCTCGCTTTTCAACAGGCGTTTCGCGGTGGCTGGCTCCCAGACCTTGAAGTCCGCCAGGTAGATGTCCACTAGGCCGTCCATTAGCCGTAGGCTTGCCTCGCTATCGAACGAAGACGTATTATACACTATCGGCACCGTCAGTCCGAGATCTCGTGCCTTGATTATCGCCTTGACGACTATCGGCACGACGTGCTCGGGCGTCACAAGGTTGATATTATGGCAATTGCCCAGGTCCTGCAGCTTCACCATCCACTCTCCGATTTCCTCTGCGGTTAGCATTTCTCCAGCGTCCGGAACGTGTGCTGTCTCGTAGTTCTGGCAAAAAACGCATCGCAGGTTACATGAGGAGAAAAATATGGTGCCGCTTCCGTTCGTGCCGGTCAGACAGGGCTCTTCTCCAAAGTGCGGTGAAATGGTCGACACTGGCACTCGGTCTGCTCCTACTGCGCAATACCCTCTGTCTGTATATCTGTCGACTCCACAGTCGTGAGGACATAATCTGCAGTCCTTCAAGTGTTTATCTGATTCCTCGATTTTGGCGGCCAGAGTTTCCGGGCTCTGACGTAGATAGTTTGGGAAATAGTCGTCTAATAGATATTCCGGAGGGATTCGAATCGTCCGCCTACCTAGATTTGCTATCGAAATTCTCGCAGCACTTGGCCGTAGGGTAAAAATGTGCTTAACAAAGAATATGGTTCTCTGTGTGCGTCCCCACATCCCTCTTGATTTCTCCAAACTTTCAGCTGCCGAACATATTAATCCTTTGACTTTATTTCTATCGTCGTCCTATTTGAAATCGTGCGGCGTCAATAGTTGATTTGGAAGATTGATTAGGGTCCTCCCAATATGTGCATCCTGAATTGAAGCGAGAGTACGGTGTTCGAATGGAAATTGAATTGTTCAAGGTTTATGTACAAAATGTATTAGAAGAGTAGAGATACATGTGGGGAAAGATCAAAAAATAACTACATTACAACGCAAAAGCCGGGCTTGTCGCCTTTGGGTGGATATTTGCTTCCTTCCGGCTTCTCACAAGTGCACCTAGAACGAGGATGTCAGCCTTCTTAGCTACTCACTTTTCTATCGATCTTCATGCATATATGTATTTGAGGTACAGTAGGCAGAATGAATCATCGACAGCAAATGAAGTTCGTAAAAACTACGCAAATCATACCATTGTGTCTCTGGAACACCATCCAACACCTGCGGAATATGTTTGCCACATCCCCACCACGTCTTTCCTGCTAACAGATTGTCAGAAGCAAAACAGAGGCCACAATAGCAAAGCGTACTCACAGCAGTTCGAACACGTTGATGCTAAGCACATTATTGGTACCAATTGCTGTCTGATTTACAAATAGAAATATTGAAGTATTAGAGCAGGAGTTAACGTGCAGGTCGCGAACAACACAAACTCCTGTATTTGTCCCACTTGCCTACGTATGTAAGGTTTGTGAGTCCAACATCCAGCGCACAATGCACAATGCATAAGGTACAATGCGCATTTTTTGTGTAAAACTTAGTGAAAGTTTACAGAGTTGCAAACTTGGACTAGCAGCACAAGCTGCAGGATCCGATGTGGACCAGTGGTTTCACGAGGTCCGGTGCCTTGACGTGCCTGTTCAGGCTTGTTAGAGTCCCTTCGGCTACGTCCCTCCACGGTCAGTAAGAGCAGGATGAGCTCAGCAAGGTGCCAGATCCGTGCTATTGGTCCTCCTATCTCTACATTATACTAATAGAACTAATGAAGCAAGATAAGATATTTGTCAAGTTCTATGAAAACGTAGACGTTGGTTATGATCCGAGAAGGCAAGGTCTGAGCAGGACTCAGGCTAGAATAGGAGGAGCTGAGGTGTGTTTTTCCCCTATTGGTGTCTCTTTCGCGAACAAGAAAACCTTGCGTTTTTTTGCCCCTGGCCAAACCGAGGAGTTTCCTTCTTGAAATAGTCTCGAACTCTGCTAAAACTTTGCCTAAACTCATATCTAATGATGCATGTTTCACTAGTTTAGTCGACTTTTTAATTATTTTCAATCTGGTTTGCGGACCATCCACGGAGTCGTCGAAATGGCAATGGCGTCCGCATCCTCGGCAGTGTGTAATGTATCGTAACTTTGCGGTCTGAACGCCATCCAGCAGCAGGCCATTTGAGGGAACATACTGTCGCGACCCTCTTGTGATATGACGGTGCTCGCAGACAATGCTTCCGTCCAACTGCAAAACAATCATATTAATGGTGTTCTTAGACGTCTCAGTATTCCACATCTCGATGACTCTGTCTACGAGCCAGCTGTTGCTTCAGATGCATATCGCTCTCGTGGCATTTGATTTTCTGCCAAAGTGTGCACTATCTCCTCTTTCCAGATCTCTTTTTGTCGTCTTCCTCATCTGTAACAGTTCTCTCCACCAGTTTTGCTCGTCCAGGCAGCTCCCATCTTGCACTGGTCTCACTGTTAGGCACGTCATTCTGAGCTCGCTGCTTTTTCTACACACGTAGTCCGATAATCAGCAGTGATACATTTCGATTTTTATTGCTTTCTTACTACCAAACTACTACCCTCTACTCTCCACTCCCCTTTTGATTGTCGGTGTTGCTGCAGCCGCGCTGCTGCTGCTTCTGCTGCTGCTTTAGACGCCGCACGACTACAGTAATCGCGAGAGCGAAAATCTAGTAAGAACCACACGGTTAGCACGCCGCTGTTACTGTTTCGGGGGTCTCATTCTTTCTTGCAATTTCCTGCTCTTCTATACTTCCTATTCTTTCCTCTTTTCTTTCTATTTTGACAGATTTGTTTTTCTGGCAGCAGCATTGTTTCGTTCAGTTGTGCTGCTGTACAACGTCGTCTGAGTGTTTCGTCACGGCGTCTCCTCCGTCTCCCTCTCGCAGATCTCCAATCCCCTTCCCGGTGAGCATGGCCAAGTCGGCCGGCGGCGTTGCGTTCAGCGCCTTTGGAAATCAGTCCACGGTCTATCGCATCTCTGCCATTGCTTTGATTTGCTGGGCCCTCCTTCATTTTATATTTTCTTCTTCGCCCAAAGATGGCGGCATGTCGAACGAGCAGGCGCAGACTGCTGCGCGGATTGCTCGGCTGCGCAAGATCGACAATGCCGATGTTGGCCCTGACGGGTTCAAGCTCATTGTGAAGGATCATTTCGCTGACTACTATGGTGCAGAGGAGTGCAAGTTGCAATCCAATAAGATATACAATCCTATGACTGATCGTGAGGGCAATATGGTTCGCGAATACTGTCCAAATAAGCAATCTCTCTTACGTGCTATGTCTGGAGGCGGCCGCATTGGTTTTGATTCGCCCTATCATCCTTTGGACTGTGAATATCGCTGGTTTGATCCAGAGGATATCTGCATGATTTTGGATCGATTCGACGCTGTTATTTTCATCGGCGAACCACGAATGACCACTCACATCTACGCTGCATTCAATTCTCTTCTTCGAAAGAACTTGGTCTGGGGTGCTTTAAAGGACTGGGAGCTAAACGAGCCCTTGCATAAGCGCTGCAGATGTGAAGCTGTGTACACGAATAACCAATGCGGATCTGGTGCCTCTGGAATCAGTGAGCATTTCATTGTTGATTCTACAGAGATCTTGGAGGCCAAAGATCAAAGTATGAAGCAAGGCTCCCCGTACGTTTGCAACCGTGTGTTCCACGCTCATGTTTCAATTAATCAAGAACCTGTTCCTGCTGAGACTGTGGACGAGATTGAAGAGCTTTTAACCAACTACCACAAGACTTCGAAGCCGGTGCCCATCATTCTTCAGCAAGGTCTGTCTCATGCTTTCAACTGGGACAAGACTACGAAAGTCATGGATACAATTCTGCAGACAGTGGAAAAACATGAGCCAAATCCCAACCATCGGCCATTCCTCTGGTTGGGTCCGACATCTGCGGGCCATTTGAAGCCTCCGGGAGCGATTATCGAGCAGGGAAATAATGCATTGTACCATTTTATTACGGAGCTCACTAAGCGTGCGCATGATCGAAATTTCGATACCCTTAATCTTTACAATCTGACTCTGCAGGCTGAATCATACGATGGTACTATGTATGGCCAGGAGGTCTCATTGACCACGGCTATGATGATTATCAACTGGCTAAGTCGAGTTGAATCTTTATAATTACGGCTTTGTGATTCATTAAAAATGCTATCTTTAAATTTTCTCTTTTCATGTTTTAAAGGGTCTTACTGGTTTTATTACACACCATAATCTAGGGAGACCATTCTATATCGTCGTAATTAATTTCTTTGTACTAAAAAAATCGCGATCATCAATATTATAGTCGACATTCTCTTTCCATCCACCTGCTCTCAAGTACCGTGTTGTGTATTCATCGCTCCCACTTCAATTTTAGAACCCTTTCCCCCAAACCTATATATTTGTACGAAAACTTTTCCTCCCTACCATCTATTTATTTTGATTTTCTAGTCAGAACGGGTTCGAGCTATTCTGGAATTTCGGTCGGTTAAAGATCGGAAGATAGGAATCGCTGTATTCGACGTTTGTGGAGTCGGTTTTTTTTCTATTTACTATTGTATTGGAATTGTTATGACCGATTATTTATTAGCTCTGCGACGGAGTTCCCAAGTCGAACGAAAATCCCTAGATCAAGATCTGAGCAGCGATTTTTACTCTGCAGATGATGACTGTGGAGAATATTTTTCTTCATATTTATTTGTTTGTAGAGGTCGTTGTTTAGCAGCATATTCCTAGACGCTACGTACGGCCGTTGGCTAATGGACGTTTGGGTGTAACCATGCTGTATACATTTTTTATTTGTTGTAGAGATTTATTCAATAGATGTAGAAGGACAATGGATGTAAAGAGTATAACAAGACAACGAGACCAAATCAAAACTTAGGCAGGCGTTTGTTCTTCTTTCTCTGACCGTTGATTTTTCTTTTCCCGTTTACTACAACATTACCACCGCCGCCAGATTGGCGATCATGATTATCGTCCTGGCCGTCGTCATCATCATCGTCGTCATCTCGCCGTCGCTTAAACTTCAATTTGTTTCGTTGACCGCGTACAGGCCCATTCTTAACAGCGTCGATGTATGCATTCACAGGATTTGCCTCGGCCGCTTTCGATGCTAAGCTCTGGAGCATAGCCTCGTCAGGATCAATCGCCTTTCGATTGATCTCATCATCGTCGACAAGTAATTTCCCACTTGCAGCACTGAATTTCAGTTTACTGCTCGCTTGTTTTCGCCGTGTCGATATAGGTTTTGCGGACGACAAACGGGCTAGAGATTTGTTATCAAGTAAGTCGACAGGATCATCGTCGTCACCTCCTTCAAGAATATACGTTTCTTTCTGTGTCTCTTTCTTTGACTGCGCAGAAGACCTCTGCTTTCCTTTATTAATATACCCTCCATTGTTGTCATCATCATCTTCCTCATCATCATCATCACTGGATCCATAGATTGCCGCTTCAAACTCGGACGCGTATTTCTCCTTCGGTCTCTCTGGCTCAGATTCGTCCTCATCAACATCCATACCATCAGCATCCCGCTTCCGTTCCGCACGTTCTTTGCTCTTCCGGATATTTGTCAGCAGCTTGCGATCTTGTTCTGGGAACACTGCCTCAATTTTTTCGTAACCGACTCTTCTCACCAGCCGTTCTAATAAATGCTTAACTTTCACTTTAAATCTTGCATGATGTTCATGTGCCCATTCCATTAGATTTGGAACCAAAGTTCCCAGTCTGGGCTCTAGAATCTCTATTGGCAGCGATGTGACCATGACTTTCACGAACCCGAGCGCGGATTTTACAATCTCGCGGTTCTTCATCGTCAAAAATAAATCAATCGTCGCAACAACATCCTGAATAACTGGATCAGGAAGAATACCTTTATACTGGTACATTAATCGACTCAATGCTGTTATAGTCGCGCTGATCATATGTGGAGTTGCGCCCGCAAGACCCGCGCACACCATTGTGAAATACTCTTCAATACTAGCATCGACGTCTTTCGCGCCTGGCTGTTCCATCGAGGTAACTTTCGAAATCGCAACCGAGCCACCCCCAGCCATCTTATCTCCCATGACAACCAAAAGATTGTAGGCTGCAACACGTGTTTTCTCGTTCACTTCCTTGGTAGAGACAACTGCCTCCGGAAGAATAGAAGGAATGAAATGTAAATCACTGGAAGGTAAAATCCGCACCAGGTCAATCAAAGCATTCAGCCTTGCTCCTCGTGAGGGTGCCGTCACTTTGGTGGAGACTTTGGTAATCTCAGTTTCCAGCGCCTCCATATTTGCAATCAAATATTGAACTCCTTCATCGTCGTCGTTACCTTCTAGACTTTCTTTTTCAGCTAGCCGACTAATGATTCGATATCCTCGTCGCTGAATCTGAGGATCATCATGATTAATCGTGATGACGAAAACCCTGCTTAGATCTGCGTATGCTGATTTGGGGAGGTAGGCAACCATCGCAAGAACGAGATCTAACATCGTATGACTAACTGGTGGAATATCTCGCTTCCCATTTCCGGAAGAAGATCGATAAGGGGCTTCAAGCGAGGGCATCAGCAGTCCATAGACTTTCTGAAATGTCACAATCATTTCCTAAGTAAAATTAATTTTTCTGCCTCATATATCAATCCTAAAAATACTCACCTTTTGCGGGGTAATTGATAAAAAGGCGTCAATCGTATCCAACACATAAATTCGATGCTCGGTCATAGTTTGATTAAACACGTTAAACAATACCGCCAAAAATTTGGACGCCATCGAAGACAAATATTCGACATTCCTGATCGCTTCCTCTTTGCTTAGTCTAGCTTCTAGAAACGGGTTCAAGCCTTCAATTTCTCCAGCAACGTAAAGTTTGTTACTTTCGACTAATATCCGCAGTGATTTGCAAATCACCTGTCGTTGACCAACGTCCTGATATAATGTATTGGCCAGAAACTCTGCAAAATCTTGCGTAAACGCTTGTCGTAGATCAAGTGGTAGATCACAATATCTAGGAAGAAGTGACCAGATCTGTTCGACTAAAGTCTCATAAATTTTGGATTCCATACTTTGTTCGCTATCCAAAGTGGTTACACGATTTCCCAAACTTTCTGCGAGTGGTTTCATCTCGTTTATGTAATGCCGTAAATTAGCATTACGAATGTTGTCTCGTAATAGCGGAAGCAAATACGCACGACCAGGTTGTTTCAGACTTGGCTTCTCCAAATTCAATGGCAATATCTCAAGAACCTTTTCAGGCCCAACCGCTCTTATTCCAGCAGCGATGATTTCATCTGCTTGCTCTGTACCCTCGAACTCCGAGGCACCACGAAGATCACCAACAGAAGTCAAAATGTCGATCAAATATGGATCAGCAACAAATCCAAACGCGTCGAACAGGGAGGCTAGAAAACCAAAAATATCTTTCCATGAGGTCTGATATTTTACTCCAAGAAGCGATTTTGCAAGCTTAGAAATTTGCTCCAACGTCTTTTTGGTTGATCGAGTTAATGGATCCTCGACAAGAATTTCCACGGGAATACAACTCGTGGCAACTGCAATCATACATTGCGACGCTGAGGTGATCACGTTGGTTGGTAATCCAGCCTTCAAAAATTCAGCTAGAAGCTCAAACAAAGCTGGGCATTTTGCAAACGCTTTTGCTGGATCGATCTCCGCATATGTCTGAAAGCATTGCGCCACGATAGCAAGCCAAGAGGGTGCAAGATTCTGGTCAGTATAATCCGGTCTGAGATCCATGATTGAATCAACAATCTTTAAAAATACCGCAGCGTCGATCGAGAAATATCCCGCTTGATCGTCTTGTTGGCTGGCTTGGACAAGTGAAGTGAAAATCGTCTGGAATACATCCATCACACCGGTAATCAGGTATTCTTCTGCCGACTTGGAAATCGAAAACAAAATCTCGCACAATTTATCAACTTTGCTGGATGGCCAGCCATTCTCGTTCGATGCTACCGCTTTGACAAGTTGAAGAGCATAAATGACATGCTTCTCTGAACTATCGACAGAGTGATTTTCCTTTTTGTGAGCTTTTCTCCCACCTCCAGTCCGTTCATTAAATTTAGCAAAACTTTCTGCTACCGAACTTAGCGATATATCGGCCACCGAGCTCAGAGCAGGATGTCCAGCAGCTGGGCTCGGAGGTGGGGAATTCAAAATCGTGGTTATCGCATCTTGTGCACGCTTTCTTACCTTAGGACGCTCGTCCATTGCAAGAACCATTATAGCAGCAAGTGCTTTTCTGGGCCCAAGATCCGAAGCCGGGCGATTCCAGGCAGCAAAGTCTTGAGCAATCAGCATAGTCTCCAAACATCCAATCGCCGAACGGACAAGGGCTGGAGTAGCTTGAGAATGTGTCAACGCCGGAGAAAGATATTTAATTATCGTAATAAACTGGCTATTAAGAACTTGATGACTACCATGTCGCATCACTATATCCAGTAGATATACTACAGCTGACGCCAGTTCGTTGTTCTTCAGTTCATCATCCATAAATGCCTGACCGAGTAACGAGAGCAAGGCAACCATATATGCAGATGGCGATAAATTTGTATTTTGGTCTTTCAATGTAACTTCAACTGCTTCTAATATTGTAGCTAACTATGATTTTGGTTAATTCTGTTCCCTCATTGCAATTCTTTCTGAATAGCCATACTTGCTTCTGATTCGCAAGTTTCGACAACTTGTGTTGCCGAATCCTGGACAGCTGGTCATCTAGTGACATATCAGTCATCTGTATTGTCGATTCCATCTGAAGTCAAATCTAAAGGAGTCTCTTGGCATAAATTGCATGACCTTGAGATAGAAAGCCTGTGAAGACAAGAATTTTCATTATAGCCTTGGGACTTTCGAAAGAACTTTTCTCCCATTTAAGCCGCGCCGGACTATCCCCTGACATTTCTATTGTTTTCGTGATTTTGGAAAGACCGAATTTGCGATAGTTTGCTGACCTTCGACCAGTTCCAATAAATGTCGATAAATCTCGGGCTGGAAAGAGTTTACAAACTTCTTGACGTTCTTGGAAAGCCGAATCGGTCGTTAAAAGTGTTTCACGTTGGCGGAACGAATGGAAAGGGTTCGACATGTGCATACTTATCGTCGATACTGGCTTGTTCGAATCTATCCGTAGGCAGATTTACATCTCCGCACTTAATTGAGCCTAGAGATTCGATATTTTTAAATAACCGAGAAATTAGTAAGCCACTTTACGAGGATGCGCTTTCGACTGTTTTGCGAGCAAACGGGGAGAATCAAATTGGTGCTTCTAATTTCGAAGTCTTGAGTGCGACTGCGTTGGAAGTATTTTATCGAAAGCAGGTTGATGTAGGCGTCATCGAAGTTGGACTAGGAGGCACCTTGGATGCTACCAATGTCCCATATAAGCATGTTTTAGCGTCTTTGATTACAAAGATCGGTATCGATCATCAATCTATATTGGGCAATAGTCTGGCGGATATTGCGCTTCAAAAGGCCGGAATCATGCGAACAAACTCAGCCTGCATTGTTGATGGAAGTAATGATCCAGAAGTTGTTCAGGTTTTGTCAGATTACGCCAAACACACAAATGTATCTCAGTTCACTATTGTCGACCCCAAACTGTTTAAAACAGATCCAATATCTCGTAAAGTTCAAGTTGAGACTCGTTCCTATGGCGATGTGAATCTATCAGCTACTCCATTACATGGAGAATACCAGCACCAAAATCTCGCATTGGCAATCAAAGCTTTAGATTCTGTTTCTCATATTCTGGATTCTGTCACAGCGAGAAGCATTAAGGACGGAATTGAGGCTGTCCAGTGGCCCGGCCGACTGCAGTTTGTCAATTTTGTTGACAATAAGACACATATCCTGGTGGATGGCGCACATAATCAGCAAGCAGCAAGAGAATTACAGAAGTTTGTAGCAACTCACTTACGGCAGCTGAACAAGCATATTACTTGGATTATAGCTTTATCAGGCGATCGAAATCCAGAGGATATATTACCCATTTTACTTGAGCCAGGCGATGTTTTTTACGCTGCTACCTTCGACGACGTGGAACAAATGCCGTGGATCAAGCCAAAAAGTCGTGACGAGCTATGTTTTACAGCATCTCAGATTGTGGATAATGTGTTTAGAGGAGATGATTCAATCACCAAAGTTATTAAAACAGCGGCCGAACATTCCAACCCGATTGTTGTTGCAGGAAGTTTATACTTAGTATCAGAAGTCATGAAGGCTTCTCGAAATGTAAATTAGAGGTAAATTTAAGGACAAATTCGGTTGAATCTCCACATATAAGGTCCATCCTGTTCAAAAACAATTCTTTGGCCGACTCCGCGGACATCTACATAGTCAACTCGATCAGGCATCAAAAACATTGTAACAAAATTTTGGAGAGCCTGCTTGGAAACTTGTTCGGGAATTTCTCCGCCCTGTTTGACGCTGTCACTGAGTTTTTCGATTTCATCAAGCAGATCGGCATGTTCCTCAGTGAACTCAGAGCCAGGAGGCGGTTTTGCAAACGAGAGTTGCATGCCTGGCGATAAATTTTCCCACGAAGCTTTAAACGCATCCGCGATCTCTGCTGTCGCCTGCTGAACAGTTCCGTCTTCTGGGTTGTCAAAAACAATTTCGCCATTTTCATCTTGGTAGGCCATTTTGCATCGGCCTGATAGACGATACTGAACTATTTTGTCCGGAGTTGTAAAGTAAAAGCATGCCTCAAAAACTCCGTTGGTTTTTTCTGATCTGATCTGCTCAAATTTGTCCATCCGTTTGTCCGTAGTTACTTTGAGAATGCCTGAATTTTCGCCAAACGCAAATCCTCGAAACGCACATGTCCGCACATGAGGTGCTATAATAGTTTTCTTATTTCCGTCATGTCCGTCGACTTCTTTCACTGAAATTGTGGAGAAGGAAAACAGAGTGGCTGCCTTGTCATCTTTGGGCAGAAACTGCTTGAACTCGCCCACCCATGGCGCAGACACCGTATCAAGTCCATGAGGAGCGCTATCAAAACCTGAATGATGTGAATGTGACATTGTTATCTGGCTTGTAAAAGGTCTTCGAGCAAATATGTTTAACGTGAAACCCCGTCGAAATTTAAATCGAAACATCTAATATAAACGATATCAATACGAAGAGCATCCCAGATCCGCTCATGCGGCGACTTCAATACCCAAATGGATTCGCCGTTTTGGATCGATAGCAAATAAATTAGATACAGTATCAGATATAATATTATATAAGCCATGGAATATTGTTGATTCAAGTTAGACTAGATCAAAAACTATGCAATATATTTCATAACTAAACAAAATTCATAAACCATACGCTTGTGTGTGCTCATTCTAGCTCTGATTCTTGTCCGGTACAAAGTTGGTTTCTCCAAGACTACTACCAGCACCAGCTATTCCGGTTGTCTCCTTCTTGTTCTGTGATAGCCGTTGATCAAGTGCCTTTAATGCAAGAGCACGTCTTCGCTCAGCTTCGGCACGTACACTGCCTGGTAATGGCGCTACGAAGCGCTGTCGGATCTGATTGTTGCGTTGGTTTGCAGCATCGATGTCCTCTTCTGAAAATGGCGTGCAGACATGGATTTTGACTAGAAAACCGAAAATATATGTTGCGATACTATCAACAAGTGGAGCAAATGAATCGGGAAAGAATCCGGCAAGTGCAAATGTATCCGAAGCATCTCCTCGGGTCGTAGTGGGCATATTAACATCTGGATTCTCGGACGTGACAGGGGAAGGCAGTACGCCCGAAAGCGTGGAGATACGGAAAAACCGCAAATAGATCCATGCCGTGAAAAACCCGGCCCAGGTGAGAATCAAATTCACTTCCGCTTCGAACAGGCCGATGATTGTGTTCAATAGTAAAAACAGCGCGGGTAGCGACTTGACTCGGACCTTGAGTAAGCCTCGGAACAACACAACGGCATGCTCGGGTACAAGCTGCTTCAAGGCTACCAAGAACCCTGCCTGGAGTGCAACTGTCCCATTAATCGTTCGGAATCTAAATCAATTACAGAAAAAATCGGTTAGTTTTCTCTCTCTAAATAGGAGTAAAAATGCTGCAGCAGTGCGGCAGCGGGCTGCTGAGCGAGAATCATGTACTTACTCGTACTGCACACTTCCAGTGATGATAACATGCGCATAGAGAGCGATAAATACAGCTAAATTGGAAAACCCGCCAACAATTGCTAAAAATTTGGCCAGCTCGCTCCATCCCCAGACACGTTCGCAATAACGACTGCCATACATCAGAGTCGCAAATGAGATTGCAAAGGCAAAAATCCCTTCCTCCACATACGTCGCCGTCAGAAAAGTCCAGGGAAATATAATCGACACGCTTGGAATAAGAGTGATGTAAGGCACGTAGATCAGCTCGAGATTATGCTCTCGGCCGGTAGTGTGTAGATACGTCGTGTATCGAATAGCTGTATCGACCAGCGTGAGTAGCGTCAAAAGTACTAAAACTCCCTTGGTCAAAGGAGGTAAACTGATGCGCAACGGCGCCGGGAAAGACGCCATTCTGTTCTGCAAATTTCCTATTAGTTTGCAACTTCAATCAGATAGTAGATCCTGCGCGAGGTGAATTTATTTCGTCTCGTCTACGCGTAATCTCGGTTCAAGGCATTAACCAGACATAGACCTCGCGAACAAACTACTCAAAAGTTCCCCCTCCCACTAAAAACCTTCAGCCCCACGTACAAACAGCTCATAAAACATTAATTTCAGTCAAATACGCAAATGGGTATGGGTTGAGACTGTTGTGCTGTAGGATTGAGGGTCTTGTTGTATTAGGCTCATCCCAATTGCGAGAGATATCGACTCAAAACTCTTTATAGGAATTTAGAGCGCAGTTCTGGTTGTTTTTCTCTTTGAAGAGTGCTGGTTTAATCGAAACTACTGCTGAACGAGCGCCGACAATAATGCAGGTCTCTTCATCAGAGTTGAACTACCTCATCTGGCGGTATTTGCAGGAGTCCGGCCTGACTAAATCTACTTTAGTCTTCCAGAACGAAGCTCATGCCGACAGTTTAGATGCGTCCTATTCTGACGTGACTCCCGTTGGGCTTCTGGTCAATGTTTTCCAAAAGGGAATTCAGTATATGCAGCTCGAGTCATCTTTGGCGCCAGATGGGTCGAGAATTAATCCACCACCGAAGTTCGCGCTGTTCTCGACTGCTGTAGCAGCTTCGCTCCAGAATCCGCCTCAGATCCAGAGTCCACCGGCGTCAGAAGTAGCTGACAAGTCTACGGAAGAGGAAGCTCCTGAGTTGAACTCGAAGAAGTCCATTGGATTGGAGGTTGCAGAAGTGTCTGATGGCAAAGAATCGGCTGTTCCAGCTGCTCTGGCTCAACCAGATCAGGAAGATGTAGAAATGGCCGATGTCTGTACGACTAATAAGGAAGTCGAAAATATTATCGAGTCGGATTCAGCCGAGCATGCTGAAGTTACTGATCTTCCTGAGACAGAACAGTCTGAGACCACCTTTGAGCACCAGACACTGGTCGAGACCAACCAAACCGAGCAATCGTTACGGACACATTCCTCTCCTATGAGCAGCAGTTCCAAAAAGAGGCATATAGATAGCTCCGAACCTAGTAATGAGTCAAAAGTCGAATTATCTCCAAAAGCCGCAGATGCTGGAAATGTTGACGAACTAAAGCGGCCTAAGACTTCGCATTCCCCTCAACCTGCTGATATCCAGCCCAGCACATCCAAGTTTCGTGCTGCAGGAGAGCATATCAACGAAGAGGGCAAGCATATCACGGTCAAGCCGCATTTTAAATATCTTTCGGCCGGTCCGGCTCAGGATTGTGTTTGGAGTCCTGATGGATCATTGCTTGCAATGTCTGCAGGAACGTTATCAGCATCAAAAGTCAACCTCTACAAATTTACGGAACAGGCATCGACTCCGAGCTTACAAGTCGAGATTGAAGTTGACTATATTGACGTGATCTCGAGTATTTGTTTGCTGGATAATATGCTAGGAATTGGAACTTATTCCGGTGCAGCTATGATCTGGTCTATTTCCAATGAAGGGAAAGAGTCTTCATTAATCACGAAATCAACATCATTCCACAAGGCACCTATATTATCGTGCTCATTTGTGCAAGTCAATGAAAAGGTTTTGTTTGTTACAGTTGATTGTGTTCGCCGTGCTGCCATTTGGGACACAGCTGTCGGATTGAAGAGCCCATTGCTTAAATTGGGATCCGATAATCAGGATCACGAAGAAGTAGGCGATTATCATAACGATATATTATCTGATTTAGCAGTCTTGCAAAAATTGCAATCTGTCGCGATAACGACGGCATCAGATGGAAATGTAGATATTTATGATTTGCAGGCGATCTTACATTCTGAAAGCAAGAATGCTAGTCCTTCATACAGTCTTAAAGGGCACAGCGATGCTGTCAATGTTGTTGTATCGACTGAGGATATGCTGATCTCTGGATCACAAGACAAATGCGTGCGAGTATGGAATCTATCACCAGCATCGTCAAATAATGACCGCAATTCCATAAGCTCAAAGTATGTGCTAGAAGGACACAGCACTGGAGTGATGGCGCTACGAGTTCGAGATAATGTATTAGTTTCCGGAGACCTTGCTGGGAGGTTACGCGTTTGGGACGTGACTAGCGGGATTCTACTCACCAAGATCGAATACAATTTTCCAGTTTTCGCGTTTGACATTTCGACGATGAACGATGAGACAACCGTAGTCACAGGATCGAAGGACGGCGTAATTAATGAGTGGAAAATCGAAAACGTGAGTAGTACGGACGAAGAAAGGCGGGACGGAATACGCTCGAACGCTGCTCCGATTGAACATGAAGGTGGGGAACTAGGTGGAATAACAGCAATTAGTGTCAACTCTAGCAGCAAGAAAATTGTCGTTGCATGTCGAGAGAGAAGCTGTGTAGTGTATTATGTCTAAGAGGTTATTGGTTTGCGGAGTAATGATTTTTTTGTACAATACATTAGAAGGAACTGGAAGGAAAACAATCTATAAAATGAAATATTCGACTTTAAAGTGCTAAAAACAGGTAATCATTTCTTAACCTGGGAAAGGTAAGATTCCTTGAGCTCGTTATATTTGTGGAAAGTGAGCGCGTTAACGAACTTTTCCCATCCAAGACTGTTTTTTACGACAGTGGAGACCTGTGCAGGAGATTGAGCAGCATCGATACCAGTCCAGATCCCAAGATCTTTGTAGAACTTTGCTATAGGCTCAGTCTGAGCATGGTAAGTGACAAGACGCTTCTTGAGAGCATCGACATTGTCATCGGAGCGCTGGATAAGCGGTTCACCGGTGATATCATCAGTCATGGCCTTCTTGGGTGGGTTGAACTCGGTGTGGTACGAACGGCCCGAAGCAGGATGGATTAGACGTCCAGTAATACGAGAAACAAGAAGCGAGTCATCAATGACAAGCTCAATGGCCTTCTCAAGAGGCTCATTGCGGCTGTCGAGCATGCTGTTGAGTTTTTCTGCTTGAGGAACAGTACGGGGGAAACCATCAAGGATAAATCTGGTTCGAAAGTCAGAAAGATATACCGAAATATAGGAACTATAAGCAGCACGTACCCATTCTTGCAAGTAACGTTATTTTCGAGCTCGTCTTTAATAATATTGACCATGATGTCGTCGGAAACAAGTCCGCCTTTATCCATGATTTCCTTCGCCTGCTTTCCAAGGTCGGTCCCCTTGGTGACATGGGAGCGAAGAATATCACCAGTGGACTATAAGCATTAGAAGGAATAACGAGGCAAATTAGAATAAAAGCTATAAACATACCAGATGACAGGCCATGAAGTATTTGCTAAGAACAGGCGCCTGAGTTCCTTTGCCTGTGAACGTGTTAATGATCAGTTTTGGAGCACAGTTAGCAAGCAACGAGTGTCACGCTAACAAACGCGACCCCGCAGTAACAGCACCACCTACCAGCACCAGGTGGACCCATGAGAACGACACGGATGTGAGGAGTATAAAGCTTCTTGACGATGGAGTCGTCTTCAGTGAAAAACTTCTTAAGCTCGACCATTTTCGGATCGTACTTGATCTCGCTGACGAGCTCCGAGGAGGGCATCATCGAGGCCAAAGCGAGAGCACCTTTGAAGGTGTAGACGACACTTTCGTCGCCTGCAGACATTGTTTAAGTATATAAAAGATGATTGGAATAAATATCCGCTGATTTATTGAACAATTGATCTGATTTCAGGCAATTGAGCGTATTTAATACACTGAAAAAAGAATATCGACCGAAACCTCGGAACAAAATCTGGGCGACCAAGTAAGTCGACGCCGGACGAAAGCTTCTTTTTCTCACTAAACGCCGCCGCAGCCGGACTGCAGTTCTGCTACCGCTGGAACCTCCATTTTTCCGGGCTTTGCACTCCGTTTGGACGAGTTCCGGATGTCTTCTCCGCCGGAATGGCGGCTGGTTAGTTGTCTAGTTGGCGAGGAAGAATAAAAAATCCGATACAGGAAACTTCGAATCTTTCCAATTACGTAATCGTGTTGGCTTACACAAAGGGAACAAAGCGCACAATGCCCTTGTTTTGTCAGCAGGCCACTCCGATTCGTCAAGCTCGAGTTGAATACAAATATCTTGAATTTGTAAGCATCACGTGTGTGTAATTGCGGCGTTCGTTCCGCGTCGACAAGGATTAGAACAGAAGAACAGAACCATATTGCAAACGGATTTGTACAATTTTGATCTGATATTGATATTTCATCAGGAGACAAAGAATCGGTTTGCTTTGTATATAACAGGATCTCGTGTTTTGTGTTTTCTCTGTGGACGAACTGCCAATCTATAATCCAAGATGCCCGCAGCAACTACAGACTCCATTACCAAGACCAAGACTGACCAGACGATCACTGTCGCTCCGCTTGTGCTGCTTTCTGTGGTGGATCATTATAACCGTACAGTCAAAGGAACCAAGAAGCGCGTAGTGGGCGTTTTACTAGGGCAGAATACAGGATCTGTTGCTCGTGTGACAAATAGTTTCGCAGGTATTGTTTTCAAGTTTATGGAATGCTGATGAATATATCAAAGCTCCAAGATTTAACTAATTTGAATCCAGTTCCTTTCGAAGAAGACGATCGGGATCCATCAGTCTGGTTTCTGGACCATAATTATGTCGAGAGTATGAACACTATGTTCAAACAAGTCAACGCCAGAGAAAAGTTGATTGGTTGGTATCATACCGGACCAAAGCGTCAGACGGCTGACCTTGAGATCAACGATCTCTTCAAGCGATATACACCGAATCCATTACTGGTTGTTGTTGATGTGCATCTGAAAAATATAAATCTACCGACCGATGCTTATTATGCTGTCGAGGAGATCAAAGACGACGGATCATCTACGTCTCGCACTTTTGTTCACACGCCCTCTCTGATCGAGGCCGAGGAAGCGGAGGAAATTGGCGTCGAACATTTACTGCGCGATATCCGCGATTCAGCTGTGGGCTCTCTTTCGACTCGTTTGACCCAGCAGTTGCTTTCTCTTAAAGGGCTCCACTACCGCTTGAACGAGATCAGTGTGTATCTCTCCAAGGTAGTGACCAATGAGGTTCCTGTTGACCACGTTATTTTAAACAAATTGCAAGATATGTTTAATCTACTACCGAATCTGTCAACTCCATCCGCAGAAGCGAAAGAAAAAGCCATTTCAGGCGAAGAAACTGAAAAGACCGAGTTAACGCGAGCATTTACTGTCAAAACTAATGACGAGCTGATGACGGTGTATCTGAGTTCTCTCATCCGGGCAATCACTGCATTCCATGATCTGATTGAAAACAAAGTCGAACAGGCTACTTGAATTTGCATGTATACAGAAATATATTGACCCTTAACGACTAAATTGTTTGTATCATCCTACTCGTAGTATCCTCCCAACGGCGTCATGAGAACCAGACTCTCAACGACCTACTTTTACAGTTTTGCTTTAATTTGATTAGTTATTTGGCATCTGGATTCAGACGGGTGAGGACGTTGAGATAGTTTGAGTAGAGAGGCTTCGCGGTGCTTTTGTCACATTCACTGTACTCGGACTGAACCTGGCCTTGTAACGCGCGTACAGTTGAAACCAGGAAGAATCGGAATTCCACTCAACTCGCTGAAGTGATATTGCTCTTTAGAAGAATGCCTGCAAGTGACTGAGTGCTTTTTTTCAATTCTGCATATAATATAATCATTACGAATATCTCCATTTTTAAGGAGAGTGTTGTCAGCAAATCAGGGCAATAAAGACATGTTACGAAGGCCAGCAGCCAGGCTTCCACAATGGAATTCTAAAGAAGCAGAGTATGAATTAATTATTTAAATTTATATATAAAAGAGTTACTAATTTTTAGACTCAAAGATTCGTTTAAGCCGCGGCAAAGACGCGTGGGAATCCGGAAGTTCTGTGTTATTGGAGCCACTACAGTAGGATATCTAGCGCTTGGATTAGTTGTTATCGTCGGCGTCATGAATGTCATTTCCTTAATCCAATATCGCCGACAGCATCCGGATATAAAAGGAATGTATGCGCGCAACTTATCTCCGGAGCTGACGAACGTGGAATACTATGAGCTGGACGATACGCAGTCGAAGATTAATGAGAGGGTGCTGATATGCGTCCCTTTGCGAGATGCTGAGGAGCATATACCTCTACTATTTTCGCATTTGCGGAACCTAACTTATGCACACTCTCTGATTGATCTTTCATTTCTGGTGTCTGATTCTAGCGACGCCACTATGGACGTATTACTTCTTGAGCTAGCCAATATTCAGGCGGATCCAGACCTCAACTTGCGATTCAATAAGGCAGATATCTATGAAAAAGACTTCGGTCAGTTAATAGGCCAGGGGTTTTCTGACCGGCACGGGTTTTCTGCACAAGCTTCAAGGCGGAAAATGATGGGACGTGCAAGGAACTGGTTGCTGACAGCCTCTCTGCAGCCATATCATGCTTGGGTTTATTGGCGGGACGCGGATGTCGAGCGTGCGCCAACAACGATTCTAGAGGATTTGATGGCCCATGAGAAAGATGTCATAGTTCCTAACGTGTGGAGGCCACTTCCCGAATGGGTCGAAGGTGACGACCGCGAACAGCCCTACGACTTGAATTCGTGGCAGGAGTCCGAGTCCGGCCGTGACCTCGCCAAATCGTTGCCGGAGTCCGCAGTCATCGTCGAGGGCTACGCCGAGTTTGCCACTTGGAGGCCTCACTTAGCATATTCTCGCGACCCTGAACACGGTGATCTGCATGACGAAGTTCCGCTAGACGGTGTTGGTGGTGTCTCGTTATTAGTTCGTGCGGAAGTATTTCGTGCAGGCGCAAATTTCCCTGGTTTCTCCTTCCTTAATCATGCAGAAACCGAAGGTTTTGGTAAAATGGCCCGCAAAATGGGCTACTCCATTGTTGGTTTACCGAATTATCTAGTCTGGCATATTTTTGAACCAAGCGTTGATGATAAACCACCCCAACCGCCCAAAAAGAAGGCAATTCGCAGGCCAGTCTCGCCCAAAAAGCGAAAGCAACAGCGCAAATCTGCAGCTGCTGCTGCTGCTGCTGCTACAGGAGCTGCTTCTGCTGACTCAGATAAAAATTCTGACTATGATGAAGAAGATCATGAATTTAGAGTACCTCAAGTTCCTACGGACGATGATCTGGACAATACTCCACAGAATGCTCCAGACACTTAAACCTAATGTCCGCAGATTCTAATTACAATCATTAACTATAAGTTGTACATAAATTATTATATGTTGTCCATACTATTTACAATATCTTAAAAGCCCCGCAAATCATAATACTAAAAGCATGTTAATCATTAATCAGTTCTCAGCACCGCAGATTCACTTACAATATATTTTGCCGCCCCTGGTGTATCTGATGGAGGCGGCGGAGGTGGTGGCCGGTTCCTAGCTGATGGCGACGTGCTCAGCGATCGGACTACCTCCTCAGAGGTGATCAGCGGCATCACTGGACTTGTCCCTGGACGAATTGTATGCGCACTCGACGCTGATCCAGGGGCAAAATATGCTTCGTTCAATGTGGGACTATCGGACAAAAATGGAACGGCAACCGCTGGTCGATTCAGAAACCGGTCTCGAGTGCTCCGGAAAAAATCGCGTAATCCTGGTGTTGTTTTGTCATTAAAGAAATCAATCGCTTCCTGTCGAACATCATTTGGTTCTACGCTCAGCGCAGTACTAGGTGACATCCCGCTTTTGTTGCCTGCTAATGGGTTTCGCACTAATACAATCTCCCCAGTCTCGGGAACAAGCTCTGCAAGCATAGCGCCGGTCTTGTGCACATATTGGGAGTATGTAAAATGTGGTTTACCCCATGAATAAACAATTTCGACATCCGGCGTACCCCCAATAAGTGCTTCCGCAGCATCTGTATCTAGAACATAGTCTAGCCGCAGCAATGCTTGCTTTTGATAAAACAGCTTATCTGACAAAATCAAATCCGAAGCTTCAGAGATACCATGCAGCAGAGGCGGATCAATCGCAAATTTCAATCGAGTAACAGAGACAAATGGATCTATTGTAGGGAGAGAGATAGCTTCTGAGACTGGCACCTCGACTAGTTTGAAACCAGACCGATCACATGTCCGACTCCACTGTGCAATAGTGTCCTCAATAAATTTAGGGGTCGTATTGAGCCACTCAAGCATAATATGGTAACATGATTCAGGATTATGTAGACGATCGTAATGAAGGGTGATTACCTCTTCTCGATAAGATTTGTGCGTGGGATCGACATCGATTTTGAGCAATTTACTCAGTTCAACATGAGGCTTCAAATGCGAAGGCACTCCTCCAAATTGTTGCGATCGTCGACCCCAGTCCGAATCTAAAGACATTGTTGAATCAGCTAATGTTTCACTTCCTGATTCTTCAGATATAGTCGATGAAACAGAGACGGACCGGCTCGGCAAAGTCGGCACGGATCCTGTCGTTATGTCTGGAGTAGATGTGACAGTAGACTGCGTGTTCCCTCCCGACGGAGCAGCTCCGGGTGCAACAACCTGTGTTAATGACAATTCAGTGGTAGCAGCCGACCCTCCTCTAATAGATGAAAACCAGCGCGACCGTTGTGGGATTGGATTTCCTTGCTCAAAATAGTACTCTGGATTCAGCTGATAAAAGTAGTGACCCTCCAGAAACGTATGGCGGTGCTCGACATGATGGAACAATCCTGCCTGCATAAGTTCATTACCGTATTCAACTGCAGCCTCAGAAGTATCAATGTCCTTGAAATTCTCTAGTAGCCAGACAACATATTCAGATCCGACAAAGCAATGCTGATGTAGTTTCCAATGCCACCGTCGATCAACAAATTTAATCCCTCTTTCACTTTGCATTTCCTGAGCGAGCACAGAAAGCTTAATCTTTCGATCAAATCTTTCAGAAGCTTTCATCAAAATCGATTCACGCTTTCGCAAATTCTCATCTTCGCCGGCAGTCTGTATCAACTGAGCAATAAATGAGGACAGGTCGCTTGTATAAAATTTAAGCTCCGGAACAGTAATCGGTAATTTGACTCCTCGACTATGGCGTACAGATTCTCGTCGTCGCTCGTCGACAGACAGATATTGCGCTCTATAAAACATCTCATTCAATTTTCGCAATCCGTCCAGTCGGATCTCTTCGGGACTCATATTATCGATAGTTCTATCAAATGGTCGCACTTGTAGATTCATATACCGACTCGTTTGCAGCTCAGTCGGAATTAGAACAAATCTAGATCGATAATACCGTGATGGGTCACTGGACGATTCCTCGCCAGCAAGATACAAATCAAACTGCTTCCACGATTGCTCATGCAAATGACGCCGCGAAAAACGAATGTTGCGTTGTACATAATCTGTGTCATACTTTGTCTGTACATACGGTTTGTATAATAAATCTGCCTCGAGATCAGGGTTTTGATTTGTTCGCGCAAACGTTTGAACTAGAATAGTCGTGGAGTCTTTATATGCAATTCGATGCATTACTGAACCAGTAGATAGATAAACGCGAACACCTTCACATGCTCGCGGAATTTCTTGTACAATGCCATCAGGATTAGGGAGAATCTCGTTTAACGTCTCGATGTCTTGAACTACAGGTCCAACTATGATTTGGAATCCCATGCCAATTCGACAGGCCACCATGGCACGTAGAATAGTTTGAAAGTCGCGCATCTCCCATGGTGAAACATCGGAGTCGGATGTGGAGAACGTGATTTCATATGTCTGTGCAGAATAGTCCCGGTAAAACTCGTTAGGGGACGGGAAGACTTCAGTAGTAATAGGTAGTGATGCAGGTGAAATGACCGATTTCCATTTGATTGAACGACCTAAAGATTTTCGCGGATAAATATGTTTCCAATTTCCGTGAAGAATAGCGCTCATTTCTTCTTCGAGTGTTGGATTAGAAGGATTTAAGATTGTTGTCCAGAGTGGATTGTCGTCTTTGACATTGCGGCCACTTCTTAAAAGATCCTGGTGTCGCTTGCGGTGACTCGTTAAAGTATTTTTGTCGATTTCACGATGTATTTTTGTTGCATTTACATCGTATTCATCCATAAATTTCACCATCTCTGATTCTGGCACTTGTGGAAGATGCTTGATACTGATTGCACTCAGTTCGTTTTCCATGATACCCATCATCTGAATCTCATAGATTCTACATCTTGGTACCCAGGTCATGTTACTGGCTCTATCACTAGAAAGAGATTTCCAAAAAGATACGTCAATCCAGTGCGGCATGCAGTGGATAACATTATCGAATTGATCACGATATCGAAAGAGGGGTACCACATGTAAAGGCATTCGGGTTAAGCAAACCAAGTCAATGCTAAGGCCTGAACTCATAAGAGTCTGCGTAGTTCTTTGCAGTAGATTTTCCTCCACGTCGAATAGTCCACTGCCCGGGGATACGACAATAGTTTGAAGGTTTCCGCGTTGGCTGTCGTCTGTGACGAGGTCCTGTGAAGCCTGTGTAGCAGCCAAATTGATGGCCTCTAAAATGTTTCCCTTTACTGCTGGAGAAATGGTACCGGAGATATCTGGGGGTTGTGTGGAATCTAAAGTACGTACCAGTACTCTCTCCTGGAAACTTGCAAACTCCTTCCTCAGAGTGGTCATTATATCAATCCAATCGGACAGCTTTCGACGATCAACGACGATTCTATAATGATCACGAACGTTTCGACTTCGAGTTCCATGTTTGAGAGTAGTAGGGTTGTTCGCAAGATCAATACTGGTGAACATCACTATTGTTATAAGGTGATGAGCATCGGCTTCTCGCCAATGTCGAAAAAGCTCGGGAAGATATGAATTGATGACCTTGTGAAAATAACTCTCGCCAGTTTCATCAAAATACCACATTTCGCAGGACATCTGCAAAAAAATGAGATAGCGGACAGACTGAGAACGGAAGACGGCCCGGGTTTCCGGACCGACTAGGGCCAGTTTGACCTGCCGGCCAGAGCGATGGATTGAGTTGACTGTAAGTCTGAATGACTTAAGATAGTCTACTGGTTGCCCCTGCGAAATGCATCTGCTGGTGAGAGTTGTGGGAATTCTCCACATGTCTCCTCTGGTGAGGTATGTATCTTTGATGTAGAAAGTGAGGAGATCCGCCTCTACATGACTTCGAGCTACGGTTCTGACCGTTACAGTTCTTGATCCTCTGTAGTTTGCAACTCTAGAGCCAGAAAGAACAGAGAGCTGGAGCGGATGCTAAAGGTATGTTAATGTAATGCAATTGAAGGGGAAAGAGATCAGAAATACCAATTTGCGCTTTAACTCGATGGAGGGAACCTTGAGCTCGAAAAGATCAAGAACTTCGCCGGTCTTTCCTATAACTTCACAGATATCCCCTTCCTTGGCTCCTGGAAGTAGGTTTTCGTCTATTATGACGGAATCTGGGGAAGTACGCTCATCGTGGAATCTGAATGTCAATTCGACAGGAGGGCCATATATGGAAGAGTCATATTCCTGAGTGGGATCAAGACTAAAAATGGAGGAGTCAAGATTGGGGCTGCCATTACTATGAATATGACCACGGTGGTTACGACGATGACGATGATGGTGATGGTGGTGATGATTTGAGTGAGGAGTAGAATCGCGCGGAGTGGTATCTGGGGGACCCGGACCGCCAGAGCGGTCGTGAGAAACCGGTGTCGAGTTGTCGCTATGCATACGTAACTAATTTAGTCATTCATCAGTGACTCAAATAGTAGTCATTTCTGCAGGTCTGGTGTGATCAACGTGAAATGCTGGCAAGTCCAAAAAAATATAAAGCACTTATTTCTTGATTTGCGGGATATAGGAGAAATATACAGATCAGATCATGCTGTCAATGGTAGCTTGTTCCCAGTTATAATAGTTTTGGTGGGAATTTGTGCGGCGAGACATGGAAAGTCGTGAGATTATTTTGTCGGATCTTACAGATGGATACGGAGATTGATGCAGAGATGGAGCAGAAGAACAGCAGCAAACTACGAGAAATAAAAAAAAAAATTACGAGACACTATAGACTAAAATCGATTATACGGAGAATTAGATTAAGCAAAAAAAATTCAAAATTTCAGAAATTATCCGAATGGTGCCAGTCCAGTCGGTCGTGCCCTTCTAAGCCGTAGTTGCAGGTCCGAGAACTTTCAGTCACAGACAGGTTACGACCTCTTCGCTGGGGCTCTCATCCATAGTTGTAGCTATGCTCAATTATACGCTGATGGTACGTGGTGCGTACAGTCTAGCACGACCGAGCTGGCCCAATCAAAGCTACAGAGACCTTCAGTAGATTTACGTAATCTGTACACTTGCTCTACTATCACAATAATAGTCATAAGGCAATTGTGCCATACCCATACTATGGTCTTTCTATCAAGCTATCAAGTTCGCGAATAGACTGTATCATCGATCGGTCCGGATTTTTGTCTTCCTCTTTGCATCGGACATACAATCGACCTCATATATTTTTTTTTCTTTTGTCCATTTGCTCATCTGACCTGTCTGCCAGTAGTTCTCCAATGACCAGAGCATTACTCTACGGTGACTTAACCGAACCCCTCCGGCTACACATTGGCGCCCTACCAACCTAAGCCAAACCTACAGGGTCAGGGCTCCACCCACTGGTGCTCCCCTCAGAAGCAGTGTGGCCCGACCGGCCGCTGCTCGCCCGCCAAAAATTTTTCTTCTTCGCGTGAGTAATTATTGAGTACATAAACAAGTTAAAAAGCGCCTTCTTCTCGTCTCTTCTGTGCTCCAGTTCCCCGACAGAAGCATCAATCCATCCACGCGATCTATAGCTCTTTGTCTCGTCACCAGGCTTCCCTTCGTCGTATATTCTATTATCTGAAATGCCGCCAGCTGTTACTGGTATGTCTCATTCGCGCGGTCCACCGCGGACCGAGAGTTGCACAGAGCGGGTCGAGGTGGAGGTGGAGTCTAGAGATGGTTCGTCTGATAGATGACAATCAAAGGAAATTCTCCTTTTGTTGTTCTTTTTAGATGTTTCCAGTCTACATTTTTCCCATTTCCGCTTACTTCCTGCCTGTGCTGTCTCTACTGCTTCTGTTGTATGCGTCTCTAACATTCTCTAAAGATCCTGCCTTCCAGAAGGTCACTGAGTCCGTTAAGCCGGAACAGGTCCGCTCTAACCCTTACGGACCCAACCCCAATGACTTCATGTCGAACGTGTCCCGCTTTAAACTCATCGAGTCTACTCTCCGTGAGGGTGAGCAGTTTGCGAATGCCTTTTTCGACACGGAGAAGAAGATCGAAATCGCCAAAGCGCTCGACGACTTTGGTGTCGACTATATCGAGCTCACTTCACCCGCTGCTTCCGAGCAGAGCAGGATCGACTGCGAGGCCATCTGCAAGCTCGGCCTCAAGGCCAAGATCCTCACTCACATCCGATGCCACATGGATGACGCCCGGATTGCCGTTGCCACTGGTGTTGACGGTGTCGACGTTGTTATCGGCACCTCTCAGTTTCTCCGCGAGTACTCCCATGGCAAGGATATGAACTACATCGCCAAGTCCGCCATCGAGGTTATCGAGTTTGTCAAATCACATGGCATCGAAATCAGATTTTCTTCTGAGGACTCATTCCGTTCTGATTTGGTCGATCTTCTCAACATCTACCGGACCGTCGACAAAATCGGCGTTAACCGTGTCGGTATTGCTGATACTGTTGGTTGTGCCAATCCTCGTCAGGTCTATGATTTGGTCCGCACTCTTCGTTCGGTTGTTTCGTGCGAAATTGAGTGCCATTTCCACAATGATACAGGCTGTGCCATTGCCAATGCATACACTGCTCTTGAAGGCGGTGCCACTCTTATCGATGTCTCTGTCCTCGGTATCGGTGAGCGTAATGGAATCACATCACTTGGTGGTCTGATGGCTCGTATGATTGCTGCTGACCGTGACTATGTTCTCTCCAAATATAAACTCCACAAGCTTCGTGATCTGGAGAATCTCGTTGCCGAAGCCGTGGAGGTTAACATCCCCTTCAATAACCCTATCACTGGATTCTGTGCCTTCACCCACAAGGCTGGTATCCACGCTAAGGCAATTCTTGCTAACCCCTCAACATACGAGATTCTCGACCCCTCTGACTTTGGTCTGACTCGTTATATTCACTTTGCTAACCGTCTTACCGGCTGGAATGCTATCAAGTCAAGAGTTGATCAGCTAAATCTTGCTCTCACAGACGCCCAGTGCAAGGAGGTCACAGCTAAGATCAAAGCTCTTGGTGACATCCGACCTCTTAACATTGACGACGTCGATTCAATCATCCGTGAGTACCACGCTGACCAGAGTAATGCAATTGCTGCTGCTATTGAGGCCTAAACGTTTATTACCCGTAGCTAATTGATTGTGGGTTCTAATTGTTTTGGTTGCTTAATGTGCTGCATTCAAATTTGTACTGGTTACTATACGTCATGGTTGGGTATGCGGATTTTAATTTGGATTACCAAAAAGAAGAATCATTTCGTCGTCTTTTGTTTTGTTTTTTAAGGTCTGGAGTTCTGTATGTGTTAGACTGACTGTTGAAGGATAGGATGTGTTATTATCATCTTTGGTTATTTGGCTGCTTTTTATATTCTATACTTCTATTTTTGTAAATTTAGTATCTAGACTGTTAGCTAGGATAAATATTGAAAAGTTTTCCTCTTTAGATAATTATGTAATATCTTTTTGTAGAATACGTAATGACATGCTGCTCGTGACAGAAGCCGCATGATTGATCATGTGATCACAGGAAGCGCCATCGCTTCCGTCACTTCAGCTCCACTGCGCTCGATTCTGGAGTTCTTACAATGAGCTGTCTATTTGGGTCTTACTCACGCGACTGACTTTAAAATTGTATTATTTCATATCGTTTAACCGATCTCTATATTATTTAGCGTGTTAATCTTGGTCTGAGTACATCTTGATTTGCCTAGGTCTGTTCAAGTCACGGGCGCGGGGTTAGCTTCTTCGCCGGAATGTTCTCTGAGTGTAAGTATGCGCTGATTGTTGTTGATGGAGAGTCAGCGAGTGGAGCGAGTCGCAGAAACTACATTTTGATAGTCACAGCTTGAATTTTCACTCCCTTGTTGTTATTTTGATCTGGTTTTTATTTTATTTCTCACGTCTAACTCCTTATTTAGATGCCTCAAAGTTCCTGCCGACCGGCGATTCGCGTTCAAATGCACAGGATGAACCTGCCGGAGACTCAGCAAATGCTCGGCAGAGTACAGCTTCGTCTTCAACGCCGTCGTTTTCCCCTTTTGTGCGTAAGGCTCACTATCAGAACCGAGTAGCACCGTCACATTTAGCAGCATCAACCTCCAATCCATCAGGGCTCTTCTATTCTACTTCTGAGTCGCTTCCTGGTCCCGAAGCGAATCGAAGATCTTTATATTCACCTCGAAGGAACTGGACTGGTACTATTTCTGGATATGCTCGTTCGGAGGTTCCTGAAGAAGAGGAAGAGGATCTCGAGGAAGATAGGGAAGACGAAGCTGCTATGGGCGTTGACCACTTAACTGAACTGCCGCTAGCTCAACAACCACAGCAACCACAGCAACAAAAACAAAGTAGATTTTATGGTGCGCGAAGTTTTTTTACCCGTTCAGCGGCGAACAGCATTCTTGGTCAGAGTCGAATGACTGCGAATGGAGTCTATGACGATGAAATGACTGGCACTTACACTGGACATCTATATCCTGCGGACTCTGTAATTCCTGGCAACTCAAAGTCCAACTCTGTCGATGAGTCGGCTACTAGCCAGGGAAACCCAGATGCCCACTCTGAACTTGAGATGATTGATCGTTCAGATATTATGACAAGCAGTCGGACTTCTATGGAAAGTGTCGGGCTTGAAAGCATCGTGTCTCGGAACCAAAAGCGGTCCCCTCCTCCTGCTTTGATGCGACTGTACGAACAAGCACATCCCCAACGGATGACAGCTGCTACCTTGGATATGAATAATATGAATGCATTGCGCCATGTATATTACGATGATTTAGATGATCCATCAATCCAGACAGGATTGAACTCGCAGGGTCGTCTGTCTCTCAATGACGGAATTTCAGGAATTAGTCAGATTCCTGGGGATATCACCATTCCAGGGGACGTTGAGAGCGTGCATCCCGATCTTCCTCGTCAAGATCTAAGATTGCCTGAAAATGATTCAGGCATTGCACCTAATACTGCTTTCACCAGAAAATCAGGTGGCTTTCGTTCGATTCCTCCCAGGATTGCAGCAAATAGTATGCCAGTACGTCCTCTTGACACAATTTGGGCAAAGTTTTATATTATTTCGCTGTGTTGTCTTTTCGCTACCTCTTTCACTGTCTGGCTTGAAACTGAGGTCACACGATCTATTTCGCTAACAGACAGTATTTATACCGTGATTCAAGGTTCTGCATCGATTTTGGGTCTTGATATTTTTCTTGCCTTTCTGATCTCAATCGTGTGGTTTATACTGCTCAATTTTTGCGTTCGTCCGCTACTCGCTGTTACAGTTGTCTCCATTCCTATCTTTTTGGTTGGACTCTCTCTTTATCCGTTAATTATGTCTTACCGAGATAGCTGGGGTGGGAACACCACTCAGGACCAAGCTATGCGTTGGACAAGTTTGATACCAGTCTTGATGGCCGCTCTCTGGGTCTGGTTTGCTATCCAGGCAAGATATACACTTGGTCGTGCTATCGGTATTGTTCAGCTGGCGTGCAGAATACTGACACAGAATCCCGCTCTAATTTTACTCAGTTTGGGCACATTAATATATTTTGTTGGATTTACATGGCTTTGGTTTGGTATGTTTGCAAGAGTCTTTTTGAGAGGGCATGTGGTTGTTGGAAGTAGTGGATTCACTACTTGGGTGCTGGATGGAAATTCGTGGTTTATTGGTGCCTGGTATGTTCTGATGTATTTGTGGACATGGGGTGTTTTTTCTGGTGTTCAAAGGTAAGTCATTTTGTCCCACTGGACAGTGCTAAGTAACTAATTTTTGATTTCAGAGTGACGACCTCGATTGTGGTTTCACAGTGGTACTTTCATCGAACAGAAAATCAGGAGTCGTCATCTTCGCTAGTAATGAGATGTTTAAAGCAATCTTTGTCTGTGTTCTCGGGAACTACTTGCTTCGCTTCTTTTATCAGTTTACTGATTCGGCTGCCGCTTCTGATGCTGCCTCGTCGGGTAGTTGCATTTATTTCAGTATCTATCAATAACATCATTCCTGCCCCGATTGCTATGGTCACTTCTTCGCTGACGCTTTCTTTTGCGGGGATTTCGTCACAATCTTTGATGACTGCCTCGCGAGAAATGCCTGAAATGCGGACGATGGATCTTGGCTCACGGCAATCGTTCAACGATACTTGGACTGCATATAGACTTTCCAAGATGCTATTATCTGCAGCTAGAGTATTGACTGCACTTGTACTGGGATTCGGCGCATGGGTTCACGCAGCCCAGGATGTCAATGGAGGGAGTTTATATGGATATGTGGTTGGATTAATGGGTTCTGCAATTGGCTGGGTTGTTCTGGGAAGTACTGAAGGTAATCTCTCTATGATCGTTGATTCAACTTTTGTTTCGTTTGCAATCGATAGACTTAGTGGAAGCAACGGACACTGTATCGAAGCTGATGTTCAATTTGCGGGGCCGGTCACTACTGTTTCGCCATAACACTATCCTTACTTTTCGAATCTCAACGTGCTTTGAAATATTTACTGGAAGGTTCAGGTTTAGCCCTCTTCTTTGATGCAGGTGTTTGGAGGAAAAGTTATATACGGTCAGGGAGTAGAATGGAATGGATTTCTTTGGAGTCTAGGATTGTTTGGCCGAGTTGCGTTTTACACTTAATATTCTTGTTTTCTGGTACTGTTTCTTGTTTCCAGTGTATTTGTTATCGTGTTATTATTCTTGCACATAAGAATAATTTCACACTGTTTCTGCGATACAATTTTTGTATTGTCGTTGGAAATGATGCTTTAAGATAAAGATTGGTTTATCACACGTGATCCCGAGGTAGATAGATATGAACTGTGAAGAATATTGCTGGAAGGCCGATCTCAGGTGCGCAGGTTCAATTCTAAGGGTAACTGGAGGGACCTTTGATTGCTACGAGAGTTTTCCACAGCATATTCAATAAGAAAAAACGGATATTAGTTTATTTTGCGGATTTAGATGAGCCTGAGTTCGAGCCTCGTTTGTAGTGGTTCAACAACTTCCAGCAGTCTATCAGCCGACATGCACAGGACTGTGTCGCCTGTTGCCGCGCAGCAGCAATTTTCAGTACCGAAGCCAAGCGAGATTAAATTTAGTCATGGCCGAGTGCCGTCATCTTCCTCTTCTTCGGCAGGTGGTGCCGGGTCGAGTTATACAGCTGCATTAGTTCAACAGCAGTACTTGCAGCAGCAACAGCTACAACAATCGCAATCAAACCGGAATAGTCCTGAAGCTCCTCCGCCAATCGTTGCTTTGTACTTAGTGAGATTTGATATTCGAAAAGGGCGAGTATTGAGATTTTAGCGTCCCGACAACAAATACTAATTGGTTCAGATATGTCGTCGACTGGTATCGGACTTCTTCGCCAGGTAAGTACTTACAGTGATTTCCAGTGGAATGCGGACAGAAACGCTGATTTGACGCAGCTATCCCGCTAGATTTAATCGAATTTCGATCGTTTCCTTCGGGCCTACATAATTCACAGACAGACGTGATCTACTTCATGCAAGGCGAGTTTTACTCTGGCGTGAGCGTGTTTTTAAGGCAAATGACCGATAACGCTGCCGAACGGTATGCGAGAATGTATTCGCTGGGCGTTCTCGTTCCTAGCGGATTGATTCGGCGGGGTAGAAATACGCTTGGCGCTGGTCGAATGGGCAGGAGCTGGTGTCACGTTAATGCGTTACGAGAGCTCGTCGAAGATTATTCGGCGAACCCAGGTAATTATTCTGCTCTCGACGCTTACTTCAGCCAATATGGGTTATTGAGCGGGATTGCTCAATCTCCAGGCGCGTCAACCTCTTCTGGGCTTCCTGAGCCATTAATCTATAATCCACCTCGACGTCCCTTCGAACTTTCCACAGCCAAGCTGCGATCTACTCCACCGACATTGTCCGATAACGAGACTGATTCGTTTGCAGCAGCTTCATTTAGTGGGCCTAACGCGCCGCCAATTCTTCCCGCATCACATCCAGCGTACTCGTTGCCTTCGTTTTTGGACACGTTTGGTCCACTCGTGTTTAAGATCTGGAAAGCGGCTCTGGCTCGAGAACGTATTTTGATTGTTGGGGACATGCCTATCGAGCAAGGCTGTAATTTCGTGTATGACATAGCAATATTGGCCAACATACCTCAGGCAATTGGACAAATGCTACCAATTCCTGCATATCGAATCAGACCGCTGTTTGCGATCGGCTTGTATGATATCGATTACTTGCAATCACTTTCCAAACTTTCTCCTGCTGAGGAAGCGCGACAGAAGCGACCTAGCCCATTTTATGGTTGGATCGCTTATACTACGGATAAATTGTTACGAGAGAAAGATGGTATATTTGATGTTATAGTGAAATTGCCGCCTCTTGAGGCCTCGATTTCGGCAGCGGCATCAATTTCTCGGCCAACATCCCCACTGTCGACGGCGGGTGAACCGCCGATGTACTATCCTGTTGGAGCAGCTGGCTCCGCTACCGCTGAGACGAGCTCGCGAATTCTATATCCTGTGATAACTTATTCTACGCATCCGAAAGAGCATTTACGGGCGTCGATCCGAGATATGCGACGATTCCAAACACTTGAAGCGCAGATCGGGTATTCCATCGATCCGCGTCATCGATGGTTTCAAAAATACTGTGCATTGACAGTTCAGGCAGAACAAGTGTCGCTTCTAGAACGCCAGATGACTGCCAGCAGCTCTGGAGAGAGCACGATCGAATATTCTGGTGATCTCGAGCGCCGGGGTCGCCAGCCTCGGACGACCGAGATGATGGCTCTTTTAGCTGCTGCTGATGATATCACTGCAGCGACAAACGAAGACGAGATATATAACGATGATCCAGAGCTGTTTTTTTCTACCAAAACAAACCTACAGACCGAGCAGCCTTCGTGGCGACAACTGACATGGCTTGGGTTTTTATGGTGGGCGTCTGCAGGCGAAGAGGCACGAATAGACGAGGAGGAAAACGTGGATGTGAGTGCTATGCTGAGCAATGCAAATGGGACGAACACATCATTGAACAAACTCCCTGGTTTGATTGACAAAGGAACGCGGCCTCTGTTACTAGACGATTCGATATCGCGATCATCTTCCGTCGCAACGACTCCGATGGCGCTGAACAATGAGGAAAGTTTCACCTATATTTCACCTTTTCAGGATTTGTCGCAACTGGATGACCCGATAGTGCGTCGACAAGTTGCAGTTCAGCAACGACAGCGCCTGATGTCCGAGGAAGATAATGATGAAGAGGAGATAGAGGATCCTAGTGCGGCCCGGATGTTGTATGCGGCCGTCGAATCCTCTAAGCAAGTCGCCATTATCGGATTTTTCCATCGGCTGACGGCTAGAGTGTTCACTGTTCTATCGAATTTGATTCAAGAGCAGAACCTAGTAGTGCAACGCGTCGAGTATACTCCTCGTCGACGCAAGCGCACGGATTTATCGAGTGATCCTCAACCGCCTGATGCATCCGCAACAGCGTCATCGTCTTCTGCGGCCTCAGCATCTTCGCAGCCGGCTGTCGATCCGGATTTACTTTCGGAGGTACACCAAACGTTGTGGATTTCGAAAAACGATATGCTGGGAATGGGTCTGGATCCTTGGAGTGATTCTGATTCCCGGTTTGTGGCAACCATTGTATTGCGTTGGTGGGGTGGCCAACTTGAAGCGAGAAGGGACAATGAGTTTTTGAATTCGGTCACGTTTTGCTGTTGATCCGAGTTAGTTTACGTCGGTTTGGAATCGTGGAGTTATTTCAATTTATTTCATTCATCTATTGGAGTTCATGATGCATTTGGATTAATATATATCTATTATCTCTATTTATAATGGCCTTTTTTTAAGTCTTGGAAGCAGCTAACATAGTCAATAACTGTCGCGCTATAACTCATCGTGAACAGGCTCAGTTTCTATTTCGGGGTCCAGAGACTCCTCAGTAGGCTCGGGCGCCTCGGCTGAAGACTCGGTCGGAGCAGGCATTGTGGTAATATTTGCTCCGTCATCTTCAAGCGGCAAGATAGTAAACGTCTCTTCATGTTCAGTATCGAACGGCAAAATTGTAAATTCCGGTTCCGCAGGCTCTCCCTCAGATATATCTGACTCAGCAGCAGCAGCAGACTCAGCAGCCGCCGAGGCAGCCGAGGCAGAAGCTCGAAGTAGCTCAGTTTCCCGTTGGATCACTCTATTCTCAAATTCGCGTAGCTGTTTCAATTTTTCCTGTATGCTTGACAGAACCATGCTTTCGCCTTCCTCATATAACCATTCGAGCGCGTCAGCGGCAAGATTTAAAACTCCTTCGCGCTCCTCTTCGGTCGAATGCTGCATAAACCGGATGCTTTGATACTCAATCCATTCGCGAACTCGATAGGCATATGCCTCAAGAGAATTCCGTGCCGTATCTCGGGCTGCACGGTCGGCATCCAGGCGATCAAAAGCCCGTAATCGTGTTTGTGAAGCTGTCTTTGTGCCTTTGCCTAGATTTCGCGGACCTGAATAGCTGCGCTTGCCTTTGATTGCTTGTCGAACATATTTAGGTTTCGGCTTTGCAGAAGGTTTAGCTTTTGCCTTCGTGCTTGTTTCTGTCGTCGACGTTGTTGCTGTTGTAGTTGCTGATTCAGATTCAGTCTCAGTTGCTGTAGTTTGAGTGTCTGTTGTAGCAGAATCTTCATCCGATGAGTCGTCCTTTTTATTTCCTTTAAAGAAGTCAAATATCTTCTGTTTGAAGTCCTCGTTCTCTTCTCCCTCAGTATCACCATCTTTTGGCAATGTCACGTTGCACACAAATCCAAATCCAGTAACGTCAAAAGTGCGACTGATTGAAAGCTCTGCTTCCAAATTCGAAACTAGGGATGAACAATTGTTTGCACTTAAAATCTTGGATCTGGTCTCATCGATCCCGGTGAGCGAATATTCAAACAAAGTTCGACCGTTCTCAAGAAACTCAAGACTAGCTGACGCAGCATCGTCCGGTAAATTCAGCGGAAATAACGTCTTGTTGCCAATAAGATTCGAAGAAGATGGAAACAAAATTTCAGATCTTGCGGTTTTGGCACCCGAAGTAGAAGTGATTACGGATTTGAATAAATAATCATTCATAATCGGTTCGACAACGTTAATCTCTTTTGCGCGGAACTGTTTCGATACCCCCACACCTCGCAATGCTGCTCCCATCACAGCAGTTTCATCGGCATTTACAGTCTTGGACAATTTAGTTGCATCTCCATTCAACACATCGCGAATGACAACGCGCTGGAACACAGGAATTCGCGTTGAACCACCCATAACGATAACCGAAGAGACTTCTAAAATATCAATTCCAGCTTGCTTAAGCGCTGTTTCGAACGGAGCCTTGATTTGTGGATAAAGGTCTTCAATGGCAGATTCAAGCTCTGATCGAGTCACTTCAGTGCGGAAATCGTTATCCTCAAATAAACTCTCCATTGAAACGCGCACTTCTGTGTTCGCACTCAAAATAGACTTCACTCTCTCGGCCTCCTTCCGCAGTCTGATAAGTGATCTTGCATTAGACAGAATGGCGTCGCCATATTTTTCTGTGAAACGAGCTAGAAGAATCTCATAGAGTCGGTCGTCTATGAGGTCACCACCAAGCGTGCTATCATAACCAACTCCTTCAACCGTGACGTTGAGAGCTGGTTTGCTAAGGATCGAGGTACCGTCTGCGCCTTCAGTGAACGAGACTACGGTAGCAGATGAGGAACCGGCACCAACGTCCCAGATAATGTTATACTGCTTGTCCTTGCCAAATGAGCGAGAGGAAGCATAGTTAATGGCTGCGGCAAGTCCGTCGGTGACCAGGGCAACAACTTTCAAGCCTGCTATATCAGCAGCATCGATAATGGCCTTACGCTGGACTGAGTCGAAAAAGGGCGGTACAGTAATGGCGACATCACGGACCGATCTAGTGGCCGAATCCTTCGGCAGCATTTCCTCAGCCAGAACTTTGAGATGTGCAAACGACATGGCAAGAACTTCCTCGAGAGAAAATGACGAGTCAGGAGTTTTAAAAGAAACCGTCGACCGGTTTGCCGAAGGAACAAATGTAGATCCAGGATGACGATCAAGATATAAAGCGGCTTCGGGCGAGTCGATTGATTTACCCAAGACTGGTTTGAAATTAAGAAATGATGTCGCCGGAAACCGAGGCGCCTAGTCAGTAAGTAATTGGCAAATCATTTGTCGATGAAAATACGTACAATCATACCGGCGGCACCGCCATACAAACGCTCGTCGCCCTTGAAAGCAAGTCCAGAGACATCCTTGCGCTTTGAATCGCGCGACAAAACAATCTCAAACGGCACTCCAGGAGAAACAAGAACCGCTTTGGTGGACGATTGGCCGAAATCAACAGCAAGAATTGCGGCAAGTGTGGTTCCAGGTAGAAGAATGAGCAAAACAGCCAGAGCTGTTAATGCGTGTCGTAGTCGAATCATGATAATGTGGTATCAGCTGAACTCGGCGATTCGATCAACAGTCAACAACAATTGGGTTGTTAAGAGATTATAGTTAGGAATTAGCACAAAAATTACAATGTTCTGTTGTTGAGGATCCAGATCAAAAACAGAATCCGAATTAATACTGGCCTTTTTTTGATCTGGGTATTATAGGCGATGGGAAATGCTACGTGTGCAGAAAGAAGACTCAGCTGTTGTGGGCACGAAGTCACCCGATAAGAGTTCCTGATATGCTGTACATGTGGAACCATGATTAGATATCAATTTCGCGAATTACCATGCGAAGGGAACAAATTTTTGACAATTCTCCGAGCATATCTAATATTCTGATCATACATTGTGTAGTTAAGCTTTTTGTGGACCGACCTGCAATGTCGGCCTGTTAAATATGGTTCCTGTCCGCTGCAGCAGCACGTCTGACGGCGTCGTAGTGAACGCGGCTTCTGAGTGCGGCCCTGGAAGGATTACGTATGCTCGGGATGTCCCTGACGCCCATATATTCGTCGACTTACGCAAGCCAACAGGAACAAATCCAGGTTTTTTGGGCTTTGGAGTTCGAATGGGATTCCACTGACCGTCGCATTCGATTCAGGTCCTCCGTTTGGTACGGAAACTCTGCCTCGTTGTCGGAGCTGTACGATTCGAGATTGTCATTACGTGTACCCTGACGGGCAGATCCACGCGCGTGACGAGTTTTTCTATTTTTCGACACGTAATTTGGAAACAGGGATTGTTCGCGTCTAGAAGTGTCGCGTGTGCTCATACACACACATATATATCTCTAGTTCCCTGGATTTGGATTCTACTTCTGTTACATTTACCAGTCGAGTTGCTGAGGTCCTTGAATCTGATCTGCAGTAGTCAGACGTCACCGGCACTAGCTGATTCCTTGTGCTGTCTTCGAACATTTTGGATTTCGATATTTGATATTACCGATTGTGATTGTTCCAGATTTTTTTCCGTTATCGTCAAGTTTATGTGGTTTCGACAGTAAATTTTCGATTTTTATCTTTCTTTTTTGGTTTCGCCGGACGTGTGCTATAAAACAATACAACCTACCGTCGGTATTAATATTATTAAAAGTCAAAGCAAAAATGCGTCTCTGGAATAGACGAGTTTCTCGTCTTCTTTTTACTCTTATATCCTCATTTGCATTCATCACAGTTATCCTGGGTATTTTACATTCGCTCCATACAAAGGAAATCATCGACCATCCATATCTAGACAAGCTAGCTTCCAACTTGGAGTCACACAGGTCCCCATTTGGGTTTTTTAAGGCCCGACCTGTTGAAAAGGAAATTGCAAATTCTGATCAAACACCTAGTGTATCTATTTCCAGTCTTGCCTCTGCTTCTGCGACCGCGCAAGCTACGCCGGTTCAAAATAACGGCGACTCAAGCAAAGCTGAGGATGCTGGCGCTTCGTCAGCATCCGGCTCCATCGCTCCGCTTGAAACTCAATTGACGCCCGAAATCAAACTTGAGAATGCAACGTTTGTTATGCTTGTCCGTAATTCGGAAGTGCATAATGCACGAACATCGATCCGATCAGTCGAAGACCGGTTCAACCGCAACTTCCATTATCCCTGGTTGTTCATGAACGATCGGCCATTTTCCGCAGATTTCATTCGGATGACTAAAGGTCTTGTCTCCGGGGAAGCCACTTACGTGACAATTCCTCGGGAAAATTGGTCCATGCCCGATTTTGTTGATCGACAGACTGCGAGGCAAAAAATGCGTGCCATGGCTGCCAAAAACATCTTGTACGGTGGATCAGAAAGTTACCGGCACATGTGTCGATTTTTCTCTGGCTTTTTCTTTCGCCAGGAGGCGCTGCTGAAGTACGATTACTACTGGCGTGTTGAGCCAGACACACAGTTATACTGTGACATTGACTATGATGTGTTTACATTTATGCGGGAAAATAAGAAAAAGTACGGGTTTGTCATTAGCTTGCGAGAATTCGCATCTACAGTGGAGACTCTATGGGGGACTATCACCAATTATACCCAGATTAACCCTTCGATAGTTCACAAGAACAATGCTATCGACTTTGTTGTCGATGACAATAAGGGGATAGAAAATGGTACTTACAATATGTGCCATTTCTGGTCTAATTTCGAGATTGCTTCGCTGGATCTTTGGAGAGATAAATCATATATGGACTTCTTCGACTACCTGGACAAGAGCCGAGGATTTTTCTATGAACGTTGGGGAGATGCGCCTGTACATTCACTTTATGTTTCCATAGCGCTCGACAAAGACGAGATCCACTGGTTCTACGATGTTGGATATCGTCACCACCCATTTACGCATTGTCCTGAACCGAGGAAAGATTTCCATGAAAACGGGAAATGCTATTGCAACCCGACCCAAAACTTTGATCGGAACCCGTACAGCTGTATGCGTCAATACCGTCGAATGCGAGGTGAGCAAGGAGTGCCTAGTTCGTTGGTCCTTTCAAATCATCACCCAGACCGAGGGAAACCGACTTAAAGTTAATTACGGTTTGTAGTTGCAGTTGAATATAGATGCAGATTGTACATAAAAGTAATACATCTTTGGACTAGAATTGAGACATAAGCTTACGTCGTTGTTCGGACTGCCGTCGCTTTGCGCTTCGATCTTTAGCGCCGACGATCAGTTTTTCAAACGACTCTTGATTCTCTACGGATGACCCTAAAACGCCTTTTAGGATCTCTGCAATGAGACCGACAAAATTTTCTTTTCGCAAAACGTTCTCACGCTTCCAATTTTCGCGCTTTTCCTGTTCCCTCATATAGCCTTCCTGGTCGCCAACGGCCAGGAGCAAATCTCTAGGATCTTTTGCGACCGCCATCAGATTAAACCTGACTTCGCCTTCGGGATACCTTCCTATGCGACGATACAAGGCCTCAACTACTTTTTCTGGAAAATTTTCGTCAGTCGTTGAGTCGTCTAGTCGAATCGGAAATGGCTGCAGCCCATCGAGTTCGTAAAGTTTTCCGGCAATCGGAATGTATGCTATGTAGTGATAGATGTCATCTGCCGAATTGGCAGCCGATCGAGGAGCGTGCGTTTCGTCGACAAAAGGTACAGGCCTTGAGAAAGAATTGTGGACGAGTCGGATCAGATCCGAATTTGAAAGCGTTTCTCCACGAAGCTAGATCCTAGGTCAGTAGGATTTCAGAAATCTTTAAGGCCAAATAGAACGCACATCAGCATCGAAATCGGCGACAAAGGCCTCAAACTCGGTCAAAGATGAACCAAGCTTAATCTCTTTCCGATTCAGTAACACTGACAGGATTGCTTGAGTTGCACAGGCATTCTGAATTTTCTGGTGCGCAAAGAATAGCGTTTGCTCGGCCTCCGGATCGTACTCGCCGTCGAGCGGACGACCGTCCGCGGTTGATTTGACTGCTGCTTCGGTCCATTTAAACAGAAATATGATACCATATAGTGGACTAGATGATAGTTGGTATTTGATATTTATCGCATTTCGTGGGTTCTAGAACAAGTGAAAACACGTACGCGAGCGCTCTGAGCGAATCTGGGTCGAGCGATAGCAGCTCTTCAAACACGACACCTTTTACACCGAGTTGTTCGACCAGCTCAGTAAATAATCCCTGTACCGTCAGCAGAAATTCATAAACCAGAATATTATGCTTACCGCATCTGATTCGATCGTATTCCAGCCTGTTGTTGTTGCCATCGTCTGTAGATGAAGGGTAATTTAGTAGAAGTGGGATTTCCCGATCGCGATCACTTGATTCTCTTGATTGCTCACCCACCACACAGAGGACATGGACCGGACGCGAGTCGCAAAATTAGCAAAAGCAAAAGCAGCTTTATCATCGGATCTATTGAGACCTTCCACCGATCAAGAGCCTTTATCATCTACAGTACTGCGGGAAATCACGGCGTCACTCGATCGCGCTGTTGATGTCTGCAGCCCAGACCATGTCAAAGTATGTCCATTTGTATCTCAGACTCGAAAGTCCTAACAGAGTAGAAAATTCGGCAATTAATTATCGGGAACATTATGTTTCCTTCTCGGATAACTGCTTTTGCGAAATATTTAGTCATGTATTCCCCATGCACTAAGAAGCGTCACGGAAAATTGTACATTCTTTACATTATCAATGACGTTTTATATCATACACAAGCTACTAGTAGTTTCAAAGATGGTATCCAGACATATCTGCCGCTGCTATTTGCTCAAGCTTGGTCTTATACAAGAACTAAAGCTGCTGTTGGTGAGCTGGTTGAGCTGTGGATCCAGCTCGGCTACTATGATTCTATGTTTCTGCATTCCCTGAATGATGAATCCAAGATTTCGCAATTATTGACAAGTAGCGCGAAGACGCCCAGTATTGCCATACCGACAGCACTAGAAGTACCAGAATTTCTCGGTAGAGAAGGGGATGTATATTATGATCTACCAGTTTCGACAATGATGATGTGTATCCAAGGGGATAATCCAATCCCGACGGAGGCACCGCGTGCGATCCGAATCCATGTCGACCCTGCTACTACCAACGGAGAACTACAGCCAGCATTACGCGAAGCGATTGACGATTTTTATAACGGACTAAAGTGGAATGGCAGTGTGTTTGTTGAGACTGAACAGCAGCCGAGCGAGGAAAAATATACTTATGAAGGTTGGACGATCGACTTTTTTAACCAGTCGAAACGACATGAACTTAATGACTACGAAAATACAAGTCGATCTGGGTCCCCGTACTCCGATGACTGAATTTATTTATCCAAAAATTATATATTACCTATAGATTTCCTTTCAGCACCATTCTGGCAAAATGCCAAATCCACTATTCCACCCAAATGAGCGTACTAAAAATATACCCAAATCCCAGCTCAAAATTATGATGCTGCCGAAGTAGTAGTAATGACAGTTTCCTCGACCACAATCGCTCCGTAGCCGTTTCGACCGCCCGTATTGATGGTATCCGAGTACACGCCAGGCGCCGGCTCGGCAATGTTACCATAGTCACGGCGCTGAAAGTAGATGTACTCCAAATAAAATGCATGGATATGGCCCGGGAGGAATCCTAAATTAGTTAGATTGACAGATAATGGAATAATCGTGACATAACATACCGAGGGCAGTCAAGGCGATGTTTATGAGCAAATCCAGTGAACAACCACCTATTATAAAAACACCCACCGGAGGAACTAAACCAATGACCAGATTAGAATGGATTTCCAAGCGAAACAGACAGTTCAGAACACATACAGAAAATTGTTATCACAATCAACAGGAAATCAGCGCAGAACGCCATTGCAGACTGAGTAGCAACCTCTTCATCGCGGATCTCGTTGCTTTCCAAATCCGATTCCATAGCGACAACTTATTGATAACCAACTCAAAACAGTTCAATCTGAAATAAATAAAAAAAACCTAGCAAACTCAAGTATGCTCAATAATATTTCAAATTATATCAGTCTGTGGCCACCCCATCCGAGTACTTAAAGACGAAGCACACGTGACATCTTTCACTTTATGCCGGAATGGGACCGATTACGATGGCTCCGAGAACTGCCTGTTTAGGCAGGATGTCAACAAAGGCTGGACAAACTGGTCTGATGACGGGACTTAGTTACCCAGGGCTCTCGACTAAATTAGTTTCTCGTACATTCTCGTATTCTCAATTCATGCTGTTTTAATCTTCTAACTGCAATGCATTGATGCGATGCTAACGCTGGCGCTGATCTCTGCAACTAGTTATAACTCTACCCCAACTTGACTTCTTCCACCAGAATTAACCAATGACCTCATCGACATTTTGCCGCATCAGCCCATCGCCTTTACCTTATACCTTAATTTAACCTCAAATTATCTCCAACGTTCTCCAGCAAATTCACCCAGATAGTCTGGGCGAACAGAGGTCGCCGCATCCTTGCTTCCCTTTTGGGAAATGATATTGATCGGTGTATATTTTATTAGTATCTATTTTGTGAAATCCAAAAAAATCAGTCAACTAATTTCAAAATTCTATAAACTGCAGGCTCCCAATTACTAATGTACATAATCGACCTCTTTCACATCTACATGACCACATTTCCACACGAAGAACAAATCAATTTGGGCTCCTTGCGAGAGGTCAGAGACGCCTTAAAATTCTGGTTTCCACATTGAGGACACGACAACGAATCGACTTTGTGCGGGTCTGTCAAATGGAAATCATCAAGCAATGTCTCTTCCATCGCCATTCCCGACGACGCAACACTCTGAAGTTCATTTGCATGTGTCGTAGGAGACCTGTTCGGAACACTCAGAAACTGCACCTGCTGTGTTGGTTCTAAAATTTGGTCGTCTCCAACAGCTCCAAAGAGCGGCGAACCTACCCCTGACTGTCTTCTCGAATATATGTTGCTTCCATTCGGCGACTGCGGTCGACGTGTGGGCGAAAGCGACGAATCTACAGACTTTGCCAGGTCACTTGATAGCCGTGCCGACGCTCCTGAAAACCGTTTTGACCTCGACCGGCCGAGTCGGGAAATACTCCTCGATGCCCGCTGTAACAAACTATTCGACCTCTCTCTCTCTGTTGACCGCACCGACGACCGTAAGGACGGCTCCAAACTGACTGCTGATCGCGGTGTCGTATTCGTAGTGACAATATTAAGCGGATTCGATGGCGAATGACCAGAGCGGCTAGGCGTGGAGAGCGATGACTGGCTCTGGTCAAAAACTCGACGACTTGCAGCAGCAGATAGGTCATGCTCTTTCCGTTTCTCGTATGCACAGTCTTGGCGAATCACTTTAATCGACCCATCCGTATCCGCGGAAACAATAATCATCCCGTCTGGGTGTGCAGTCGCCATATGAGGTGGTGTCACAGACGGGACTTCCTCGCCCGGCGGCACAATCGGCGCCGGCGAGGGGGAACAGATGTCATATATCGGATCACCAGACTGGGAAAGAAGTTTCGTGGTTCCAAGAGGTGCAAATGCCGTCGCGGTGGTCGTGCTTGAATGAGCAGTAAAATACTCATACGGATACTTATTCCGACTTTTCTGTCGAGTATCCGTCATGTCCCAGATATATACTTTACTGTCTTCTGACCCGCAAATGATAAATCTGCCGTCAGTTGAAGTTGATGCAGATATCTGTGAAGACTCATTTCGGTGGCCTTTTAGTTTGGCTTCGATCGACTTATCCTTTATGTTGAATAGTCGAATTCTGGAATCATTGCTCGTAATTAGTAACGTAGCATCTGACGATACTGACTCGGGCGACTGCGGTAGCACAGAAATACCAGTGATCTTCGCACCAGCCGCCTTTCGCCGATGCGACGAACGTACAGCCATGTTTGAATGATATTTCAGTCCTTCGGTCTCATAAAATTCACATGTGCCGTTAAAACAACCAGCGATTGACAGCATGCCATCGGCTGAAAATCCAACAGCAGTGATATAGTCAACTAGCTCAGTACTATAAGCAACTTTTTTCTCTGGAATCGACCATAATCTTAACCGACAGTCAAGCGAGCCCGATAAAAAGAACCTGTCATCCAGTGGATGAAACGCAATTGAAGTCACAAAGTCTGAATGTTGGAAACAGCATAAACACTCTTGTCTCGAGACATGCCATAATCGAACTGTCATATCCATTGAGGATGAAAGCAGAAAGTTATTTTTACTCCAGGAAAGATCAAGCACATCGGCAGTGTGACCAATAAATTCACGATATGGTAGCGGATGGAATACAGGTGCATGAAGTTTTTTTGACCGTGGACGGAAATATGGGGATTGTTTCGAATGCGATGCGGAATGAGAATGGGAATTAGCTGCAGAAGTAGAAGCTGAAGAAGATGATGGAGAGAGTCCAGTTGCGCCATCTACAAAAAATGCTTCCAGTAAGTCGTCCTCTTCAGCGTCATACTTTGCTCGCTCCTCTGGAGATGCAATGACGGACCAAACACGAATAATGCGATCTTCACCACCGGTAGCAAGATAATGACCGTCTTTGGAAAACTTGAGGGACCAAATAGCTCCTCGCTTATGAGCTGGACGCGTTAGACTAGCGACTGAAGGCGAAGTGAGAGCAGCCGCAGTCTTTGACAGCAGTGGCTGCTCGGCTACCAGACCATTTGGCGAAGAATCTGGATTGCGAGCAGTCGGCCTACGAGTTAGCAGTTCTTGGGCGAAAAAAATATGGTTGAATTGACGTGAAAATTTAGCGTGTGCATGTATGCGAATGTATTTAGATGGACCAGCGGCAAGAGGGGTATGGCCGTGGAGAAATGCAGGTTGCCGAGCGAATACATGAGAAACTCTGCGACCGTCATCACTGGACGAATCATCGTCAGCTGAAGAAGAAGAAGAAGTATGCTGATGCGAAGAAGATAATCTGGAACCGGATATCGAGGATCTTTTGTGCTCTGGCGCGATCGAGGATGCAGAAGAGGATAGCGTAGAAGATGCTGACACTTGCCGCTTGGACGAATGACCCAAAATATGTAGTTTAGAAAGCAGCTTGCGACTAGTCGACCGATGCTGAGTAGTCGACTTTTCTGTTTTTGGGAGGGTCAATGAACTGGAATTGGATCCTAATGTGCGGAACGAGGAGCTTTTGTTCGGTGCAGATGTCGCTCCGGGAGTCGTCGCCGAGTTTGTATTTTGGCCGAAGCTGGATGTCCCTCGTAGCGTAGGCACGATTGACGGAGTTCTCGTATGTTTTTGCGTCGAGTTACTTGTCGAAGCTGATAAACCTGCGCTATTCTGGGCGTTGCCTGCGCTGCCACTACCGCTGTTGGTGTTAGCATTGCTGCTGAATGAGGCCAGCGTAGGCAACTGATCAGAAGTAGCAAGATTCGCCGTTGTCGATCGTTTCAGCAGATGACGCGAAAGAGGATCTGAAGGCGATCCTGGCAAATCTTCGTCGGACGGAGTAAACGCGCCCGGCAGTCGAAAGGTGTTGCCATTGTCCGCGTCCACCTCGTCGTTTCTGCGCTCTTGGTCAGCTGCAGAGGCAAAGACTCCGCTAAAATTCGGCAGCCGCAACGGCACCGAAGGAAGAGACGCAAGTCCGGAAAACAGACCCATTTTGCATTTTTTCTAGTTGTTTGTCTGGTCAGCTCCTGTTTACGTGTACTGTGTCTGAAACACAAATTGGAACAACGCTGCCAGGTACAAAATCAACTTTTATCTCTACAAAAACGATCGCGACTCTCCGCCGCCCGTTCAGCCTATTTAAACGACTGACGCGGCTGGCCTCACGCACAAACCTCCCGTCTGCCTGTCAGGCCCGAACCCGCGGAAACCGGACGCGTCGACCGACGCGTCCCGTTTTCGAGCTTATTCATACTAGTGTTTAGCACAGTCCAGTACTAAAACGCCAGGAAAGTTTTCACCGAGAGTTTTCGTATTTTTCTTCCGGTCCGGATCGTTCTGAACTTCGCATAATTCCCCTCGTAATGCTATTTCCCAACCGGTCGGTCTACCTCGGCTCTTGCTTGACCACACCCTTGAACTACACTACAACACAAAAAAAACCGGCAACGGATAAACTAGCATCCGACTGATTGCATAACTCCAAGTACTTATCCAATCACTAAATAATATTAATTTTGCTATATTCTGGTTATTCTAGGTCCAAAGGTCAAATGTTCAGCTTAGTCTTCATCATTTCTTCAACTGCCGCAACAGCCTCTTCAATCTTAGCTACTTCAGTACCCATTCCTTGCACCGTAGGACTCTTTCCGCCGGCCTTTCCTCCTAAAACTCCGCTCACAATTTGTCCCAGCTCCTTCGCATCTAACAGGCCGCCTTTGCCAATATATCCTCCGTGCGCAACCTTCTGCTCACCCTCACTGCTTGCAAACAAATAAACAATCTTCTCCGGATATGTATTGCGAACGTGATTCATTGCATCCGAGATAGCCTTGGCGTTGGCACCAATGGCCTCGACACATCCAACAAAGTACTGCTTTCCTTCGCCGTCCTCCCCGCTAAACACCCCGGTCACATAGTCCACTGCAGTCTTAGATTCGGCCTTCTGTCGCGCCTTGCTTTCATCTGTAACCCTCTTTGATAACGCATTGTATCGGTCTTTCAGTTCCTGCTTCTTCGTAACCGAAATAACCAGCTGGTTAAGTTGAGGGCCTAGACTCTTCACTTCCGTCTCCTTTGCTACGCCGCTCGCCATCTTTTCAACACTCTCGAGCCGAGCGCTCCATTCTTTAGCCACTCGTTGAACTTCGTACGCCTCGTTTCCGGTAACTGCAACAATACGACGTATTCCTTTTGCGACCGCACTCTCTTCAACAATGATCATCTCCTTGATGTCACCAGTACTCTTGACGTGCGTACCTCCGCAAAACTCAATACTGTATTCGTGCCACTTCACGTTGCCCACATCAGCAATCAGATCTTCCACAGGAACTCCAACCGAAACAACGCGAACTGGATCAGGATATGTCTCGCCGAAAACTGCACGAACACCGGTGATTTCTCGCGCAATTTTCAGAGGAACATCTTTTGAATAAACTCCCAAGTTTTTTCGAATGTATGCTGTCGCAATATCTTCTGCTTGGCCAATCTGTTCGACAGTCATACCAGATCGGTGCGAGAAATCGAATCGTAATCTATCTGGTGCCACGAGAGAACCCTTCTGGTCAACGCCATCACCAAGAACTTCTCGAAGAGCAAAATTGAGGACATGTGTACCGGTATGATTGTTTCGAATCGGCCAACGGCGAAGTTCATCGTATTCAGCTGAGATCTCGTCTCCAACCTTCAAAGCACCGTAGGAGATGTAGCCTGTATGCAAAACATATCCACCGTAAAGCTGGACATTTTCAACCTTAAACTCGCTGACACCATCGATCAGTATCTTGCCTGTGTCAAACATTTGGCCACCTTGCTCAGCATAAAAATTGGTTTTGTCAAGCAAGATTCCTAGTAGCGAATCCGACTCAGCATCTTCGGTACTTGAAACAAACTTATCTCCAGTGAAAATAGCAGTAATCTTAGCCTCAATCTCGCCTCGAGCGTGTTTGTAGTGATCATCCGTTTTTGGAAGTCCCTTCTGCTCCAGTTCAGCGGTGTCGTGGACTCCCAAAGCAACTTTTACCTTGTCTTCACCTCCTTTCTTTCCACCTTTTGATCGTTCACGAGACTCTTCTTGCGCAGCAGTAACTTCGTCCTCGTTGATGGAAAATCCGTTCTCTTCAGCCATCAGACGTGTCAAATCAATCGGGAAACCATAGGTATCATACAGACGCCATACACCAACACCGTCAATCGTAGTCTTATTTTCATCCGAGGCCTGCTTCATAATCTTTTGAAACATTTCCTCTCCCTTAATGAGTGCCTGTCGGAAGGATAGTTCCTCCTCATCAAGAATCTCCTTCACATCACTGAGCTTACTCTCAAGTTCAGGGAAAATATCGTGCATTTGATCAATCAACGTAGGAGCCAACCGAGAGAAAAAGTTACCTATTGGAACATTGAACTTTTTATTCACGTATCGAGCACCACGACGAAGAATTCGACGAAGAACATATCCTCGACCATCATTATTAGGAACTCCACCATCGCTAAGCGCAAAAGTAAGCGTACGAACGTGGTCGGCGACAACTCGATAAGCAGTATCAATTCCATCCACATCCTCTTCACCGAATTTACCCGCATACGCGGGTGCGCCAGTAAGTTCCTGGATCTTTTCAAAGAGCGGTGTAAAAACATCAGTGTCGTAATTAGACATCTTGTCCTGCAAAACTGACACCAGTCGCTCAAAACCCATACCAGTATCGACGTGCTTGGAAGGGAGATTGCGAAGAGAGCCATCAGCTTCACGGTTAAACTGGATAAAAACGTTGTTCCAGATCTCAAGAACGTTAGGATCATCCATATTAACAAGATGAGCGGCATTACGTCCACCAATACGATCGTAATGAATCTCTGAGCAAGGTCCGCATGGGCCCTGATCACCCATCTCCCAGAAATTATCCTTCATGTTTCCAGGCAAAATATGATCCTCTGGAATTCCTACAGACTTCCAAAGTTCCTTTGCTTCGTAATCAGGCTCGAGGCCGGCTTTTTCATCGCCGCCGAAATACGTGGCGTAGAGACGATCTGGCTCAAGACCGTAGACCTTGGTCAATAACTCCCAAGACCAAGCAATAGCCTCTTTCTTAAAATAGTCACCGAAAGACCAATTACCTAATTGATCAGTTATGACCATATGAATGCGAACAAAATCATAACTTACCGAGCATCTCGAAAAATGTATGATGGTAACTCTGTATTTATCATTAGTTATCAATTGTGGATGGAGCTTGTCAAGTAATAGCATACATCTTTACCAACATCTTCCAAATCTAACATAAAGTTAAAATCAGATTACACATTAAATTCTTCAAACATACCGTTGTGCTTTCCACCAGCACGAATACACTGGGAAATAAGTGTTAGTATTGGCAAGATTTTGAGTCAAATCGACGGCAAACCTTTTGCGAGTTTGCAGCACGTTTAAGTTTAGCAAAATCACTCGAAGGATCAACTTGACCCAAAAAAATAGCTTTGTACTGGTTCATACGTAGGAAAACGTTAGTCAAGAATCGCAATATATGATAGTCTGATCTCGGAGATCAGACAAGAGAAACAAGGGAAAACTTATCAGCATTCGCAAAGAGCAAAGTGGGATCATCATAAGGAATAACCGATGAACTCGGCACAAACGTATGATCTCGGATTTTTGTAAAGTAGTCGAGAAAAGTCTGACGGACCTAGTTCGATAGAAACCAGCGTAAGTTAATGTCCAGAAAATAATTGTATCAGAAAGAACGAACTTTTGAAGCAGGCCATTCCTCAGGGTTTGGAGCCATTTTTATTTGAGAATGGTTCAATCTATGGAAAACTCGGGAACGAAAACGAAAAGAAGATTGCGAAATGGCACTAAAGAAAGATGAATTCGAAAAAAACAGTCCAGTTGCACGACTAGAGCGCAGATTAAACCAGGTTAATATGAGGAAACAGTCAAACACCTGAATAGATGCGGCGCAGGTAAGGCCGCGTCAAGCGGACAATCGGAAGAGACTCACTTTGGCGTTCTGACTAACGGAGACGATACAGAATGGACACAATTGCAGCACAAGTTGCTGATCTTGGTCATTCAGGAATTTAAAGGCGACCTGGAGCGAAAACTAAAGTACAGCCTGCGTGTTGCCGCGCTTTCTCGCACAGCAGTGTGAGTCTTGTAGGCCCTCGTACCAACGCCTCGGCAATGTAATTATACAAACACCTTAAAACATCAAATCGGTTTAGGGCCTCCGTTTGCGGTATTCTTCTCGCGCCTTCTCGAGGAACGCGTTCTCAGCAAGCTTTAACAAGTCTTAGAGGTAGATGTCTGATATTCGACAAATTGAACTACATAGGTTCGCGGTGTTTTCTGCGCAGGCGCCTGCGATAGAGTGGTCGTTCGGTCGTTTCAGGATAATTGCTTTGTTTGCAACTTTCTGAACAATTCTGTTGGTTTCATGCAGATCTAGTTTGGTTCCACATGATCATCTCCTTACGCTCTAATGGCTGCTGTTTCTCAATTATCCAGCACTACGCGGGATCTCCCGGACAACTCAACGAACATTGGCCGGTCGACAGAGGATAAGACTATAAACGTGCCTTCCAGCTGGGAATATGCTAAATTGACATCCATCCCGCCTGCTCGATCTACCAAGCGTCGTGCACATTCTCCACCCGATTCGTCTGCAAATTCGGATCACAGCGAAGCAACATATGCGCCTCGAAAACGGAGGCTTGTTGACTCGTTCACTAGACTATCTATAGATCCCACGACTGGCACTACTTCTTCGGCTTATACCCCGTCTCCACCGGCTAAGAAGAAGCAAGAATCGATTCTTCATTATGACTATTGGGATATGTCGAAGCCCGCTTGCACAGCGGAAGAGCAACAGGATGATTTAGCCAATAGAATGGATACAGGTGACTCGCACACTGTTTTCGTTGGCCCTCTCGATTCTAGTACCGATGAAGAATTAGATATAGATAACTGCGACGCTCCTATCGGCCAACGACTAATATTCGCTCCCAGTGTCGACCGAAAATTGATCTCGATTCCCTATTCGTTTCTACAGCGGCATGACTATTCTTCTGTTCCAACGCCGATTGCGTTAAAGGAACAGGAGACCGGTCTCGTATTATATAAACCGAAAGAACAAGTCATCGCAGAAAGTATAGCTCGCCAACCTTCAGAGGACCAGAAATTTGGCCGACGAAAGGCGCGAGCTCGGCATCTTTCCGCAAATGACTTTGACGAGGACAACTGGGGAGACGATGAACGAGAAGACAGCGATGCTGAAATTTCTACAGGCAACATTGATGATTCTATGAAAGCGTTGACTCAAGCCCAGATGCCGCTGCAATCTGCTGATTCTAACGCTATGGATATTGATTGATATATAACCTATTTCTGGCAATCTTTGGTCGCATGCTTTGATTTTTCAAAGTGATATAGGTGTTTAGGTGTTAATTTTCCACTTTGGGGAAGCATATATGTTATGCTGATATTTGGCTAATACGAATTGGTAATTAAAACGAATTCATTAATACATAAGAACAATTAAAATTCCCGCTCATAAAACCTGAATTTCCATTAATATCGTATCATTTTAGAGTCTATGAGACATTTCTTCCATTATCAATGTTGGGTGAAGGAGAGGTTGTTGGTGGGGAAGGTGAAGGTGGTTGTGCTGCATAGTCAGCAACCTGAGTATCATTTTCATTGGTCAAAGTAGTTTCTGTGGCTGTCGGTAAGAGCCTTGATTGATGGTCATGATTTGCTATATAGTTTTCGTAGTCACGAGATGAGGAAGCACCATCGGGACTGTCAAGAGAACTCGCAGATACATCTGGCTTTGGATCAGGGCAGTATTCGGGGGGTGATGGATATCGAGGATCATATGCGGGGGGCTACAGAGGGGTTAGTCATAGACCCTCATAACACCCATTCATCATAACTTACCGGAACAACGACCTCAGCTGTGTTTCCTCCGTATGCTGTCATAGGATAGGCTGAATATTCATGATAGTCTTCTCGGTATGTAGCGCGGTCGGCCTGGCGCCGTCGCTGACTATCCTGAAATTGCATTCTGTTCCGAACAAGCCACTGTAAACAAGTCAGCGGCTTAGATCTCGACTAAACAATAGTTAAATCAAATCAAAATATACCATTTGATATCTGTAAGGCTGCTTTCCTTTGTGTAGGCGATACCGAGCGTGTCCATACGTCAGAACCATCAGGAAAATTATACCGCATACAATGGCGGCGAAGACTCTGGATTGGATCCGTCAACACTGCACTCAGAGATTTAAAAATTTGACCATTCGCTACTTACGCCCATTTGATCTCCCATTCGTTGCCATCTTCGTACCTATTGTAGAAATTAGTAATACGGTTTCATAAATATGTCGGTCACGCAGAATACGTACCAGGTATTCTGTCGCTTTGCAAGTGAGGCCATAACGATTAAATGCAGAGGATCGATTTCCCGATGCTGTTTGGCACTTACAAACGACGTTGAAGAAACGACTGCAAAATGTGCAGATGTTTACTAAATGAAAAATTAATGCAATCTCGACTGCAAAAGCGTCTGAATTTATTGAACCTCCAGAACCTCTATATGTCGGGCCTCGGCCTCGATGGCTCTATTTCTGATGGGAGTTTGTTTATCTATGTGCATACTAACCGTTGGGCGAACATCAGCTGCGTCATTTATCAGCTGCAAATTCACGGGTTCATAATTAACTCTTAATCTGAAATCAATCAGTTTGAATTGGCTTAATAAAATAAATTTATTTTTAAATAAAAAAACCGTTGTTCCATTATATGCGCTCTATGTTACATGTATTTGCCCTTACTAAACCTCGAATTCATCCCTTCGGCTCGCTGTGAGAGCTCATCGATCTTGGAACTAGTTAGAACTCGTCCACCAGAAGCGATATCTTTTTCATAGTCGAATGCTCGTTTACTGGGGTCATCAGGTTCACGACTGCTAACTCCCGAATTGGCGAGACCTTCTCTGTGAAGTTCTAGTAGCGATTTTCCTCTATTCCGCGCCTACAAAAAAAATTAGTATCAGTGGCACTCAACATCGAAGAAAGCATACATTAAATTCTTGTACTCTTGTGTCTAATTCTGTGTCTCGAACCTCCACACGGGTAGCCGGTTTAGGCTCATCGTTGGCTCTCTGTCTAAGACCCATCATCTCCTCTGCTACACGTTTCTTGCGTTCAGACTCAGTCTCACTCCATGTTCTGTCAGCACCCCTCTTTCCAGTCGTTGCTGATGGTCCTGAGAGAAACTTTTTATTCTTGATTTGTGTTGGATCCGCACGAGAACGAGCCCAATCTTGTTCAGTTGGCGGAACAGTCATCCACTCTTCTCGCTTGGATCGTGAACTATTCGGAGCCGAACTTTGAGATTCACTGTATGCCACCTTAGCCAGTCTTTGTCTTGCAGCAGCTTCTTCTTGTTCCTGTACCAATTGTTAGTTGTAATTTGCAAACTAAGTATAACAAAACCTACTATTTCAGCTGGTTTCGGTAATGCGGGACCAAAATCATCATCATCACTTGAGCTGTCTTCTGCAACTGGTGCATTCTCGGCTGAAGTAGATAACCTGTGTTCAGATTCGCATATCTCTCTTCCACTACGAGGTTCAACATTAACGTGAACCTCGGCAACTTTTGAAATTATTTTCTGAGCCCGCTCAGAAATGATATAATCAGGAAGTGGTGGTCCAGCTTTTACATGTTGAAGCTCTGGATTCATGTCAGACAATAAATCTTTCAAAGTACACCTATGATCTAGCCTACCCTTTGCCGTCAACGTCATTCCCATCTCCCAGTAACTTGTAGATATGTAGTCACCTTTTTACCGTGTTATACACGATCTCATCACAAATTGGTAAAGTCGGCAAGTTACAATTGCAGTTGCAGTCGTTGTTGTCGAATTGCCTGAATCGATTTTCTGCCCTCTGGAGATCACCGAGTGTGGCGGGACTTGGCCGGATAGTTATGGACTACCATCTACGGGATTTGGATAGATAATTACCCGATCGAATATCCCCAGTTTATCACTCCCGAGGGGTACCGGGCTAGGGCGGACAACAGGCCCGGCAGTTGGCCCTTTCGCGACCGATTAAGCAAGCTGGAATCGGTGACCTTTCTCTTATTTTGTCTCTAAATTCCATTGATCAGCTTGGAGCTCTGTTTCAATCAGCTCCCAAATCTTGCTTAAAGTGACTGGAAATGTCCGTCAATGGCGCTTATCCATGATTAGTTGCTTGCTTTCTTAGATAAGGCCGCAGGATCCATTTTCTCCCGGTTCCACAGATTAATATATCTAGCCTTTCCCACATTAAACACCATCTCACATTCTACTTTTACAGAAGATATCGCGCGCTGGAGCGGAAATCCGTCGTCATGTCTTCGACGTCTGATTTTCTGCTCTCCTCTCCTCCATTAAGACCATTCGACCTACGTTTTCACACTCGGCACGAATCCCCGGCTTTCTCGCTGCGGTCGTCCTCTCCGTCTGGGTCATTTGCGCACTCATCTCGGATATCCTCCATATCAGTCAACTTTGAAGATCTCTTTGAGGGTCTCAATGGGGATGACCAAGGAAATTTACCATGGGAAGTCATACGTTGGACAAAGCTTCGCAAGCTATCCAGCCAGATCTACTCAGATATCGGCAAACAACAGTTTGGTGCGCCAACTTGTATCGCCATTTCTAGCACCATTGCTTTGGGCACCGCGAAAGGATACATTTTGATCTTTGATTTCAATCAAAATATGCTGTGCGCGCTGGGCTCGAATGTTAATGGTAACTAGCACTCCTCGCAATTCTCTGTTTGTCACTTACACTTTTTAGTTGCACCCGCCGGAGCAGTCACCTCCCTCTGTTTTTCCCACGACCATACATACATTGCATCCGGCCATGAACATGGCCATATCTATTCCTGGCATATAAAACGTCCTATGGCTCCGCGGATTCATATTTCTCCGTACGATCCACTACACCCTGATTCGCGTCATGATGGGCATGTGCAGCAAGCCAAGATTCTACATATTGGATTCATGGGCAAGCGCCATTCCATTATTGCCAGTGCAGATGATAAAGGAATGGCTTTTTTACACGTCAGTCTACAGCAGATTGTGGGTAAGCAACTACAAACAACTCGGTTAGTAGGCCGATATCCATCTCTTGGAACGCGCAGTCAACTACAGGAGCAATCTTTCAGGCAAAGAAAAGCTACCTCTGTTCTTGCATTTGCTCCCATGCCATTGGGGATCAATCCACATCCTTTGGAAAACCGGGGTCTTATTGCTTTGATGACTCCTCACATATTAGTAGTTTTATCAACCAGCCCCACCGCACAAACTCAGATAAAAATTCCACGGCCAAAGACGATTTCGGATACAATGGGGTTGAGCGGATGTATGGACTGGTTTCCTGCTGTTGCTTTACCTAGAAAGGGAACAAAGAAATCCAGTAATTTATTGAATGGAATACACCCCTCAAATCCTCGATTAGCTTATTGTTGGTCTAATGTGGTTACAATTCTTGATCTTGTCTCCCAATCAACATCTACACAATCCTCTATCAATAAAGGCATTAAGGAAGGAGTGGCACAGACGCCTTCTTCTACACCTCCTATCAATGCTAATCACATTGATTTTATTCCTGCCAAAACTTATGAAGCTGATGAGGCAGTCGTTGCGTTGCGATGGCTTACATCTCAGATCATCGTCATGGTTACTATCACACAACGCCTGTTAATTTTAAACGAAGTGACTATGTCAGTTACTGATGTCGTTGATTTAGTTCCACGTCAGATTATGCATCATGATTATTTTTCAGCCCAACTCAGTGAGCTCGTCATCCGCAATAGCCAAGGTGCTGAGCATTACGCCACTATTCCGGATGCTTTTTTTAATAGTTTCAAAACATTCAAAGGAAGAATATTTCTTCTTGTGAGTCACTTTTTTTGCTCTTTTTGTATCTCATCTGACATTAATTTAGGGAACATATGAGTTTGCCGTAGGCCATCTATCGAGCTGGGAGGAGCGCCTGGACTCTCTTCTGGAGGCAAACAAGTTCGCTGAAGCCATCCGACTTGTAACAAAGTATTATAACGGTGAGACTGATCGGGTTACTATTGGCCTTCCAGAATCGGAAGATGAACGGCATCACGCAGTTCGAGATAAACTTATTGAGAGTGTGTTAACTGCACTTAAGTTTATTCTTGATCCCAGTGGTAGTAGTACACCTCCCACTCCTGTTTCTGCTGTGGTTTCTAATGCTACTTCTGATGAACTGGAACAGCTACAGGTAACCGCACATTATCGACAGACTGCTATGATTGCAGAGGCAAGTTTCGAAGCGTTGTTCGATGCCGATGCATTAGACATTTTATTTGATTCGGTGTATGAGTATTTTGAAAATGCCAACTTGCGTGGAATTTATTTTGAAACACTGGAAGGGTATATTCTATCTGAAAGAATCATTTCTTTGCCTCCTCCTATTGTGAAGGAAATGATTAATATCTACGCCTATTTAGCTCTTAACGATCGATTAGAGGAAATCATTTGTCATTTAGACACCAGATCGCTTGATATTGATCAGGTATCGATGCTCTGTCGGACATATGAACTATATGATGCTTTAATCTACGTCTGGAATCAAGCGCTTGATGATTATATCTCTCCATTATCGGATTTTTTGAAGCTTATCACTAAATATTTTGACTTAGCTAAGAAGCAAGAGCTCGCAGAAGCAGCAATTGATGACGAAAAGCAGGTCGTCAGAGAAGATAATTTGAATGAGTCAGTTGCAGACGATGATGGAACTAGCACATTGGGAGGGAATGAAGATGAACTTTCACGAATTGGTAAAAATATCGCTAAAGTGTATTCATATCTTTCATATATTTTCACTGGTCGATTATATCCAACTGGATCCATGTTAGAATCAGGAAAAGCAGAATCGTCTAAGTCGCTTCTTTATTGGTTTCTGTTCCTCGGATCGATAATTACTTGGCCGCGACAGCATGGATCGCCCATTCTGATTTCAGACCAAAAAGACGATAAGCTAAATACAAGGTCTTTCCCTTATTTACGACTACTTCTACAATTTGATGCGGCTGCTTTTGTAGCGGTTATGAATGAAGCATTTGAAAACTCATTTCTAAATGGCGAACATGACGAACTGGATGAGAAGTACAATCGAGAAGATTTACCGGACGACATCATTTTTGGACAGATGCTTACCCGACAGTATATTATCAATATTTTACTTGAAATTCTCTCTGGTGCAGAGTTCACTTCCAAGGAGACCATATATCTGGATATGTTCATAGCCCGCAGCGTTGCGAAATATGCACAATTCATATCTTTGTCGGACGAGATGATGCATGGCGTCTTACTTCGATTATGTAAACCTCCATCACCCGAAATTGCAGATGATTGCCAGCTCAGTGTCGAATATCTATTGTCAATATATCGCCCGTTAGATCTAGAGGAGCTAGTGAAAATATTTTTTCAAGCCCGTTATTTCCGAGTTCTTCGTTGGCTATTTCGGACTGAAAAATTATATGCCAGGCTCGTGTCTGTGTTTTTTGAGGATTCTGAAGACTCTCATGCTGCGGGTGAGCCGGAAGAAGTTTTTGATACAATTGAGAGCTGTTTGTCTTCTCAATCCGATTTGACGGAAGATCAACGCAAAGAAGTTTGTCAAGCTATAAGTCAGAATTTTCGCAATTTGGTACTTACAGATGCTGGACGAGCAGCGACTGTTGTTGAGCGGTTCATGCCTGAGTTACATTCTAGTCTCTACGAAAAGTTACAAGATCGACGTGACTTGCAATTTCGGTATTTAAAGGCGCTATTTTCTTCTGAATTAAGACTTCTTCGAGAAGGAGGACAACCGATGTCGAGACGAATGCGACCGAAGTGGAATACACAGCAAGCACGGGAAACATATGTTACGTTATTGTGTGAGTTTGATAAGAGCAAGGTCATTCAGTTTTTGCGATATCTCCAAAAAGGCGATCTGAGGTTAAGTAAAGTTTTGTCGGCGCTTGAGTTGGCTGGTGTGATTGATGGTGAGATATTCTTGTTACGGAGTGAGGGTCAATACGTTGAAGCTATCCGAAGACTAGCCGCGCATCTAAAATATTTGACCGAAAAGTTACTCATGTTGTATCCTGATACTGTTTCACGTGGAAGGACTAAGAACCGAGGTCCGCGGTGGGTTCACGTCGATGAGAAAAAATTGGCCGATGTTGAGCGAGCATTACAGCATTATGCTATTCTTGGTACTCGTCTTTGTACAGAACGCGCGAAGAAGCCTAGCTCTACAAGTGCCATAACTACCGCAAATAGTGATGAAGATCTTTCAGAAACGGAACAAATCTGGCTGGATTTGATTGACTCCGTAGTAACACTCACAAGGGAGGTTTCGACGACACTATTTCCAGATATCACGGTTTTCGAGCGTGCTAGTCGGTCTGTATCATACGATTCACCAACCAAAACGCTACTATTTCTTCGAAGACTTGTGCAAGATGTATTTTCATCTCTCTTGGCTGCCACATCGACTACTAGAGTGCTATCCTCGAAAAATGTCTCAGCGCTTACTAGTGGGGGTGGTATCGCCCCTGGTGGATCAACGTCGTTTTTACGAGTTTTGGAGGTGTTTTTGGCCCGAACAGCGGCTGCATCGCCGTCTGTTGTGGATTTGCGAAATGTCTTAGCGAATATCTTTGAAGCGTATATTTACGAAAGACAGCTCCTTTCTCTGACGAATCGACTGCTGAGTAAAGATTTGATGGTACACGTTGCATCTGTGTATCGTATGCGGCAGCAGGGATGGCGTGTTAGTAATCCAATCTGCGAAGTATGCGGAAAGAAAATATGGGGCGAGTCAGTTGTAAATCAAGCTGTTAGCGAGGCTTGGGACCGGAAGCTGATCAACTGCGAGAAGAGACGACAGGCCAGGTTTCGAGGGATTGTTGGGACTGCAGTTAACGACGTTACAGATCATGACAAATTAGAAGACGAATATCGACCCGGTAGGGTTTTGTCACCTCCAAACAGTCTTGGCCGGTCTGTATCGAGTGATGGCATTCGAGTTCGAAGCGAGTCCAGCCTGGAGCGCAACGGAGGCGCGAGTAGCAGCAATAGCAGTAAGGGCAAGCCTCACTACTCAAATAGTGCAGTCGAAGAATCGGGATTTACAGAGGTTGAAGGTTTTGCCGGTTCAGGAAACGAAGTTTTATCAACAAGTGCAAATGGCCGCCCTGTATTGATTACCAAACTTCGAGCGCCCAAGCAGAGTTCCCATCGGACACATGTTCATCATTATGGGGGAGCTGCAGCGCCAGCCCCGCACCATCGTGAACGAATGGGTTCGATGTCCCTTTCCCTCACTGATGCTGGAGGCTCGGCTTCCACCTCGAACAATGTGAATGTGCAGCAAACTCCGGAAGCGGTCTTGGACACCGGGCCGGCTGCACACGAGTCCGATTATCGAACGGCCTGGGTCGACGTCGACGACAAAAACAGACTACGATCGCGTACGATCAATTTTAGCTCGAAAGAAGAGCTTGACTCACTGGTAATGTTCAAATGTAAACATGTCTATCACCGTAACTGTCTCGAGAAAATCTTGAGCGGAAGTGTTGCTAGCGTCACGGAGAGTTGGTTAGGAAATGGGAGGAAGATTGGGGAAGGTTATCGATGCATTATATGTCACTAGAGACCATGGTGTTTGTTTTTGTCTTTGGTTAACTATTGTGTTTAATTTGAATTTATTATACTTTAATATCACATTATGGTAAATATGGATTTTTTAGGTTTGTTCTCATTTCTCAGATATCTGCGCGTAGATCACCATACGATTTTGGATTAGGTTTCAGCTCATTATGGATCAAAACTAAGTATGTATAAAAGCTGAAACAAAGGCAACGACAAATGGTGAAAGGAAAAATTAGCAATGTAAAGTACGACAACTATAAAGAAAAAGACAACCAATCAACTCCAAGCATCAAATAGTTCGTAAATATAAGGTGGTCAAGATTCAACGGGCGGATCAGTTGGTGCAGGTACAATGAATAGAATAGTTATACAAGGACGAAACGATGAACGGTGAGCATGAAAGGGAGACAGAAAGGGTAGTAGAGTGGAATGGACTGCGAAATAAGTAAAATACGAAATAGTCAGAAATAGTTCAAATCTTTGGACTAATCTTTCTTCTTGCGACCAAAAAGTCCACGTTTCTTCTTCTCTTTCGCAGGAGGTGCTGGCGAGTAGTCGACGTCAGCGCCAGCGTTGCCGAGCTGGATCGGCGTACGAGCCGGTGCCGTGTTTTCGGACTGGATTGGATTACCGTAATCATCATATGCCTGCTGGTCGTTCTCGTTGCCATTGCCAGAATATCCATTTGCGTATCCACCAGTGCCATTCTGACCTCCATTATTGTTATTCGCAGGCGGCGTGTATCGGCGGCCTTCCCAAGGAAGACGTTCACGAAAAATCTGTTCTTTGATATGCTTGTCACCGGTAGCAGCAAATTCGAATCCGCGAATCGTATCGAGAGGTCGCTCTGAGCGGTGACGCGTAGGGTTCGAAAGATCAGGGTCCTCGATAGGACTTCCAAAAATATCACGGACATGTAACTCGGGTGAAACAGAAGTATCTCCAGCGTGATTGTTGACTACTTGAAAAGGCTGCTCCTCAGTCATTGCTGACAGAATGGGATCTGCAATATTGGCAGTGCGTTGCTTCATGCGTTCACGCTCTTCGGGAGAGATCTTGATCGATCCCGAGCGCAGTGCATCAGGCACACCATTCGCACTCTGCTGTTTGGTAGATGATCGGCGTAAGAACGACGGAGCCATTTTGATTTTAGACAATTATGCTGTAAATGAGATAGATATGAATAAGAAAGGAAAGAAGGGAGCCAATTTTTTTTGCGTTTCTACGCAATTGCGATATTAATTGGCAGTGATGACAAAATAATTAGGCGTCTCGGAAACAGAAGATGACCAGGAATGTGATGAGATTAACGAGAAGGAGAAGAGTACTCGAAGGAGAAAACAAAGGAACGAGCCAGGAGATCCGGTAAAGTAGGGATATAAAAACACTCAAAAACCGAGCGGGGGCGCAAGTTATGCAAAAATAAAGAGAACGGACGAATGAAGACGGTGCGAGAGAAAATAGCTGGGCTACGTAAAGCTGTAATAAAAAGTGCCGCTGGGACGTAGGTTAAAACTAGCAGGCAGCTTGGGATGGATGGGACCAGTGTCGAGTCCGGCACAGACGGCGACGCGTGAAGGCGTTAGAGTTTGAGCAATTGTTTTTTTTTTGTTTCGACGATCGTGCGGGAAGAGCACTCTCGTTTTCAGCTATTCGTCAGATACTTAGCTTTGTAACTGGCGTAAGCTGTCCGGAACAATACGGGATCAACCCGGATGGGCCATGATTTTTTGTTTGAGAAATCTCGTCCCGTCGGCATGTAAACTCAGCCATGTGTACTGTATTGGTAAACAGCCTGTGTTTGAATGTGGAACAAGGCTCGCTGAGGCATCAGTAGTGCGTTCCACCAGTGGCTTCTCTGTGCTGTCAGAGTAAGCAGAGAGGAAACGCAGTTAAAAGTCTACGTTAAACATCGGTCATTACGACTTCAGGGGAATACGAGCAAGGGACCGAGGAGCTAATATCGAGTTCGCAGTGGCCGTCTGCAAAGGCTTATTTCTATCTGTACAAGTTTTTTTCTTCTACTGAAGACCTGCATCGACGACGACTTCTCTGCTCTAGACGCGCGGCCTTGCCGATGTGCAGAAGAAAAGAAAATCTCGAAGAGTGCGAAAGTCAGCACAAAAGTGCTCGCTCTTCGGTAGGCCGGTTGTAACTTTAAAGCATACAGGCCTGCTAAGTTATAAGGGGTCCCTAAACGCTGCTTACGGCGTCTGGGGCCGAGCCGCTTCTGGAAATTTTGATACGGTAAGAGGACAGCACTAGAAGCTTATGATGAGAGAAGAAGACAGCACACGGCACTAGGCCGCAGACAGAAGACGGAAAATGGGATTATCACTTGTGTAGATGAAGAGAAGCAAAAGACGGAGTAGCAGAGCATCGCAGAGAAGCCTGAATAGGATAGTGTGGATTGTTGGGATGGACAAGCATGGTGTTCGGCCCTGAAACTAGCGGACTTGGTGCCTAAATAGAGTAGGATTTATTTATTATAGTGGGATGATCTGTAGTCTGGTCGGTAGCGTACTCTTGCGCACGACTGTTGAAGGTCTCGGAGGAAAGAGCACAAATGGCGATGAGGCAAATTTGGTTTAGAAAACCTTTTCGGAATCACTAAATTCCGTTAGAAAGGGACAGATACTCGAGAAAATGTGCTTGCTTCTCTTCGAAAACAGCCCAAAATTCCAGCGTGTGCACTTGCGCGCGGCCGCGTGCCAGTGCTCGCGCCATTTAGAGTCCACGACAAGTAATTCGTACAAATCCCAAAGTCCGGTAAGCACTATTGGGAAGAGTGATTCGAGGGTTCTGATCTCTGGGTGCTTGTGCGGAGATAGACGTAGAGATGATCAGTCGGCAGGTGTCTCGCAGTTACTGGATTTGGCAGTACTGGAGTATTCCCGCGCGTATTTTTTTTAATAATTTGCGGTGGTTTAGAATATGTAGAAAAACGTACAAGCTGGATCTTGGATCCGTTGTAGCCGACGGGGTTTCTAAAAATAAGGCATGATTTTTATCTATGTCTGTTTAGCGGATCTGAGATATTAGTGATCTTGAGTTTTTTGGTCTTGACGATGTTCGCATGCTGAGCTGGGATCCTGGACTTATGGAACCCAATCGGCCAGCAAGAACTGCTGATGGTGCACTCTGCGTGGTTTGTAGAGCTGCCACAACAACTGCTCTCGTGTACCGAGATTGAACCGGACGAGGTCGTCTAGTACCGCCTTAAGAGCAGATAGATAGGAGCCAGTAGTTGGTCAAAAGTAGATGGTCGGGCTGGAGCGACAGACGCCTCGCATTTAACAAACGAGACAATAGCCGTACCGATCTCTTCGTTTACGTCCGTCTAGCCCGGTCGTTTTCGCCGTCGTTTGGCGCAGCTTTGCGAACAGAGATCTCTCTCTATCTTGCGGGCATTTCTCTACATTACTTGGCCTCTGCACTGCGTACACTCTCGTTTATTCGTTGACGAGTAATCGAGCTATTTTCCACTGGCTGGTCATTTCTCCGTCGAACTCAACGTGGACACTGCTGTGATCTTGTTTGCTCGTTTTTCTCTCCCGCTTCTGTCTCGCAACCTACTCTGCTAACTCCATCGTCGCAACTTACCGACGAAGCGGCTAGGTCTGGGGCTAGACTAGCCGCGTGTGGCTATGCATTTCTCGTCTCGGCAGTCCGCTTGCTGGGTGGGACAGTGTAGGACAATGTGCCCAAGAATCAAGTAGGCTTTAGTAGTCTCTGCGCCCTAGTGCTGCCACGCCAATAGTCACGGCGGAGACACATCGGATCCAAGCCGCCCCTTATTCAATGCTCCCTATTCTCGCTGTGTCTTGGTGCACATGTGCACCCCCCAGACTAGCAATCTGAGCTCATTTGCACTGCACCGCCACATGCTCTCATCCTCGCGCGGCCTCTGTGACCTGCTTTTCCTCGAACTTCGTACTTCCCACCCAGCATGTCGCTCTCCCATTGCGCCTCTCGAGTTGTCCTTCATTTCGGCAGCCCTAGTTGGCACTTCCCCCACCTCCCGCTGCGAACTTGCTTCGCCTTCTACTGATTCGCTCAGCTTTGTTGTTGCCGAACTTTGCAGAACTGCTTGCTCTTTGTCTGCTTTGTCGCTCCCTCCTTCGCAGTTCGCAGTTCGTTCAATCACAGCTCTCGAGAAGACAGGCTCTATTACTCTGGATTACGACTACCGAACGCGCGCCTTTGTGTCCCTATTGTTTGTTGTGTCCCTCCTTCTTTTTTAGCCGGTCTTGAACCAGATTCTGCACTCCCCGCTCGCCTTATCTCCCGACTCTGGCTCTTCGCTGTCTGATCGGAAATCGCAGCTAGTTTCTATGGTTCTCCCGTCCACATCCTCGTCCACGTCCTCGTCCTCGTCTACGTCTCCGACTCGATCGCCTACCGAGCGCTTCTCGTCCACGTCCTCCTCCGTCAGACGATCTCACAACTCCAACAATCCGTTCAGTTCGCCAACTGCCTCTCTGCCTCCTGCAAGAGTTTCGATAGACTATCCACCCTCGCTGGATCGAGTGTCCGCCGTTTCTGGCCATCGTCCTCCTCTGGCAGATCATCCCCCGCAGCGTTCTCTCTCCTTGGCGGATTTGGCTGATCTCGACCCATTACGCGTCTCCTCTGCCGTTCAGACTCCTTCAGACAATCAAGTGCAATCCACGATATCTCCTCCCCAGCCCTTTGCGTCCGCACGTTCTAATTTCTCGGCTCATTCTCTGTCCAGTTTGCACTCTAATTCTCCATCTCCTTCTCCCTCTCCCTCTCCTTCGTCGCCCTCCTATGTTTCTTCTATAGCCCTGTCCAGTCCTACCATCAACAACTCTTCTCCTTCCCATTCCGCTACTGGTTCTCCCTCCCTGTCCTCACCGCCAGCCTGGCATCTTCCTCTTCCCCCTGCTTCATTCCCGCGAATTCCTGAAATGCCCTCCGACCCATTCACTACCAGTCCGTCCGCCGTTTCGATCACGGCCCCAGCCGAGCCTCTTCCTTCAGCTTTGGATCCTAGCAGTTCTCCCAACTCACAGCCTGTTCGCAGACGAAACCGAGGACTTTCTCTACGAACTCAGCTTTTTAATCGCACAATAGTTGGAACTCACGGCGATTCACCCATTGAGCTCACCGATAATTTACCATATGGAGCTACGGGGCCACATAGCCCTGTAGATCAAGTAGATCTCGCTACACCGGAATCATTTCCAGACGACACCACTTACGTCTCCAATCTGTCAATAGATCCTTCTTTTCACGCTCCTCCCTATGAAGATTCAGGTGAAACCATTACGCGCAAACATACCGTTGATGACCTTGACGATCCTCGCAAAAGTTTCTACTTAGATTCTCTTGACAATCAAATCAGTATTGGTCAGCGCCAGCTCGAGCATTATTCTGCTTGGAACTCCGCCAAGCGACGGCTTCAATCTCCACGTATTTCGTCATTCTATCGAAGACTTTCGGACTGGGTATTTAATCGCAATCAGATTCCTCCTTCAATAGCAGGACGTCAGGTTCCTTATGATCTCCGAGCTCCAAAGGCTTTATTTGTTGATGAGCGAACTCTCCGTCCGTATGTCTCGAATATCATTGTTTCTTCAGTCTATAATCGGTATAACGCTCTTCCGTTATTACTAATTGCTCAGTTTTTAAGACTGGCTAATGTGTAAGTACTTTTTGTCGCATTCCAATCTCTTTTCGGTTCCTAATTTTGCAGTTACTTTCTGATTGTCTCCATTTTGCAGATGATCCCCAACTTTTCCACTACTGGCACTTACAACTCGTTTGCTACGTTTATGGTTTTTACTTTCATTGCCATGGCTCGTGAGGGTTTCGACGATTGGCAACGACATCGTCAAGATAAATCGGAAAATCTGAAAGAAGCGTTTGTGGGCCATTTGGGTTATAAAGAAGATGGGCAGCCTACTATTGATTGGCGCTCGACTCGTTGGCAAGATATCAGGGTCGGTGATATTGTTCGCCTCGAGCGAAATGACTGGGTCCCCTGTGATTTGATTGTTTTACATGGTAATGGAATGGGTGATCAGGCTTATGTAGAGACCGCAGCGCTTGATGGAGAGACAAATCTCAAGAGTAAGGTTGCCTTACCTGCTTTGGCTGAAATTGCATGTACCGACGAAGCATTGGCTGCTGTCGACCCGCCTGTTGAATTTGTTGTTGAGGATCCTAACACTGACCTATACAATTTTGAAGGCAACGTCACTGTCGATGGTGAGAAATTGTCTTTATCTAACGACAATATTATTTACAGGGGTTGTATTATTCGAAATACTCCTCGTGTTATTGGATTTGCCGTCTTTACAGGTCAGGAGACAAAAATCCGTATGAATGCAACTCAGGCACCTAGAGTAAAGACCCCTCGTCTACAAGGCCGCATAAACAAAATTATTGTTTTCATGGTCCTCTTCGTATGTTTTATTTCAGCTTTCTGTACGCTTATGGAGCGATTCTGGGTGAACAATGGCTACGCTCAGGAACCTTGGTATCTGCCGTCGGATGACATTCCGTTGTCTAATCTCATCATTGGTTTTATTATCATGTTCAACACTCTCATTCCATTGTCATTATATGTCTCAATGGAAATCGTGAAAATTGGTCAGCGCATTATGATTGGCTGGGATATTGACATGTACTATGAACCTACTGAGACTCGTTGTGAGCCACATACTTCGTCTATCAATGAAGAGCTCGGTCAGATTTCGTATATATTTTCCGATAAAACTGGCACTCTAACTGATAATGTAATGGTTTTCCGAAAGATATCTGTCGCAGGACATTCTTGGCTTCATGATTTGGATGTTCAGCAGGAGTTTTTTCAAGAGGAAATGAGAAGGCTAAAGGAATCGGGCGTCGTTAAAAAGTCGTCTACTTTAAATAGTCATAAGAGAACACCAACGACTGTGTCTTTTGCTCCCTCTGAAACTTCCCAGATCAGACCGTTAGGTAGAAAATCCACAAATCTTCCTAATGCGTTCCGCAGGACCGAAACCATTCGTGAAAGTTTCTCCTCTCTGAGTGTCGCTCCGAGCAGAATGTCGCGTCCTCATTGGAGATCCTCTGTCTATGGACGTCCGTCTAGAATTTCAACAGGACTCACTCGTGCGAGCACTACGCGTACTAGTGGTCACCCGGTTCCAAGTAATTCTATACAGCATGTGACTCGCTCTACCAAGGAGCTACTGGAATATCTCCAACTCAAACCGAATACGCCATTTTCTCGCAGCGCTATCTTTTTTTTGCTGGCCATCGCACTGTGCCATGGCTGTCAACCAGATCTATCGGAAGATATTGATCGCGAGAACGGAGAAGCTGAAGAGGATAATGCTGTAGAATCACGCGATGGCGGAGATTCGGAAATTAATTATCAATCATCTTCTCCTGATGAGCTGGCTCTTGTTCGAGCAGCAAGAGACTTAGGCTTTGTTGTTATTGATCGTCAGTTTTCATCCATTACAGTCCGGACATATCCTCGTGGCTATGACGCAGAGCCCTTAGTTCAGTCTTATGAGATTCTCAATACAATCGAGTTTTCGTCTAATCGAAAGCGTATGTCGATTATTCTCAAACTACCTGATGGTCGCATCTGCTTGTTGTGCAAGGGTGCTGATACGATCGTCTTTGATCGTCTTGCATCTGCGAAATTGGCGGAATCTACTAAAGTTGAGGTTCAACGCAAGGTGACTATTCGTCGGAATATGGAAGCTTCTCGTGCAATGGCCATTCGAGTGTCGACGGAGCATAATAGTCCTTTAGTTCGAGAATCCACCAGTAGTGCGTTTGCAGGACCGTCAAGCTCTGGTCCCGGTTTTTCAGCGCCACGTATGTCGCGTGATAACGGTCTTAACTCTTTAGATGGATTTTTAGCATCCCGCGATCCGGATGCCGAGATTGTACGAGCACCTAGGATCTCAGTCGAAGTGCCAGTTTCTTCCTCTACCATGTCCCATTCGTCGCCGTTTGTCGAGCCTGATATGGCGATTCTTGAGACTATGGTTGATGAGAATGTTGTACATGACACGGCCGAGGTATTCAAGCGAACGCTGAATCATATTGATGAGTTTGCTACGGAGGGTCTTCGCACTCTGGTATATGCACACAGATTTCTTTCGGAAGATGAGTATAAGCAATGGGCAAAGATTTACTCAGATGCAACCACGAGTATTGATGATCGTACTGCTAAAATTGAGGCTGCTGGTGAGCTCATAGAGAGTAACTTGGAACTCACAGGTGCTACTGCAATTGAAGATAAACTTCAAAATGGAGTTCCAGAGGCAATTGAGAAGCTCAGACGTGCTGGCATTAAGCTTTGGATGTTGACTGGCGACAAGCGAGAAACCGCAATCTCAATTGGTCATTCGTGTAGACTTATACACGATTACTCGACGGTGCTAATTCTCCGATCTGACGATGCGGATATGGTCTCCAAAATGGCGGCAATGATGCTTGAGCTGGTGGGAAATAATATTGCTCACTGTGTTATCGTGATTGATGGTGCAACGCTGGCACAAATAGAAAGAGATGTCACTCTTATGTCTATGTTTATCGATCTAGGCGTCAAGGCTAACTCAGTAATCTGTTGTCGTGCGTCGCCGTCCCAAAAGGCGCTATTGGTAACATCTGTTAGGTCAAAAGTAAAAGGTTCAGTTACGCTTGCTATTGGCGACGGTGCGAATGATATTGCTATGATTCAGGCTGCCGACGTAGGTATCGGTATTGCTGGTCGAGAAGGTCTTCAGGCAGCTCGATCTTCTGATTTTTCAGTTGGTCAGTTTAGATTTTTATTGAAGCTTCTTTTAGTTCATGGCCGTTGGAATTATGTCGTGAGTATGATGTTATGTTAGTTCGGTCGCAAAGCTAACTATATGCAGCGATTGAGCAAGTACGTACTGGCCACGTTCTACAAGGAATTTTTTTTCTATCTCACGCAAGCTATGTTCCAGAGATACACCATGTATTCAGGAACATCATTATACGAGTCTATCTCCTTGACCATGTATAATACTCTTTTCACTTCGCTTCCGGTAATTTGCATTGGTATTTTTATGCAAGACTTAAGTCCCGAGACGCTTGTTGCAGTGCCAGAATTGTACTCTACTAGTCGGCTGAATAAGCATTTTAGTTTGCGGATATTTATTGGCTGGATGTGTGTTGCTAGTTCGCAAGCTGTACTAGTGACTTTTACAATGCTGTATGTGTACGGTCTGATGTATCCTCGCGACAACGGTCTATATCCTCCAGGAACATTAAATTTCGCAGCAATCATTGCGGCAATTGCAATCAAATTGTGTTTTACAGAAATGCATAATCGAACAGTTCTCAGTCTCGGCGCAATTTTAATTTCGACCTTGGGATGGTTTTTCTGGACATTATGTTTGACGCAGATATATGGAGAAAAGATCACGCTCTATGTTGTGAAAGATACCTTGATTGAAACGTTTGGAAAGGATTTGACGTGGTGGAGCACGTTTCTAATTTGCTGTGGTGTTGCGGTTGTTTTCGATATTGTGCTTGTCGTTTTTCGAGCCGCATTTTTCCCCAGCGATACAGATACCTTTCAGCAAATCGAGCAGGATGACGTTTTGCGTGCGCGCCTGGAGCAGGAGGCTGAGATGGAATTGCAACAGAGTTGGGCAGGGAGCAAAGTGCATCAAAAAAGGCAGCAGAAGCTTGCTATGATTGAGGCGAAACTCCAAGAAGGCCGTGAGGCTGAGGAGCAGGAGATCCGAGAATTGCTGCGAAATCGGGACGGCTTGAGTGCCAGTAATAACAATGATAATAATGAAGCTGTTGACAATCCGACTGTAGGTAATACAGGAGGAGAAGTTGACGAAGGGAATGACTGGCGATATGAGCATATTCGGTTTGACGGTGCTGTTGTTTAGAAAATTGCAGGAATTGGTTGATTTGGATTATTTTGTTTTTGCGGTATTTGCATTTATGCGCATTTTAGATTTGGTCTGTTGTACATTATGATTATGATTTTTATTATTATAATTTTTTCATTATACTCATTATATTGAGTTTGCATACTTCATTAGTGCAGATCCGGATAATAATATGAAATCCAGCTTTAGAGGCGTTTTGGGTAACCAGCAACTGTGGCTGGCTGCATCCCGAGCCGCTCACACACACTTCGCCTCGACCATCGTTAGTATTGGGCTGGATCCGCCCTGTGTTTGTGCTCGTGAATGTTCTTGTTCCTGTTCCAGTTTTCGCAATCAGAACACAGAGAGCGTAAAATATCATATAATTATCACACAGACATTTTAGTGAGCAAATATGAGGTGAGTCGTGTGTTTCCAGCAACCCGAATCCAGCTGCCGCGCTGTATGGTGACTTATTCTCCGGATGCCTCCTTGCCTGACTGCCAGCGTCTCGCCCCCTTCTCGGTTGGATCTTGCTAACTTGATTCCAGTGGCCGCTTTGTCAGAGCCTCGAAGTATCGCCACGTTTATGGCCAACCTTCGAAAAAGGAATTGTGCTACGAGAATGTTCGCGTGAGGTAAGCTATTCATTTTTTGTCGACCGGGGTGTTTCGAGTGTCATTCATTATCTTGGATCTACTTGAACTCGGATGGCTGGTAGATGACTAGCCACGAACTCTATAGCAAACTTCCATGAAATAATGAAATTAATACCTTACACCTGAAATAAAGGAAATTGATTACTGATCTAGATTATTAGCAAAAATGCCTGGGATGCAAGTCTGCTCAAGGTATGTGATACGCAACTTCTGGACTATATCAACATCTAGAACTTAAACATCTGATTTTTGAGTAGGTTAATCCTTTGTATATGTCAGTAAATTGGGATGCGTCTGGAGGTGGTGCATTCGCCGTGATTCCTCTATCTGAGAAAGGCAAACTACCGGACCAAATTCCTTTGTTCCGTGGCCATAAAGCCACAGTTCTGGATACCGATTGGAATCCGTTTGATGATCATATGGTTGCATCCGCATCAGAAGACGGAAAGGTAAGTCAATAAGTGCAGAAATAGGCTTGGCCAGACATAAGCTTACAATTGGAAAGGTTGGTATTTGGAAAGTTCCTGACGATTTCACGGTTCATCTGGAAAGTGCGGCAGATATCAAGGACATTGCTCCCGCAAGTTTTCTTAGTGGACACACCAGAAAGGTTGGTCATGTTTTATTCCATCCAGTTGCAAACAATGTACTTGCCTCCTCTTCAGGTGACTACACTGTGAAATTGTGGGATATCGAGGCCGGAAAGCCCAAGAGCACTCTCCAGCATAAGGACATGGTTCTGAGCATGTCGTTTAATTATGTCGGCTCGCTACTTGCTACTACTTCTCGTGATAAAAAGATCCGTATTTGGGATCCTAGATCTGAAAAGGTTGTCGTTGAAGGTCCTGGTCATGCCGGTGCTAAGAATCAGCGTATTGTCTGGCTCGGTGAATTGGATCGCTTGGCAACTACCGGTTTCTCTCGCATGAGTGATCGTCAGGTCGCTATCTGGGACTCCACAGATATCAATAAGGGTCCTATCGGTGACTTTTACATGCTTGACTCGTCAGCTGGTATTTGCATGCCTTATTATGACCCCAGCACGAAGTGTCTGTATCTGGCTGGAAAGGGTGACGGAAATATTCGATACTATGAGTACGAAAACGATGAATTGTTTCCGCTCTCTGAGTATAAATCTTCAGAGCCTCAGCGTGGTATTGCGTTCATGCCTAAGCGTGGAGTGAGCGTCCACGAGAATGAAGTGGTTCGTGCGTATAAGAGTGTGAACGACTCGTACGTCGAGCCTATCCAATTCATTGTTCCTCGTCGTTCAGAGATGTTCCAGAGTGATATCTATCCAGATTGTCCTAGCGCAGAGCCTGCACTGTCTGCTGAAGAATGGTTTTCTGGTAAGGACGCAGCTCCGAAGGTTATTAGTCTTGAAGCGGTTTTTGTAGGGACTGTTCCTGTTGCTGTGGCATCTGAGATTCCCCTCTCCAAGCCAATCCCTGCTCCGGTAAAGGAACCAGTGCCTGTGACTATTAAGGAGCCAGAGCCTGCACCAGTTCCTGTCTCTTCTTATATTGAGCCTGAGAAAAGTCTTGATCAGGCCTTTGCAGCTCCGAAAGTTGATGATATGCTTTCCAAAGCGGCTAGTAGTGAGGATGTGTCGGTTCCGGCTGCCATTGCTAATGAGGAGTCTTCCTGGGGTGACGAAGAACCTGCTACACCTACTCCTGCTTCGGTTCTTGCTCCGGCTGCCGAAGTAAAGCCTGTTCCCATTGCTGAGCCGGAGCCTGTTGCCACCCCTGCCGTAGATCCCATCCATACAGCAGTCAAAACAGTCATATCTGAGCCTAGTCCCGCCCCCTCCCCGTCAAAGTCTAGTGCATCTGGAATGTTGGCCAGCAAACTGGAAGCTCTTCATTCTCATATGGCTGAAACCCGCAAGGCGATTGAGTCTTACGAAGATCGGTTTACTGAGATTGTTCTTTCGAATGCGAATGAACTGAAAAATCGTGATGATCGAATTGCCACTCTTGAGAGCGAAATTGATAAGCTCAAGACTCTCATCCTATCGCTATCTGTTCCTAATGGAGCAAAAACAGAACTAGGAGAAAAGTCCGCTGCTGAACTTCCTGTGGAAGAGACTAAGCTTGATTCAGAGGAACCAGTCGAAGTTACAGCTGAAGATGCAAAGGAGGATTAGGATGGTGTTTGTTGTTAAAAGACATTAGACCGTGTGTACGCTAAATGGTACTCTTTTTTTTTCCTGTGCACTATTTTTAAATGTCTATTTTTGACTTGTATGCTGGCTTTATTTTGTATGTTGCTTTTCATCTGTGTTTTTGGTTGCTCTGTAACGATATAGATACAATGTAGACAATCGTGTACTACTGAATTATTTTTGGGTTGTTGTCGAGAATGACTTGTTTATACCGATTTTGAATGAACTTGTACGTTATGTATGTAGATCAAACCCAGAATGGCAAGTATTATTATTTATGCAGAACACCTCAGTTTCAAACGACAGAACTCCCAACTCTCCACGATTACCTGCACCTTTCACAGTAGCTGTTCGTGGGAAGTTCGGAGAAGCAACTATACGAAGATATAGAAATCTTATTCATTACTCATTTATCTGTCTAAATCTGAAATATATATGTTTACAGGAAGGTTGCTTTCACCGCGAAATCTTGTGCATTGAGACAGTTAATATATGATTGGGCATCTGCCTGTTTCAGATTCTCAATTGCGAGTCACTTGTGTGAAACTACATATCCTATACACGTGAGAGCTATTCAAAGGACTCGAGGACTTTAAATCTGGAATGTATTCCATTTTTATATATGAAAATTTCCTCTACGGATCTTAATGCTTTAGTGGTCTACGCCAGCGGCACAATGAAAGATCAACTCTGTGAGACTCGCGCTCTGGAAGAAGACAACGCACATGGAACGTCTAAGACAAAATAGTTATAGGTGCAAGTCTCTAGCGGATATCTAGACCTCCTGCGATCTTCACCGCTTTATTAGCATCCCCCGTCGACTAATCGAGATTAAATTGGACTCCTCGCTTCTTTAGTTCTGTTCCCCTTTCGATCTACCTTGAATACTAATGAGCTTGCACTACACTATAGCTCGCACAATCCCCTCTCTACGCCGCACTAGTGTGTAATCCATTGTGGGGCGTCGGATCAGCTCATAGCTCGAAGGGATGAATGCAAAGCGGAACGAGAAGCTCAGCCGAAAGCGTGAAGGAACGCGTCGAATACTGTAAACAAATACTAGCCCTGGCTCAACAGTCAGACACTATAACAAGTTACTAGCTCCACTGATATAGGAGCAGGGGCTGTGGATTTGACGATTTACACTTTATTTTTTTGTGTTCTTATTTCTTTTCCTATTTTGATTTCTCTCTTTGTTTCGCCAGAAATAACGCTACTCTCGGTTTTGTTTATTATCAAGTCTACGCGTCACCAGATAAGCAAATTTCCGCACCATTCCACCTGTGAGTGTTGTGAATGATGCAGTCTCCCACTTCTCCGAGTAGCAATAGGTCTCGCTCCTCCTCTCAGACCTCTTCTACTTCGACGTCGTCATGGAATGCGTTCGCCCAAAAGCCATTGCCGCGCAAAACTTATGGTCGGCGTGCCTATACATCAGCACATGTTCAAGGCATGTCCGACCAAGACTTGTGGAGTCGAGCTAGTCCTGTTAAAGTCCTTCCTCGGTTCAGACGTACCAACTCTGCTTTGCGAGACTCTGACCAGGACATTGCCTTGTCGGAACCAAATGCTGTTCCCGAGGGGCAATCTTCGCCGTCTCGTCAATCGTCGACGTCTTTACTCAAGAAGAAGACTACCGCAATAGCCAGCGATGCTGCTGCCGGGGCCAAGCGCGTCATGTCTGCCGCTTCATATCGTAAAGGCAAGGAATTCAATAATGAAAATCGAATGGAAGCTGGTGATCGAGTCAACGAGCGGAAAGGTTCACTTTCAAAGATCAGAAGTGTCATTGCTTCTGGCACATCTCCTCGTAAACCACTGCAGATCAGGAACTCGTCGGAGAATGTGCCACTAGCGGCGAAAGCAAAGACCGATCTTGGAGTTTCGATCATCGATAATCCACCGGAGTCTCTATCGCAGATTAACTCTGCTATTGTGTTTGAAGACGTAGACGAAGAGGCTGATCAACCAGTAGCTATAGAAAACAATCTTGCATCAGAAGTGTCTTCTATTTCAGATACTAACCCAGAGGATAGAGAGCCAATTGCATACGTCATTCCCGAGACTGAGAGATTTGATTTCTCAGATCTTGCACAATGCTTGGATATCGCCGTTGGTTCAGAAGACAGTAAGGGAATAGACTTTGCAGAGCTAATGAAACGGACAAAGAAAGTAGTTCGAATACCTTCTTCTCATGACCAGTACGAAGACGAAGACGAAAATGGAGATGAAGGATTAGGTGTTACCTCCTCATTGATGGAGAGTATAATGAAGGCATTTGACAACCGGAGTTTCGATCCTAGCAGCAATGAAAACCAATCTTCGTCTTTCACGGTAGAAAGTGGAACTAGTATGGATGCGTTTGTTAAAGCCGAAGACATCAGTGTCTCATTTGAGTCGGGAAGAATTACGACGTCTACACCTGCAAATTTTTCTCATGGTCTTCGACTTGTTCAGGTTGCAGACTCTGATGTTGAACGAGTCAACCCATTTCAACGTCGCCGAGAAGATTTTTTGAGTCTGTTACAGGCCGAAAAAGATCGCCTGGATGAACTAGAGAGGCGGCAGAAGGTGCAATCTACTGACCAAGATTTGTTGAACTTTCCGAATCCATCAGGTGTGCTATCAACCCAATTTTTGGAATGTGAGTGGGCTAACAGGACCAATTTCAAAGAAGAAAAGAGCGAAAGTTATGCATCCCCGGCTAAGACAGAAATTGATTCCTCACACCAGTTTCAGCAAATATTGCAAACTTCTTCGCCTGTATCAGGGCTTCGGCGGTCTGCTTCGTTTACGATCACGAAGGGTCAGTCTACAACTATTGCTGAGGTAGCGTCACAGAAAGACTCTGATAGTAATTCTCCAAATGGTTCATTGGCTCTGGAAACCTCTCAACCAGCTGTTTCCACGAATCAGACCAAGCTGAGATCTCCAAAAATGTCATCTCCGTTAAGAGAAGTTACTAATTATTGGGAGTTGGATGGTGAAGACAAAGCTGAATTAGAGAGCGACCAGTCAGATACCAACACGAGTGTACAGGATGACGTTTCTGATAGGTCTATCTTCGAAAAAATTCTGGAAGAGGATGAAAACGAAGAAGTAAATGAAATTGAGAGTGGTCCTGCAGAATATTTACCTCAATATGCGTCACAATCTGAAGCTTTCCACGAACCTGAGCAGATTAAACATGATCAAAATCAGGACCAGTTTCTCAAAGATCTTGACAGTTTGTTACATTATTGTACCATTTCCGAAGTTCTAGATTTTTCTGATCATTTAACTTCTGTCCGCACAGAAGGATGGAAATTAGAGAAATTAGGCGAGGCAAGTTACAGCGAAGTTTTTGCGGCAACGCACGCGAAGGAGCAAGACACAGTTTTAAAGGTGATGCCTTTTGGACAATTAGGACTAGAACAGGCATCAATAAAAGAAATCGAGAATGAACTTCGAATTTCGAAAACATTAATGATGTATCGTGGTTTTGTTCAAGTTGTGAGTGCGCATATTGTAAAAGGTCAATATCCTGCGGACTTGCTCGTTCTGTGGGACCAATTTGCAAAAGCGAAAGGCACAGAGAATGATCGACCGGACTATTATGGTGAGGACCAATTGTTTTGTGTGATTATGCTGCACAATGGAGGTATTGATTTGGAGCATTTCGAACTGCGGACATGGAGAGAAGCGGCTACTGTATTTTGGCGAGTTACAAAGACACTTGCGGTTGCAGAGTCTCGCGTCGATTTTGAGCATCGAGATCTGCATTGGGGTAATATAGTTTTGCATCGAAGGAAAAATGATGTGACAGAAATGATTGAAAAGTTGAAGTTGGAAGATACTAAAGAACGGCTTGCAGTGAACATTCAAGTCACAGTCATTGATTACACGTTATCACGAGCCGTCTGTGGAGGTGAGATTGTGAATTCCAGTATGGATGACCCAACTCTCTATACTGGACGCGGAGACTATCAGTTTGATGTTTATCGATTTATGAGGAAACTTTTTCCGAAGCTACAAGGAAGTGAAGGCGAAGAAGCGCAGCCGAGTTCGCAGCAACAAGAGCGTTCCAAGCGTCGGCGATCAGTTAAAGCAGTAGTCAGTTATGACTGGGCGTCATACCGGCCGCAGACAAATACTTTTTGGCTGCACTACTTGGCCGATCGCTTACTACACCACAAGAATCTCGAGGCACCGCGAGATCCAACCAGGACGTTAAGGTCGCGGTCGGGTGGTCCTTCAGGAACTCATGCTGTAGCCACAGATCAATCAGAGATGTCGGCGTATCGGTCATTGGATTTGGTTTACAAGCTTATTGACCCCCGTAGAAAGCGATTTGGAGCCAAGAAGGGTGGCGCAAGTGATATTGTAACGACAGTGGACTTATTGCGATGGGGCATTGACGAGGGAATAGTGTATGAGTAAATGGAACAATTAAAGGGAATTCATGTAATCAAAAGAGTTAATTTGTAAATCTAAGTAGAGCCTGTACGGAATCGTTTTGTATCTGTATCAGAAATATCCAGTTCGCGTTTTTTGCCTTTGCCCTGTATCTGTGGTGAACCAGAAGACTGCTGCCGATCCAAATAGGTAGCATAAGATTCGTCAGGTTCGACTGGACTCTCTAGAGTCGGAACTTTACTAAGGAGCCGATAATAGTCTTGTTCGACCGATCGGTAAGTCTCATCAAGTTTTTGAATTCGTTCGAACCTGTCGAGATCTTTGAGTGCGTCCTTGTTATGCTTGTACAGTCTTTGCTTAACCAACAGCCGATATCGTTTATATGACTTTTTGTTAGACTTGGAAAGACCACGTAGTAGAACTAGCTCGACTAGTCGTTGAAATTGCCGAGGAATGATTTTTGTTTTCGACTGTGCCCATTCGAGCCATTGTTTGTCAACGACGGGGTCACCCGTGTTATTCAACGCATTGGAGATGATGGGATCGTTAAATATCCCGAGCTTATCTAATCTTGCTAGATCGGCGCGGTCCCGCATGTCATCGAAAGCCACATTAGGATCTTCGACGGTGACTTCCTTGACAGCAGGATCTGCGTAGAATTCGTCCATCAGAGCATTATAAAAATGTGTCCCATGTTGGTGGCCACTGTAGGGCGGCAAAATGACGAATTGCGAGATGCGCTTACGATGATACAAATTGAAAAAATCAGACGGCCTTGTTGCTTCCGGTTCCCGACTAATGTGAAGTTCAGAAGTTTTATACCATAGATATGAATAGACTGTGCAAAATCCAACGAACGAGTACGCATCAGATTGAGTATTGTGAGCATATAAAGTATATATACGCCATCTGTCGTCGGCTAAATCGATAAATGAACCAGCTTCGATGAAAAATAACGCAAATATTTGCATACGTAGATGTAGAGCCAGCTGATTTGTATCTGATAGTGGACATTTCCAGATCTCGAATATCGTATCCGAGGATTCAGGGAGAGAATAACTGGATTGAAACGTCCCTGGAGGGGAGAACCTAGTTCCTACGGCATGAATTGCTTTCAAAAACTCTTTCTCCATCGTTAGAGTATCTGGTGATAAGAACTTTTTGAGAACGATTGAAGGGTTGTCGCCGTTGATGTGCTGCTTGTCGACGTCCCTATTATTATTAGATTTCTCCTCCAATTCATGATTCTCAGATCCGCTGGATTTTGCTGCGCCTTCTCCTTCAACTTCATCCTCAACTTCATCTTCGTCCTCCCAATTTTCATCGTTTGTATTCTGCTTGCTCTCCTCTTCTGCGATTACTGTGGCAAGCGCATCTTTGTCCTCCAACTGGGCCGAATATGACACTTGTAGATATGGTAAGAGATCAGAAGCAGAGAACCTAAGCTATGATCAATTAGCCAGTTATATTCTTCACAGGTTCAACAATCAATGAAATACCTCTATTTTTAAATCCTTGAACCCATAAATGGTCTCCGAATCACCAAAAATTGGATACGTAAATTTTGGATGGAATGGCTTTCCTACTACAGAACCGTCTGGCTGTACTATGATGGGTCAGTATCAAGGGCCAAATTCTACCCTCAAAAAATATCAAACACACTCAGTGAGATCGAAATGGCCTTGTTCGAGTCCGCTGCCCACAGTCCGCTATGTCCAAAATCGGAAGGATCCATTTTTCGAGATTTGAATTTGTTACGTTCAGAGTTTGTCGAATCTGGGATTGTTGATCTCTATATCTCTGATCTAAGCTGCGCGTCGCAACGCGTGTCGACGACATTCGCGGGGGTTTCGTGGGCGGGGGTGCTTAATTAGTGCTGCAACCAATTGCCTATTTTCCCGTTCTCGACTTGAAAGTGCTATTCAGGTTTATAAAAGAAACCTGTCTTGAAGAGCGAGATTTTAAGGAGACAATCTCGTAATATTTCAATTGGCAAGAGGAAGAGTACAGAGCTGAGGAGACTAGTAAAGTAACGCTTTGATCTCACCATTGGAGTTCATGATGCAGACATTGAACGGCCTTGTAACTTTACTGATCCTGTCCAGCGTGATGTGCATTGTGTGAGTATTTTCAATTTTAGCTATGACTTGTGCTAAAATAAATCAGCTCGTTTGGATCTGGAATGCTTCCATTAATAGTGTCACTACGGCCCGACAAACTACGAGTAGTGTCTACAGTAGGAACAGGAGTTTTAATGGGCACTTCCCTGATCGTTATCATTCCAGAGGGCGTCGAGACTCTATATACAGCCTCCATTCAGCGACATAAAAAGCCAGTTGCCCCCGGGCGACCGATTGGTACCCCGGATATAGGTCCAATAGCCCCCCCTGACGCAGGTGACAACGCCGACGACGTGGGAGGAGTGAAAAATATAATTACTATTGACCATGACGAGTTTGAAATTGAAGTGGGTGACGACGAGAGTTCACCGAAATCGAGACTTGCGGCTAGAATAACTCAAGTGGTAGGTCGACAAGGGATGATTGAGACTCACAAATATGCTGGCGTTGCCTTGCTTGCTGGGTTCATGATTATGTATTTGATTGACAAGCTGCCGGAGTATTTCAACAAAAGTCTCGCAAATTCACGTCATATACATCGTACCAGTGTCGATGTATCAGAGCTACGGACATTTAGCACGATTGATTCCGCTGAAAATGGCTCGAATGGATATGAAATGCGTTCAGGAGAGGTTATGAATGACGCTGGAAACAGTGCACATGCAGCTAGCCAGGCGAGTGCATTGACTACTGGACTGGTAATTCATGCCGCTGCAGATGGCATCGCGTTAGGAGCAAGTGCAGCATCTACAAGTTCCGCCTTAGAACTCGTTGTGTTCTTCGCGATTCTGGTTCACAAGGCACCTGCTGCATTTGGAATGGCAGCTGTATTACTACGAAGCGGCGTTTCTCGCAGGAAAGTTCGCCAATATCTTCTTATTTTTGCACTTGCTGCTCCACTTAGTGCTATCATGACTTGGGTTGGAATTGTTATCGTTGGTACGAATGTAGGATACGGAGCAGCCGGAATCCGTTGGTGGACGGGCATGATCTTGTTGTTTAGTGGCGGAGCTTTTTTGTACGTTGCTATTCATGTCATGAACGAAACTCAAGAAGTCGCAAAAGTCGAGTCGCCTAGCAGTTCGATAGGTCAGTCCCAGGCCTTGCTAGGTGACATTTTTGCAACCTTGATCGGACTAATGATTCCATTAGCGACTTTGTTCGTCGATGATGTCTAAGTCTGATAGTAACAGGCAGGATTGAGTAAAATGATGATCTATTTACTTAGAAATAATGTACAAATTCCAACTACAGTAGTCTACTTAAGATGCCGAACCGATTTTCGGTTGAGCCATTTTGATCGAGACTTCAAGTGTGCCTTGGTAGCGGGTGGAGCCAGTGTTTTCAGCTTGGTTGCTGCTAAAATCTGGATTGTCACTTCGCCAGCATTGATAGATTTTGGTTTGGAGCTATCTGTGAATACTTTCTTAGATGGCCGTCGTTCTTTGGAAGTAAGAGAGTCATCTCTACTGGACGAAGAGACTGTGTCGACGGTGGTAGAAATGTTCGCAAGTATGTTCTGAGGAAGTAGAAGGGGAAGAGCCGACGATCGATCTCCTAGATCGTCTTCAGTAGTCTCGAACAGCTGCTGATTTTGCAGCCTTCTTTGCCGAACTTCTTTCCGTTCTAGTTTGGCCCTCTTCTGAGACGTAAGCTTCGACGCTGTTGCCGACCGCTTCAATCGCTGAACTATTCGAGTCTCAGATACTTCTTGGTCGCGAGCTCGTCGGGCTGCAATTGCTGATAATTTTGTAGCGCTAAGAGACACATCTTCGGGGGCTTCATCGGAGGATTCTTCGTACTCCTCTGCGGTATAGTAGCCATTCAAGAGAGTATTTGCCACCTCAATCGACGTTGAGATCTTTTCAGTGATGCTCGGAGTATTCAGATCCATGTCATGGCTAGTGCCGGTGTCTTCATCTATATCACTATCATTTTCATTATCACTAAGGTCTGAAAATTTGAGATGCCTTTTCGGTTTCACGCCTGGCGTGCTGTACACCGACGGAGAATTCCAGCTCTCGGATTTCTCTGCAGAGATCCATCCGCGAGATGTTGCAGCAGCTGCTGACCGTATTCTCGCCATTCGCTAATTTTCCGCCAGACGGTCTTGGTTCCATCTGATTACATAATTGAATCATTAGTTCACTCCAGTTACCAAGTTTTAAATATTTTCCCTTCTAATTCTCCCAACAACCACGTGATAGGCGGGGAAATACGCCGCTAAAATATGTGTTTCACGTGATATTCACATGACGTATTGTAGGTAAAAGGGGATAGCCGCCAGAAAGCGAAGCTGCGCAGTTGGCGTTTGCAGCTTGCTGCTTGGTTTATTTTTTGTTTTAGCCGTGCTCTCAAAAGGCTGGATTTGGCTCCTTTTTTCGCGTCTTGAGCTGTATTTAAGAGTGGAATTTGCCTTCTTTATTACTTCTTTTATATCAATATTCATAGTCTTGTCGAATTGTCCGACTCGCTAGTGTCTGATTTTGCTGCTAAAACCAGGTGCGAGTTTCAACGCCGTCGGCGACGAATAGGTTCTATTTGCTTTTGAGCTAGTTCTAGGTGATTTTTTTCAACATTTTGCATTGATATATATCTGAGTTCTTGCGCGTCTCGTGTTTGGTGTTCTGTGTTTGAAACTGGATTACAATTTCAGATCAGGCTTTATTTAGAGGTAGCAATGTCATTCGCGCGCTCGTTGACCAGGACATTGTCTGCCGCCCGGGATGGCGACTGGCTGCCTATTTCCTCGCAAGGAAATTGGTCTGCTCGTTTCAGAGATGCTTCAGACAATTCAGACCAGCTCAGCTTGCCTCTCTATTCTCCGAAAATTTCTTCTGAGGACAATACTGCCCCAATTGCAGATCCATTGGGACAAGTATCACAATCATCTCTACACCCATCACTCTCCGGAAATTCTTCCACTGGTACAGTTCGGCTCACTCGATCTGGTGCTTCTTTGTCTCGATTGAGTGAAATGTCCGCTGCAGATTCTCAAGAATTCTCGACTCACAATGATCCAGACGACTCTGCAGAGAAATACAAACACAAGGTCTACAGCTCAGGTACCACTACCGCGGCTGCTGCTGCTGCCGTTGCAGCTCTAAATCTGAATGATATTTTGATTCCTCGAAGAAAGCTTTCTACCTCCCATAAACTCACAGCTGGTCTGGTCGGGGTCTGGCTTCTCATTGCTTTCATCATTCTATTTACTAATCGAACGGCGGCTGATTTTGATCCCCTCCGCACTACGATTCACAATTCAAAAACTTTGGTTGACCCTACAGATAAACGTGCCATGTACATAGGCCGCTGGTCGCGTAACAAGGCACCAGGGTCCGCATCTGGTCAACTTGTCTCCTCATATTTTCCAGGTGCTTATGTGGATGTTCGGTTTTCTGGAACTTCACTGGGGATCCATTTGGGAAACTTTGAAGTACCTGTAACCATGTCCGTTTTGGTTGACCACTCCCGAGAATTCACTGTTGTCCCATATGGCCGTGAAGTCATTTCTCTCGCTTCTGGCTTGTCAGATGGTCAGCACGAAGTTCGAGTAATGTTTGGCGGAGGTTCAACACAGTTAGCGCCTCGCACTGATATCGAGGCATTTTATGTCGACAAAGGCAAATCTCTACTGGCGTTTCCCATCTCGCGAACTGTTCGCAAGACAATTGAGGTTTTTACAGACCATTACAATACATCACAATACGATATGCTTTCGTGGCCCTATCTTGTCGCCGATAGTCTCGGTGTGGACACTTCTTTGATTGCGGCTGATGGAAGCTGCATAAGCAACTGTCCGGGGGATATCGTAGGTCTCGATAAAATGTTTTTTTTAGGTTATCTTTCTGCAGCTCGATCAATGCCTAAATACTGGCGATTTGATAAAATACATCCCCCCTCAGTGCTTGTGCTTGAACTCGGTTCAGCCACAAAGAAGCTTGTCGAACAGCAAGGTCTTTACCGCACACTGCTGCCGCAGGATGCGTTCAAAACGTATGTTGAAGCTTACGTCAATATGATTCGGCAGATTCGCAAAAAGGCATACAAGCCTACTCCGATAGTAGTATTACGGCCATTTGATGGTAGCTACGAGGTCGAAAGCCTAAGTGTCGTCCAAACACTCCGTCAACAAGGAGACATGAATACTTACTGGATCGATACGACCACCTGGGTCACAGAGTCTGACGACGAGGAAACCAAGCAAGCCAAACGGGCAGCAATTCTTAGTGAGCATCTATGTCCATTTGTCAAACATGAAGCAGACTGCAGCTTTCTACGACCTTTCGACGTGAAGATCAATCGTCCAAATGACGACGCCTGATTATTCATCCTCTGTATTATTTACCTTACTCTGTAATTATTTTGTTTGTTTGGACTGTGCATATTCATTTTTTTTCTGGCGTTTCTATAATGTTCTCATACAAATTGTAAATATTTACTAATTAACTATATTTTATCAGGATATTCTTTGCCTATAGATAGTAATTATCAGCGTAATTGCCACACTAGGAAGTCCGCTTGTTCAGTAAGCGGGGGATTTGTAGAGATATCGACGGCATCCCGATTATCGACTGTCCTCGACCTTCCCAGTGCAACTTCCATCGTAGTTGCGTCAGCGCTCTTAGCTTGTGATAGCTACATCCAATTCTATCCTGTCTATTGAGCGTACAACTTCGTCGTATTCTTTAGTCTAAGGCAAGGATTTTGTATATTCTCCTGCTGTGTTTGGACGACGTCGTTATTGAGCTGATCTTCGAGTTCGACTTTTGACCTGTCTGGTCTCGTTCACAGAGCCAATTCAAAGCCGGACAACATCACGGCTCTGGCTGAATTCGGTGTCAATCCATTCTTATACTTTTTTGCTCTGAATCTGGTTCATCTGTCGGCCCAGATCCGACACAGCTCGGTGTATGCCACTCACCATAGCATTTACCCGCTACTTCCAGGTGCTTTGTTTTGCCGTCCAACGTGCAGCCTCGTTCGTCCTCTTTTACGTGCTTCCTTGGTCGGCTCTTGCACTTCTCACACTTTACACTGCAATGGATGTCTCTGCTCCTAATGCGACGGTACCGATTACCGATCCTGGTAAAAACATCACCGATCCACATTATGGTCGTCCAAGTCGAGGCAGGGTGCCCACAAACGATGGCGGCATCAATGTGCCTTTGCTAATAGGTCTCGTGGCTACTCTTGGTACCGTGGCTGTACTGGCATTTTTATTTTCACTGATATATTTTTTGTTTTATACCCGTCATGGCCGTATTTTGCTTAATCGGGGTCGCCCGGGAGAATACGATGACGAGCAGGCCTTTCTAAGAGAGGAAGAGGAGGGTTTAGCCAATATGGATGAGTTTGCTCGGACTTCTTATTTGCAGGCTCGCGCTTTTCAAGATGCAAATCCTCCAAATTCGATTCCTACTGACATCAGTCTCTCTCAGTTCATGGCTATCCAGGAAAAAGGCGTTTCTGCATGGGAGTTCGAGCCGGACTTTGAAAACGCAAACTGTTTTGTTGAAGGACGGACGGAAATAGCATTCTACGATTCCGAATGTTGTGTTCAGACAAATCTACCTGTGCCTAAGCAAAATGATGTTTACTACTGGGAAGCTAAACTTTATGATATGCCGGAAGACACTGTTGTTTCCATTGGTCTCGCCACAAAACCGTACCCCACCTTTCGTCTTCCTGGATATCATCGTCTCTCCGTTGCTTATACATCTACTGGTGAACGCCGTAATAATCAGCCTTTTGCCGGTGTACCGTATGGGCCGGCTTTACAGCAAGGTGATGTTATTGGTGTAGGGATTCGTCCACGAACTGGAACGGTGTTTTTCACGCGAAACGGAAAGAAACTTGATGACGCAGCACATGCTTTGAAATACAATTTGTTTCCCACAATTGGAGCAATTGGACCTTGTACTGTCCATGTCAACTTTGGCCAGGCAGGCTTTGTGTTTATTGAAGCAAATGTCAAGAAGTGGGGTCTCGCTCCGATCACTGGTTCTCTAGCCCCGCCTCCCCCATACGGCTCTGAACAAGGATCTATTTTGTTGGAAATCGGCCGATTTGCCGCGCAACAACAACAACAAGAACATCAGCTTCAGATGAATAATAATTCGGCTGCTATTAGCGCTGGTAGTCCTAGCATTCGCAATAGTTCGCCGATTGCAGGAAATAGCAGTAGCCTTAATCAGGCAAGCAGTAGTTTCCGTGATCAGCGCTCTCCATTTCCACCTGCAGTTCCAAATGATGAGGTTCTAGCCGGAAATACTTTCCATATGGAACCCATTCATGTATCTGAACCATCTTCATCTTCAAGCGGTGTCAGTGGGGATGTCCGCGTAGATGCTGACGCTGGTGAATTTGGAGGCGCAGATCCAGGCATCAGTGCTACTAATAGAGTCACTGTAACCTTGTCTTCACAAGTTCCCGCAGCATCGCATCCATTAGAAGACCGAGAGCCTGAGGTCGAAAGCTCGACAGATATTAGTCCTGCCCCAACTACGCTAGCAGTGCCTATTAACAGCACTAATCGAACTGGATCTCGAACACATTATCAAAGAGGACAGAGATATGTGCCTCATGCACCTTCGAATAGACCACCAAGTTATCATTCGGATGGTGAAAGTGATCCAGCTCAAACAAGTGAGTCGGCGGCACTACTTGGTCGGTCACCTCCTCCCGCGTTTGAGTTTGGGTCGCCACCTTCTAATTGATTGTTGATTGCTTGTTGTCTGGTTTTCAATTTATTTTTATTTTTGGTTTCCTGTTTGGTTAGTGTTATCCAGCTGTCGGTGGATCTGTTATTGAACAAATAGGTTCTCATTACATATATTTTGTGCGAGTTCTTTCCATTTTTTGTATGTATCTCTCGTTTATGATTGTGTTCTCCCTGGTAGATGGAGTTGATTTTGCAAAACTGGTCTTTTTGGACCGGCGGTGGAGTTTTCTTTTTCAAAGACTTTATTTTTTTCTTCCTGACTATGATGCAGATGATTGAAAAGTATCCGCAAATATTCAGAAGGATATTCATTATCACAGCATTTTCTGATTTTTGAATTCAATCAGTTTTTCTTCCCAATTATATCGATTTCACTTGTCTGAAATAGAAGTGACTTGTTTTGTTCGTTTTTTTAGTTTTGGCGGGGAAGTGTTTACGAAGGTCGAGTAAGATTGCATATGGCGGTTGGTTTTATTATATTGTCATATGCTCGAAAATTACTTTTTCGATGACATTTGGAAGAACAGCGAGGGTTATTGAGTCCAGTAGATCTGTCTCTATGTTTCAATAATATATTTGTATTAACATTATTTTGAGAAATGCTAAAGACACGTTAGCACTCTGCTGACGAAGATGAAGAGAGGAACAAGTTTTCAGGGTAGAAGTAATCAGTTAGGAAGTAAGGACAGACCAGAACCTTCCAACTATCATCAGGTGAGCAAATCGGTGACAACTAGGTCTGAACACAAAGACCTCATAATAGTCATGTGATGTCACTGATCTTTGTTCTTTCGAATCCATTCGATGTCTGGAAGCCAAGTTGGATACAAAATAAGATATTTGATCAAGAACTAGAGAAATTTTCTCTTTTTGTTTGGTGAGAAAATAGAAAAAAAACTCAAATATAAGTTAGTCAATTTGCTACTTTTTGCAATGAATGGTTCGCTCGATTCTGCTGCCGACACGAACTCTGGTCCAGAGTTGTCTCCGCTTCCCCAGCAACAGTTCCAGCAAGAGCAACAGACCACTGCGGTGCCTGTCTCGTCCGGCGTTTCTCATAGTCAAGTTGGATGGGATTTCACTCGCCAGTATTACACGGCTATGAATTGGGACGCGACTAAGCTTGGGGTATGTATCTCTTTGTTTCGAACTCTGATGGTACAAAAACGCAATTAGTCTGAGTGTAGTACATATTTTTCTGTGTCTGCGAGTTTGCGCTTCGATTTTTTCTAAAGATCAATTGGCTAATCTTATTACTGTAGCGCTTTTATTCTGGGAAATCGGTTATGGATTACGGAGATGAGGGTGAGAACTCTCCTCGATATGTTGGCCAATCGGTAAAGATGTCTTCCTTTCTTTCAGAGTGTATGCTAACATTGACAGCAAATCAGTAAGAAGTTTATGAAGCTTGATATCAAAGATTGTAAAGTGCTTCTTTCCAACATCGACTCCCAGCCTAGTAATGATGGGTTTGTGATTCAGGTTCTGGGCGAAATGTCGATTCGTGCTGGACCCTCCCAAAAGTTTGTTCAGACATTCTTTTTGGCGGAACAAAATGTTGCAGGAAAACCCAATTATTATGTGTTGAATGATATTTTCCGGTTTTTGAAGGAAGATGTGTTCGATGATGAGGATGACAGAACTGAGCTTCAAGATGATGCCTCTGATGGAATTGGTTCTTCTGAGACTGCTGATGAGGGAAAAGTTTTTGTTACTCTTTCTAAAGAGCAGGAAGAAGAAATTTCCGAGGCTGTTGATGATGGTGCTGCTGTCATTACTCCTGTTAGCACTCCGGCTGCTACGGCTGCCGCTGCCGCTGCCGCTGCTGTCGTATCCACAGAGAAGTCATCTACGCCCGGTCCACTTTCAGTTGAGCAAGACGAGGCTGAGATAATGGAAGAATATGCTTCGCATGAGATTGCTCAAAATGAGCCCGTTGTGATAGAGCCGGAAGTTGCTGCTGCAGTGGAGGTCGAAGCTGAAGACACGTCTCCTACAGCTGAGCCTGAGCCTGAAGTTGAAGTTAAGCCATCTGGCCCAGTTTCTTGGGCCGCTCTGGCTGCTAGACGCAGTGCAGCTGCTGCCGCTGCTGCCGTGGTTCCCACAGCTGTTTCTTCCTCTGGCACTAGCACAGCTACTGTTGCTGCATCATCTGCAGCTCCAGCGGAACAGATTCCAGAATCTAATGTCACAACAACCGCTTCGAAGTCTGATGACACACATAAAAAGCGCGAATTTTATTCTGCCTACATAAAGGGAGTTAACGATAAAGTTTCCGAAAAGGGTCTTCGTGACGCTCTGAGCAAGTTTGGTACACTCAAACATTTTGAAGTTTCTCGTAATCGATCATGCGCTTTTGTTGATTTCGGTGACGCCGCTCAGCTGGAGAAGGCATTGCAGACACATACTCTACCTGTTGGAGAAGGTATTGTAGTGTATGTGGAAGAGCGTCGACGAGGTGGAGCCACTACCAACAATGGAAATAATCGACCCAATGGCGGCCAACGGCGCTTTAAGCAGAATAGCAATACGGAGAACAAAAACAATAGTGGCAATAGCAACAACAACAATAATAATAATAGCAGCAATAATAATGGCCGCAATAACCGGCAGGGACAGAATGGCAAGCGCACATCTACCGGTAAATAGCCGTACAATTAGCTGGTTTGCAAGTTTCATCAGATTCAGCGAGATTTTCGTTAGGTTGACAGACTTTTGGGTGTGGCGAGTCATATTCGATATTTATTTATTAATGCTATCATCATTGTTGTTGGTGAGCTGGGCTCATTTATATGTATAATGATTGACTTAACCGTTCAGTTTCTGTATTTGTTGCAGTTTCATGTATATGTTTCTATCGATCTTACCTGTGCATTTCTGGTCAAGGGTGTGGAGAAGCAACAGCAAAGCAAGATTGAACCGGGACGAGGGCGAATGACAAACGAAGAAAAGACGAGAATAAAGTAGACGGAGAGAATGAAAAAGTGTGAGCTGCCAGTTTGGTAGTTTAACCACTTAGCATCATATATAGAAGTGGAGCAAGCAATGGGTCCGGTTGTGATCTTTGCTGTTATCCATTCTACGGATAAAATCAAAAGTGTTTTTTTTATGATAGCGACTTTCATTATTGACGAGTTCTATTAATTAATTCTGTTGTACAGAGTATTTATATGATAATATATACAATTTGATAATTCGGAATGACTGAAATGAAGTTAAAAATGGGTGACAGCCTATAATGATATTATGCCGACAAATGGGGATATGCAACAGGATAATAAGGAGGAACTGCAAACGCAATTTGATGTGAATCGAGGTCGAAGATAGTATAAGCACTAGACAGGAACGCTGTTCCTAGGATTGCAGGGACCAGGTTGTTATATGCGGATGAAGGCACGATGTCGAGTAAACAAGTCGCCGGAGAATTTGCCAGAGAGCGCAAGAGTTCAGGGACGGCGACGGTGACGTTGACAGCGACAGATGCGGATGTAGGCATGAACGAGAACTCGACAGAATTTAAAGACAATGAGAGCGTACAAGGAACGCGGAACCCGGGCAATGACCCGTCGAAAATTGCGGATGGAGAAATCGCTGTCGCGAGTCGGTGAGCAATATGGTCTGGAAGCACGATATTTGGGGAGCCAGAGTCGATGGTAACAGAGAGCGGATCAACATCAGGAACAGACTGCGAACACGAATGAGAAGAGCGAGAGCAAGAATTCAAGATAGGAACTCTGGCTTTGTTGGCCAGAATTAAGTCGATGTTCGACAAGACGAGCTGGAACTCATTTGGTGAGGAGCAGGGAATGAAATGCAAATCGTCATGAGAGAGAAGTTTCTCTGAATCGATGACCCCTAGATCAAGGCTGGGTATAAATACTTGTCCATCCAAACTATCCAATCCATTCTTTCTTCTAGATCCGAAATATAGACCAAACAAATTTCGATATTCAGTCCGCCCATTGTGATTCAAGGTCGATAAGGTGGACAAGATTGGAGTCGGGTGGTGCTGAGTCTGTGCAGTCGACATACCCAGACCAAGAACTCCTTCAACATCGAAATCAAGCAAGGCGTGTTCAAGCATTGCGAATTCAACAAGTTCTGGTCTCTCCAAGTAGACGATATCCCTGACCACAGTCCCAGACGCAGTGGCACTTACGTTGGCAAATCCAAACGTCACTTGACCCATCTCCATCTTCCTCGACCGTCCAATCTTCCTCTCAGATGTCATACTCGCCACAGGGTTATATCCTCCTCCACAGCCATAGTTAGAGACACGACATTGATTGCTTGCCGCGCTGAAGACTAGCGTCGACCCAGATCCCGTGTCAACAAGTAAGGTCTGCTTCTGAATTGGTGTTCCGAGTCCAATCTCTACCGTGAACACCCCACCATCGTATAGTCCAGATGCTGGCTGCAGAGGCAGAGAAATTGCACTCGCCAGTTCAGTCACTGTACTAATGAGTAATGGCAGCAGAACACACAGTAACTTCTTCCTCGACATCACAGTTTTCTGGTTTCTAGGGCATCCACTCGTCGCTCGTAGAATTTGGAGGAGTTTTTGGAGGTCGATCTCTTTATATACAAATCGAAATTCTAAGTAACATTAATCATAACCAATATAGTAGTTCCAGTCAGCAGCATTAGTTTCGAATATAATAAATTATTCAATTCTCGAACTCAGCATTCAAATTTCCTCCAAGTCCAATTTATTTGAATGCCGTCCTTTGTCCTCTCCCTAGACCGAACTCAGCATGCAAGTTCAGCCATGTAGAAAATTTGAGCCGCATAACCCCTGAATAGAGCCGCGCGTGGCTGAGCGTTTGCCCTGTTCCGGGAGCGCCGCAGAGTTCCTGCTGGGTGAAGGCAGCTTCAACAATAGAATCTGGACTTAAAATATAATATAGACAATAATATATTAATAGAGCAAGTGAATATTTTTTTACTACTATTCTACATATCAGTTCAAAACCACTTTCAGTCTTTTTGCCCCTTCCCGACGGCTGCGCCACGTGCAAGCCGCTGTATTACATCATCCTATTAAATTGATTATCTGTTCATGCTTCGCTTTTCTTCATTTTGCCTCCTCGGACTTGCTTGCTCTCTTCTTCGCAGAAGTTGCATTAGTCGAGGCACCACTAGTCTCCCCTGCTGCTGCCACTGGTTCGGTAACTGCCGCAGCTGGTTCGGCAGGACTTTTTTCGGACTTGTTGCCAAATAGAGTAAGGAGACAACCAAAGACGAGAGCAAGCACAGTCACGATAGAGACACCTAGAGCAGCAGCAATTTCAGGGAACTGGCGAATCGTGAAGACAGGGTCTCGGCTGAAGAAAGTGAAAAATATTTGCAAATTAGTTGCAAGATATTTGACTGGATCGGCTGTAAACTGCTCCCACTCCGTAGGCTCCTTGGGCGCCTCAGGGATCGGAGGACGGTCAGCTTCTTCAAGAGCTCTCTCGACAGCGACCTTGACAGCCCACGTAGCGTTTCCAATCGTCTCGGCTTCTTCTACGCTGTGTCCAACATAGATATTGTCAAATAAAATATCGTTCTGCATCGTCCAGAGCTCGAATCCAAGTGCACCAATTGGCTCAATGTTAGAGGGAGTTGAGTCCTCGTAGTAGTCTGGATTGGCGATTAGTCTTGGCGACCACTCACCCTTGTAGTCTGGATTGGGAATATGAGGTTGAATCCATTTACCCTTGAACGCAGGGTTACGTACAGTGGGCGGCGACCAAGGACCACATCCATGCTCCTCGCATTCGGGATTTGGGATAACTGGCGCCGCCCACTCGCCATCTTCCTCATCATCCCAGTCTTCGGGCTTCTCGACATCAGGATCAGAGATAAACTCAGAACTGCTCTCGTCCCAATCCTCTGGCTTGACAGCTTCGGGATCTGGGATCATCAATGGTGCATCCTCGTCCCAGTCCTCGGGTTTAGTAGCACGCTCAGGATCAGGAATAGTATTTTCATCGATCCAGTCTTCAGGCTTGAAATCTTCGGGGTCTTCAATTTCTTTGGGAGGACTGAATGGAGGCTCGAACTCTCCATCAGCAATTAATGATCCGCTCTTTACAATCTCGCCGTCGGTACGAATTTCAAATGTCTGATCAGGACGGACGATAAGGGTGTAGATGGTAGAAATCTTGTTGACCTTCATGCGAGGGTTGCCAACTAGATGCTTCTCTTCATATTCACCAGTCTTAGGATTCTTTCGGCGGATAATGAAATGAATCTTGTTGGTAGTGCCGCATTTGTCGGGGCCGAACATAATCTGATACCCTGTCTTGTCTGAAAACTCTGTTTCAGCCAGATCAGGACTGTCAGTAAGAAGCTTGACGTAGGCACCTCCGCACTCGAGACCATTCTGAAGTTTCACCTCGTACTGAACAACAAGAGTATTGTCAGTATTGTCAATGGGAGACGCGAAACGTGCAGAAATAGCATGGTGAGCAGCGCGATCTTTGACAACTAAGCCCTTGTCGCCAACAAGTCCAGGATACACGGTGGGTTCTTCAACCGACCATCGGCCAATATAAGAATATTCTTCCTCACCCGATGCAGCCTGTTTGACTGCATTTGACGCCTTCCAGCGGTCACGCCAGCCATCAGTGAACTGCTCAAAAAACGATTTCCCTGACTCAGCAGAGGCTAGAACATACGGTTCAAAAATTGGACGCTCAATAGAAGTTGAAGCATCAATATCCTCCTTGAAAGCAGGGATCTCGTCAGTAACCTCCTCGAGACTTTCGATCTCGAGCTGCGCATGTGCAGGCGTTGATTGAAGTGCCAGTGAAAGACAGAGACAGTAAAGAGAGTAAGAAACAAGTCCACGCATACTGAAATTTTTCGTGCCAATGTACAGCAAAAATTAATAGAAAGATCAATTGTACTTCAGTCAGAAAAAATTAAAAATGCTCCAGACCGAAGTAGCTCTCTTTCAACCCACAAGCTTTTCTAGAACCTCGCCATCCTCCACAGTTGACACCGTGGCATCTGGGACGAAATCACGTGATCATATTCACGTGTCGAAATCTTCGGTTCTGGAGTGGTAGGCGATACTGACCAAATTTTTGATTGACTAGCTTTTACTATTAAGCCTGGGCAGACAGAACTATTCAGAACCCAGGACGACCTTACACTGTCCGACATAATTAATTCTATTTCAAATATCACCTATCAAATATCAGACATCGGATCCAGTCCAATGCTCTTCATCTTGACCGCTACTTCAAGCAGATAATCAATAGCTTCATTATAGACTTTAGCTTTCCAAACCGTTTCCCCCCAGACATATATGCCATGACGCCGGACAAGAACAGCGGTGGCATTCGGATAGTCTTCAATAGCTTTTGCTAGTGAGTCGAGCAAGTCCTCCTCTTGAGCGGTGTTTTCAATGATCGGGATAGTCAGGGTATCAAAAAACCCATAATAGCCAGACTCAGTGATGCGAGGAAAAGCCTTGATCATTTCCATATTACGGATTTGAAATTCTTTGCCGTATAGCAGAGTTGCAAGCACTGCGTTCTAGGATCATCCATATGTCAATAAAACTCCGAATATCAATGCGAACATTAATCTAACTCTCATCTAACTCACTTGCGAATGTGTGTGAATACATGCTCCTGCATTCCGTTTATCATAGGCGGCCAAAAACAATGGCGTGCATGCACTTGGCTTATATTGTGTTGGCCGTCTAAGATACTCCTTCGTTGCTCGATCCATAACAAACATATCCTCCGGCTGCATTCGCTCCTTTTGCACTCCTGAGGGAGCTAGATATATATGCGTTCTACTCAATTCGCAATACTTATTAATATCCACATATATTGAAACACTTTCGACTCACCCATTGCTCACGCTGATCCCTCCTCCTGTACCAGTAACCCATCCATTATTGTAGAAATTTCTGCACAGCTCGCAAATCAAATTTGCTGGATGATGCAGATCTTCGGATTGAACTAACTGCTCGCTCATGCTTATTTTCTTCCTGGCCTTTTTAATTGCTATTATTGATGTCCTCTTACTAATTCTCTTTGGTCAGTCAAATTTCGTGATCCCATTCACCCATATCCTCACATCTTCCCAAGCACGTGCGTGCGGCAGATTAATCCACTCCTTGGTCTACTTTTACTTTTTCCATATTACGTTACTTCACATTTACCAAGTTAAGCTCTAAACGTTGACAGCATTTCATGCAAAATAAGATCGCCATAAAACTCCCTCTAAGTCTTCCAGCTGCTCGCTATTAAAAACTCTCATATCGACATGCCAAGTGTCGTTCCTCGTTTTCTTAAAATTTCCCAGCGCAGTCTTCACGCTCCTGCCAACCATTCCCGGATCATTTGCTGCTCGAGTAGCAAGAATCGTAAGAACGGTTGGAATCCATTGAGGGGGAGGCGATTCATATGGGAATGCCTGAATCAATGCTGATAATCCCAGCACTGCAGAATGGCGAGCAATAATCGTCATGCTTTCACCACTAGGTGTCCCTGTTCGCGGAGTTACATTTCCACTGCTCCCCCCGCTACCTCCGTTACGTCGTAATGGCATAGGATTATCCTCTAAAATCTTTATAAACTTACCCTCAAGTTGAGAAATCATTTTGCTTCGAAACAATCCCGGCGAGCATCGAATCATACCAGATAATGTCTCTGCAGCAATTTCGCGAACTTCTAGTTGAAGGTCTTTCAAAAACTCGAACACAATGTCGAACAGCTGCTTTTTCATTGCATCTGATAATAAAAATAGCTGCCGGAAATAAAACACTTGAATCACAGCCAGTAATCGCGATCGTTGATGCCATGTGGTAATTTTCTTTGATGCTACCACGACTCCTTCAACTATATTCGCTAGGTGGTGCATCGACAACGGAATATTACCAAAGTGCTTGAACACACTCACCGCTAAAGCGGTTACTTCCAAATCGTCTTTGACATCCATTAAATTAAGCAACTCAGGAAGAATATTCGATGGAAAATAAGGGAGTAAGATGGGACATGAAGGAGATAGAAGAACAGACTCAAACCACAAAAGCACAGTCTTACTTCCATTCAAATATGGTGAGGATTCTTGCAGCGCGGACCTTTCGCCGCGCCAGGACACTAGCTGATCAAAGACCTTCTCCATAATCTCAGAAAATTCTTCTGTTTTGGCAAAGGAAGGTACGCCAAGCGAACCCGCTTGACCATTGGCCACCAGAAACTCACTCACTGTATTGAATGACTCGGCATATTGACTCCGTGAGATTGAGCCTAACGTCCTTCCAATTTCTTCGCGCACACCTTCAAAGTTGTTAAATTCCAATTAAAACAGCTTCAATATAACCTCCGTACCTTTATAATTATGGTTCAAGTGTGACAATAATTCAGAGACAATTGGCTTGTAGAATTGAAACATCCAACCAGATTTCGCAACCAAATGTCGTAACAATGACAATCGAGATTTTTCTTTAAACACTGAATTTGATGATAAATCAACCTCTATGTCTTTCAATTTGGAGACAATCGGCCATATTAACCGCGGATCATGTAAGCCAGGAATTCGCTAAAGTAAATTTAGTTAGTCAAAAGTGAACTTAAAAACATGACTATCCAACAACATACGAAGACAGTATTTAAAAACTCAGTCCAATATTTCAGATTGTCGGGATTGAGTCCATCTTCGATTACGTCTTCCAATATAGGCATGACCTCCTGCAAAGTGGATTCGAGATGGGATGTCGCAAATGCACCACCAAGAATTCCAGATAACAGCTCGGCAGTCGCACGATGGCAATTTTTATCTTTTCCTCCATCGTAAACGTCTCGCACATGTTTCATTATATATTCCATTGTTAGCTTTGTGTAATTCCAGTTGACTAGCATTAGGACGGCCGCAACTAAAGGCGTCCGCTTAGGATTAAGCATGTCGCGCTCCGGTCGAGGCTCTTCTAAGAAATTCTTGCATAGCTTATCAAACCACTGTTCATCAATCACTTCGCCAATACTCTGTAGCATAGTCGTCTGCTCCGCATCAAATGCGATATGATTTTCAAGGGGCCTTTTAAGCACAATAAACGAATCTCCCCAAACCAACCATCCAGGACGATTTTGATCAACTAGATAATATGAACCGTTTGGATCGGCAAGTTGATCAATGAACTTTTCTGAAAATTCCAGATCTTCATGGTCAACTTTCATTTTTGTTTGGCCAAGTTCATATAATGGATCAAGATCAGCATTAACAATGTCTCTCATGCTATTGTGTCGTACTGCTCTTGTTATAATTGCTCCGATTAGTCTCACACAGCTCTGACCAAACGCAAGCTGTAGATGAGGGTGGCCATCTACTGCATGAGCAAAGTAAGCTGCTCCAACATTGGGATGGAAATGTTCGCGAGTTACTTCGATGCCGTTGTCCAGAACAGCAGCTATTTCCAAATCAGTGATCCAATGATTATTCTGAGACTCCAATTGACGAAGTAATTCAGTCTCAAGAACCTGCATTTGTCTTTCTGTTGCCTCTAACCTTCTCGTCATAATCTCGTCCGCTCGCTTGACCTCGTTGTTGATTTCCTGCTCAGAGCGAATCAATCGTAAATGCTGCTCAGCTGAAGGCTGATAAAACGCACGCGGTACCACAATTCGTGAAGTCAGAAGATAATTCTTCAGTAAAGCTCTGCTGCTTTCTTGAATAGAAATTTTATCAGCCTTCGAAGCCAAAATAATCGCCCGAACAAATTTGACAAAGTATTGTGGCATTCGGAAAACAGAACGCCGGAGCCCACGACGATTCAGCGTGTACATTGCTCCCTTTGCTCTGTCGAAATCTTCATTCTCGAGACCATCAATGAGTTCTCTCAATAGACGAGGTATAACAATGTTTCGAGAGCCAATTAAGGATCGAACTCCCGCTAATAATGAGCTTTGAGCGTGCTTTCTATTTTCTGTGTAAGGAGACAGTGAAACCCTAATCAGATCTCCGATCAAAACTCGATCAAGTTGAGAAATCTGCCTGGCACCTTTATTATATTTCAATCGCTGCATATAATAAGTATGCGCTCGTTGAATAAGTAAGTACCGAGGAAACTTCTTCCTCAGACCTGAGATTCTGTAATTTTGGGAATCAGATAGATATGCACGCGTGTAGAGATTGTGGATTTTTAAGGTTCTTTCGTAGCCAATATCAACAAACCAAACACGGGAGAGACTGGTTACACTAACCATGGCAGTTACATCATCTTCCTTGTTTTTCTGTATATAAATAAGAAGATTATGAATCAGCCAGCCAATCCGCTCATGCAGTTCGTGAATGGAAACATAGAGAGAATCAGTTTTGTTTGTAAAAAAGTATCCACTTGGATATGGATGATTTCGGCGGAACAGCATAGCATCATCTTCCTCCTCATCTGCCGATTCGCCATCTTCATCTTCGTATTCGTCAGCTATGGAATCAGGAACAGGCTCTTCTGCTAAGACCTCCTCAGGAGATTCGTAATTATCTCGATTGTCACATTTGACAGTCTCCTCAGAGGCAAGACATTCTTGCTTAGGAGCTGATTGTGAAATTTGCTTGGGGTCAAACGTTATGGACATGCCAGATATGGCCATACGAAGAAAAGTAGTCTGTCTCACAATCTCTTCCGACCAGTCCTGCTCAGGTATCTTCATATTAGGGGAAGTGGCATATTCCAAAGCATTAGATGAGTAGTCAACCATAGATTGATAGAATGTAGAGGCGAAATTCATCTTCTCAGATGTTACGACATGCCATTCAATCTTCAAATCTGCAGGTTCAATTTGGTGACCCCAGTCATCCAACGTATACCCTTTTTCATAGCTTCCAGATTTGTTTATCAATCCACCATTTAGTGGATAGTAATTGGTAACCGAGTATAAAATATGATGTACAAGATATGCTGTATGAATACTTGCTGCTCCATGAACCTTTTCTCTTGCGTAGAGAACAAAGTCAAACAGCTCATCACGGTATTTAAAGACCATATCGCCAGTTAGCCAAGTAAGTTTCCGTAATAGAGAAAGATACCAGACTAGAGTACGATCGCGAGGTTCAGGTTCTCGGCTCTTTGATTGTCCCGCGTGATTTTCCTCGATCTCCTCCTTGATATTTCCTATAAGTACAGAAAGTAATTGCGAAAATGCAAGATCAGGCTTAGCATATGCAAAGCACGACAGTAAATTTCCTGCTACGTCAGTTGCTTGTGGCAAAACATGACTAGTAATGAATTTTGTATACTGATCAAAAGCCAGAACCAATAGTTCGTCAGATAGCGAAGGTAGAATAACGTGAAATGAAGATGGAATCGCATTAACAACGCTTTGCTCCTGAGAAGCTCGTCTTTGAGTGGAAGAAGTATCTGGCAAGTTCTCTAGCAAAGAAAATATTTTTCCCATCAAAGATACCACAAAGTCAGCAAATGTTGCAGTAGAAGATTTAACAACTGTAATCTCATCCTCATCCACTAAACCAAGCGCCGAATAATTCTCACCCTCGATCATGTTTTCTAAAACTTCGATCGATCCAGTGATATACTCCATTGCAATATTGGGGCCAATACCGTCGCTCAAATCTGCAAATGGCATGTATGCCGCCATACTCTGCATGAACTCTAAAGAATGAACTGATTTAGTCAAGTCATTTGCATCGATGCCTGGAAGAGCAAGTCCTAAGAGGGCAGTCGCATGAGCTCTCCAAGGTTTATTCATAATCAGTGGTCTGGATACCAGAGTCAAAGATTTCAGAGCAGTAATTGTGCGATGCGTTTCAACCAATCCTTGTAATGCAGAATAATTCTGTGCTAATAACGGCGGTAAGATCAAATCCGGCTCCAAGTAAGCAAGAACTTGTAGAGCCTTCAACGACAATGTAGACCCAGAAGGACTTTTTGAATATATTCCAGAAAATGTAGACGATTTTAAAATCGAAACAAATTCGTGTCTGATTTCAGTCGTAAGACGACGAGATTCAGAAATTTCTAATTCCCCTGACCGCTCCTGAGCCCAACGTTCCATAAAATGATCAGTTATTGTGGCCAGCAGACGTGTTAGAAGTTTTGACCACGATCCGTAGTTTGAAGGATGGAAAAATGTCTCCACTGATTGAATAAGACCTTTGAAGTCACTCAAAATTGAAGACTTTGCGCTTAAGGATTCAGGTGAAAGTGAATAAACTATCCATTTCGAAATAGCAGTACAAATTCGAATTTCACGTGCCTGCAAAAAATCTCGAGATTCTCGCATTTTGACAAATGGGGAGCCAGCCTTTCCTATAGGAATCTCTAAAAGGCGTAAAGTACTTGTGAGCATTGTGGCAGATTGGTCTCGCGTGAGTACACCATAAGCACCAAAGGAGATTTGCGGTGACTTCAGCCCGGCACAACAAATTCCGGCCAAAAAATCCATCATCATTAATTCATATTTTCCAGATCGACTATTCAAGGTCCATAAATGAAAAAATGCTAAATTTTGGTTAATTTGTATGATTCATACTTCAATGACTCCAACATACCTGGAACAACTTGTTCAAAATACAGCGATGCAAAGCTGTCAGAGATCTTTTGGATCGGAGTAATAGCGGTCAAAAGTCCAAGTACTTGCTGAGCCTGGTCTGAATGCTCTGCAGAAAAAAGAGGTAAAAGTTCGTCGAGAATATTAGTTATTGCCTCAGGAGGGAAGAAATGTTGGCATGAGGACGCAAGTCTTTGAAACGAAGGGAAATCCAGTGAAGGTCGTGGAGTAGCCTGCCGAAAATCAGCAAGGCAAATTTTCTTTCCAACCGCAATAAGTGGTTTCCAGTCGAGAGAAAGAGTAGAGTAATCTACTAAATATTTCTTTTCAGTGAGTAGACAGAGCATTTGAACAAAGGCTTCAACAGCCGAACGCTGGATCCCGTGAGAAAGAGCTAGTTCATAGTATACAGCAATCAATTTGGTCCTCACGGTTGGAGGCATATCAAACTTGAGATCTAGCCATCCATGCAATTCACGTGTCCAATACATCAAAGAAGGAGTAGGAAGAGTTTTCATAGACATGGCAATATAGATAGAATCGGTAATGCGATTAAGATGACGCAAACGATCTGCTTCAGATTCGACAGGAAATGGCAAAACGGAAAAATATGGATATAACCGCTGCAATTCACGTACATCTGAGTCCGACACATTATCAAATAGACCACCTGTCGGTGTTGTCGTCGAGGGCAAGGAGGCCAGCATGGCTGAAGATTAACCAAGTCGAAGGCGATGTTGGACAGAAGCGTGAGACGTAACGGATTCTCTCGAGGAGCGAAATCGTCGAATCAGCTAGAAATATAGCAAGATATAAATAAATTATTAGAAATAAGAAATAAAATCAGATTCTACCAAAACCAATAAGCGACTAGGTGAAGGTTGAACTGGAGTCGCTGGCTTATTATATATACAGTCGTGTGCACGGCTGAAATCCTGGCGATTTCCCGTCTATCGTGCCTTACTACGTGTGTTTTTCTGGCTTGACAGAGAGTAGCGAGTTAAAGTTTGAAGTACTTCGTTCCCTTCAAGTAACTAGCTACTTTAAGCTAATTATCTTGTTGTATTTAAAAGTATTAAATAGTTTAGACTGAATTTAGAGAACACAAAAGTGAAATAGGATATGGAATTAGTCTAGGAATGGATTTTCATTGGATTACTTGATCAGGATGGGCATCCCCTTGAATACGATGAACTTCACTATTGTTTTTCAATTGTCGGAATTATAGAGCGACATCCAATTCTCTCTTCTGGAATCAGACTGAGCAAATTGAGAACTGCTCTGTATTGGTTCATAAGCGTTCGTATGATAAAGCTAGGAAGAGACAAAGCAGCGGGCTTAATGCACATCAATTGATGAACAGCTGCAGAACATATCATGTCTGAAAAAGTTTCAAAAGATATATATATTACATAAATAATTGCAATAATACTATTAATCCTTCTTACAAATGTCATATCCTTTACTCGCTAATTTTGAATAGTGAGCTATAATTCTTCCTGACTCTCGAAACTGGTCGAGGAGCTCCCAGCGGTAAGGGTAGGATTTGTCAGGGTCTGAGTGAAGGCCATGCTCTGCTGATTATATTCCGGAAGAATGTACTAGAGATGAAAAGAGAAGATTAGTCAGATGTAAGCAGGTGGAAATAAATCTGCAGACATCGGCTAAAGTGGCGTCGTGTAGGTGTGCAAGAAGTGTTCTTGATCTGCCTATAATCTAGTCACCTGGTCAGCAGCCTGATCTTTCTTCTGCTCAATTGTACTCAGCGTTCATCATGGCTCACTGCGTTGTAATAGTAGCAGTGGACGAACCTCAAGACAATTAAACAATATTATCCATTTTCAATCTGCTCACAGGCACTCTTCCTATCCTTCCCCATACGCAGACGCCTGAACAAATTGCTTAATTTGCTTTCTTTCTCGACTTCGCCACTGGAGACATTTGAGCCGCATGAAAGGCCACCGTGGCGCGGCTGCGAGTTAGAAGTGCTTAGCCAATATTTTATTCTGGAAGTTCCCCAGACAAGTTTTAGTTTTAGATTGAATATTATCTGATACTGTGCATCAATTGAGGTCTAGGTTTCAGCATTATGCGGATAATTGAATTTCCAATTATATGTTACTCGGTAATTCTAGGCCTGGCTTCGGTCGTTCGAGCTGCCGACTCCGATCCGGCTATCGTCGAATCAGCCTACGATATCGCCGCCATAGATAGAGCCAACGCTGAGTATCTCCGCCCATTATTGCATGATATCGTTACCACGACGGACTTCTTTAGATATTATCGTCTTGACTTGTTTGGAAGACCGTGTTTGTTCTGGGATGACGAGGGGATGTGCGGCAATCGCGCTTGTGCGGTCGATACCATTGACGATGAGACTCATCTGCCTGAAATCTGGAGGTCAGATTACCTAGGCCGATTATCTACTGGTTCGACATTTGATTACGATGATGATTTGGGCGAGGCTTTTGGTGATGAGGGTCTTGGGTCATGTGTTACGGATTTGGATCCTCCATTGAGTAATGCTCCTTTAGACTACTGTGATCCCGAAGAGGTGTCTGGTGAAGGTCCAGGTGTTTATGTTTCTTTGCTTGATAACCCGGAACGCTACACTGGATACTTAGGTCCGCATGCGAACATGATTTGGAATGCGATATACAATGAAAATTGTTTTGCAGGTTCAATTCCTAGCACTCATTCTACTGGAAATGAACTCATCGCTGGGCCTGTCTGTGTTGAGAAGCAGCTCTTTTACAAGGTTGTTTCCGGTATGCACGCTAGTGTGTCCACTCATCTTTGCAATGAATTCTTGGATACCGAGACCGGTGAATGGGGTCCCAATCTTGACCTTTTCATGGAAAAAGTTGGAAACTATCCTGAGCGAATCTCGAATGTTTATTTTAACTTCGCTCTTGTTGCCAAGGCTGTTTCCAATCTTCGACACTATCTTGAAGATTTCACATTTTGCACAAACGCACAAGGTTACGATACCGAGACTCGCCGAAAAATGCTCAAAATCGCTATCGAGGCTGACCGAAGAGTTCCAGAGCTTTTTGATACAAGCAGCTTGTTCCGAAATGATCCTCAGCTTAAGGAAGAATTTCGAAATAAATTTGTGAATGTCACTCGCATTATCGACTGTACAGGTTGTGATAAATGTCGATTGTGGGGAAAACTTCAAGTGACCGGCTACGCTACTGCCCTTAAAATTCTCTTTGACCTACCGGAGAGTAGCAAGAGCGGGCATACCATTGAGCTTCGCAGAATGGAAATGGTTGCTCTAATTAACACTTTTGATCGTCTGTCTAAATCTGTTCAGAGCATCGGCATGTTTCATGACATGCTCAATCCTCAAGATAAGTCTGCCATATCCGATACTTTGTACATTGACGAGGAAGAATCTCCTATTATAATCCCACGAACAAAGCATTCTGATTGGGATCCAGAGTGGGCTCGAGTTTGGCACGCGTTGAAGTTCATCTTACGCAGTTACGTTGATTTCCCGAAAAATTTGGTTCGGGCTTTTGTCTACCATGGCAGTAAATGGTGGACTACATTTGTTGGCCGTGATATTGTACTGGAACGGCAAAGGTTGGAGCAAGTAGTCATATCTCGTCCAGAAGATGAGCTGTGAATGCTTCTCGGTGTTTTCTGGTTATTAGATTTCCTTGTTTGTACATATTTCGTAAGGCATTTGTTTACGGTCAGTATCTAATATATTTATGTGGTCGTAAAATGCGATTTCTTTGTGACTTACATTTGAACAGCGTAAGCAATTTCATTCCTTCTTCTAGATCTATACTTTACTGGAAGTTATTTTTATATTACGTATTATTGATTCATTGGGAGTTTATTTGTAGATTTTCAACTTAGTTTTGCTCGTTGAATCATGAGAGTGATTTATACAGCATCATTTTCATTCTTCTAGATCGCTTCAATTACACCGAAAACAAGACGTATGACATTATTATGTCAATTTCAATTATTTAGCAGTATCGCTGTAGATTATTTGCTTAAACTAATAACCTAATGCTTTATGAGGCGGGTCAGAAAAAGATTATTATACATCAATAGACAAAAAAAATGCGTCAGCCCGGAGTCGAACCGGGGGCTCGTCGATGGCAACGACGAATTTTACCGCTAAACCACTAACGCTATTTAATGGTAAGACCTTATCTTTTCACGTCAAGTTGAAAGTTCTAACTCGACTGCAATCCCTGTGGCTTAATTTCAAATTTCTTATTTTCTCTGTTTATCCTTTCTTATTTATTCAAAACTCTACAATCCAACGAGTATTTCTTTTATTCTATTGAATAGATGTCGAAGATAGCTGAATCAAAGTCTTCAAACAGAGATCAGTCCTCGACTGGTTTACGAAATTTTGGGGACCAAGATAAGTCAAAGACAGAGGATTTATCGCCCCCGCGACGACGGACTGAAAGACCACCTGCTTGGGATGTCAGTGATGTGAAAGGTTCAAAAAAAGAAGTTCTTGGGGGAAAAAAAGATGCAGAGAGTTTAAGCAAAAATGATTTTGATGGTTTTCTGAGTTCGATACGACCAGAGAGCAGTGGTCGCGAGCGATTAAATAAGGAACCCATTAATCAGTCTACTTCGCGTGGCAGTGGACGAAACGGTTCTGGACCAAATAGATCTAGAAAATCGAGTCGTTCTCCCTTGAGGAACGTTCAGTCTAGAGGCCGAACTTTGAGGCGAGAAAATGTCAGAACTTCTCGAAGATTTTCACGTTCTTCATCTGGTTTTCGATCTCTCTCAGGATCCAGAGCAGACTCTCACTCACGGTCCCCAGCGCCACCGAGTGCTCGGAGATATATGAATAGAGAGTTTTCTCGATCTGTTAGTCGAAGTCGAAGCCGAAGTAGATCCAGAACATTTTCGCCTAGTGGGACTGATTCAAGGTCTCAATCATATTCTGGTAGCAATGATGGATCGCGATCCCGTTCACAGTCTCATTCAGATGCGTCGCCTACGAGATCAAGGTCCCGTTCTGTATCTAGATCTCCGAGGCCGTCAAAACGACGTCGTACTAGTGCGCCAAGGGTTCGACAAGGTTTTGATCATCCTTCTGATCGACTTAAATTGTCAGAAATCAAACGGCCTCGCGCTCTTCCTGACGTTGATCGTGCGCGTGCATTAGAGCGACAACGTCAGGCTGAAGAAAATGCGAAGGAAGTAAAGGAGATAAAACCATTCGATCCGAAAGCTGAATATGAACGGTTACTTGGTCTAAGGTCTGGTGGCACATACGTTCCGCCTGCTCGATTACGTGCTTTACAAGCCCAGTTAACTGATAAGAGTACAACTGAGTTCCAGCGTCTTGCATGGGAAGATTTAAAGAAGGGTATCAATGGACTAGTCAATAAAGTAAACAGAGCAAATATTCGTCAAATTGCTGAGAGCATATTCAAACTAAATCTTGTCCGAGGTCGTGGACTTCTAGTGCGGAGTTTGATGCGAGCGCAGGCTGCTAGTTTGCCATTTACTCCTGTTTTTGCTGCTCTAGCCGCTGTCATCAATACGAAACTCCCTCAGATTGGTGAACTGCTGGTTACCCGCTTGATTATTCAGTTTCGGAAAGCATTTCGCAGAAACGATAAAACCGTCTGTATTAGTTGCACAATGTTTCTTGGTCAACTCTGCAATTATCAAATTGCGCATGAAATTGTTATACTTCAGATTTTACATCTCCTTCTTGAAAGACCTACTGATGACTCGGTAGAGATTGCTGTTGGATTTATCCGCGAAGTTGGTGCGTTCCTAGAAGAAGCCAGTGCCGCGGCAAACAATGGAGTTTTTGAACGTCTGAGAGCTATTCTGCATGAAGGACAACTGGATAAGCGTACGCAGTACATGATTGAGGTTTTGTTTCTAGTAAGAAAGAACAAGTATATAGACAATCCAACTATGCACAAGGAACTGGACTTAGTTGAAGAAGAGGACCAAATCACACATATGATTAGTCTTGACGATGAACTTAACGGCCACGATGCCTTAAACGTTTTCAAAGCTGATCCAGATTATGAAGAAAATGAGAAAAAATACAAGACAATTCGGGACGAGATTCTGGGTGACAGTGATGAGGAGGAACAAGAAAGTGAAGATTCGGACGCAAGCTCAGAGGAAGAGAACGAAGATGAGGATTTGGCCTTGCAGACAGAAAAAACAGAAGACGGCAGATTGAAGATTCACGATATGACTAACCAGGACCTTTCGAATTTGCGAAGAACCATCTATCTTACTATTCGTTCGAGTATGGATTATGAGGAATGCTGTCATAAGCTTATGAGAATTAGTCTTGATGTGGGAATGGAGGTAGGCGCAAACCACTTTTATAGCATTAGTGCTGATAAACTAATGAGTTCTCTGCAGATCGAGCTAGTCAATATGATCATAGAGTGCTGTTCGCAGGAGAAAATTTATTCGAAATTCTACGGTCTAATTGCTGAAAGATTTTGTGAGATGAACCGACGTTGGCGGGAACCGTTTGGCGAGGCATTCAGAACTTATTACGATACTATTCATCGATATGAGACTAACAAGATTCGCAATATCGCTATGCTGTTTGGACACTGCTTTGCCGCGAATGCATTGCGCTGGGACTTGTTCTCCTGTATTCATTTAAACGAGGAAGAAACAACAGCCTCAAGTCGTATTTTTGTTAAAATTATGTTCCAACAGATTGTTGAGGAAATGGGGGTCAAATCAGTTCTGGAAACGCTGAGAGACCCTTATTTGGAACCATCACTAGCGGGATTGTTTCCTAAGAATAATCCAACGGATACTCGTTTTGCTATCAACTATTTCACGGCTATTGGACTAGGTGCGGTTACTGAAGATCTCCGGGAATATCTGAAGAAGGCGACGGAACGAGCAGCCAAAATCGCAGAGCAAGAACAGCAAAACGAGAAGGACCAGGAAAGGAGATCGTCCTCTCGCACAAGATCGATTGACAGTCGCGATGACGCTGGCAGCAGAGGCTCGACTCGTAGTTATGATAGCGACGTTAGTTATGCCAGCGAGCCCAGTTACGATAGTGAAGTTAGCTATGATAGTCAACACGGTAAAGACAGTGATCGAGAAAACCTTCGCAATAGACAGAATAGCCTAACTAGAAATTCGACTTTTCAAAATAATCGTTCTAGAGATGAATCTGTTAGACATTATCATCCAATGGAACAACAGCATTCGAAATCCTATAGGTCTAAGCGGGAAAGATCAAGTGATGGCCAATTTCAAGATGATCGACATAGTTTCGAACGACGAAGAGAGGCTGGACGATTCGATGATCGTTCTCGCCGTTATCGCGATTAAGTCGCATTTTCACTGTTAATCTTTGTATACAAAAATGTATTTCTATCTAAGGTTTCATAAGCCAAAAATCTTTACCTAGTGCCACCTGTCCGGTAAGAGAAACAAACAAAGCATAGGAAAGAGATGAGCCGATTCTGCTCCCAAATCAAGCAAATCGATGCATAACATTTAACAAAGTATCAAAGTACCATAGGAACAGCCGAAATGACGTAGATAAATTTAATAGCATTGAATATCGAAAGAACTCAATCAAGTCATTCCGCAATATGGCCGATCGTGTGATTTCTGGAATGAACATAGAAACGGTTCTAAAAACAGACAAATAGTAGCAGCTAAAACGACACCACTGGAATCTGAAATACTAACAGCCCCAAGAGAAAACTCGCGATCCTCAAGAGACACGGTCTCCCCAACCAGCAGGAATGTGTTGATGTATGCAGCGCCTCCAAGCAATCCTTCATAGAAAATAATAAGCATCACAAAATAAACATTGGGAATGAACGAATAAAGAGACTGTAAAATGAGAAGAATCATATTTAAAAGCTGCAGACCAGCAGGAATATATAGCTTGCGGATTCTAAAAAATGGCGATGAAGATCGAGAAATGAATACACCTACTAAAGCAAAGTTAGAAATTTCAAAAAAATAATTAACAGAGTGCTTACGCTGGTAAAGCGTTCCATAAGTGACGTAAGCATCTCGGTACTCGCCAAAAGGCATCTCATCCAGAGGAAACAGTAGTGTAGGTGTGACGCCTTGATTGATGATATATTCACCGATATAGACAAGCATTAGAGGGAGCATATAAGGAAAAAACAGCGGAGTCAGCCGAACAGCAGTGGTAAAAATTGAGTCGGCAAGAGAGACGCAAGACCATCTATCCTTAGCAATACTAAGTCGACTACTCAAACTGCTGATGGAACGTGTTTCGCCTCTGCTCCGCGATTCATCACTTTGCTCGAAATCTTCAGATATAAGCGTATAAGGTTGGCGTCTGCGAACAAATGTAGAAGATCGTGCAACTAATTGTGAATCAGGCACAGGCATGACTCCATAATAGATAGCGAAAAATATTAATGGAAATAGACTCGACGCAAATATGGTACCTCGAACAGGTAATCGGAGCCAGGTAGTACATACCAAATAAAAAAATGAGCCTACTAAACCTGCACCACCAGTTCCTGAGCTGAAGCCTAGAATAGATATAGGCTCGAAGAAATGAGTTAGCTGCAGAAAGGTAGTTTCGCCAATTCCACATGAGGTAGATGCAATTACGACACCAAAAAGTCGGCCCGGAATCGCATCCAAAAGAGCAACACATTGCATTCCTCCAAGAGAAAGTGCCACTATAATCCAGATACGAACAGTATATGGAATGAGATGGACAAAAAAGGGAGAGAGGAGCTTGATAATGAATGAAGGCAAGACATCTGCAAGAAGCACAACCGCTTTTGGTACATCTGCCCCAACGAGATCAACAGCAGCAGATAAAATTATAACATATAAAACATTGTTTAATAAGCCAAAAACCCAGAAACTAGTGAAAAGACGCGCTTTCTCAGTCTTGGAACTGGAACGTAACAAGTCGGGTTCTAAGCTACTCGATGAGGGCTCTTGCTCAAAAGACTCTACCGCATCCGAGGCAGTAAGAAATGAATCCGGTTGAGACGGCATCAACCAAATAAAATAAAACCGTGAAATTCTTGGAACAATTCAAACTGCAGTGAAAGAGCAAAAAGTTTGTAAGCTAGTTGCATGAAGTTAGGTAGCGTTTCTTGCGCTTCCGATAGTGAATGGCTTGGATGGCTTATGAACAGCCTTCCCCAGATATTCAACATGCAGGCAATGAAGACGGGATTTGAACTGGTCATCTTACTCTAAGTGGTATTTACAAAATTCAGCACATTCTCAGTTACAACTAATTCTACAAGAAAGCGTCAATTCCCCATTTTCTTCCGTTGACGTCCTATGTCCCCGCAGTTATCGAGAGTCCATTCGAATGTAGAGACGCACTGGTACAGGCTAGACCACTATAGACGTTAGGTTCTTATCAAAAGAACTGAAATGCTTGCGCTGGGAAGCCTAGGTCCTCGCTGAAAATGTTTTACTCAACGTAGTTCGAGTTCCCCTAAAAGACTAATGCAAAGACGTATATAAGCAGTGCTCTTAATAATAGGAAGGTTGATGATTTATCTTGTATTCTGCAATCGTGGTACGAAAGTCAGGTTTCATTGTTTAGCCCGTTCTGGGACTTTGGCAGGTGAACTGATCGCGCGTGCTTGAGGCTTGTCGAGAATAAGTTGTCGCTATCGTTACTTTCAACTGAACCGGTCTCCCCGCTTTTACTTCTTCCTTTTGCCGTGCTCCATAGTCGTCAACAAATCCAACAAATCCAGCTTTTTGATCGCATTTTGGTAGGCTCTCAGCATCTTCGATTCTGAATTCGCTGGTTTACCTTTTATTGAGTGGACTTTTGAACTTCGACAGTGCGCCCTCCGCCATGTCCTTCTTTAAGTGGCGCGGCGGTGCAAGCAATTCTTCGACATCGGTAAGAGCTTTCAGACCTGTTTTTGCGTGTTAACAAGTAGCAGTATTCTGACATGTAATTAGGGCTCCTCTGTATCGTCCGGATCTCCTCAGAAAGTCAATGGCTCAATTTCGGCGACCTCGTACGTCACAGTAGATGGCTCGTCCGCAGTTTCTTCTTCTCTGGAGTCACTGCCGGACCAAGGAGATGGCAGCGATAAGTTTTTTGGAATGGAAAATGTATGTCTATACAGCTTATTTATTAATACTATTTTGATTCATTAATCTAACTGAAATTTGCAGTTTGGATATACTTGTTATTGCAATTCTGTTCTTCAATCGCTGTTCTACTGCAGACCATTTCGCGAAGCTGTTATCAATTATCCACCAGAGGAATCTCGCAAACTTCGTCCGAGAAGGACATCTGTTCCTGGCGATACGCAACATCCTTTTTTGTCAGCATTGAAGGCACAGGCTGATCGAGAAGCACAGGAAAAGGCTGAGAAGGCCGATGAAAAAAAGAAGGGTAGCACTAAATTAAAGAGAGGAACTAGTGTTATGTCAGCATTTTCAAGCTCTAGTACTATTTCTTCACAAACTACTTCCACTAATACGAATACAACTGTTCAAACTTTAGCAGGTGGGGCAGCTAATGGTACTTCATCGGTGGGCTCAAGCCTACCGCTCAAGGGAGATGACAGTACGACTCCAGAACAAAAGAAGAAGGCGGCACTAACTAACGGTCCCATAATTAACATGGACCATAGTATGAATAGTACTTATGGAATGGAAGAATCATTGTTCACAACTTTGAAAGATATTTTCGAAGCGATGGTGGAAAACCGATCGCGGATCGGCGTTGTATCTCCGTCCAAGCTAATCGAGGTTTTGAAGCGGAATAATGAGCTATTCCGCTCTTCAATGCACCAGGACGCACATGAATTTTTTAATTTTCTTCTTAATGAGGTGGTTGATAATGTCGAACGGCACGATAGAAGTTTGAAAAATGTTCAGAACGGCAAGTATGTAAACAACACGACCTGGGTGCACGAATTATTCGAAGGACTATTAACTTCAGAGACAAAGTGTCTTACCTGCGAAAATATATCAAGAAGGGATGAGGTTTTTCTAGATCTATCTATAGATTTGGAGCAGCATTCATCTGTGACTTCCTGCTTGCGTCAGTTTTCAGCATCAGAGATTCTATGCGAATCTAACAAATTTCACTGCGACTGTTGCGGTGGGCTTCAAGAAGCGGAAAAGAGAATGAAGATTAAGAAGCTTCCTCGGATTCTTGCTCTCCACTTGAAGCGGTTCAAGTTCACAGAAGATATGCAGCGTAATGTCAAATTGTTCCACACTGTCGTATATCCATATCATTTGAGATTATTCAATACAACTGATGATGTGGAGGATCCCGATCGATTATATGAGCTGTATTCAGTTATAGTTCATATTGGCGGTGGCCCCTATCATGGTCACTATGTCTCCATCGTGAAAACAGAGCATGCTGGTTGGGTGTTATATGATGATGAACTTGTAGAACGAGTCGATGACGAATATGTGACCAATTTTTTTGGTGATATGCCTGGTCTTGCATGCGCCTATATTTTATTTTATCAACAGATATCAGAAGAAGATTATGAGCAAGCAAGACGGTATGGCTCAATTCCGCAAGCGTCGAGTGCGGTGCTCCATGAGAATGGAATCAAAATCAGTAATCCTACGAGCAATCATTCTCGGGAGATTATGGCTGATAGCGATATTGCAATGGCTACTGCTTCCTTGTCTTCAACAACTGCTCCATCAATGCTTTCAACATCATCTGCATCTTCAACAAACTCAATCGGTGCCCATTCTCCTCTACCGGTTGGATCTGTACCTATTTCAGAACCGATGAGGAAAGGTCCGAGTACAAATAGCAGTAGTACGGGCGGCTCTACAGATGGGCAGAAATCTTTGGCAAATACCCCTCCTCCCACTGTCCGCCGTCCTAGTTCGGCTCAAATATCTTCCCCGACTTCTCAATTGTCTAGCACGATGACCCGACAATCGAGCATTTCAGAGATTGGTTCGTTAAAGGGAAAGAAGGAAGGCAATAGTAGCGGTTTGTCTAGATTCAGAAGTACTTCAGTTTCTCAAAAGCAAAAATTCTGGAAGAGAGATAAGGATAAAGATCAAAAATAGACAATTACTATAGTTCATGTTATTATAAATTTTATTTTTTTGGTTCAATTAGAAGGTGCCAGTTTTTCTATAAGCGTTTAATTGGTGGATTAGTTGAGTTTTGCATGCGGTTTGATTGATTTCTCCAATTACCTGACTTCATTGTGTTGCTTTTTAGCTATATTATATAATCGGCCATTATAGTGTACTAAGGTATGTATCAGCATAATTGCATAATACTCCCGCCTAGTATCAATGGGTTCATCAGTATTATTGCTGAAATGCTAGGATATATTTGTCTATGATTCTTTGTGAGCCAAACCGAAATCGTCTTCATTCTGGATGTTGATGCCGGATAGTAAACAGGCTCAGGCTTCTTCTGTAAGGACGGGAGTAGATAAAAACATATGATATTGGTTCAGATTGGACCGGTCATCAGCGGCCATGATAGCTCGTGACCTCGCGACCATCCACTATTGCCTTCGGGCTTTGACGAGATGGTATGACGTCATCATGAGCGACTGAGATCACCCGGTTGAGCACTATTTTGGCTAAAAGAAGGAAGATACAACATTGCGTATTAACATTCCTGATTACTCTGGTGATTGATATATTAGAGCCGGAATTGAAATATTATCCGTAAAGATTTCACTGAAACTGGAATACCGCAACATGGGAAGCCAAGGTCAAGATTTCGCAGATTTATTGCAACTACCTGTGATGCGCAATAAAGATGATTCCACTGCATCGGTGGAGTCAACAGCATTCACCACGTCAAATTATTTTTGCAACAATAAGGCCTATGATCAAGTTCATAGAGCTGGACGTGAATTTAAACCCTCTGATCTCAGCTTAGTTGCGAATTTAGAGCCCGATTCAGGATCATCAGACTCAGGATCGACTTCTCCCCAGTTGGAGGAAAAGATAGATTTTCGCCGACGTTTGTCAGAGACAGATTATCTCGTACCAGGTTCGCAGACCCTTCGAGATAAATTGTTTTTACCAGTTCCCAAATTCAAGCGTGAGCCATGGATCAATGCACTGACACCTATGTTCATGGGTATCGATGTCATTCTACCCTCGGACGCTACTAAATCTGATTCGGTGACATACGGATTCTCAATTCATGATGGATATTATTCGACTGATTTTGCACTTAAAACTGAGAATCTTCCCCAAAAGCTTTCTCCAGAGAGATATCCAGCAGTTATTACTGAGTGGATTCTAGAAGAAATTAAGGAATATTCAAAGACTCATTTATTTAAGTTTGTTGCAGTTGGATTACTAGCCTCGGTCAAAAAGTTTTGTCCCAGGCTATGCTCCCGACTCTGGAGTGAGCTGGACATTCTTCCATTTGTCTTTGCAGACGATATATTTTCGTCCGCTCTTGAGCTTGAAGATAATCCAGTAGTCGCTCCCACCTGTGACGAAAAAGCAGACTCACTCGCAAGGAAGGTGATCATGCATTTCGGTCCTAGCGGGCTGCCGAGAGTTGTAATAGGCTATCGAAACAAAGTTGAGGTGGATGATGCCGGACTGATTCAGATGGTTGATTTGATTGATTATGAGAGATCGTGCTCGCCGAACACCTGGAAATGTTTTAAGCAATTAGTGACTGAACTGACCAATATTCAGATAAATGGTCACAAAGGAGTCCGCATTGCCTTTTTCAACGCTACGCCACAAGGAGGAGGTGTCGCACTTATGCGTCATGCTCTAATTAGACTGTTGAGTCTAGTTGAACTTCAAGTTTCTTGGTATGTTCCAAGACCAAATCCAATTGTATTTCGTATAACCAAAAACAACCATAATATCATCCAAGGAGTAGCAGATCCAACACTGAAGCTGGACGATACTCAAAGAGAACAGTTTACTCATTGGATCGATTCTAATTTCGAGAGATACTGGAGCTCTGGTCCTTTGAATGAGCGAAAGCCACCTGGTGTCGATATTGTCATAGTCGACGACCCGCAAATGGTTGGATTAATACCAAGAGCGAAAGCTGCTGGAATTCCGGTGATTTATAGATCACATATTGAGATCAGATCAGATTTGATCAATACAGTGGGATCACCTCAGGAAGGAGTTTGGAATTATTTATACGATTCTGGAATCAAAGATTGTGATTTATTTATTTCACATCCGGTTCGCGGGTTCATCCCTGAAGCAATTGATATATCCAAAGTGGGACTCATGGGTGCAGCAACTGATTGGTTAGATGGCCTGAACAAAGACCTGTCGCGATGGGATACGTTTTTCTATATGGGTCAATTCAAAAAGGAGTGCGATCAAACTCGGGCTAATAAGTTAGCCTTCCCATTACGACCTTATATTTGCCAGATTGCGCGATTTGATCCGAGTAAGGGTATTCCGGATGTATTGGAGTCCTATCGTAAACTCCGTGAAATGATGGATGAAGATCTTCCAATCAGGAAGATTCCACAGCTTGTTATTGCTGGCCATGGTGCAATTGATGACCCCGACGGGACCATGATCTATGATGAAATCATAAAGAGTATATCAGAACCAGAATTCGAGACCATATCATCTGATATCATTGTAATGTGTTTAGGACCTAGCGATCAATGTGAGTAATTGACTACACATTCCCTGGAGATAGAATCTAACATCCTAATAGTGCTTAACTGTATACTATCCAATTCTACTGTAGTCCTCCAGCTCTCTCATCGCGAAGGGTTCGAAGTTAAGGTGTCGGAGGCAATACACAAGGGAAAACCGACGATTGCTTATTACGCAGGTGGTATCCCACTACAAGTTCAGGATAAGCGAAATGGATATTTATGCGAGGTAGGGAACACAGACGAAGTCGCTCGAAGACTATACACCCTTTTTCTTGATACGACAAAATATCAGAGGTTTAGTGAGTACGCGGTTCAATCAGTCAGTGATGAGGTTCACACGGTAGGTAATGTATCTGCCTGGCTATACTTATTTAAAGAGATCGCCAATGGCCGAACTGTTCGACCAGATGGTCAGTGGGTGTATGACATGATGAGGAAAGATGCGGGAGTACCTTGGGAAAAAGGAGAAAATCGGCTCCCTCGGACGATTTTAAAACCACTCAATAATTGAAATAGAATTGGAGCAACTATTTGAGATTTAGAATGAATATTCATGTTCGACGAAGATATGAGGCGTAAAGTAAACCCTAATATAAGCGGAATCGCGATGACATAATTCTGCACTCGTTGATCTAGACATCTAGACACAAGCGAGAGATTAATGTGGCTCGTAGACCCGGTCATAAGCCACAACCAAGTTAGGGAAGAAACTTAATTTAAAACTCTCTACGCAAGACTGATCATGACTACTAGTCAACAAAGGAGATTCACATCTCGTCTCTTCTATTTAGATATACTAACTTTTCCTTACTTGCAGAGTTTGTACTGCTGTGTAAGTGTGCCAATGACGCTCTAGGCTTAGTTTGTTGAAGGATATCGTCGAGCTGTCGTAACTGATTGATCGGAAGTCAAGGGCTATACCTACTCCGCAACATTCACAGACTGGGAACAAGTCTAAGAAAATACATCACAATTTGGAAAGCTGTTGATATTGCACCATGCCATCATACGAATCTTCCTATCCACCCAATCTTTATCATGCTTCTCGTTACCGAAGCTCGCACAAAGAGAGCGGCATTTTCGCTTCCCTCGGCAGCCTTTCAATATCTCGCATCAGACTGCTAGCTGTGCGGCTGTTTACGTTGACCAACGTACTCTGTGTGATCTGGGGATATACCCTTCACTGGGGAGAGCGAAGAGTAATAAGGAATGCGATTCGAAGCTGTGACTGGGAGCGATGGGAAAGATGGGTAAGTTAGCGTTGGTGTGTTGTTACGAGTAACACTTTGAGGACTAACTTGAATTGCTTAGCCTGAAGGAGCGACTCCCGAGCGCGTCGTTTTGGTTGCTGACCCCCAACTTGTTGACGGACATACATATCCTGGGCGAAATTCGCTACTCTTGTCCTTGACGGAATTCTACGTTGACATGTATATGCATCGAGCATGGGAAGCAACTGAAGATATTCTTGCGTCCGAGGCAACTATTTTCCTAGGAGATCTGTTTGACGGCGGTCGGGAGTGGGATCACGATACTTGGCTGGATGAGTATTATCGATTTCAAAAGATCTTTCCTGCTAGAGCAGGAAAACTAACCCTGACTGACGTTGCTGGCAACCATGATATTGGATTTGGTGACACAGTAGTTATCGAAGCATTGAATTGGTTCAAAGCTTATTTTGGAGAGCCAAATCGGCAAATCGATATAGGAAATCATACTTTTGTGATTCTGGATACAATATCAATGATGAATACAAATGACTCTACAGTGCATAATCCTCCAAATCATTTTTTCGATAAAGTCTCAGGTGATATTGCAAATTTATCATATCCATCATTACCTCGAATACTCTTAACACATGTTCCGCTCTTTCGAGCAGCTGATGCTCGATGCGGTCCAAAGAGAGAAGGCAATCCAAGTCTTCCGATTGCTCAAGGGTATCAGTTTCAGACAGTTATTAGTGCCGAGCTATCTTCCGAGATTCTAAATAAGATTCAACCTATCGCTATCTTTTCGGGAGACGACCATGACGCATGCAAGCATATACATACAATCTCAGAAGGTGCAAGGGCTTCGGTAGAATATACTGTCAAAACTTTTTCCATTGCTATGGGTGTCTCATATCCAGGAATTGAGCTCATTTCTCTCTGGAACCCTTCCAAAGGTGAGCCGATCGAGCAAGGCACAATTCAGACTAAGTTATGCCTGCTGCCCTCACAGTTTGACATATTCCGAACATACTTTAAAACATTGATGTTTACAGTCATTGCTATTACATATTCAACATGGTCGTCGTGGAAATCACCTTCCAAAACTTGGAAACCTGGTCTTGATTTCTTATCCGGCGGGGGGCCTGAAACGCCGCCAAAGCTTCGTTCAATGTATAAGGACAAATCTTATCGGACAAATATTAGTACCGCATTTTCACCATCTGTTATTTTATATAAGATTCACCGCTCTCGGTGGGTATCAAAAATATGCGGTAGGCCAGATACCTTCCGACGATTATTCTTAGGGAAGATTGCCAAAGTCGGAGCTGTAGCAATTTCGATCTATCTGATCTTGATTATCCGTCAAATATAAATGTCGGTAATTTTCCATTATTACTTAATTATACGATTGAGAGAATATGTATGATCTAATGTAAATCATAGCAGCAGTTTTAATCCAGTATACCTGACGCAGTAAAAATCAAAAGAGAGTAGAACCTTCTCTATATTAGCAAATGAACCTGGCACTTTATTGTATTACGTCATATATGTATATCTAGTCAGAGTATATAAGTTCATCCGAAATAGTGTAATGGCTAGCACGGTCCGCTCTCACCGGGCAAATCGGGGTTCAATTCCCCGTTTCGGAGGTTTTTTTCATTCTCAAATTGTTTCATGATTTTTATTCTATTTATTTTATCTGCAAAAGTTTGAATTTAAACTAATTTCAAATTCGGCAAATCAGATTTTTATTTCGTAGTGCGAAATTGACGGCAAGTATGGAGAAGGCATGCAACTCTGTAGAGCTATACGAATTTTCCAAGAACTTCAATGATCTAAACTAAAGAGCAATAAAATCATAAGACGGAGAAAGAAATCAGTGAAAATAAAAATCAAGATTGAAAATCCAACGACGAGGAGATACAAAGAACGGTCATAAAATTGAAGATATAACAAGATAGTCGACTCAGTGGCAAATTGGATAGTGAAAGTACTTTTACATAATTTGAAAGTTCTAGATAATATTTGATTCGAGCATGACAGATACTACTTCTTTCTCCTTTATCTTTTGATGCTCCTACTTTCCCATCGGAACAGTTGTGGCTAAAGGTAAGAAAGTGTAGATGATGTCAGCTACTTATCGAGGACCAAGCTTCTCTAGAACTCGAGGACCTTGCTCTTCCCACTCTTGTTTTGAGATCCACATATGTTCCTTATCAGCCATAATATTTGCAAGAACAGCTCCGCCCAAGAAAACCATATGGCGTCGTCGTGGAGGGTCTTCAATCCTGACTTTAAACTTACTCAGTCGCGAAGGATCTCCATTAAGGACTTTGGTCAACCAAAGTTGCTTGAGTTCTTTCTCAAGTCGACTTGGTAGTCCGGGATACATGCTTGAACCACCAGAGAGGACAATAGCCTTATAGAGACTGGAACGAACATCAACATCCGCGGCCTGAATAGTGTTGAACAGAAATTCGGCCATACCGGGTTGCTCAACATCGACAAGACTAGGCTGGAACAAACACTCCGGAGCTTCAAATCTTTCAGAACCAATTTTAATAGTGCGACCATCTGGAAGTGTGTAGGATTCAACCAGTACGGTCGTTTCCTCAGAAAGTTTAGTATCTAGGTCGAGGTCGTAGCTGACGTAACACACTTTCTCCTTGATCTGTCGGACAGTCTCGAAATCGGCAGTACGGTTAAATGCATAGCCACGACGTAGCAACAGACTGATTAACTGGCGTGTAACATCTCGGCCAGCAACATCGAGACGGCGCGTAAGATGATTCAGAACCACGGATTCATAAACGGGAACAATATGAGTGACACCATCACCCGAATCAACGACCACACCAGAAGAAAGACCTGATTAATAAAGTTTTAACACCAACTCAACTGTAACCATGCAAATAAAGTTACCATACCTTGAGCATAAAGTGCAAGAACGGCTTGAATGGCTACGTAAACACCACCAAAATTGTACTTTTCAAACATCGTATCAACCATTTTCTCTCTGTTGCTGATTGGATTCATTGGAGGCTCTGTCAAAAGAACTTTACGGCCTGTTGGATCAATTTTCATGCGTTCATAAAATGCGTAATCCCAGAGGTAACCCATGTCTTCCCAGTTCTTGATTATACCATTTTCCATCTAAATATGAAATTAGAATAGATCCACATCGTCATTCAATATTCTAACGTACTGGATATGAAATTTGAAGCATTGTTCGGACAGCACTAGCATCATCACCAGCCATGATATCTTTGATTTCAACATTGCCAGTCCGCTCCTCTGCGCGAAGAATAGGTCGACCGACAATCGAGGGGAAAGTATGGTCAGGCGCATTAGTACCACCGCGCCCGATCTTGACGAAACCGGTACCTTGATCGAGGACTATTATTGAAACAACAGTTTTAGTATATTAAATAAAATATGATTTATATCCCATTGAAACTGTAACTGATATCTTTGATTCGGGAATTGGGCAGCCAGGCATTTGCCGACATCCCTTTCAACGGATCATGAAAGGCAATATTCCCGAAGCAAAGCACCAAAAACAACATCACATACCAATTGGTTGCTCGGCCATGATCGTGAAATGTCCTCGCTGAAATCAATACGATAAATGGTTCAAATATCTTATGACAGGCTTGTTAATTTACCCGCTTGATTCCAAATTACGCTTGATTTCACTGTCATACTGGGCCGCAGTAGACTGACGACCATCCTGCATAAGTGCCATACTTCCTACATCTCTATGGCGTATCCAGATACTAAACATTTCACTCTCCACTAATCTAGCACTCGCTTGGACTACTGCAACACATTCGATAGTCAATTACAAATAATATTTGGAACAAAATATGGACATCAAAATTTCAGTAAAAATCACCCCGAAGTTTATATACCAAACATAACCACTTTACTCTATTGTACAAAAAACATATAGAAATTAAATATTGCTGACCTATTTAAAACTTGACCATATTACCCAGTCTAGGCACTCTCTATGATTGAACGTCTAGGCTGCCATTGAGAACGCGGTTGACTAACTGCAACAAATGTTGGGTCACCCTCCAATGCCTCTTCATCAGCTTCGTGGAACTCTTTCCAGCATGCAAATGCTAATAATGCAAATGCAATCATCACTACTGCACCTCCAATCACGGAACCAAGACTTAAAGGAGTCGAAAACAGAAACCAGTCTGTTACTGCTACCAAAAAAATCGTAAGCAACGAAGCAACGCTAGACAAAATAGGTGAAGTCAAGGACATGAGAATCAGAAAGCTTCCAGAGAAAATCATATTAGCTGTGACCGATATGGAAATGTAGAAGGCAGCAGTGGAATCTGGTAGCTCGAATTTCTCCAGATCAAAGTAATGTAAAACTGGTAAAATGACCCAGAGCATCAAGAACGACAATAATCCTATAGTGGCTCCAACAACGTTTGCAAAAATGGTAGATCTTCGAGGAGATAGTGAGTTCTCTGGACATAAATATCGCTTATAGACAACCTCATAGAGTCCGTACAGAACGGCACCAAATCCTATGATAATATTTCCAAAAAAGCGATTGCTACTGTCGATGTCATTTTCATTGGCAGTTGCTCCAACGGGTGGAGCATCGCGGTGTCTGTACACGACTCTATCGCCATAAGCAACAATCATTACACCGCATAAAGCAAGAAAAACACTGAGAACTTTAGTCCAGCTAAACCTTTCGTGCAATAGTGGGATAGAAAACGCGTAAGCAAAGAAAGCTGAGCAGTTGTAAATTGCAGTAACATCACCTGGTGTTGTGAGATTCACGGCGATATACCAGGTACTAGCAGCCAATGCCATCAGGATGCACAAAATTCCACTACAAGTGAACATGTAGGTCACAGCCGAGGCTTTGGAGTGATTGTGATCTGCAATTAACTGCATTGTGGAAGCTGTAATACTATTGTGCTTGTGAACAACGTCACGCAGAGAATGCCGGGGAGAAATCAGCCATAAAACACCCACTTGAAGTGGCCATAGAAGCATCCAAGACGAATGCGTAATATATAAAACAAAAATTGGCTTCTGATAATGAAGATCTTGAGCCACATAAGTCATTGCCTCGGTATTAACAACAAATGAAACTAGCACAATCACAAGTGCAATGGTAGCGCTAAAATTAATGTTAGGAAATTATCGTCTAATCAACTAACTCAAAAACCTTACTAAACATATCTTCGCCTGTTAGACATGGCCATATGAGCAAGTTCATCTTCCGAAGTGACCGAAAGCGAATCATGTGTATGATCGGGATGGTCATAATATTCATCGTCATGACTGGCATGAAGAAACCGGTATTCAGAGCGATTAGTTACCAGATTATTTCCAAAGCGATAGCTCTGTGAAATTCTCGAAAGCGTGTTTTGACGCGGAACAGTTGGCGGCGGGTGTGAGGTGCGCTTGTGGGGATCTGGTGCCTCGTCGTCTGAGGAAACAGCAGCAGCGTCAAGACTAGAAATGTTGTCTATAGATCCAACAAAAGATTGTGTAGGAGAAAGCAAATCTAGAGAGTCTGTTCTTTTATGCTGAGGTCTCGATAACGGAGTATCTGGATTTGGAGACGACATGAGTGGGACTCTAAATCAAGAAAGTTCGGACAGAGGGGACTGCGCTATACCGAGGTCTAGAGACACCTGTTAAAGATATAAGTCCTAGCAATTACAAAAAAGTATTCAGCTAAGTTAAAGATCAAGTACAACGTGAGCAAGTAAGCCCTATAAGAGTAAGCTCGAAAATATAACTGATAAGCCAATCAGACCCGCTCAGATAGTTGTAATCAAAGAACGGTGATGCTGTTAGTAGTCCGGGAGAAAGGTCCTCTCTGCAGCGTTGGCAGGAATATTGCAGAGAGAGCCGCGCGGGCTTCCCCGGACGCCACGGCCTAGTCATTGCAAGATGACTACTTTCTTTACACAAATTAAGAGAGAATTAAAATAAAACACTACGTATCTAAATAAGCGCAAGAATATTCTAAATCGTGTATTGGAGATAAAATCTGCGACAAAGTAATTCAAAGCAATAGAGATGACTAATGTACAGCGATTAAATGAGTAGACGTTCGATCTTGTCTTTGATCGCAATGATTTGGCTGTTGAGCTGGCTAGCGTCATTAGAAGTAATAGAAGCAGCAATAACTGGACGGGTGACACCGCAAGCACGACCCAGTGCAACTTTAGATGGAACAAAAACGTAAGGGACATTTTTGTCCTCACAAAGAAGAGGAAGATGGAGAATAATCTCTATAGGCTCAGTATCGGCCGCCATGATAATGAATTCGCTAATACCACGGTTGAGCGTTTTCGTTGCTAAATGATGTTAGTTTGTACCATGCGCTTATATGAATGATACTAATTTGCTTTTTCGATGATAAATTCGAGTAGCAACCATAGTACTGATGTAGTCAGAGCTTACCTTCATTGGCACCTTTCTTCAGCTGGTGGTAATGGCTTGACTGTTGAGTAAGATCCAATATCTGCTGAGTAAGAGCAGCATCTGCAAGGGGAAAAGCTGCTGAAATTAGGTCTCATGAAAAACGAAAGCAAAAGAAGAAAGGTAGTAACCAACGACTACTTACCTTTGGGATTTGGGGCGGACATAATGATCAGATTGTGTTAAACAAAATAAAAAAGTTGAAATATCAAAGATTGTATAACAAGGGTTCCTTGCAACGAGGCTCGCCCTTGATGAACTGAAAGGATGGAAAATCAAGTGAAATGATTAAAATATTGGTTTGCAATGAATCCATTTCAACCGAACTGATGAACTTCAAATTTTTTTAGATGTCACTGTCAAAGGGATTTGTGTTGAAAGCTGCTACAAAAGCCAGCAAAAGCCAATTTGTATCGCTTATAGAGAACTTAAATTTGTTGGCTACGAGACCCAAGCAAGGCACTCGTTTCTACACTCCAAGGTGCTGCTGGTATGAGAGAAATGTTGATCTACGGTTATGCAGCAACTCAGACCGATTAGAGGATGGCGGAGGGAACGAATAAGGCGCAAGGCACACAATAGTGAACGCGCGATCACTTGTCTGAGTAGAAATAACATGCCGATGGATGCAGAGAACACTTTGCATTAGTCGACAATAGTTGCAACTACGCGAAATAAATTGGTATGATATATGGCAGTATTCAACTTATCGGATTGGAGATAGATCTCAAGGAAAATATAATATAGTTGGATCCAGCATGCTAATCATGGCTCTAGAACAGAGTAATACTGCAATGCTAAACTGAACTAATTGTTGCCTTCGTAGTATGACCCGTCAGCCAACTACTGCAGAACTCGCACAATCCCCAAATCAAACCTCTGATTAATCAACCCTCAAACCATCAACCCCTTCGTCTTGCTACTCATCGTAAGTTCGACGTCCGCGCAGGTGCAATAGATAGAGCAGATAAGCAGCTACAATTCGTGGTTAGGGCTGAGCCTGCCCGCTGGCCGCTGGCCGCCCGTCTGATTCTCCTAGATAGCTGGCAGGCTGCGTAGACTCCAGTACGACAGGCCATACCAAGCGTAACTGAAATCACGACTACCGGCAAGGCCAATCATATCGCCCAGTGCAGCTTGTGTCCAGCATTTGCGCTAAACTGTTTAAGGAAATTCTTAGGTAGACTAGCCCTATCAAGGAAGGTCCTCTCTCCCACTGTCCGCAGGCCGGCGAGCGATATTTAGTGTGTCCCCTGCCCGCATGTCCACTTTTCCCATCCTTTCTTCCTTCGTTGTCGCTCTGTCGCTCTGTTAAACCTCGTTTTCCACACGCATTTTTTTTATTTCCTTATTTCTTTTAAATTTATTAGAAATGGCCGCCCCTACTGAGCTTTGGTATGTTTTTTTCTTCAGTTTTTTTTAGGATATCAGCTTTTAAATTGGTTCCGATTGTGAATTTTGAGAGATAGCGACTAACACTCACATAGCCCCGTCTATGCTGTATGTATTTCTTTTCCCTAATCAATTCGAATCACGATCGCTTCATATTCTGCTGCTAGCGAGCTTTCCATTGGATATATTTGTTTTCCTTATCGGAGTGCTTATCATTTTGTGTTCATTTGGTTTGCTTTGTGAAGAGGAGGATTTTGGAATAGGAGAGAGGGATTCGTGAGAGTGAAGTTTTATGTTTGTCTTGTGTGGTTTGTTATCGTGCAAGTTTTCATATTATTTTCTTCCTTGATTTCATAGTCTTCAGAGTTTTGATATCATGGATGCTAATATTTTCTAGCCCTTCTTCGGTGCTATGGGAGCCACCGCTTCCATTGTTTTCACCTCCTTCGGTGCCTCCTACGGTACTGCTAAGTCTGGTGTCGGTATCTGCGCTACTGCTGTCCTCCGCCCTGACTTGATCATCAAGAACATTGTTCCTGTCATTATGGCTGGTATCATTGCCATCTACGGTCTCGTCGTCTCCGTCCTTGTCTCTGATGGTCTTATCCAGAACGAGGCTCTCTACTCTGGCTTCATTCAGCTTGGTGCTGGTCTCTCTGTCGGTCTTGCTGGTCTTGCTGCTGGTTTTGCCATCGGCATTGTCGGTGATGCTGGTGTCCGCGGAACCGCCCAGCAGCCCCGTCTTTTCGTCGGAATGATTCTTATTCTCATTTTCGCTGAAGTTTTGGGTCTTTACGGTCTTATTGTCGCCCTTCTCCTCAACTCCCGTGCCACCACTGATGTTCAGTGCTAAGCGGTTTAACAATGTTGAAAGTGTATAATCTTTTCTAAGATTGTATATTTATGAGGGCACGTTACTTTTGCACCATCCCGTCCATACCTTTAACATCAAAACTCGTTTATATATAGAATTTTATTTTTTCTTTTTCCGATCTTTTTGGTCTTTTTCTTCTATTTTATTATTCTCACCTTTTTTCTCGGAAGTTTTTTCATGCGTGTTTTTGGGGAACTAGGAGTGGATCAAGTGTTTATGTATTAATTACAATAAAGATGGCATTTTAGGGGTTTAGATGTTGATTATCTTTTTTTTTCCTTTTCTTTCAAGATTTGTTGTAGACTGCTGATGTAGTTTATTATCGCAATGTATCTTTTCGGATTCATAAGTTTAGGTTTACTGTTTTAAATGAGGGTTGGTAGACTTTGATAGGGGTTAGTTTAAGCTGGAGAATGCAATGGTACTGCAGTAATAAGTGGATGAAGATCGTTAGCATTTCGCAAAAAACTTGAGGTACTATCTTTTCCTAAACGTTCTTAATGGGGTAGAAGAACTAAGGGCAGTAGCAAGCAGGCCGAAAAGTGAATAAGGGCGATATATCATCTCATCATCAGTCAGGGTTATTCTGAATAGCCTAAAACAAAAGCAATGCTTCCCATATAAATAAAAGTGCTCGAATAATGTAGTGTGTTTTAAATAACGATATTGTTACAGTTACATTGTTCGTGACTGATCGACATTGTCTGTTTACTATCCAATTTTAGTTCTCTTTCTGTTGGGCTTGAATTAGCTAGAATTGATCATCGATCGCCGTCCCAAAATCCCCATTCATCACCAAATCTGGAATTTTGTTGACTGTAAGCCTGGTCAGTGCCAGTCAGACCTTTGCTCTACCCATAACAAGACGTTGCGCAAGTCTTGTCATACTCTATTGTTGCATTTCGATTAATCTATTTCGTTATCGAATTCATCCTGGCTCGATCGTCCTCTCCTGTCCGACTTCGTTCGCAACCCCACCGTTCCTCTTCATCGTCGGCCCTGACCGCTGAACCGGCCGAATCAATCATCACCAGCAACTTTTATTCATCATCACCAGCGGCGAGCAGATCCAGAACTCGTTTTCTGCGTATACGTTCAAGATTAACCGCCGCTTGCTTCTTCGCAGCGGCCACCTTACTCTATTCTGCTCCAGTACTGCAAAGTAGTCCAGGGTATCTTAGACGGCTGCCGTTTTCTTCTATGCCAAACTCGCGGTCACCAATGGCATCACTGGGTAAGTTTCTTTTTGGACTTTAATACAGAATTAACGCTCGATCGATAGTTCCTCCACAGGCGCCGCCAAGCTGGGCTCTTTCAGCTGACCAGATCACAAGTGAAATGTCAAAGCTGATCGATGAGTCCAAAAAAGTTCATGACCAAGTGGCCGCTATTGAGTCTCCGACCTTTGACAACGTGTTGGCTACCATGGCTGATTTTTCTAACGAAAAGACCGGCTTGTTAAACCAGCTCACTTTTTATCAGCATATCAGTGCCAGTAAAGATATTCGTGACAGTAGCAGTAAAGCTGAGGAGGCTTATCGTAATTTCGATATTGAAGCTTCATTACGCGAAGATCTCTACAAAGTCGTGAATACGGTATATAATTCTAAACCTAAGCTGGACGCTGAATCTACCCGATTGTTGGAAAAAAGCAATCTCGATTTTGTTCGAAATGGTTTAGCTCTTCCGGCAGATGAGAGAGAGAAGCTTAAAGGGCTGCAAAAAACTCTTTCGAATCTAGAGGTTCAATACGGTAAGAATTTAGGAGAAGAAACGGGGTTCATTCTATTTACCTCGGAGGAGCTTGCTGGAGTTCCTGAAGATGTTGTGTCCCAATTCGAAGTCGTTGACGGAAAGTTCAAAATGACATATAAGTATCCGGATCTATTTCCTGTCATGAAGTACGCAAGCGACCCCGAAACTAGGCGACGCGCGTTTGTTGGTGATCAAAACAAAGTTATGGAAAACACAGATTTGTTGATCCAGGCGATCAAAGTTCGAGCTGAAATTGCCAACATACTAGGATATAAAACTCATGCAGCTTATGTTTTAGAGGACCGAATGGCAAAATCCCCTGAAACAGTAATGAATTTCCTCAATGATTTGAGAGATAAGCTGAGTGTAGGGGGTCAGACAGAAATCCGCAAATTACTTGCGCTCAAGAAGCAAGATGAATCAGAACGTGGTATTCCTTCCGAAGAAGGCGTGTTTAACGTCTGGGACTTCCGATATTTTGATCGCTTGCTTCTTGAAAGGGAATATGAGGTTGATGATCAAAAGATTAGTGAATATTTTCCAATGCAGTCCACTATCGAGAAAATGTTACAAATTTTTTCCATTTTGTTTTGTCTTAAGTTCATTGAGATCACCGGACACGAACGATCTGTCTGGCACGAGGACTGCAAACAATTCGCCGTTTGGAAGAAGGATCCAGCAGAGACAAGCGATAGTTTTGTTGGGTGGCTTTACTTTGATCTTCATCCTCGGGAGGGTAAATATGGCCACGCAGCAAACTTCAACTTGGCTCCTGGATATACAGACCGAGATGGTAATCGTGTGTATCCAGTCACCGCCCTAGTCTGCAACTTTTCTAAGCCAAGCGCAAAAAAGCCTTCATTGCTTAAGCACGATGAAGTGGTAACCTTTTTCCATGAGCTGGGACATGGCATTCATGATCTTGTATCAGTGACCAAATATGCCCGTTTTCATGGAACAAACGTAGCTCGGGACTTTGTGGAGGCTCCTTCACAGATGCTTGAGTATTGGTGCTGGCAACCTAACGAACTAAAGTTTCTATCGAGCCATTATATCGAAAGTAAGCCAATTGATGATGAACTCATTAGAAAGATCGTTCGAAGCAAGCATGTCAATGGTGCGCTTTCCAATCTACGCCAGCTCCATTTTGCTTTGTTTGACATGACCCTACATACCTCTGAAGGTGATATTGATGTCACGAAAGAATGGAACGTGATGCGGCAGGATATTTCGCTCATGCAGCAAGGCAATGAGACAACATATGGCTATGGTTCATTTGGCCATCTAATGGGCGGTTATGACGCAGGCTACTATGGATATTTGTGGTCTCAGGTTTTTGCAGCTGATATTTTTTACTCGGAATTTCTTGATGAACCAATGAATACTACCAATGGTCTCCGCTATCGCGATACAGTTCTCAAGCCTGGCGGATCTAAAGAGGAGATGGACGATTTGCGACTACTTCTCGGCCGGGATCCTAACAATAAGGCGTTTCTGGAGGAATTGGGTGTGTCAGATTAAGTATACATCTATCATGATTCTGTAATTGCAAACAGGGAAAGTGTTCGATGTAACTAGTATATTATTTACGTAATAGACTTGTCTTCAGTAGCTTGATATCGGACGTGACATTGACCGAAGTTGGATATGAAGATACATAGACAACCGAAGTGAAACTTCGAAAGCAAACAATACTTTGAAATTCCTGATTTCTTCGCTGATTTGGATCATAATCAGTAATATGTAGACGTATGCTCTGCTGTGTGGTCGAACATTATTAGTGGAGAAAACTTGGCTATTACAATTTGCCTGTTTCGTCGGGGCTTAAATGAGTCAAAGTCTGTTAACTGTAATCTGATGGCTGTAGTCCTATAAGTCGCTAATAGCCTAACAGATAGAGGGAATTTTTTCAAACTCTCGTTTATAAAACAAAGAATTCTAATCTATATTGAGCCCTCATTCGAGATCAGAGATCTTGTAGACTGCGGATCTGGCTTTTCAAAATATGAATTAAAATCTTGTCAGGCCAAAATAGAAGCAAGAAATAATAGCTTGATAGTAAATATTTTGTCGATGAGCCATTCATAATGTTACTAAGAGTGGTAGTTTGAAGCGTAAAGTACCTTGAACTTCTGTTTATCTAGGGTTGTATTGATGTTACAGAAGACTCGTGGTACGATTCAGAAATTGAATTATTGCGTAGACATAACAACTTCTGAATTGTCAAGGATGTTAAAATGCCTGGATTTAGATTGGCAAGTAAAATCTTGCGGACGACTTGACAAATCCTGTACAACGTGTCTAGAATGAGATTGAGCTGTTATATGAAACGTTTGAACATGCGAATGGGGTTCAATATGGAGATGCTCTTTAATATGAAGATGCAAATATCGATAAAATGATTTTCTCTGGTACTTTCGGTAATGAACCAAACAATACATATAATGTATGAAGTCCACAAAGTTAGAGGATTGTTTTGGTTAGTTGCAGTTCATGTAAGATTCTACCTATGAACAAGTACCACACGTGACCCAGGTTACAGTGTTAAAGATCATTCAAACAAACACCGAATTAGCTATCGCAGTCTCACAGGTTATCTGATTACGTTTTAGATTCTTTTAAAATAATCTAATCAGTCTACGCGATCACGACGTCACCAATTGCTTTGTTCTGTCGTCGCTTTACCGCCCAGCAGATTATCTCGGTAAACAGGTATATCGGCGAGCGGCAATTGACTACCATGGTTTCAAGTATGTTTTTGTGTTCTGATGATAGTCTTTTTTGAAATCATTGATCTTACTAAATCTTGGCTTGGATTCTAATGATCGAATGTATAGCCCTGAATCCACCTCTTGCGCCTTCATGGAACCATACTCCAGAGGAGATAGCGACTGGAATCGACGATCATATCAAGTCTCGGAAAGCCTTGCGAGATGAGATTGCTGCGACTCCAAATCCGTCTTTTGACAATGTCATTAAGAAAATGGTATACAGTGATCAAGCGAGAGCGGGTCTTGTAAGTCAATTGCTGTTCTATCACAACGTAAGTGCAAACAAAGACGTTCGGGATAGTAGTTCGAAGGCGGAGGCGGTTTATAGGGTAAGTAAGGACCGGTAGAGGTTATTCTAGGATGTGAGCTGATATCTTAGGATTTTGCGATTGAAATGTCCATGCGAGAGGACATGTATAAAGTCGTCGATGCTGTTAAGAAACAGTCCCCTGAGCTGAAACCTGAATCCCAACGCTTGCTAGATAAGATCCACCTCGATTACGTTCGAGATGGTTTAGCATTACCTCCCGAGCAGCGCGAGAAACTTAAAGATCTTAATAAGCAGCTTTCGGCGCTTGAATTAGAATATCGTTCAAACTTGGGTGAAAACACTGAGCATGTGTGGTTTACTGAGCAAGAACTAGATGGCGTACCAGAAGGAGTAGTATCTCAATTTGAACAAGATATTGATTCAGGAAAGCGTAAGATGACATTCAAGTATCCTGATGTCGTTCCTGTCATGAAATATGCCAAATTAGCCGAGACTCGACGACGTGCTTTTGTTGGGGATCAGAATAAAGCACTTGCAAATTGCGACTTACTTGGTAAGGCAGTGAAATTGCGAGCGGAAATTGCTGCTTTACTCGGTTATAAGACACATGCTGCGTATGTTCTTGAAGAACGAATGGCTAAAACTCCGGAAAAAGCATTTGATTTTTTGAATGATCTGCGAAACAAGCTTTCAGATGCCGGTAAGGCGGAGATAGATCATTTGAAGGAACTCAAGAAAGCTGAGCTGAAATCTAAGGGATTGCCTATTGATGACTCGATTAACGTCTGGGACTATAGATACTATGACAATCGGCTGCTTGAATCTGAGTACGATATTGACAGTGAGAAAATCAGCGAGTATTTTCCGATCGAGACTACGATTGCGCGGATGTTGGGCATTTTCGAAGAGCTTTTCGGACTTCAATTTGCTGAGGCCTCCGAGGATCAGCGTTCAGTTTGGCATGCAGATTGTAAGCAGTTTGCAGTCTGGCGTCCTGAATCTTCTGAGTTTGTCGGCTGGCTGTATTTTGATTTACATCCTCGTGAAGGTAAATATGGTCATGCGGCAAATTTCAACATTTGGGCAGGATATACGGACGAACAGGGCGCTCGACGTTATCCAGTGACAGCTCTTGTCTGTAATTTTTCCAAACCAACTCCTACGAAGCCATCGCTCCTAAAACATAATGAAGTAGTTACTTTATTCCACGAGCTCGGACATGGTATTCATAATCTTGTATCTGTGACTGAATATTCGCGCTTCCATGGTACTCGTGTGTCTCGAGATTTTGTTGAGGCTCCTTCACAAATGCTTGAATTTTGGTGCTGGGAGCCCAAAGAACTCAAGCGACTCTCAGGACACTATATTGACGGGGAATCTATTTCCGACGACTTGATTTCCAAAATCGTAAAGAGTAAGCATGTTAATGGTGGATTATTTAATCTGCGCCAGCTCCATTTCGCGCTGTTCGATCTGACGCTACATACATCTGATGGTTCAATCAATATCGCAGACGCATGGAATTCGATGCGGCAGGATATATCATTACTTGATCAAGGATCGGAAATTACCCATGGATATGCATCTTTTGGTCATCTAATGGGCGGATATGATGCGGGTTATTATGGCTATCTGTGGTCAGAGGTTTTCGCGGCGGATATTTTCTATACAAAGTTCAAAGCTGATGCAATGAATCAAGTTTCTGGAAAAGAGTATCAGCTGGCGATTTTAAAACCCGGAGGATCCAGAGATGAAATGGAAAGTTTAAAGATTCTGCTAGGTCGTGAACCTAGCAATTCTGCGTTTTTGCAGGAACTAGGTATTCAAAATCATTCTGCGAGATCAGTTTAGTTCGCGAATTTTTACTTGCTGATTAAGATATGATGCGTCTATTAAATATACAAGTAGATCTTTCTGCCAAGAAGGATTAAAAAGAATGCATAGTTCAGAGAATTAATGTTGTTCCTGCTGTCTACGCAGGTTTCCAATGTAGTTGATAGCACTACCGGCTTTGAAAAAGTCGATCTGATCTTTAGACATCGTGTGCTTCGCCTTGAAAAAGTGCTCAGAACCATCTCGTTTAGTTGCCTTCATGTTTAAAACGCCGTTGCCAGCTTTGCCATCCGAATCGAGCATGGGAAGTAAATCCAGAGTTTCGATCGTGTCGCAGCTTGCGATGGCGTCGTAATCTCCCTCGTTGGCAAAGGTGAGGGGCAGCACGCCTTGCTTCTTCAAATTGGTCTCATGGATTCGAGCAAATGATTTACAAAGAATCATCCGGCCATTTAAAAATCGCGGACTCAATGCAGCGTGTTCACGAGCTGATCCTTCACCATAGTTATCTTCCGCCAGGACAACCCATGGACGACCTTCTCCTTTCCATTTAATCATTAACTCGGGGATTCCATACGCTGTACCATCAAAATCGTAGGCTTTGTTGACTTCACCTGTTTCTTCGTTCATCGCGCCAATAAGCGTGTTATTGGAAATGTTTTCCAGATGACCCTTATATTTCAACCAGGCGCCTGCAGCGGAAATGTGATCTGTCGTGCATTTGCCCTTAACTTTCATAAGTACACTAAGTTTAAGTTCTTTCCCGTCGAATGCATCGAAAGGCTCGAGAAGAGCAAGACGGTCAGAGTCCGGGGAAACGGCTACCACAGTCTCAGGCTCAGGTGAAGGATCAATAGGTGGGAGGTAGGAAGTATCACCCTGTTGAAAACCATTTGGAGGGAGCTCATCTCCATGAGGAGGGTCAAGCAAAAATTCATCACCATTTGAATCTATAAGTTTGTCCTTCAATGGATTAAATGACATGTTGCCCGAGTATATCATCGCCGTAACGATTTCAGGAGATGTCAGAAAATTCATAGTAGCAGGATTTCCGTCGTTTCGCGCTCGAAAGTTCCGATTGAAACTCGTCAAAATTGCGTTCGGCTCCCCCATTGGCATATCATCTCGTGCCCATTGTCCAATACATGGCCCACAAGCATTCGCGAGAACTTTGGCGCCCGCACCAACAAACACATCAGTGAATCCGTCGGTCTCAATAGTCGCGCGAATCTGTTCACTGCCAGGAGTAATGAAGAAAGGCACTTTAGGCTTGACTCCTCGTTCAGCTGCTTGGCGGACAATCGATGCTACTCGCGACATATCTTGATACGAAGAATTAGTGCAGCTACCAATAAGTCCAGCCGCAACTTTGGCCGGCCACTGATTTTTTTGAACTGCAGAACCAAACTGGCTAAGGGGAGTAGACAGATCAGGGGTAAATGGTCCATTAATATGAGGTTCGAGCGTATCCAGATCAACTTCCACAATCTCATCATATTTTGCATCTGCATCTGACTGGAGATAGCCCGATACGTCGTTAACAATCGAAGCAGCATCAGCAATAGGTCCACGGCGAGTCGCATAGAGATATCGCCTCATCGAGTCTGTGTATGGGAATGTCGATGTAGTGGCGCCTACCTCCGCACCCATATTACAAATCGTTGCCATTCCAGTACATGACAGACTGTCGACACCTTCGCCAAAGTATTCGATGATGTATCCAGTTCCACCTCGCACCGTTAATTTACCGGCGAGATGTGTAATCACATCCTTGGGAGCCGACCAAGCATTTAAGCGGCCGGTGAGCTTGACTCCTAAAATCTTAGGCGCTTTCAATTCCCACGGAGTACCAGTCAACGCATCGACGGCATCAGCACCGCCAACTCCAATCGCAATTGCTCCAAGACCGCCGGCGTTCGGAGTATGAGAGTCGGTTCCAAGCATCATCAAGCCGGGTACCGAGAAATTTTCCAAAACAATCTGATGAATAATACCTGAGCCAGGGCCCCAAAATTGGATTCCATATTTCGTCGCGCAGCTCTGTAAAAAGTCAAAGACCTCTTTATTCGTTGCAATAGAAGCTTTCAGGTCAGACTGTGCACCATTCTTACCGACAATCAAGTGATCGCAATGTATTGAAGCAGGAACTGCGGTGCTACTCATACCGCATGTCATAAACTGTAACAAAGCCATCTGAGCAGAAGCATCCTGCATGGCAACACGATCAGGATTCAGCTTGAGATACACCTCGCCTCGAATACTGTTCGGGTCCCGTCCTTCGAAAGCTTCCTGAGGGTCGACGACATGCGCATATAAAATTTTCTCCGCGAGTGTCAGCGGCCGTCCCAGAATATGACGAACAGACTCAAGTCGATTTAACAGTGCCTCATAAGGCGGAGTTCGAGTCGTAAACTCTGATGGGACGGAAAACGACGACGCAGGTGTCGCTAATCCACGTAGAGCTCGGACTACTGCTACTGCTGAAGTTCGATGGCGGCGCAGTAACAACCCTGAGAATATTGTCGAATGCATTATATTTTACTTCTCCCGTGTTGTTCAGTTTTGTTATTGCCTTATTTCAAATTAACGTTAATTCTTTAAGTTGAAGCGAAATAATTTTGTGGGGAAATTCGAAAAAAATATTGGAAATTTTTCACGGGACTGCGGCTCGGTACTGTGCAAGTGGCCGCCTGAAAATCGAAGTTGCTTAGATTGATAGTGAACGCTGAACTATTTATTGGAATTTGTAGAATCATAAAGTATACCGAAAAGATGATGAACAGATTGTACGATATTGGAGCCAATTTGACAGATTCTATGTTTAGTGGGAAATACCATGGAAAACAAGTGCACGAAGGTGAATTGAATATTTTCTCTGACCCAGATCAATAATCTCATTCTTCTAACCACAGAATTTAGCTGATATTGAGGATGTTATCGAGAGGGCCAAAGACCAAGGTGTGGAAAAAATGCTAGTTACTGGCTCCAATTTAGATGAATCTCGGACGGCTATTGAACTTGCGGAGGCTCATAGTGAGTATTTGACTATTTGACTCGGAAGTTCTGTTATTTGGATTAACGAAGCAGAGAACTTGCTGTATGCGACAGTAGGTGTACATCCATGCCATGCCTTAGATATTGAAAATTCTCTCGATCCGACTAAGTATCTTGCTGAACTAGAGTCATTAGCTTCAGAAGGGAAAAACTTGGGAACAGTGAAAGCTTTTGGCGAAATTGGGTAAATACTGAGCTCTTCGTTTCTCCTACTTCAGCATTAAATCTAATACATTAGAATCTAGTCTGGATTACGACAGATTGCATTACGCTCCTGCAGATATACAACGAAAATATTTTGAATTACAGCTTGATATAGCCGAGCGTCTCAATTTACCGCTCTTTCTCCACTCTAGAGCTTGTGCGTCTGATTTCGAGGCCATTCTTCGTCCAAGGCTACCTCGACTTCCTCGACGGGGGGTCGTACATTCCTTTACAGGCACACTTGATGAAATGAAAGTCCTTTTAGCTTTGGGATTCAGTATCGGAATCAATGGTTGTTCTTTGAAAACCCAGGATAATTTACGCGTCGCCAGCGCAGTCCCACTAGATCGGATCATGCTTGAAACAGACGCCCCTTGGTGTGAAATCCGGCCATCTCACGCCTCGAGCAAGATCTTGAACAATCAACCACAGACAATATCATTACCGAAATCTGCCAAAAAGGAGAAATTCACAAAAGGACTCATGGTTAAGGGTCGCTGCGAACCATGCGCTGTTATCCAAGTCGCAATAGTAGTGGCTGCACTCAAGGGAATTCCAGTCCAAGAACTCTGCACGGCCGCTTGGGATAACACAATCGCGATGTTCGGTTCATAATATCGTGAGAAATTTGTAAATAAGACATAAAATCCGCCATAATCCAGAATTAACTAAATAAAGTACACAGCATAACACAGAACAAGAAAACGAACGACATAGAAGGACAGGGACGCACAACCATAAGAGCAAATCAACACTAGAACTGGCTATAGGAAAAAAGCATAGAAGCATACACAGATACATTAAACAAAATTGAATCTTCTTTGAATAAAAACTAAATAGACGTTTCACTCTCTGACTTCTCGACCGCGGCCGTACTACTAACATCTGAATCCGACGCCTTCGTTGAACCCTTCGAAGCTTCTGCTGTCTCGTGATTCTCTGTACCTGAAACGTCAGACCCTGCATCGTCTGAAATTTCTTCAATGGCATGAGGGCCATGTTCACCTTCTTCCTCCTCTCCGTCATCGTCCTCAACAACAGAGGAGTTCGCAACGCGTCCAATCACGTTCCCGTTCATGTCTGTCAAAATAAGATCTCCATCATCCTCATCATCACCGGAAGCAAGTCGAATTCCAGTCTGTAGCTGATTTAACCGACGAAGGATCATATCTGGTCCTTGCATATTCGACGAAAGCATAAATTGAGACCCATCCCCAGCCTCTTCATCGTCGTAGTCGGAATTAAACACTGGCGGTCCTCGAATGACAGCCATTTCTGGATCTGCAACAGCTCCTTCTCCGTTCGCAACTCGCGTAGCGATTTTGTCATACCATTCTTCCTTAGTCTCATTTTGTAGCAATCCAACAATCGTTACTGTCATATTGTCGCATCCGACCCCGACGGCATCACAATTCGGCGATAAGCAGTTGTCCATCAAATTATCGCAAATCAATGTGAGCTCCTGCTTCTCAGCAATTCCACGACGAACAAACTCAACAACAGCTTGTGAAGACAAGCAATCCCATATACCATCGCAAGCAAGAACAATAAACTCATCATCCGGACCACACTCGTGTTCAATAACATCTGGGAATGCAGTCACAATCTGTTCTTCAGGAGGCAATTCCGGATTTCGCTTGAATTCGAAATCGCCAATGGCTCGCGAAAGTGCAAGATTCCCATTTACGCGACCTGCTTCTACAAAGCCGCCAGCGGCTACTATTCGGGTCCATTCACCTTCGTTTTGTGGTTTATGATCATATGATAATGGTTTCGCGTTTCCTTTCACACCCAAAACCGTTCGCGAGTCACCAGCGTTGGCCTGTTATTGTTAGAGCAAACTGACAATGAAAGATAGGATCAAAATACTTACGACAAAAATTTTGGTGTCGGTGATAAGTGCAGTGGTAGCAGTGCAGCCACTTGGATCATTTCCAAATGTAGGGTCTGCGTATCGTTCAGCCGAATTCATCCCGAATTCAATTAGCTCACATACCTTGTAATATAGCACGGTCGGTGCTAAGAAACCCATCTTTTAATGCCTGTTCGTAATCGCCTTTCTCATACGCGGCCTGGCGAGCTACGATTTGGTGGACATTCGCACCAGCAAAGATCGCTGCCTTTGAACCTCCATGTCCGTCGTAGACCGCAAAGAATGATATCTTTTCTGCACTTTGTTTACCGTCCTCACGTTGGAGATCGAGAACAGCTGCGTGGGCGTCCTCCATGGAAGTACGCCATCCTTGCATACAAGATGTTCCGAATATAAGACGTTCATCTCCACCGTGATCAGAGACCTGGCCAAGCGAGTTAGCAAACACAAGCACGATCAAATCAAAAATTAGATAACTCACCTTGGTCGTGATTGGGGAAGACAGCAGCTGGCCCATGACAACAAGAAATTAATTTGATGAAAATGAGCGATCGGATCTAGGCACAAAAAGATGATCTAGCGAAAAATTCGGCGCGCGTCAGATTGGATCACAACAAATCGGCAGGAAATTGCAGCGAATAAACGAAAACCAATAATGATTCGAAATGTAATGTCAAACCAATGACTCAGTATTAAATTATTTAATTCCGAGTTGCCACTATCGAAAATACCAGTGGGCAAGCAGACGAGTTCTTTAGCAACCAACCAGACCACGCAGACAAAGGATCGACAAAAAAACACGCGGAAATTCACCAATTAAGCAAGACCTCGATCTAGCTACAATATATAAGTTTCAAATGGCGAATTGAACGTTCTTTCTATAATTCTCTTCTTTTCTTTCCTCTTTTTCTCTCTGCTAAATTTCCACCTGAAAATCAGACCCTAAAAGTACGCAGAGAAAGGAATACGACAATTACAAGAGAAAATTCTCCAGCCACATTACAGCCACATTATAGCCACCTCACGTGAGAGTTTTCCTCCCCAGGCGATTCTGCAACAGCAGCAAGACAGTAGTGGTAGTTGGTCGATCGAGTGTTCTACCATATAATGGTCGATCTGATTGAACTTGTGAATTTGATTTTCGAAGATCACGAGTGATGTCGTGCATTATTGATTCGTCATGTATTGTTTGTATTTTAAAGGTTATCACAGACGATCAAGAGATAGCAATAGGACCTACATGGCATACAGTTTCCTTGCTTCACCTGCTAGTGAGTTGTGCTACTGGAATAGTAAGTTGTGATGAATCCGAGTGATCCACTCGAACAAATTCTTCATCAAGACTCCAGGCATCGATAGAGCTGAACTTGGCCTTGATTCGCTTGTTTTCCGTAGCAAGTCGACTTCGCTGGTCGCTAGTATCATTTCCATAATATTCCTCTTCCTCTCTGCTCCCCTGTTCCTCTTCCTCTCCCTCGTCACTCTTATCTGAATGATCTCCTCTTCGTCTCTTTCTATATGTTCCATTTTTCCCCTTATCTGCTCTTACCCTTGCACGTTTATGGGGTTGACGGTGCCTTGTTATCGCTGGCATGTTATCACTCCTCTCATCATCTGTCGAATCAATTTCCACTAAGCTATCCACACTCTTTGTCCGCGTCCGTCGACGCACACGTTTCGGTAATAACTCTGCGAGTTTTGCGGTCGTTATGGTGTCTTTTCTCTTCAGCCCTTGCATGCGCCCATCTCGTCGTTTTAGTGGGCTCGTAGTATTTGTTGGCAATGACCGGAGTGGTTCATTTTCTCCAGCAGAGGATTGGACAATTGATTCATTTCTATCAGCATCTGATGGAGACTGGCGTGGGTTGGTTAGCGGACTCGACGGCAAACTGACGGCTTGATTCTCGTAGCTTTCTTGATGTGAGACTTGATCGGCTGCGTTTTCCTCTGCTTGTTCTGACGTATCCGACCTATCTGAATAGAATGGCATCTCAGCAATTGTGATGCCTTTGATCTTGTCAAACCCAAACGGATCCGCATTTTGAGAATCTTCAGAGGAGATGCTTGGAGATGCGATCTGTAGACTTCTAGATGATTTGGCCTCCTTCAAATTCCCGAAAGTTTTGGAAAAATCAGACGTGGACATCAGCTGTGGAGAAGAGGGTCCTTCGTACTTCTGTATGTAGTTATCCGTCTGATCCCCATCTCCGACCATACTTCTTAACAAATGTCGACTTCGCGATCGGTCAGTCGGAGGCGACGAGGATAAGCCTGCAGCATATTTGGTCAGCATTTCGCTGTCTCCTGCCAGCGTATCTCTTCCAAGTCTTCGTCTTCTCGGTGGTCTGGGCATGATAAATGATGATTCTGTCTTGTATCCTTTACAAATGCGAGTAGGAAGTTGATTTGTTTATCTCAGCTCCAATACCTTTCTGTGTCTAATGCTAAAATGGTGTAGGCATGGGTTGGGGCTACGCGTTATCACGTGAATGAGTCGTGTATTGAACTATATAATTAGTGAATCCCCCGATGTAATGCAAAGAAAGTTGTTAAGTAGGAATTGTAAGGGGATCTATCTGGAGATATGTGGATTGTTTTACTGATATTGTTAATAAAGATATTTATTTCAGATTTTGGGCAGCGAGCGCGATCTGGTTCTATTTCTCGATCTCAACAGAAGCGTTGACTCCGTTTGGAATTTTTATTCCTGCTAACAAATATTATTCAATTCATTTTTTCAAGCCGGATGCTTTTATTTACATACTCTTTAAGATTTAAGCCTGTTAGGTCATGCTCGAAGAATGTCCTCTTTGGAGCAAAATGTAGCGGAAAGTTGTTACTAAACAGAGGTACGCGTGTAATCTACAACCTGAAACCAACTTCAATCAATTCTATAAGTATAAATACCAGAGTCAAATCTTTGTATCGATATTACAGGACTTTGACAATTTAACTCTTCTATTCTGGTTTCAAACCAAACTACGACTGAATTTTACAACCATGACATAGAAGTGTATCAACTGCTGGCACATCTGCTGGTCTTAAATATTAAAACTTACAAGCTCAGATTTTAAGTAGAGAGAAATTAAACCCAGTTATATTTGCTTTAGTTGAAATAATATTTCGTGAATCGTCTTCTATTTTGCTCGAATGAGCGAGGTTACATTACCTTCATGTAAGAACAATATCGCTAGTTGGGAGTGTACACAGTTTTAGAAGATTCATGCTATCAATTTACGTTCTTCTCTGACTTTGATTTACTGACATCTACGCAGCGATGGAATCGAACCTAAAGGATGAGCTAGTTTCAACAGCAACAACAACAATTAGGCTGAGCTTTGCCATCTATGTGCTATTTTTAGGTATATTTCTCATCGTCGGATACTATGTATTCGAGCTATTGTTTCGCAAAGCCCACGGTGCTGCTGCTGGAGGACCTACGTTTATAATTGCTGGACCGTCAGGATCCGGAAAAACAGCTCTATTTAGTCTTGTGAGTTAGGTATTAGTGGATATAATTGACTAACATTGACGTTTTCAATAGCTGAGATATGACGAAAAGCCAGCCACGCTACCATCTCTTGAACCAAATATTTCTACGACCTATCGTTTACCTAATCTTACTCATTCGAGTAAAAATTTTGTCTTAATCGATACACCAGGTCACCCTAAATTGCGGCATGGAACTTTTGAGACCATACAGATAGCGCTGAAAGCCCGCACAATTCACGGCATTCTGTTTGTCGTCGACGCATCCGTTATGTCAAATTTGGATAAACGCCGAGAGGCAGCAGAATATCTCTATGATATTCTTTGCTTGACTGAGCGAATCACTATGGGTGTCGACATCGCAATTGCCGCAAACAAAAGCGAACTGTTCACTGCAATGCCTCCAAAACAGCTACGAACTACATTTGAAACCGAAATGGATAAGATCCGGCAAACACGAAGTAAATTGATCGGCAAAGTTGGCCTCGACGACGAGAAGTCGTCGAGTGAGGCAGATGAAGATATAAATGATGGCGCTAATAGACTGGGCTTGAGTGATGGATCAGCGTTCAGTCTTGCTCAGCTTGAGAGTGAGGTCGTGGTCATTGCTGGTAGTGTCAAGACCGGAAAAGTTGAAGATTGGGTTGCTTGGATGGAAGAGCGCGCACTGAATAAATAGTGCTATTATTCAATACACGGCTTTTCTGATTGCAAGTACTTAAGGACTAGTCATTGTTTAACCGTTCAGCATAGTAATCAATATCGTAGTCGATCTGATAGTACTAGCTCTAATATACAGCTAATAAATTATCTACTACGATTCAACAGGTAAAGAAAACATTTAGTTTCGAGGAAACTACTCATAGACATACATAGATTAGATAATCACCGCTTGAAGAAAATAGTCTTGTTGACAAACGCGTCCTCGCCGAATCAGGGTAAACATATCGAATCCACCGACGCGACCTTACTCTACCTACCTTAAACTTCAGATTTATTAACGCGATATATTAATTGGAATAAAAATATTTTATTGTAAGACTAGTTTGAATCGATCTGGAGAGCCAAAATTTACTCTCAATTGATCATTTAATAAAACTTTCCCAGAACGGACTGATTCCGCGGTAGCTCATTATGGATTCAGAGAGGAATGAACCGTGCAAGCTATTTTCGAAAGTTGTTTTCTATATTTCGAAAGAGGCCAACATAAACGAAGATGAATATAATAAAGTGAGCTTTTGGTATCTTAGTTTTTTGATATGAGTTCCAACAAAAGTAGGTGCGCGAGATATTACTTGCTGGCGGAGCGCGCGAAGCACAGTTGATCGATCAGAAAAGAACCAATTCAAGTCCAAAATCGCTGACCAAAGATTTCAAAAATCAAGTTACGTATATTATAGCGAATACGATTGAATTTCCAGAGTATGCAGAGGCGGTAGATTTATTTGTCAATGTTGCAAGATCTTCCTGGGTGCTGAAATCATATGGACAAGTAAAACCCCTCCCGTTACATTTCTTTTCTCCAAATCCTGCGTTTTTTTTCTCAGATGTGCGTGTATGTGCTTTAGGCTTGCCGGAACACGACACAGAAATCTTGTACAGAGGTGTCCAAGCTATGGGAGGCCAATGGACAACATTACACAACCAGTTCACTACTCATCTGGTCACGCTATATCCTGATACACCAGAAGTGAAACGAATTATGAAACGAAGATCGTCGTCATCTATTAAATACGTATCATCGGAATGGATCGACGATTGTCTACGACTGCGTCGCAGAGTGGACGAGACACCTTATTTGATTTCATCGTCAAAAAATGATATGATTGTCCAATCACCATCAATTAGTTCGCCTCAGGATTCTGATCCTCCAGTAAAATCGAAACTACTTTTAGGAAAAAGATTTTTTTTTGGCTCTGATCTCCAATTATCATCACGATACTCTTCTCTTCTGAAATGTATGATCGAAACTGACGGCGGACAGGTTGTTCAGCAATTAGACGACGCAAACACATACCTGGGAAGGTATCGATGGGGTGACGAATACATAAGAGCCAGCCAACAAGATAAGGAGGTCGGTACGATTATTTGGTTTTACTGGATGATTTCCCGCCGAGCTTGGAGATCTCCATTGCGAAATCTTCTACATTATCCGGTCCCAAAAAATCAGATTCCCGGAATGGATAAGTTAAAAATCAGTGTTTCAGGTTTTTCAGGTGAATCTAGAACTTATATTGACAATCTTATTACCGCATGCGGTGCCGAGTATACCCGAACATTGAGTCCTCAAAATTCGTACCTAATTACATCTATGACATCTGGGCAAAAATATGAAGCTGCGCAAGTATGGACTTCAATCAATACAGTCAACCACCTATGGCTCGAACATACATTTGCGAAATGGGAGATGCAGGCGGCTGACAACCCAAGATATACAATATTCACTGACGACTTGAATCCCATGGAATTACTTGGTCAAGTACAGCTGGACCCAAACGACCTGAACGAATACTGGAAGCAAGTTGGAGCTACACATTCGAAAGAAAAGGATCCTGTCTGGCAAGACGCGATTGAATCCGAGAAGAATGAGATGAAGCATGCAAGTGAATTTACAAGGAATGATTCATTACCGCTTTCTGTAGTTGATAACAACCAAACCGAGAGCCAGAATCCGGATAAAGAAAGTAGTCCTAACAAGCCATACCCTCAGAAACAGCCTAATATCACGAGGGTGGCAAAAATATCCGCGAAAGAGTCCCTATCTGTGCCTGTTAGAAGTGGAGGACGCGCAGCGAAAGAGAAAGCAGCTGAAAAATTGAAGGATGATATGGAGAAGCAAAATGAATATGATAAACGACGAAAGAAATCAGAATTACCGCCGCTGGAATTAGAAGAGTCACAACATTCTGTCCAGTCTTCCGTCCAACCTTCAGTTCAATCTTCTAAACGAAAGAGCTTCGAAGTCACAGCGGAACTGACGTAAGCATAGATTGATTCGGAGAAATGAGTTGTGAGCGTATGCTAAAATAATTTTAGACCGAAGAAGAAGAACAAAAATTTGTTGAATAGGACACACATGAAAGTTTTATTAACTGGTTACGGCGAGCTATCATCCCATGACATCACAGTGAGTTATCCAGAATCATGAAGCGGATATGAAAAACTAACAAGATCTCAGAAATTGTCTTTATTAGGAGTTGAAATAGTCACTTCGCCAGATGTAGTAACTCATGTCGCAGCGCCGAAAATTTTACGAACCGAAAAGTTTCTTTGTGCGCTTGCTCATGGACCGTCGATAATTACAACCGAGTTTATTAAAGATTGCTTATCTGCGGATCAACTGCTACCAGAGAATAAATATATTCTCCATGATTCGGAAGGAGAGTCAAAGATTAAATGCACACTGGAAGACCTTTTAAACCGAGCACGAATATTGGAAGCCAAACACGAAAGTCTATTTCAAGACATTGTTATTAACTTGACCCCCAATATCAAAGGAGGCATCGATTCCTTCAAAAAAATTATCTCAGCTCATGGGGGCATCTGCACTATCATCAAAGCGGCTCGTGCCAAAAAATATGGGATATCTAACAATGAGAACTATCCGCTTGTAATGGTCACATCTGAAGCAGACCAAGATTATATTAAAGCATTCAAAGCTTTTGCTAAACACGAAAATCGGAAGTGTATTGCGGTTAGTACAGATTGGATTGTGACCAGCGTGCTTCGAATGAAAGTCGCTTTTGACTATGAGTTTTCTGTTGCATAGGCTGATCTAAAACAACATATATATTCAACAACACTTAAGTTCGATAATAGTAAATAAGTAAATGTATATACAAAACCATGTGAAGCCACTAACGCCAGCAAAAGATAATAGAGCAGTTGATCATTGATTGATTATCGATCTTGTGGTCCTCTGAACCGCAGCACCAGACCTAGGACCGCTTGAAGTTGCAGGAGCATTGGCAGATGTGCTGAACAAGGATGAAGAAGACGAGTCTAGACTGCTATCCTCAACGGAGGTTTTGAAGGATTGCGGCGAATGAGAGGATCCAAATGGTGTTGATATATTTTGTGGGAACGTTGGTTCGGAAGATGGAGCTTGCGATGACTGTCCGACGCGAGCCTCGTCGTCCAGAGCGTGGACATCTGCCATTGTCAGAGTAATTGTAGTAGCCTTCCGTCGTAACATAGTGATCTACTGAGTAAACCGAAGTTTTTAAAATAAGCAACTAATCAAGATCCGTCAAAATGAGAATAGACCAGGAAATCAAATAAGACTAAGTTCCATTTCGTGTGAGGCTTAGTTAGCTCCACTCGATCGAATATCTCGGCTCCTGAACGACTTGGACTGAATCACAACTAGATGATAACAAAAACACAAAGCCATGTCTTCTACAACAGCCATATTACCACTTGATCAAGAACGAGCGACAACTTCACTAGTTCCAGCTGAGAAAGCGTTTCCATATCCAGCCATCTACTCCTTCCCACCGTTCTTCACACGACAGCCCAATAATCAGACTTGGTTATCGCAGTTATCGCAATGGACATCTTTGATCCTTGCATATTGTCGATTTCATCGGATCTGGCGTCTGGATCTTAACACTGCCATGGATTGGGATCTATTCAACAATAAAGTCATTAACCGTGCGCTCTATTTTTAAGCTGCTGCTTCATATCCTGTTTCTAACTAGCTATCTAGGGTCTCTGAAACTGGACACGGCTCGAGAAATTTTAGATTCGATGGTAAAGAAGGGTGATGCCGAATGGGTTGCTGGCACTGGATCGAAAGCAGAAGGCAAAACAAGCGCAATAATATTCTGGCGTCGGCCAGAAGAATGGGCAAATATATTAGCAGATTGGGTCAGTCCATTATTTTTGTTTCTTAATAGTATTAACAGGATCAGATCGATTCGACCGGGCAAAGAAATGCAATTTTAACCTTATACGAGATTGCAGACGGTGATCTTGCTCTCAAGCAAGGTAATTCTCTCTTTATGTCTATCTCGTAATAATAGAATCTAACGCTATATAGACTTCCGAGGCATCGACCCTACTATATTACGCAAATCGCTTGATGTCCTTGTTCGTCGAGGACAAGCACAAATAATGCGGTCTGCAGACGGCGAAGAAGCCGGCGTAAAATTTTTTGGTGCTTCTTGATAATTTTTATCGATATGTTTTGGGTCAAATTGTTGGAATTTTTGAATTACCTCTTTTACTGTGTATAAATAATATTTTATCGATCTACTATGAAGACCAAAAAAAAATATGGCGCTGCCTTGATTCGAACCGAGTTCAAACAGGTGACCAAAACCAAAAAAAAACATATTACTCTCTTTATCAAAGCGTGTCATCCTTATGCAGGGGCCATGCTAATCTTCTCTGTATCGTTTCAAATTGACCATGTGTCCCGAAGGACGAAAATAAAAAACTAAGCTTCCTCATGGATCCCAAAATTATATCAGAGGCTCAGGATTTCAATTTCGTATGTTACCTTCTGCTACAATTTACTTTACGATTATAATCTTGTTCGTAAATACAATAACCTGCTAATAAGGTTTATTTTATAGATTTAAACAGCACCTCAAGTTACTGCAATTTAGTCTGACTCTTCGACAGGGCATATGATTTCGTTCAAAGGACAAATTTCTTGACTGCCATATAGGAACTTGGACTGCCAATTTGTTTCAATTATTCTCATGCAAGAAACTAGATTCTGTAAAGATTGTTGTTATTTGAAGTAATACATGAGATATAATGAATAATTATTTGTCGAAATGTTTGATCAAGAAAATTTTCACATAGCCATGAGTGAGTAAACGCTAGCGGACACAAGTTGTGCATTTTGATGACTGAACTGGCTCAGCAATTAAATAATAATACACTGATCGATTTGAGCAATAGCTGTGCCATGAAATGTTAGAAATATTAGAATCATTCACGAATTAAAGAAGCCAACTTTACCAAGAGGCTTAGGAGCTGGAGTAGGAGGAGTAGAAGAAATATGTGATGTACCACATCCGGAGGGCTTCATGGTCATAGAAATACACCTTTTGAAATTCAGAACAGACATTAAACTATTGGAAGACTGAAATTTCAGATTAAATTAAGCAAAATACTCTGACAAATATATCGAGCTCACTTTATACACGACCGGAGGTTTATGGAATGCCTAAGCGCATCTTACCGCTCTTGCCAATTGGGGTCGGCATTCAAGAAGGATTCTGGTTCGAGCATTTTTGTGTTTCTGATATTTGTGATTTAATAGCCAGGAAGCCGACATTGCAATATCACAGATTTATCGCACATCAGCCGTTAAATTATGACCGAATTCCTTCAGACAACTGCACTCGTGGACAGCTACATTGTACATGCCTATAATTGGAAGAGCAGCTGTAATGTATGGAGAAATCAGTAGTTCACATTCACATTTAGTCAGGAGTAGATTAGATAGCTCAACTATTGCAACATTTCTTCATAGTTTCTTCATGGATAACGTAAGGACCATGCTGAGCTCTGCGCCCCTGCATTGTTGCGGAGAGTAAGCATATCATTAACATTGTTGTTCAATGCCTAATATTGTTCAAACTACTAGTCTAATTCAGGGACTTAAATCAAAAAATCGATTGAGAAGTTTTAGAATAGCAGCCTCAATTAAGAGGCATCTGGACTTGGACATGTCCAGTCGCCACAGTGGAAAGCAATGACACGTAAATTGAGGTAACTTACCAAATAAGCTGAAGTGACAGTAACTTACTGGATAACTGCTAATTTTGTTCTCAATCACATGATAATTTCAAATTGTTGGAGAGACGTGCTAAGAGCAATACTTACTTACAACTATCTTGGGCTATATAAACTTCAACACGCCTAGCTGAGTGAAGTCTGCTCCATAAAATTCAAAAATTCCATATATCTTTTTCTACTTAGCTTAAACAGTAATAGAAACTTACTAGACTAAATGATCTCAGTGGATCTTTGTCGTCAATTCGTAGGCAGATACTGACAAAACAGCTAATGATATGAACGGACTTGAATGAACCAAACTCGAGGTGGATATCTAAATCAAGTAAACACAGACGGGTACGGTACAGTATATTTTATCAAATTTACATAATTCAATAGGTTCTACAGTGTCAATGTGATTATGAAACAGCTGATTAGCATCACTTGACTCATGTTCCATCAGATAACCTCCTGAAAATCAGCGATTTCGCAGCTGCACCTGACGTGGCAGTGCATAAGTGAGGGGAGAGCTTGGGAGTTCTCAGATCCTCGGTTAGCAAGTCAGCGGGACTAGCACAATAGTTTAAGGACTCATAGGGAAATATAAAAACTCTCAAAAACTTTTATATTTTGCAGAAACTCCCATCCACTTTTGCTGCGAACAGCACAATCTGTGAATTTTCAGTGTTTTCATTCAAAATTTGCAAAAATGCTAAATCTGTGCAAACCGGAACCTCTGTTTACAGCTCCTATCATATCCACACTAACTTCATCACCGTTTGAGGACTGGTTGTCAGACGGTGAGCAAATCCCGGTATTCGATATCAAAGAAACAAAAAACGAATATGTGCTAGAAGCTGAGATCGTGGATCCTACTGGTTTCTCATTGAGCTTTGATTTCATAGATTCGGAAACCATAATGATTAAGGGGTCAGCGAAGAGACTAGAATGGCCGGAATCGAAATGCTTGGATACCATGTGTCACCGAAATACGTTCATAAAAATAATGAGATTTGCAGATAGTATCGATAGATATTGTACGAGAATATTTACCGAAAGTGACTTCTTATTTATCAAAATTCCCAAATTGTCCATGGCTATCGAAAGCATTCAATCAAAATTATAATAAACAAAATTTAGTATATTTAATATGACAGCTAAATAGAAGAATATTCAAACTGATCTTGCGATAGTGGGTCGGCGCTAGATTTGAAAATAGAATCCCATTTTCCATCCCAGGAATCTAGATCTGACAATTGTGATGCCACTTGCAGAAGTTCGTCATCATTAAACAGGTTGGTATTTGGCAATACAATCGAAGGTGATTCATCCGTAACCGCATTTGACTCTGTTGCCGTCGAAGAAGCAGTAGACGCAATATCGGAAACTGAAATTTGATTCCACGGAGTACTCAAATCGTCAATATCCGCCGCAGAAACAGTTTGCGAGGTTCTGTTAACGTTTGCAATTCTGTAGGCTTCGGAGATCAACAAGCCCAATTGGGTATCGCCAACTAAGTTTTGTTCATCATCAACGCGCTCAGGACTCGATTCTAATTTTAAATCAGCATACTCTGCGGGCAAATTTTGACTTGTAATCACAGGGAGCCCCGACGGATTTAAAAATCCTATTTTAATCCAAGTGCCGCTTCGCAGCTGGTTCAAGACATGCCACATATCCCGTAACGTCTGGTTGATCTCATGGATTTTCAAAAAATGCATATTCGTGAATGCATTCTCGACGGCCAGCAATCGACTATCTTGCTCCAGCAATACCGCTGGCGGGTGCAGATATAAATCCTGTAATAGAATAAGTAGTGCATGGAAGGGCTGAACAGGTCTAAAAAACCAGACAAATGGAAGATGGTCAGGAATCCGTGACAACGAAACGTATAGATTTACTGTGATAATTGCAGAGCTAATCAGTTTGGTTGATGTTTCCGCATCCAAAGGTTCATTTATATGAGTCGGATGATGTAGGTAAGCAAACGCCTTAGTGCTGATAAATTTCATAAAATATTTTCCGAGCTCCTTCTGAATAGTAAACTGCGGAGTATTGTCTGAATATTTGATAGAATCCAACAAAGCGCATTTCTGTTCGACAAGTATACTTAAATTTTCGATTTCAAGATCAAGAGCCGAAATCTTTTGTACGTCACATTTTTGAACTCCGTATACTGCTTGAAGAATCTTACAATTAACCTGAGCACCTTTTGAAGCTGCATTCAAAAAGATCATAGATGCATCCCAAGCCTCGCATTCAAGACCATTTTCGATAATATGCTCGGAAGGAAGCTTAACATCATGTTCAAGTTCATGCACAATAGGTGGTAGACCTTGCGCCATGGATATCAGATAATCCATTTGGATCAACTGCCACCATAAAGCCCGGCGACACTGAACAACATCAATAGATAGATTATTAAACCCCAAAGGATCGCGATGAAGACCCATTAACTGAGCGACTCGGATCAGCGATGCTATTGACGACGTACCATGATCTAAGGATTTTACTAATGAAGTCATATGAATGATGACAGAGGCTTGTAGAGCATCTAATGACGGCTTGCTGGGGAACTTACAAGCTGCAAGAGCAATGTCGACACCAAACTTATATTGATTAAGAAGAGCAAGCTGATCTCTGTTATGCTCTTTGCGCACTCGTTGGCGACGATATATTTCTGCAGCCGTTAAACTGTCCATGGACTCCCCAGAACGATAAATATCAAACGATGAAGATTCAGAAATCGAAAATGTTGAAGCAAAGTAAACAGCAAATAGGAGCGGATAAAAAGATAAATCATGGTTATTCCAGAACTGTTCATATTGTTGGTTGAACCGATATCGATTAAGGATCGAAACGCAAGGATGGAACGCAACGAAATAATGATTGATCAAAGCATCCGAGACTGCTTTATCTGGAAGTAACGAAGCCAAAAACTGGCTTGCTGCGAGAGTAGATGAAGAGGACAAGTAAGAAATGACCATGGCGGTAGCAACATCGCTCTGAGCAATGGCATCAGCATTTTGCCACTTTTGTCTCGTGTTCAAAATACTAGGAATATCGGCCAACTGTGAATAATTAAATAATTAATAATTAATCTCTGTAGGATTTCGTATTAGAGATGCAATAGCAGCACGAAAGATACCTCTTTGAAATAAGTTCCCCAAAACGCTCCGTTGGCATATCTTGATTCACCCGTGGTCGGGTCAACAGCCAAGTAGTCATTAGAATATAGAGAGATCCGTTCACTGCTTGTCGACGGTTTTTTAAATTCGTATTGAACTTGCTGGTTTGTGTAATATTCACAGCTCAGTTCGAGTTTTGCACAGTTGGAGCATGATGGTGTACCACGGTCGCATTTCACTTTCCGACGATGACAAGCAACGCAAGATTTGATCTGCCGCGGCCGAGGAGTCATCTGAGGATGACTTCTCCGTTTCTGCGCCAGGGTCTCAAACGCCATTGCGGAATTTAAGTCTATTTACTGACCAGAAACTTTCGAGTCTATCTACTTATTTGTAGCAAGGCACCTCCGACTTTTGGGAGGTTTCAAATAGATTACAGAAATACATACAAAGAATAATATTCAACGCCTAGCCTAATATACAAGCTCGAAATAATCTAACGACAGAATATCAACATGCAAATCTACCTTAAGAGTATCCAAACAATCATAACCATAAACAGCAGAGCGAGAACGGTAACTATTCCTGCACCTGCCTTATCGCCAGTCGTTGCGGTCCCAGGATAGACATAAGTAGTGGATGGGGTACCGGTCTCGTTAAGATCCGGTGAGGAGCCACCATTTTTTTGCGTATAAGGTCCCGGACGGGTGCTAACCAGCAAATTTTGCGTCACTTCAAGTGCGCTCATTTGTTGGCCCAGACCCCAGGTGTCGTCCCATCCTTTGTCCTCAATCCAAGTCGACCCGCATGTAACGTTATCAGATCCACCAGTACAAGATTGTTGGATTCCATTTTCAACGGTCGTTTCGAGATAAGCCATGATCGTCGAATAAGTAGACGGCGCTAGAATGGCTGTTTCACCCATGAATCTTCCAAGATAAGCCTTGAAAGAAAGTTGGTCTGTATCACAACGTTGCACGGTTTCGCAAGCAACTTCATACATAATACCATCCTTGAAGAAAATGCTCAAACCACCGAGTAACTTCTCCGTGATTGTGAGCCAATCAGAATTTCCAGTATAGTTGTACAGATAAGCTGAGCCAGCCATGAAGATTGCTGCATTATAGGACCATTGATATTTACTGATTTCGGTACAATTATTGGTAATCGACGCGCCATCATAAATATAGTAATAATCCAAGTCGATAAAACCAATATCAACACACCAGTTATAAACACGCTCAGCCCATTCTAGATAAGTCGAGTTATCGGTATATCGGGCGAGTCGCGCGGCAATCATGAATAATCCAGCGTTTGAAATCGTATTTTTATAGTTGTAGCCGGTGTTAAACTGATAGATTTGCCAATGAAGGCCACCTCCACAATAGTAATCGTCCCAACGAGCAGCCATGGAGTCAAATGCGGCCTGAGTCAACGCAAGATATTGAGGATCGCCATCAGCTGGGTTTGTAAAGTTACGTTCAGCGGCCTCCATGGACAGAAAAGCCCAAAAAGCTTGATCGTCATTACCCTCAGTGCTGACCTCGGTCGTAGGCATGAAGTTCCAATCCGGACCCGCGTTTCCGACTATAACATCGACAAGCTGGTCGTTATAGGTTTCATCGCCAGTAAAATACCAATAGTCAAGAACTGAACCCCATGCACCGCCGGCTTCCCACCAGTAGTAAGGGGAGACGAACTTGCCAATAACACCATCAGACGTGTTTCCGTTGTAATAAGACATCAGACCGTGAACAAATACATATGCAGCATGTTTGATGGAGTCCTGGTCGGTCACGTCGATTTCGAGCGCAGATGAAGTGGCCGAGAACGAAAATAGCGGAAGAACGAGTGCAACCAAGACCGCGATAGGAGTCGTAAAGGGCGCTCGCGTCGAAAATACGCGCACCATTATGGTATTAGAATTATTTTAACAAATATTGAGGCCCCCCAAGCGAATGTAATACAACTGGCCGAGTAATCGCAAACGAACGAACGACTACCAAACAGATCAGAAATCTGGACGAAAAAACACAATGCAGCAAAACAGATTTTCAAAGCAGAATTATATCACAAGCTGGACTAAATTCCGGTCTCCATTGACGCACACACTGTCCTCCCCTCTAGGCGGGAACAGGCTTAAGTACGAACACATTCTTTGCCTGTTCTTTTGAGGGGTTTAATTGAGCTGCATAACTATGTAATTATGGCACGAGTACTCCATAAATAAATGCTAATCTGAACATATGAGTATTTATTTTTACGCCTCCACATGCCAACGGTGGTTTACGTGACCGTCAATTGATGACGAAAACGTGGAATTCGGAGGCGAGAAATCTATTTTTACCAGTCTATCTTACATAATCCTTAGATAACTTAGTTCGAGTAGCTCTGCAGAGTGACTGTACAATTACCTAATCGAATTCAGACTTTTTGAGGGAAGATAGATGATAAATGTATGCTATACACACGGCTGACAGGACGATGTCGACCTCTTTTAGAACAGTTTAAGACTATTTTTCTCGAGAGCTGAGATACAACGTTGTAAGTCCTGCTCAGTTCGTAGCCCCCCAGATTACTTTTGCAAGAGTGTAGCAATTTCTAAACAGTACGCTGGTTTGTATTCTGAAAGGACTTTCGCTAGATAGTTAATTATTTGACGGCAATCCTGGCTCAGGACGGTGACGAAAATCTCTCATCCGGGGTGTTAATGAGATAATAAACAATTAAGCGACGTTGTAGAGTTCTACTCTGGTCGAAACACTGTCAGACCAAATCATGTGTAGGTAAGAAAGTGACCGAGCCGTTGTTTTTTACGTCGGTTTCTCGGATATTACGTTCCTTGTGGCAGCATTTACATCTGTGTGTTTTCGTCGTATCATGGGATTTCAATATCATCAATCTTCCTGGAGCGAGCATGTACGTAGCTCTCGCTATCGTCCGCATAAAACAAGTCTATCCGATCAAGGCCATAACAATCTATAATCACGTTCGACAAAATTTGACCGTGGGAAGTCATACTGAATATATCTGAGTACTTGGAGTGTTAAGTGTTGTGCTTTGTGGATGGTTTAAAGGTTGTGATCTGGATTGAGTTCACAGGTTGACCCGACGCGTCTGACTCCAAAACAGAGCACAACACCACTGCCCCAAAACGGTAATGCGTACGAGCACTCAAGACTATGAATTTAAACCCCGCGCTTACAAGGTGTCCCGCAGTGGGAATGATGATTATGTATGAAAGCCCAACAATCTGCTGTAGCGAGTATATTTATCTAATTTAGTGTTGATCGCCAATTGATTGCGCAAGACTGATAAACAGAAACTACGAAGCTCAGAATGTTGACTTTTTCAAGCAGTTACATACAGGCGCTACAGGAAAACAGCGTTCTTCTCTATGCGTCTGTCTTTTTCGCATTGGTTGGATTGATAAAGTACGTTTCGTTTGGAATCCGATTCACGCGTCTCTATTTCGATCTGGTTCTGCCAGGCAAGAGCTTAACAAAATACGGGGCTAAGAAAGGTGCGTGGGCGCTTATTACCGGAGCATCGGATGGAATTGGAAAAGAGTATTCGTTCCAGCTTGCAAAGGCAGGGTTTAATATTTTTCTTGTTTCGCGGACAGAGTCGAAACTTGTTGCCCTTGCAGACGAGATCAAGGCTAAGTATGCGGTTGAGACGAAGTATCAAGCAATTGACTTCGCGACTCCTACTGCGGACGATTACTCGAAATTAGCAGCCACGGTATCACTGATTGACGTTGGAGTGCTAATTAACAACGTTGGCCAATCCCATTCTATTCCTGTTCCATTTGCAGAAGTTGATGAGGTCGAATTGACTGAGATTATTTCGATCAATGATCTTGCGACTCTAAAAGTAACTCGGATCGTATTGCCGAAAATGATTGCCGCCAAGCGGGGACTGATTCTAACAATGGGATCCTTCGGAGGTTATCTTCCCACACCATACTTATCGGTGTACTCTGGATCCAAAGCCTTTTTGCAGCAGTGGAGCTCGGCGCTGGCAACCGAGGTCAAAAGTCAGGGTGTTGATGTCGAGTTTGTTCTTTCCTATCTCGTCACGTCAGCCATGTCGAAGATCAAGCGGACCTCGCTTATGATTCCCAATCCGAAATCATTTGTGAAGTCAACACTCACTTCGATTGGACTTGCGCGTGGTGCTCAATTAGTGAGTTATACGTCTACGCCATACCCGACTCATGCGCTTTTCCAGTTTGTTATTGACAACACTGTTGGTGCCTGGTCGTCGGTCGTCGCACGGTCTAATCTCAACATGCATATTTCGATTCGTAAGCGAGCTCTGCGAAAGGCCGAGCGCGAGCGAAAAGCTCTATAATTACGACATATAGCTCTTGAAAGTAAGCTGGGGCTGAGATCCAGGAAGTATCCTGTTACAGCCATGCAGAAGTCATTGCGCGTACCGAAACACGTACTCATTCCCAATCCAGAATGACGTTAATTTGGAATTTTCCATCAGCTCTAAAAATCGCTGCTTTGACCTTTCTTTTTGCGGTTCCAAAAGCTTCATAATATAAATTGAAGAATTGCATTATATATCAAGTACTCTCCGGTTTTGTAGAGATTAGCACAATTAGTAGTTCCACATTGCTAGATTCGCAGGAGTCTCACACTCGTCATGTGACTAAAAGCAGTAGTGATGCTGTATGTATATGATCTTGCGCTTCAATCTAGGATATTGAACTATTACTAATTAATTGAGTGACCGTCCAAGACTTGCTTGCAAGATCTGACGCTATTTCATGAGTATTTTCGGTACTGGCTTTGTTTACGAGTTGCAAGATATACGATTGTCTGTCTAAAATTACCAAGGAGACTAATTCAATGCCTCCACGGCATTTCGCTGTTCGACGTGGTGTAAGAAGATGTTGTTATAGATTTTTATCTACCGACCCGGAGATTACTAATCGATGAATTGAAGGCTAATTTAGCCAAGGGTCGTTTTGGATCCGATTTTGCACAAGAGGAAGAGGAAGAAGAAGAAGATGAAGGACGAGATTTAGGACTAGATCGAGAAAAGCGGAAATTCGAGGGTGTATTCGGGAGCTCATCTTCAGAACCGAGGGAGCTAAAAAAAAGGCATGAGACCGTGGCAAGCAAAGCAAATTATGTTTCGTTAACTGGGTTACCGAGCCAAGCGACACCGACCTGGATCCGGGAGTTGGTTGGAGAATTTGGAGAGGTGGAGTCAGTCGAAATCCAAACAGAGTTCATGATGTATAAGGGGACGACGGCTGTAGTTGGTTTCCGAGACGCCCAGGCAGCAGAGAAAACTAAGTTGAGCTTGGATGGGAAATATATCGGGCAAGGATCTTGGGTATATGCAGCGATTGGTCGCGATGTCTCGATTAATACGAGACTAACCCCGATCAGTGGGCATCCGTTTAACGCGAAAAGCGATGAAGTAACAGGGTCTCTGGTCATTAAAGTCGAGAATCCGATGAGCCTAGAAAGATATCGGTTACTCAACAGTATGGTTGAACACGTTGTTCGACATGGCCCGGATTTTGAAGCGATAATAATGCAGCGAGAGCAACAAAATCCTGATTTTGCCTTCTTGTTCGATTCAGGTTCATCGGAACACCACTACTATAGATGGAAACTGTTCAGTATAATGAGTACAGATGATTTCGGTGCAGATGAATGGGATTTGAAAAGTAAGCCAATGTTCCGCGATGGCATTCTCTGGATTCCTCCAACTACGAACTGGTCGCTTGATGATGAGATTGACAGGATTGACAATGAGGACGGTGAAGGAGATTACGAGGATCACGGCCAGAAGCATCCAGGAGGTACCCCTTGGCTTGGACCAATTCTGCATTTACACTTGACGCTATTACTACAGCATTTGACGATCCGACGTGGCGCTATCGCCCGATTAATGGCATTTTCAGTCGACAACAGCTACGCGGCCGATGAAATTGTCGACGTAATTTGTGCAAGCGTCGTAAGTTCCTTCGCGACGGTTCCGCAGCGAATAGCTCGCTTATATGCGATTGGTGATATTTTGTATAATAGTGGCATGGGTGTCGTCGTCTCCAAAGGTATTTGGCGATATCGGCTAGTATTTCAATCGAAATTGGTTGCGGTCTTCAAAGATTTGCGGCAGATCTACCAGGCCTTTGACGGCCGGATCAGGGCGGATAATTTCCGTCGGCAAGTTACCAATATACTGGATGTTTGGGAGGTTTGTATATGTCTGAATCGCTATGGTTCCTGTTTTTGTGTTGAACCATGCTAGATTAAATTGTTGGCTAATGATTTTTTTAGGGATGGAACGTATTTGCCACTGATGTACTTGATACTATGCGATCGAGCTTTTTAACCGATTCAGAAACAGTCGGTCGTGACCAGGATGGCGAGACCGAGAGATCTGGTCAACCAGCGCAGCGTTCAAGTTTCAAATTGAATAAATGGAAAAAGGTCGAGAAATCTTCTGATGCAGAGTCCGATATCCAACTACCTCAACAATCTAAGAATGCTCAATCTGAGAGCATCATTGATATTTCTACGCTAATTGATCCTGAGTTGGACGGCGATCCAATGACAGATACAGATACAGATACAGACATAGAAATAGATACAGATACAAATACGGAAACGGATAATCTTCCTACCGGTAACGACCCGGTCAAAGAACAAGATACATAGAAATGCTATTTGTATTGTATCGAGAACATCGAACTGAAACAAAATTATAAAAGTCGCGCTGAAAGGAAAATGAATTACTCTGTTGAAGAACTGTAGGACTAAACATGACTGGACATCAAAACTAGCACGAACGCAATGAAGCACAAAAAAGATGACAAAATTAATGTATATGAATAAGTTAGAAAAATTAAAATATTAAGTAAGAAAAAGTGTATGAATTTAGAAAGTCAAACGATCAGAAGCAAAGATTTGATTATGCAGATTTGGCCATAGTTCTCTTTCATCAGCTATTTAATGCTTCTTTGGCTTTGCTTTTGCTTTTGATTTTGGGTTTGCTTTCTGCTTTTGCGAGACCGGAGAGAGTGGTGGGGCAATAATTTTGTTAGCCGTGATCGGTGGAATGGGAGCAGCACCGGCGATAGGTGGGACAACTCCAGGGCCAGCAACAACAGGCCTCGATTTAGTTTTCTTCGTACCAGCAACCGGATTGACCACAGGAGGGGCTTGATTCTTTGAAGCGGCTACTGCAGCTGCTAGACCAGCACCTTGGTTAACTTTTTGGGTAAGATATGGAGCAGTCACCTTTGGATTTATTTTTTTGCCAGTTGCAGGATTGTGCACGTCAATATCTTCACACAAATCGTACCAAGTGTGAAAACTGCCATCTTGATCATAAGCACCGCCATGCTGATAAATGTATGTTGACTTCTCAATGACCGCTGGATGATTCCGTAGACGAGACCACCACATCTTGGGCCACCAAGTGTCCATGTGCTCTTTAGGCCCATTGAAATGGAGTAGCGAGGGCAATGACTCTGAAATTGTATTGTATGCGTAGAGTCTGCGATCGCCAGGATGGCGCCGATGCGGAGGCAGCATCAGATCATCAGGAACAAAGCTGATGTCTGCATGCGAAAAGGTCATTGTCTGGAAAACCGAATTGGTGAAGTCAACAATCATGGGTAGCTTCTGCTCGCCATAAATGTCGGCAATGTACATCTGATCTGAGAAAATGTCTTCAATGTTGGCCTTAGAAATCGTGTCGTTAGCCTGGTCGTAGATGTCACGCAGCACAGAAACTGGGCCGATGATGGTACCGGAATTGAGCCATCGTGGGCGCATGTGAATGTATCGCTGGCGATTGGGCCGTAGAACCGAATCATCGTCAGTATCAGCGCCGAACGCGTCTTTGGGGAGCGTTGATTCGGGAACATTCGTGCAGGCCGGGGAGGAAAACGCATTTGGCCAGCACTTTTTGTCGGCACCGAAAAGCGCTACCGAGCGATTGACGGGAGAGTTTTCGTCGACAAGGACGTTACGCAGGGTCGAGAAAGGCAGCTGTGCCCAGACATCGTAGCCGTCGAGAATGAGCGCGTACTGAGACGGCTTGAGCTTCTGGTGGAGGTAATCAGCGATGCCGGAAATTTTAAACACGCGACCGAGCTGGGGAGATGGGAACTGCTTGCCGAAGTTGATGAGAGTTGGCGCAGGATAGTCGTTGATCAGGGCCGAATAGAGGGAGCGGCAAAAGTTGAAATGCGAGTTTGTGAGTGGGATGAGGACGGCGATGTCGAGGGATGAGGGATGGGGTGACGACTGGTGCGGGAGCTCGGCCTGGGCGCGATGCGGAGGAGAGGGATTCAGCTGGCGCTGGTTGGAGTAGGAGAACTTTGCGAAGGCCTCGTCGATGGTGTGGCCCTTAAGGGAGTTGAAGGATGTGGTGGTAGAAGACGCGGCAGGCAAATCAGTGAAGATGAGGGCGACAATGACCAAGAAAGTTGTGACGGCCGCGACGATGAGGGCAATGCGACGCTGTCGATGAGTCCTCATTCCTGCTAGCTAGATCTCTGCGGAAGTAGAGGGAACTGAAGATGTTGAGGCAGTCTATGAATGCGGGGGTTTTTAAGATGAACGGTACACTAGGAGGGGATTGGAGAAGGGAGGGGATGGAGGAGGAAGGAACAGAGCAGTCGAAAGGACTAGAGAACGAGAAAGAGCGAAAGTGAAGAGGCAGAGCGGACGGACGCAACAAAGAGGCTCACTCAGATGTCGGAGGATACAGGAGGAGGGCGAGAAGGAGGACAGGGAGGTGAAAAATGGCGGCACAAATCAGGACGCAAAACGACGACGACAACCGGGCAACTGACCAAAAGACAAGCGGACGCGCGATGGGTTTGTGTTGTGTCGTCGTCCGTCGTTGGGCGTCCTGCGTCCTGCGTCCCGCGCACTCGACGGACATTGATTTGGGTGTCGTGGTGGTCGTTGTAGTGGTTGGCGCGTTGAGAGGGAGGTGGAGCCGCGCCGGTTACTATGGCAGGCCACCCTGGAGGCAGGCAGGCAGGCAGTCGGTCCCTGTGCAGCCCAGGGTCTAGTATGGCAGGAGTTGGCGATGGATGCAATATTTTTTTTTTGTGTGAGGACTACGTGGGCAGGACTGCAGAATTGTCAATGTGAGTGTGATGGAGACAAAGGGAATTTTCAGCAGATATATCGCAAAAATATCGAAACAGTGTGGATTGACATATCAGCTTGCACCGCTGTGTGCAGCAGCTTTTGGACAAAGAAACTGTCCAAGACTTTCTGAGGAGAACGCAGGAAGGACCCATCCAACGTCCTGCGCAGACTAGACTCTGCTGACAAAGATATGAGTAAGCGGATGGCGGTGATCGCCGTGTCATTACTAACCGAGCATGATACTTTTTCGGAGCAGCATCCTGGCGGCTCGTCTGGCTTAAGGTTGGCGGAGCACAGCTTGGTTTGACTATGGGGGAGTCGGCAGCCAGAGCGCCCTGGTTAAAAGGGATCGACAATCTAAACGAGCATCATTTCAGGCTTTTGAGCTATAGTAGAAAGCCCTTGCTTCCTCATTCTTGCTCGTTTGCTCGGCTTTGTTTGTCTGCGCTCGTCCACGTTGTTTTTTTGGTCGTGCGTTTGGTCGTCTGTTTGGTAGTCCGTTCGATCTTCCATTCAATCGTCCATTCCGCCGTCCCCGGCGTAGAGGTGACACTGTTTTCAGTACATCAATACATTACATCAGTACATCAGTACATCAGTACAGGTATGTGGATAGACTAGGACTAGGATGAGGACGCAATAATGTAGATTTTTGTTGTGAACGCAGACTGTGATTGCCGTGTGGACCGTCAGCTAGCTGGATAGTCCGGTCCATGCTGGGCGATGTGTGATGTGGCCGCTCCGTCGGCGGTCCCGTCCCATGACGGGGATGGCTGGCCGACAGACAAAAAAGGTTGGACGAACGTTGTCTGCCTACTCAGAGCAGACGCAGAAACAGGTGCAGATTTCCACGTTGCCAGATTTCCAGAAAAACCGTCGTAATTAAAGACATTGTTTCATATCATAGTTATCTATACAAACACACGCACACGCACACGCACACGCACACACACTCATTCACTCACACACTCACTCACTCACATAAAACACACACACATAACGGAGATTCAACGGACAATCTGGGGGCACGAACACCGTCCAGAAGAGATTTCGCCAAATCCTATTTTGCAAACAGATGTGCTACCTACCTACCTGCCTGTCTGTCTGTCTGTCATCCGGCACACGCCCTTTGCATAACAGGCACCGTGGAGCACACTTCCACTTACGGAATTACACATTCAAGGGTCTGGTCTGTCACCGTCCAAAACCTCACTAGCCCATCAAATCTATTCCAAATCAAGCAAGGGGTCTTCGCTCAATCTCCAAGGGCATGGCTTCCGGAATTGTAGGCCGACCACTAATCCATCCATTCAAGGGGATGGTAGTGAAACGTGCAGATCGTTTAAAGTTTTTGATGCCGCCCAGGTCTTGCAGTGGCCGACACTGAGTCGCAGCCACGGCTAGTGGACGCGACATCGGTGGCACTAGAAGATGAGCTAGTAAGCTGAGTAGTGACCAAGGAACGCGTCAGATGGCAGACTAATTTTCTTTTAAGACGCGCGATATTATTCACGCGTCGTTGGAGATCTGGCAGACTGTGAGATCAGATTTGATTGATCGTTATGAATGGCCGGAATGGCCGTAAAAAAGCAGCAAAGAAAAACAACAAAAACACGAAAAAGGTTTCATTTCTTTCCTCGTTCTCGTTCTCGTTCTCAGATTTGCTACGTGTATGCGTGTGGGTGTGCGTGTGTGCGCGTTGCTCTTGGTACCTGAATGTGCCCGTGGTCGGCCTGCTTGCACTACGTAGACAAGAAAAAGTACTTTTTGCTCGCCGGGCTCTCTGGTCTGGCGGGCTGGTTTGCTGGCTGGCTGATTTCTTCTCGACACTCATGCGACTGCCACTACCATCTGCTGCTAGTACTGAATCTACTGCGGCAGGTCCTACTCTCTTTGAGACTGGGTCATCCATTAGCTCACTCGTCCCTTCCATTTAATCATCACCCTTCGCTCCTGTCTTCTTTGTCCTTGTTCTTGTCCTCGTTCTCTTAAAACCCGCTGTCGGCTCCCACTCTCTTCCTCACTCCCTTCTCGCTTCTGCCTTCTTGTTCCTCGCACCTCGCACCTCGCACCTCGCTCCTCTCATTCTTCCCTTCGCATCGCAACATGGCGCCTGCCAATTCCGTCATGAGGAAAAAGGTGTTCCCTCGCATAGCCGTCATCTGGGGCATCGCCATCGCTGTCTTTTTCTTCATCTCCATCACACATCCGCCGGCCCAGCTAAAAGACTCCACCGCATCCACCCTGAAGGCCCCATCCTCGGGCCAGAACAGACAGCATCTGGCCCAGACCAACAAGGATAATCCTGACTTCTTGGTCTACGCTACCGCTGAAGCCTCTGATCAGGTCGCCGAGGATCTCAGACAACAAAGACAACAGCAACAACAGCAACAGCAACAACAGCTACAACAATTTCGACAGACGAAAAATTCCAACTCAAAGCATTCGAATGAAGAGTTCGACTCATTTCCCGAAGATCCTGCGGAGCCATTAGCCGCCGCGGCCCCAGCACATTCAGTCTCATTAGGACAGCAACCAGAATCTGTGGTACCGTCTGGGGATCAAAGCAGACCACATGTAGATTACTACGCGAACCTGGCAGGCAGTGAGGACCGGACGGCAGCGATTTTGGACGGATCAAACACACCACCGCCAGCTGTGGGTCCTTCCTTGCCATTGATCAACGGACAGCCGCCTGACATCCAGTTTCTTGTTCCGCTCACCAAGACACATTTCAACTTCTGTCGGTCCCTCTATTCGGCGCTGATCAACGACTACCCAGCTCCTATACTGATCAACTACGGCAAGACTTTCAAGGGCTCGCCCGCTGCTCGGGTAGGCAAGGTGTCTGGGATTCTCAACTACCTCAAGACGAAGGTCAAGCCCAGTCAGCAAGTAATCATCATGGATGGGTTCGACGTGTGGTATCAGCTCCCATTTGCGAATCTGCTGACTGATTTTTCGCGAAAGCTTGTGGGCGTGAAGAATACCCCGCTCGATGGTGATTTGGTAGTATTTGGTGCGGACAAGAAATGCTGGCCCAACAAGGCAGACACACCTGCTTGTGCAGGAGTGCCCGAATCGCCTCTGCCAAGCGATTCTTATGGAGACCGGACAGACGACCCAACAGTTTCGACAGAGAATATTCATGAGTACGACACCCATCGGCCAAGATGGTTGAACTCGGGCAATATCATAGGTTCAGCCTCAACGCTGCAGGAGATTTATCGACGGGCAAACCATACCATTAGCTCGACGGCATCTGCGAAGGTGTTCTCGGATCAGAAATTTCTCGCAGATGTCTATGGAGAGCAGGATCTGCCGATTACAGTTGACTTCACGTCGTCATTGTTCCAGACGATGACTTTTTCAACAGCAGATGTGATTTTCATTCCAGAGGTTCTGGATCCTCAGCCCAAACTGCCTCGGGTGGTCCGATCATCGCTCGCATTCAATCGGATATCGAGCTCGATTCCCTCGATCTTACATTTCAACGGTCCCAAAGAGCTCATGGACGCTTTTTGGCCTGAAATGTGGTGGTCGAAGGGACGGAATGAGCCAACTGTGATTGCTAAAAGCAGATATGTCTATGAGCATGGTGGCGCGTATACAGAATCCGGTGAGTTCTTACCATGGAGCGAGCTGTGTGGTGGATTTGACGTCCATATACCGAGTGGTGAATTAGCGGAAGGTAGATGGGGTAAGGTTGGGCAGGCATGATTCTAATTTATTTTTATGTGCGCGTGAGAGAGTATTGTTGTATTTAGTATAACTCTGGGTTTAATTACGATTTAGGACAATTGTGCATTCATGAATAGATGTTCTTTTATTTGATTTTACTTAATTTTAATTAATATTTGCAGAATGTGAGCTGGAAACCACAAGTAGCTACTCGGCAATTCACTGCATGGCTGTTACTTTTCAATCGAAATGTGTCTAGAAGCGAGGAGTCTAATGAGTCGGTTAGAAGTGTACCTTACAGGTGATTAATCTCATTCCGGCAATGGCGATCGGTTCCAGCCAAAGCCAACGACAGCCTTGCACGGAATCGATTATAAAACACTATTTTATACATTAGAACCAATTCATTTATCACATTCCAATCTATTATTTATGCATCGGTAGAACTTGTCTTACAATCTTTACCAACTAATTTAAATCACACAGTTGATCGAATCAGGCGTGAGCCTTGACTGTCGCGCGCGCTAGTTCCAAATCCAAAAACGCCAATATCACACTCCTGGATACTTTACTTTTTCCTTCTACCCGCGGCGCCAGATTATCTAATCTAGCGATAATCCACCAAAATCAATCTCTTCTTGCATATTACTACTACCTCCAGCATAACTAATTCCCGCAGTAAACAGCCGGAGTCGCAACTGGGCCGGATCGACAGTCTTATAACATCCTCTAGCTAAACATCGAGGAAATGCTGCACATGTGTTTGAACTCGAATTATTTGGACCAGGCTTTGACGACGACGACAGTAAATCGGCAATGCACCGCTCGCAGTAACGGTGGTTGCAGGCAGTATACCAAAATTCAAGAGTGCTGTCGTCGCCTGTAGTGGTTCCGCAGACCATGCAAATATCTGCACATTTGTATAGATACCAATTAGCATAACTCAAATCTCCTTTGCATATACTGCAACTTTAATCTAATCTAATCTCACTCATCTACCCACCTTCTTCCAGTCCTATCCGCATTCCCCAGATCGCTCGCAACAATCCCTCATCAGCCTGCACATCTAATTCCCCCACTTTCTGCGCTCGCCAGTATGCCAACGACGCCGTGCAGCCAGAATATAAGCATCTATAATCCCAGATTGGATATCTGGTTCTCCCTGTCATACTACCGTTCACTTCCTCGCGTTCTCTGCCTTCGACTCCGTCGTTGCAATCCAGTTGTTCGCTCTCGTTCATCATCTGTATCCGTGTCAAACACCGAACACAATATATGTGCCCGCATTCGCTCGAAAAATAAAGCTCCATCACCGGAACAATACTCGTGCTCATTCCGCATAAAGGACATGCATACACTTGTGTTAGCCTCTCCATCACGTACTTCGACTCCACTCTATTGCAACAGAAATGCTTGCTTCATTCTCACCATCCTTCCTTATTATACTCCGCGCCTCACCCCTACCTCTATCTTCCATTAACTTACATTCCTCCACACTTCTACACCTCCCATCACTCTTCGTTAAAAGAAAATTCTAATTATCGGTAAAAACAACAAAACCCAAAACCCAACACAGAAACAAATAAAATATATTCACCCCTTCCTTCCTCCTAATCAGCTTATGTATGTGTAGACTCTCTGTCGCTTTAGACCCCACGTCGCAATCGCGTTCCCACCACAAATTCAATCTTCTCGCTACTCAAATTTAAATAGCAGGGGCAAGACCAACTCGGTCATTACCAATATCGTAAACAGAGTACCACTTACGCAAGAAGGCATCACCGAGAATAATCAGCGGGCCAACGGGTTCAGGGAAATCCATGCCCATGAAAGCAGACATGCACGAACCTTGGACCTCCATGATGTAGTCATAAGGAGTAATGGCAAACTCCTTACCCCCAAGGTTAAATGAGACCTCAGGGAGCTTGTCACGAACCTCACAGTCGACAGTGTACTGTCCCTGCCAGTTCTTGGTAGCACCGATCTCCATGTTGAGCATCTCCGCAAGAGCAGTAGGAAGAGCAATCAATGAAGTACCAGTATCAACAATGGCGCCAGTGTTCTCTAGCTCAGCAACCTCCTTGCCAAAGCTGATGCTGTTCAATTCAACTTCCCAGTACGCTTTTCTGCGGACAGGAAGATAAGTCAACTCACCGAGATAATACTGCTTATCAATACCACCAAAAGTAGCTACACCTCCATTCTCTTCATCGACATTGGTGTCTCCAAGATAAAAAGAAAACACAGGCTCATCAAGCAATCCCTGAGCAATAGCCTGGTAAACGGGAGGAACCATTCCTTGAACGGAGATGGTATCATATCCAAGACCAAGAATACCATCAAAACGGCCGAAAGCAAATGCAAGGCCGGGCTCCTCAGTGGCCTCGGCGAAGTCCTGTCCCTTGATGGTAAGATCACCAATTTTCAAGACATCGTTGGACACAAATCCGGACATAGATCCAGATCCATACTGGATGTCGAATTCAGTGCCGTTCTTGACATAAGTTGTCGAAGCAGACGAATCGTACTTCGTGTGCAGGTAGCATGCAATCGAGCCGCAGTTGACAGAAGGAACCCATAAATTGGAAGATCCAGTATCAAGAATAACCTTGAAGGTCTGCTCTGGAGATCCAATCGAAATCTCCGTGAAGTCTAAGGAATTCAGTCAGTAAAATGAGCTGTTCTAAAGTAATTATGGAAGGCTGATATCTAGCCCGTATGACAACCCTTGCCCTAAGATTCCTGGTCTAGAATTGACACCATTCTACAATCTATTATCGTAATAGATTGTAGGAGGAAATTGTTACATATCGACAAGGCCGCAAGAGCAGATTCTGGAGAATAAAAGAAAACAATGGAGAACTGATAAAACATGTAATTTCTGTAAATTTTGTTCTCTGGAAGTCCTTTCATGTTGACCGGACGGTTTGGGCAAAGATCACCAACGTCTAGGTAGTTATCAGAAACACTTACATTGAGCGTTTAAGAAGTTGGTCAAAGGAACATTATGAGCAGCCTCGGCATCAAATTTCTGACCCTTGTAATTTCCGAGGTATTTCTGGCTCAGAGATTTCATGTGCGAAGTCATATCGAGCTATAAAGGCCAAAAGGTTAGATGCAATTCTGTCTAGTAGTCACGAAATCGGAAGTTTGCTTCTTAAATCTGTCAAGCACAAATAGCAAAATAGACAAGACAAAACCAGACCAAAAACAAAATAATCAACACACCTTAGCAAGCTGCTCAGTAAGAGGAATCTTCTTCATGTTCATCCTACGATCGCAGTCAGCACTCGCATGATACAATTGGTTACCCGCGTGAAGTGGCAACAAGCTTACTTGTGAACAGCAGCCTCCGAAGAGGCCAATAGGGAGCCCAAAAGAAGTAATCCGGTAACCTTCATTGTGATGCAGTATAATATGGCTATTTCAAAGATCCGATCGTGGAATGACTAGAAAAGCACACAAAGAGCGGTAGTACAAAATGAGGAAAGAAAGCGAGAGAGAGTGTGCTACGCCCGCAAATCCAGCAAGAGGAATTGAATGGATGATGAGTGACGCATACCCCAACGTGACCGCATCAGCCACCACAGCCATAGAGCACCGCCATTAAGTCCGCTCATTTTGGTATCTCCCATCAGCATCGGTGCCGCAACTCGCTCCACCAGAGATAAGCGGATACCCTTATCCTGCAACAGAACTTGCTCCCGTTTGCTCGTTGTCTGTAAGCGTTTGTCCACTTCAGTAGTAAAGACGCGTCAGCTTTACAGTCTGTTTCTGACTGGGCCAGAAACAGGATAAAGGACGTATTGCACTGCACCTTGGTTCTTATCAGCGCACGTGATCAAGCGCTCACGGGGCTGGATCTAGAGAGGTTGTCTGGACAACCTATTGGGCTACTATGAACTTCCCGTTTCGGGAGGTCATAAACAGTGTTATATCATCCTAATTCTGTACGGCGCGTAGATCAGCATCTTGCTATCAGATGCGTCCCTTTCCAATTCATATCTAGAACACAGCGGAACGAAGAAAAATCTGAAGAAATTGAAATTATACGATGCAAAGAGGAAGAAGAGTTTAACCAACACAGTAAAAATGAATACTAACTATGCATTATGCCAAACATATATGAACCCAAACTCAAGCTGAAACCAACATGAAAAATATAAAAAAAGGTATTAATGTAAAAAGAAGAAAATCAACAACTTTTCATGTGAATCAGAAACAAAATAATAAAACCCAATTCGAATGCACAATACAAATCAAAAAAAATAGCATCTTCTACAACATACATGTATCTTTAATGTTCAGCATCTTCAGGTCATCTACCAGATTGCTGTCACCTCACAGTTCCAGAAAATTTAAGTTACAGATTTGTAATAAACTGGTAAACACTATGAATCTTGCCTACTCGGTTCCAAATTGTCTCTTGCTGCGGAGATCTCTTTACGTCGCTGTGACTCGGCCGCTGCTGCAAGAACGTCTACAGAACCTGTTTCCCAAGCTGACTCTGTCCTTCGATGTGAGCTCGTTCGTGGAGTGGATGGCCCACTTGAACTGCCACTAGTTGGTGCGGGATTGAGAATAGATTGGCCTGGATGAGAAGAAGAATGTAGTTGCATAGATAATGGTCTCGCGTACGGTTCGAATCCATGCAAAGTAGCATCGGATCGATGGCGCGAATGCCCTGAACCACGTTTGCGCGGAGGTACGGGGCCAGGTGCACCACCAAATGAAGATATTGGAGGTAGCAGCGTTGCACTACTGAACACTGGAGAGTGCCCACTACTTATTGAATGTGCAGGCGCAAGTTGTTGCTGCGGTGCACCACTTGGTTCGAATAAAGTTGTATGACGCCGCCGCTTAGGTGAAGTAGTTTCCTCAGGATTTAATATCGACCGCGTCGGCGACCTTGGGATACCATTTCCTAGAGGCTGGTGCGACGATGCCGAAGACGTGCCAGGAGTAGAAGATGCAGAATTCGACGACTGACCATCCTTCGTGTTGGCTGAGACATTTGATGACCTGTCTTTTGTTGACGTGGTTGAACTATTTGGGTGCCAGTGATGAAACTGTAAAGGAGGTTGAGACTGTGCTTGCGCTGGCGGAGACGGAGAGTTGGCTGCGATTGTGCCATATGTTGGCGACCGATATGAATGACTTGACGGCGCGCTTTTCGAGGGAAATTCTGTTTGTTGAATTTGAAGAGGGGGAGTAGTAATTACGGAATTTTGAGTGATATAGAGGGGATGTTGTTGGCGAGAACTGGGAGAATGTTCTTGTGGTGACAAAGTATTTGGAGCAAATGAAGGCTGATTAACATTAACCGAAGTCATTAATGACGACAGAGCGGTTGCCACAGGTGGTGGAGGAGGTGGTACGGCTGGCGGAGGCGGAGGAGGTGGTGGAGGAGGGTGAACAGGAGCAGCAGTTGAGTGGGCTGTAATGGTGGGAAGTGTATGAGCACTTTGGCTACGATGATGAGTAGCTCGGAATCGATGGTCAGAAGAGACAGGATGAGGGGCACTTGGACGACCACTTGCAGCGGCAGCAACTTGAGCTTGAGCTTGAGCTTGAGCTTGAGCTTGCGCTTGAGCTGCTTGTTGGGCTGCTGCCTGGCTAGCGATGTCTTGCTGTTGCTGCTGCCAGATCCTGGCGACATAATCGCGTATCCACTCAGCCGTAGACCCAGTGACGCCGTTACCTATGAAAATAAACGCAATCATGCTCGCTGGGATTCCATAGCGCATGGCTTCGTGAAGCAATTCAAGATCATGCTTGCGGAGCTCCAATCGATATTCCTCCTGCTTTGTGCGCTCCTCCTCGGCACGCCGCCGTTCCTCTTCAGCGCGTAATGCCAACGCATGTCGAAGCGACTCGTCGGAGCCTTGCCATGCAGTGGGCGAGAAACCTAGTACGCTCACGATGTTTTCGGCAGGATTCGTCGAAGCTGTCCGAGACGACGATCCCTGTTGGATCTGACTCGCCAAAGATGGAGGTGGTTGTGGTTGCAGCTGTGGATGCGACGCGGGGCCCGAGGGTCCAGAAGAAGGCGGTGGAGGAGGAAGAGGATGGATAGGCTGCGGATGAATGTGTGGGTCGCTTAACGAGGAAATGTTCATGTCTATGTAAATCAATGCAAATAACAAGTCGTGACGAGGCTGGCGAGTGAGGACGAGGAAACAGCGAAAACAAAATCGAAAATGGTCATAGGTGGCTCTATAGTTGGGGTCAGCGAACCGCTTAGATCAGAAAGATTCGAGGTTTTAAGTCAGAATACTGTGAGATCAATATTACCTGTGATTGCAAACACCAAGGACAAGATAAACAAAACAAACACCGATCTTCTCTATTTATCGACAGAGCAACCGAAGTTACTCAAAAGAAGAGGCCGGCCGAGAATGGAGGAAATGGTGGGCTAAGGCAGACGCGATCAGAGTGCGGACTCAGAGGAGAGGAATACTGAAAAGAGAATGGATACGCAGGGCGCGACCAAAGCCAGAGCCGGCGACGGGGAGGTTCAGGTAGCCCCAGCGACTGTAGAGAATTGGACAACGTCTTGCAAGAGACCGCTCTAAAACTGAAAAGTAGGAAAAAAGAAAAAGAGAGAAAATGAAGAGAAGCGGAAACTAAAGGTTAAGGGACAGCTTGAACTGTGTCGTATGTATGGAGGAAGTTTGTCTTCGCGTGTTTACTCTCGCTATTACGAGAGCTGTCTCCGGTCGGTGTTCCCCAGCGCCTGTCAAATTCAATCACCAGAAAGAAGTTAGACAGGTCAAAAGGATCGATTTACAGCAGTATAAAGCACGTGATGACTTAATATAGAATTACGTTCAGAGAGAATAGAGATCAGTGGACACGAGAAATCAGCTCAATGAAGTAGTAGCGGATTCCTTTTTATCTCATTTGCACTTCCTTGACTAGTCGTACATACAGATATAGCGTTAGTCCAAAATGAAGCATGCTATATATTATTTTATTTAGTTTCCATTTGCCGGGTCTATTAAGACGATTCTATCCCGATACGGAGCGCCAGAACCCCCTTGCTTTGCCTGGGTGGTCTTCGCTCACGGCTGGTCCTGCTTTGGCCGTGCGGACCGGGAGAAACTGATTGATTACTTTAGATTTTCTTCGCTTTAGCCTTTTCTCAAGCTCTTTTTGCTGTTCCTTCGGGCTTGTCGTTTATTTTTTTGTTCTGCTTTCTGGCACTGGAGCTTCATTTCAGTTCCGTGGTAAAGAACAGCTTTCGATCGACAGACTGCAGAAAAAACTACCTAGGTTCCCTTTCGTTGAACTAGACTCACTGCTGAAATTTTTCCAGGAATGGAAGTTTGTAGATCGCCCCTTGCTTCCTATTTCGGGGGGTCCATCATCGGTCTTGGTCCAGCTCCTTTTCCCGCCAGGACTATCGAATTACACTCTTTTCACGACTTTCTAGCTCTCCGGTCTTGCTAATTTACTTCTCCTATTTCTATCAAAATTCCTCTTTTGTAGCTGTCTCCAAACATGAACTAGACTAAGAGCGATTCATGGCCAACTGTCGCTTCTTGCAGTTCCTGGCGCTATTGCTTTTACAGACCTGCTTTTGAATTTGCTCGGTTCTAGTCAGCGGCAAAATCTTGTCGACGAGTATTTTTTCTGTGGGCTTCTAATCTCTTTCCCGCTTTTCCTTATTTAAGAATGAGCAGCTAGAGTTCCTCTGGTCTTTTTGCTAGCTGCGATCACTGGCTCAATATATATGCAAATAGTCACACGCTCTTTAATAACGATGTGCTAGCTTGTCACTGCTGCAAAGATGGCAGAGAGGGAATGTACGACAGCCGTGACATAAAGTGTCGTGTGGTTAGTTAAATTTCTGTCGTCATATCTTACTTATACTACCTTACCTGTCAACCTAGAACGGAGACTCAGCTCGAATAGGCCATCTCAGCTCCGTGTCTTTTTTGGCTGTACCTGAAAACTAAATTCTTTCCACGTGGTCCCGGCCCACTTTAAGCGGCAGAACGTTCGCAGCACCAACGATCGTCGTCGCGCGTCGTCGTCGCAGGCGTTCATGCGTTCATGCGTTTATAGACGCCCGGCGTTTTTTGTGTTTAAGGGCGGCGCTGTCGCTGTCGTTGTGGCAAGTCGTCGTGGCTCTAGGTAGTCCATCTCCTAACCATTGCCCTCATCTTCCAGGTTCTGTAATCATTCGTCAGATTTTTTTTTACGAAGCCAGCTTGCTCCGGATTTACTTGATCTTGCATCCAAAATTTTCCCTTAGATTTCATTCCCAAACTTGTAGGCTGTGTCCGGTAGTGCTGGATAATTCTATTTATATTTCCCAAACCAAATTCGCTCGCACGCACACACCATAACTGGCAACCTTATCGTCATCCAGTCTGGCGCTCCCTCTATCGTTATCCCTTAGCAGCCTGCATCCCAAACTACCAGCCAACTTGCGCAAGAGCGATTATAATTAACTTTAATACAAACCAAGTCTAAGCAAAAAAAGCTGCACATCGTAGGACTATATATACTATACATTCAAGTTTGAGCCCATTTAATTCATTCAATTGTTTCCCATTCTAGCAGTATCCCTATTTAGTAAACCTCTTTCCGTTGTAATATCACCCGCAAATGCTCTTGCCCCTCCCCCTTTGCTCCCCCTCCACCCCTAAGTTCCTTCGTCCTCATTAGAGTGCGCAACAAATAAGCAAAAAAAGCAGATATAAATATGATGTAGTTATTGATCATGGCTGTCTTCGTTACCAGTCGCCAAACTTGCCAGTCGAATTGATTCGAAAGCACCGTCATTAATTCCTCCTAGCCATCGCAGATGCTGGGAGTAGTAATACATGAGAGCCACCAACGTCGACACCATCAGTCCGCCCTGAACAATCCGTCTGCGCTGTCGCAGTGTCAAGCTTGTATAATACTTTCGGTATGCTTTACTATCTGCAGCTTGTAATACCACCATCACAGGCGAGTAACCGAATTTGTATCCAAACAGGCCGATCAAGGCGATAAAATAGCCAATCACTTGTAACTTTGTGATAGCCGTTCGCCATAACAATGATGAAACAAAGACAAGGCCTATGTCCTTTAAAATGCCGCATAACGTCACAACCAGAGAAGATGTCCGTCCGATTAACGAAACTACGGACACGTTGAGCAGAAAAGCAGTAAAGGCATTAGCAGTTAGTGTCACAACTCCTACTTGCTTCACGGCCTCAAACGTGATCGTTTGGGCCTCATTAGATAACAGAAACAAGAAGACATTGCTGAAAGCACAAATTGGCGCAAAATAGTACAGACAAACCATCGGATCGATTGCCTTTCCTTCTCCAGTGGCAGTATTGCGTGCAGATGATTCGCCTTCAGAGGATGCGGAGGGTGCGTACATTAGCTTGTTCATCATGACAAGTCGAATCGCTTCAAACACAATAGCTAGGAGCTCAATGATCATCCCCTTCGCCGAGAAATTAACTTCGCCAAAAGATGCAACAAAAACACCAAATACTATGACCCAGATGTTGAACAGCACGTCGACTCTAAAGCTTTCGAGTCGAAGTACGTAAGAAATGAAAAATACAGCTACTGGCGAGGTAGCCTTAAGCATCTGGATGAATGCAATATTCAAATAGACATACGCCTGATTCGAACAAACCAGTGACAACGAATAGAACACCGAAACAGGAACTATGCGCTGCCAATATACCTTGCGCGAAAGATTGAGATCACGGTCAGAGTAGAACGAGGTGAATCGCGCGAGCACCTGTGTGGCAAGTGAAGAAAATACCAGATGCCATGTCGTGAGAAATATCGGGAACGGAAACCGCGAATTATATAAAATCGCCTTATTAAACAAAATCACCAATGATGAGATCGTGATCCACAAGAGAACGAAAAGTGTAGCACTGGAAGCTGCTTTAGCCCGCGAGGACGAGGCCAAAAGATAGCCAGCTCCTCGAATGGACTCTGATGGCCCCTGAGGATTAGACAGCTTGCGCATGCTTTCGTGAATGCAGCCGCTGATCGCAATATCGTCCAGCAGCGCTTCCTGCAGTTGATCTGGTCTTTGTAAAGTCCCACAGCAAGTCTGATCTAACCCTGCGCGGTCGTCTTAATCCTCGATTTTCGATTTGAGAAGAAATCACTCAAGCTTAGGAACTAGAGGTGAAAACTAAAGCACCACCACTGACTGAGTGACCAGCCGACCTCGGGAACCGTCAAACTGCTGCGCCGCTCACTTCCCAGCGGGTGTGGCGGGTAGGGTGGCAGTACCGGACCTTGCGCTGTTCGCCCAAGGGGAATGTGGCACAGACCCTTCCACTCAAATATCTTTAGACCCTTGTATTGTCATAGCCATAGCTTGCACCAGAGAAGAGCCCTAAGCCAAAGAATAATCTCTTAAGCTCTGGTTTGGGAGTATTGAAAAAATTTCGAATTCAGCTCAGTTCTTGTGGTATTTTAACTCGAATCTCGACGTCATCCAGTCAATAGCAATAAATTACAGACGAGACAGTGTTGATTCAGCAACTGGCGGCTATAGAGAAAAACCTAGAAGTAGCGCAATGGTCAAAAAAGCTATCGACTCGAGGATTCCGACTTTGATCAGAAACAATGTCCAGGTAGGTGTAATCTCTATCTGGAACCAATTCCCTGGTTCTGACACTGTTTTTCGCAGGAACATAAGCGCAGTTTTTTTATCATTATCGGCGATCACGCCCGTGATCAGCTTCCTAATTTGCATTATCTTCTTTCGACTGTCGATTTGAAACTGAATAAGTCGGTGTTATGGGCATATAAATCAAAGCTCCTTGGATTCACTAGGTATGTTGCTCATTTTCAAGCAAGCAATTCCACTACCGTTTGAGTGTCTACTAATTTTGCTCTCGCAGTCACCGCAAAAAGCGAGAGACAAAAATCAAGCGAGAAATCAAACGCGGCACTCGAGAGCAGAACTCTGAGGATCCGTTTGAGCTCTTCGTCGGTCTTCAGAATATACGCTATGTATACTATAAAGAATCTGAAAAAATCTTAGGCAATACTTTTGGAATGTGCATCCTTCAAGATTTTGAAGGTCTTACTCCAAATTTACTGGCCCGTACTATAGAGACTGTCGAAGGGGGTGGCATTGTCGTCATATTACTCAAGACAATGACAAGTTTAAAGCAGCTCTATACAATGACTATGGATGTTCATTCCCGGTATCGGACTGAAGCGCATGATGATGTAGTCGCTCGCTTCAATGAGCGTTTTATTCTCTCTTTGGGTTCCTGCGAGACTTGTCTTGTTGTGGATGACGAGCTTAACATTTTACCAATTTCAGGTGCCAAAAATGTTCATCCACTTCCTCCCCCAGAAGATGATAAATCTGCAAATTTGTCAAAGGAAGCCGTCAAATTGCGGGAACTGCAGCAGAGTCTCGAAGAAGTACAGCCTGCGGGATCGTTGACTCAGATTACAAAAACTTTTGATCAAGCAAAGGCGATTACAACGTTTATAGACGCTTTGGCCGAGAAATCGCTCCGTGGTACAGTTACCTTGACTGCGGGCCGTGGCCGAGGAAAGTCGGCTGCAATGGGGCTTGCGGTTGCTGCTGCTATTTCTCACGGCTATTCAAATATTTTTATTACCTCTCCGAGTCCAGAAAACCTCAAAACTTTGTTTGAATTTGTGTTCAAAGGATTTGATGGTTTGGGCTATTCCGAGCATCTAGACTACGATATCCTCCAGTCAACTGACCCAGAACATAACAAATCTATCATCAGAGTTAACGTATTTCGCTCGCACAGACAAACAATTCAATATATTCATCCACACGAAGCTAATGTCCTTGGTCAAGCAGAATTAGTAGTTATTGATGAAGCTGCTGCGATTCCCCTTACGTTGGTTCGAAGTCTGATAGGCCCTTATCTGGTATTTATGGCATCAACAATCAATGGATATGAGGGGACTGGACGATCTCTGTCGCTAAAACTGATTCAGCAGCTCCGAGAGCAATCACGAATAGTTCCAGTAAAAAAAGCTGGTTCTAATACAGGTGGTTCATATATGGTTGTCGATAGATCGGGAAAGCAATCTTCTGGATTGAAGGCTTCGTCCGGTTTCGGTAGCCGGACTTTGCGCGAAATTGAGCTTAATGAGCCAATTCGTTACGCGCCCGGCGATCCTGTTGAAAGGTGGCTGAATAAATTGCTATGTCTTGATGCTACTTTATCTCCTGTTATCACATCAAATGAAACAGGGAAGAAAACGTTTCCACATCCTAATGAATGCCAGCTTTATTACGTGAATCGAGATACTTTGTTTTCATTTCATCCGGTATCCGAAGCATTCCTACATCGAATGATGGCACTTTATGTTGCTAGCCACTACAAAAATTCACCTAATGATCTGCAACTACTCAGTGATGCTCCCGCTCATCAATTATATGTGCTTTTGCCGCCCACCGATGAATCTGATCCTCGGCTTCCTGAACCGCTTTGTGTCGTCCAGTTGGCGCTAGAAGGAGAAATCTCTAAGCAAAGCATAATGAACAATCTCAATAGAGGTCAGCGGGCGGGGGGTGATTTAATTCCTTGGATAGTATCTCAGCAATTCCAAGATTCCGAATTTGGTACTTTGTCAGGCGCTCGAGTTATAAGAATTGCATCACATCCGGAGTACACTAAGATGGGGTACGGATCGAGAGCATTAGAGCTGCTTGCAGATTACTTTGAGGGCAAATTTACTCCTCTAGTGGATCCTGCATCTGGAATCTCGACCAACGAGAAATATGCGAAGGTAGTAACTGATAACGATCTAGACCTTAATGGCAGTGTCGCTTTGTTGACGGAAGAAATTAAAGTTCGTGACGCGAAAAATATGCCTCCGTTACTGTTGAAGTTAGCGGAGACGCAACCTGCTAGATTAGACTATCTTGGAGTATCGTACGGCATGACCGCTCAATTATTGAAGTTTTGGAAGCGGGCTAGCTATAAACCAGTATACCTACGTCAAACACCTAATGAGTTAACTGGTGAACATACCTGCGTCATGATACGACCACTCTCGCAAGGAGACGACTCCAATGTAGCCTCAGACTGGTTGGACGGGTTTGTATATGACTTCAGAAAGAGATTCATTCAACTGCTTGCCTATGAGTTCCGTGATTTCCCATCTGCTACTGGTTTGTCAGTGCTGGAATCGGCAGAGACAAAGAACCGAGAAATCAAGTACATCACTAAGGCTGAGGTTGATTCGTTGTTTTCACCGCATGATCTGAAAAGGCTAGAATCTTATGCCAACAATCTTATTGACTATCATGTTGTAGTTGATTTACTACCTACCTTATCGCAGTTGTATATGCTTGAGCGGCTTCGAACAGTTATTGCAGAAGACTCTGATGGCAACAAGCAAGAAGAGTTAGTGACCATGTCAGTTGTTCAAGCGGCTATTTTATTGGGGATTGGATTACAAAAAAAGGATGTCTCATTATTGGAAAAGGAGCTTAATTTGCCTAGTAGCCAAGTTTTGGCCATGTTTGCAAAAGGAATTCGAAAAATGTCGACTTTCTTTAGAGATGTACAATCGCGAGCTGCAGAAGCGAGCATGTTCAAGGATCGTAAAGAGAGGCGAGTTAAAGAAGAAGTCGTTCCTGCAGAAGATGATGAGGCAAGACAAATGAAAGCTGCTGAAATAGAAGACGAGGAAATTATTAATGGAGAATTGGTATCTGGATTTACTCCTCTTACTCAGCGACTGGCAGATGATCTAGCAGATGCAAGTAATGAGGTTCTGGACCAATTGAAGGAAAAGCAGAAAGCATTAATCAACTCACTAGATTTAACTCAATATGCAATCGATACTGATCCTGCAGAATGGGACATCTCAGACCGTCTTGCTGGTCGGATCGCAAAAGATGGCAAAGGAGTCGTAAGCGTCAAGGGCAAGGATCGAAAACGAAAAGGCGAGCCAAAAGCAACCGACATCTACGAGGAAGAAATGCGCAAGGCTGACAAATTGGAAAAATCAGGAAAATCGCATAAAAACAAAAAAAGTCGGAAGCATTAGATTCCTTGTAGTTGATAATCTAAAAATTGATTTTGTTTGACATTGACATATTTAAGTAGACTAATCCGAGCTGAGTTTTGTCAATCCGAACACGAGCTCAGGGGTCAAACGGCCCATCGGTTAAGGGTACATTTGATGAATATAAATTATACCTGTTGGGGAAATGTGCCTAAAATTACGCTTGTAACAATAATAATCGATTCCGAGAACTACGCAGGAAGATTTCATAACACGCAAGCTGTCTCCGGAACGCGTCTGGAGAAAGAAGGCTTTCCAGATTTGTCGCGTTTACCTCAATACTAGAAATCACTGAGAACAAGAATTGTTAGCCCAATTTTCCTTTTTTTTGATTATTAATTCAACAGTTTTTGTTTAGTATATAAAGGTACCGCTATTGCTGCTCTTTGAATCGATATATAGACTAATAATGAAGTAATTATGGTTGCATCTCCTACTGATGTCGTTATTGTTGCTGCTGCCCGAACACCGATGGGCAGCTTGTTAGGTTCACTGTCGACTCTCACTGCTACCGATCTCGGAGCACATGCAGTCAAGGCTGCGCTGGCTAAAGTTCCGTCACTGAAGCCTGAAGCAGTTGAGACAATTTACTTTGGGAATGTCATGAGTGCTAATCTAGGCCAAGCGCCTGCTCGTCAGGTCGCACTCAAGGCTGGCCTCGGTGAGCATGTTGTTGCTGCGACCGTCAATAAAGTATGTGCATCAGGTATGAAAGCGTTTATATTTGGATGCCAGGATATCATGACTGGCACTGCTGAGATTGTTGTTGTCGGTGGATGCGAATCAATGACTAATGTACCTCATTATCTCTACGCGCGTGGTGGTATCAAGTATGGTAATGGAAGTCTTGTAGATGGTATCCAACGTGACGGGCTACAGGACGCGTATGACAATAAGTTCATGGGTGATGCCGCAGAAGTATGTGCTGACGAGCATGGATTTTCTCGCGAGGATCAGGATGCATTTGCAATTGAGAGTTATACACGAGCGCAGAAGGCTATTGCAGAGGGTAAATTTGCCGAGGAAATTGCCCCCATCGAAATCGCAGGCTTCCGGGGGAAACCTGGTAAGACTATCAGTGTCGACGAGGAGGCGGGTAATTTCAATGAATCGAAGCTCCGTTCTGCTCGAACGGTGTTCAAGAAAGATGGTACTGTAACCGCTGCTAATGCCTCCCCAATCAACGATGGTGCCGCGGCTCTTGTCTTGTTATCTGCTAGCAAAGCTGCAGAACTTGGTTTGACACCGCTTGCCAAAGTTCGGGGATGGGGTGAGGCTGCTCATGCCCCAGTGAAGTTTACCACTGCTCCTGCGTTGGCCGTTCCCAAGGCACTTAAGATGTCTGGTATCAGCATTGATGAAGTCGATTATTTCGAATTCAACGAGGCCTTCGCAGTTGTCGGATGTGCTAACACAAAACTTCTCGGGCTTTCGTCCGATAAAGTCAACGTTTATGGCGGAGCAGTTGCTCTTGGTCATCCTCTTGGTTGCAGTGGAGCCCGGGTGATAGTTACACTTTCTTCTATTCTTAAACAAGAAAGCGGCAAAATCGGTGTTGCTGCTATTTGTAATGGAGGAGGAGGCGCGTCTGCCGTTGTTATCGAGGCTTTATAGGAAATTGCGTTGCTTAAAGCTTGTATAATTTTATATAATATTTCGTGGGAGGGAGCTTCAAGATAATGGGACAAATATCTGTTCCTGTGAGTGTATATTGCTAATGTTGAATGATAAGTCTTTATTTTTTCAGCTGATATTCTACAATTAATAACAATTAAGTATGTGCTTGTCCCATTCGGGTCTCTTGTAAACAAACATTGATCTTGAACTCAAGGCACCCTTGTAGAGTGATTGGATATATATTGGAATCTCAACATTTAATGCGAATTTACTTCTATTTGCGATTTGCATTACAAAAGACAATTCAATGTATGCTAATCTTTTTCTTTTGGTTTCAATTGCGCTTGGACTTCGAGTTGAAGCAGTGTTTCAGCTAGACTTAACATTAGGAAACAATGGCTATGAATCGAAATCCCAGCACCACATACGAGAAACCGCAATAGAAACTGAGATCCAGGAACTCCAATATATGTGGTATTTAGCACAAATCTCTATTGGAAGTGAAAGTTCGCGCCAGACCGTCTATTTAGCAATAGATACGGACGCAGGAGATACTTGGATTCTTGAATCTGGAGATGAGGCCGAAACAATTTGCACGGCAGCTCGTAAAACAAATACAGATATGTATTGTCCAGTATTTAACAAGTCATTGTCAACGACATTCCAAGAATTGACACCATTTTCCGCATCATCTCCAGATTATCCTACCGGTGGTGAACCGGCAGCGCAAGGCTCGTATGCAAGCGATACACTGATCATAGGGTCCATCACAATCCCCGAGTTCGAATTCGGACTTGCGTCGACTGCTGATTCTCCACTTGGTGTACTTGGATTAGGTATGATATTTAACGAGGCAGCGGCAAATACAACTGGATCGTATAGTAATCTTCCGCTTCGGTTTCGGTTGGCGAACCTAACAAACGTGAATGCCTATTCGATTTGGTTGAATTCACTTCGCTCTAATGCTGGTTCTCTTTTATTCGGTGCCATAGACCAGGCAAAATATAAAGACGAACTTGTGATCACAGATATAATCCCATATTTCGAAAATGAGTTTCGGCATCCAAATGTGACAGTAACTGGAATTTCCGTTTCCTGGAACGGAACGTATTCGACTACTGTATTCAATTCGCTCACTGCTTCGTCCGAGGTTGTTTCCTCGTTTTACGCTTCATTGAACCCGGGTCTTTTCGCGTCTAGGTTTCCGCAGGAAATAATTCAGTCACTTGCGTCCACGTTTGGATCGACCTCGTTCAGTAATGAGTACAATATGTATACATTCCTTTGCAGCAACGTTCCGCTGGAAAGTATTTTGACAATTGAGATCAATCATGTATTCAACATATCTGTGGTAACTAGCGACATTTTCTATGTCGTATCGAGTGTATGTGTTCTGGCCATTCAGCCAACAGTAGGGTACTCTGTCCTCGGCCAGGCTCTCCTGCATTCGACATATCTGGTGTTTGACTATGACCATTATCAGATTGGTCTTGCGGAGGCAGTAGTAAATACTGAAGAATCTTCGATCCTGATTCTCAATGATACCGGAATTCCCTCTGGACTCGTTGGAGTCCAGGCGAGTTCTGCATCAATGTCCTCGTCAAAGGCAAGTTCAACGATACAACCACTAGTCATCAGCACAACACTAGACGTTGTTGTTGTCACAACAAACAGTCTTGGAGATTCATCTACTGTGATATTAGACGTACCCGTAGTTGCTACCCTGACTTCCTCGTTGTTGAGTGGTAGCTCGAAGACTCCTGAGCCCACGACGCAGTCTCCAGACTTTAACTCCGATAATACGGAATCCAGTGCGGAGACTCTGGTCACAATCACCCCGATGGCGGATGATTTATCAAGCGGAAATGTGGTTAAGAGCACATCTTGTAAACTAACAGTTCATTATTTTGGGGTTCTGTTTATTTTCATTGTCATTATGTTAGTATGTGTATAAATTCGAAAGCGCATGTCTGGTCCCTGGTACTTTTCTCCCTTTCCCATCTACTACAAACATCAAACTTGACCGAAACTAGCCATTCGTACATAAAATGGGTCGAGACCCGTTAATAGGTCTTGTAGGAAAACCTTCGAGTGGCAAGTCCACAATGTAAGTCGAATTGGTGGAGACATGTGCTGATAAACTCATGCTAACGATTGGAAAATCACTAGGTTAAACAGTATGGACATATAACACACCATCTCAAGTTTTTGCACAGGACTAACCCAAGCAAGGTTTGACAGACGCGACAGCTAAAACAGGGGCATTTCCGTTCACGACAATAGATCCGAATAAAGCGACGGGTTATTTGCAAATAGACTGCGCATGTGCGAGATTCGGTATTGAAGATAGATGCCGGCCGAATTATGGATCTTGTAGAAATGGCAAACGGTTTGTGCCGATCATGTTGTTGGATGTCGCAGGACTTGTGCCTGGAGCCCATGAAGGTTAGTCCACTTATTCATTGTTCCATTAATTGTTGTTAAGTAATATCAGGCCGTGGACTAGGAAACAAATTCTTGGACGATCTTCGACACGCCGACGCGTTGATTCATGTTGTAGATGTATCTGGAACTACAGACTCAGAGGGAAAGGCTACGGCGTATGTATGTCGTTGTAATTGGTCAAATTCAGACACTAAGTTGCAGAATGTACGACTCCTTAGCTGATGTGGAATGGCTGCGAGGAGAAATTATGCGGTGGATCGAAGGAAATTTACTAGAAAAGTGGGGATCTATCAAACGACGCCATGTGTCGACCAGTACGTTTTCAACAAAAGAGACAAGTCGAATCCTAACAATTATCAGAATCCACTTCGGTACAAACGATTCAAAATCAATTTAGTGGTTATGGCAGTAATGCTGCCGTTGTTCAGCGGTGTCTTGATAGAATCAAGCTGGTCCAACCTCTTGAATTATGGGACAGAACGACTATCTCTCGCATGGTCTCTGCCTTTGTCGACGAGAAATTTCCCACTATTCTGGTACGTTTATGGTCAATATTGTTTTGATGGCAATACTAACATACGCAACAAGGCTTTGAACAAAATCGACCATCCCAACGCGGATAGGTGTATATATAGAATCTGGACTAAGTACGAACACGAAAATATCGTACTGACATCTGCGGTATCGGAGGTATTCATTAAAAAACTTGTTAAGCAAGGCTATGTTTACTATGAAGAGGGCGCCGATAATATTATTACTCGTGAAGACGATCTTGAAGACTTGTACAAATTGAAACCTATCACTGATGAACGTTTGAAATTGTAAGTCTACATTAACATTAGTTGTTCAAAGCTGTGCTCTGATACTTCTCTAGCCGAATCGAAACTCTTCGTGATATGCTGTTCTACAGATGGACCTCGACCGGCGTCGTACGCGCTCTACAAACTGCTGCGAAGGCATTAGATCTGATCCCAGTCTTCTCAGTGCGAAATGTTCACACTTTTACAAACTCAAACACTGATAACACAGTCTTCAAGGATTGCACACTCGTCAAACGGGGATCCTCAATTGAATCTGTCGTCAGAAAAATAATGGGCGATATCCCTGTCGCATTTATTGAAACCACAGGTGGCGTCCGCGTTTCTTTGTCTGATACGATTGCAGAGAAGAAAAACGATATTCTGTCATTCAAACTTGCCAGATGAATGTTTACTGCTAACTTGTAATATACTTGTATGATAAAGAACAATTCTATTTTAATATAATACATTTCAACACATACTTTTGAACAACGCGGAACGGGATTTCGTTTGTTCTTGAGAACAAACCTCACTGTTTATACTCGCAGCTCTCGAGCCTTCACTTTCGACATTCCTCCTACTGGCGCCGCTCGCGCCCGACCACCCTTTCGTTTGCTCTCATTAAATGAGACGACTGCAGCGTGATCTCGGCAGAAATTATCGAGATCCTTGACCTTGTAAATCCGGACAATCCAGTTCTCCGAGGTGAATGCCTCTTCTATAGTGTTCAGGGTGATTCCAGGTGTCGCTGGATCAATAAGCTGCGACGGAATTCTTTGATTCCTTACTCGGTCCATAGGAGCGTTCCGACCAAATAATTCGCTAAATCGATAATATGACATTTTGTACATCAAAGAATTCCGCATTGTAGGTGTCGCCTGCTCATCAACTCGATACTCTCCACGAGAGGTAAAATAGTCACGTTCCTTAACCTCATCGGGCCATATACCTTCCGCAATTCGAACCATCCACAAAAATTTATTGATATCGTCACCAGAATATCCAAGAAGGCCACCAAATATGACCAAAATGTAGTCTACATCATGCTTGCGTAAAATAGGATACGACACCTCTTCACGGCTCGACATAGCTTTTCCAACAGTTGCAATATGCGTATTGTTCCACGTGTTATTGTCAACTAAGGTAGTACGATCAGCCATACCTCCGATTTGGTACCCGTAATCCCACCAAGACATGATCTTTGCGTCCTCAGGCGTATTTTTGCGAAGCCAATAGTATGCTTCTCTGAAGTCATCAATGATATGCTGGGAACCATCTTGCAGCTGGGAAGCCAAAACAACAGAGGGTGATGAATAAGCGTTTGAAGTGACCCAAGTGCAATGCTGAACAAACAAGTAAAGATAGAAAGTGAAGGAACCCAAAACGATCAAACGGGACCAAGGTGAATATACACCGATAAATGGTTTCTTAGTTATGCCGCCCAAATTGAGAAGCGAAATTCCACGCTCGTCAATTTTTTCGGATTTGCCAGCTTCTGTCGGACGGGAGGTCTCCTGTTCTGCATCTTCAGTAGGAATTTTGAGATCAGTGTAAATCTCCAAAATGTTAGACAAGGCAATAGCCGCACAAACACAGACAATCGGAGTAAGAGTCAACATCAAACGAACCATGACGCCGGCAAAATAAGAGCCAAGAATACTATATAGAATGACGAACACATGTTCATCCCGAAGATCTTGGAATGTCAAATATACACCGGCAGGAAATAGCCAAATGAGCATAAAGGTATCGAAAAAGAATGACGGCCAGGCAGTGGGCTGATGCTCAGATACTGAAGCAATGATAGGAATATGGATCTTAGCATAACCAGTATCCCAAAGCGAATAGAATCGACCAGTCCAAGGAGCAATAACGCCCATGAAAGTCAATCCTACAATAAGCGAGAATCCCAAAACAAGTAATGAAATGATTGCGCTATTGATGAACACAGAAAATTGCTTCGACGTCAAACGTGAACGCAGATAGTGCGAAAAGGCAACTAATTGCAAGAGACCAAACACTCCAAGCGCGCCCATATGCTCAGATGACCGGATTGGAAGGAACCCAACGAAAGGAATCTGCATGGAAGCCAAAGTTCCCAAAGTATACCAAGACGAATACGCGACATACAAACGATTCGAATAGCGGCCCATGAAAATTAATGCCAATACATGTAATGGGATAATATTGGTGATGAATACGTAACCACCCCAGGCAGCTACCATGTAAAAGTAAAACAGCGCAGTGAGAACACCCCAAAAGGCGGATCCAAGCTTGAGAGCCTTGATCCAGAGGTAGAAAGTAAACATGAGCAGAAAAATGGCGATAGCCTCATTATCATATGATCCTGCGACAGATCTGGAAATATAACCTAGAAACATTAATAAACTGAACTTGCCGGGAACGGCAGCAGCCAGAGAAACAAACCAGGAGCAATTCCAATGAAAGCAGCAGCGAGCAAACCAGCTGACTTGTTTTTCATTTCGCAGGTGAACAAGTAAGTCGTATAGGCTGTGAGACCAGAAAACACTGGGGCCAACATGACACAAACATTTCTGATATCAACGGGTAGAGTAAGTGCCTTCAAGGCGTGGAATATTAAGGCAGAAGTGACCATCAAACCGGGATATAAAGTACCGCCAGTGACACGACCAAGCGGATACCAAGTTCTGTCGTCGAACCAGTCGAGGAACGAGTAAAAATCATGTGAAACAAGATACTTTGTTGCTCTAAAGTTGAACCACGGATCAAATTCGTGAATGATACTCTCGAACCGGACCACGGAAAACAAACGTGATGCGATTGCTGCTCCGGCGATGAGCAGCAGAATCACGGTTCTCAGAAGCGGCAGCACGCTGGAAAATGCGGTCGGCAGGGCCTCAGGCCATGTTCGACTTTGAGCATCCATTTCTACTTGCTGGAATTTGAGCAATTGGTTCCGTTGCAATTGCACTTAAATGATGATCGAATAAGCAGAATCGTTAATTGAGAATCTCGTTTGGTGATCTCGACCACGCAACTCACTACGTGTCAACCCCTCGACAGGGTAACTAACTGTCCAGATCCTCCTTATGGCGAGGCCACGTACTTCGGAGCAATATTAGACTATGCATTCCTGCCTTTTATGACTACATGATGTTTTCTATTATATTTTTATTATGTAGTATTGTAGTAAACATTTTTCTAGACAACAGATTCACAAATAAATTTAAAAAATAAAATAAAAAAACTCGAAAATCAGGAGAAAGCCATATTGCCCAAACGATGCTCCTTGAGATAGTCCCCGCCAAACTCTTCGTAGTCGGCTTTCGTCACAGAATATAGTTTCTGATTCTGTGCGTCCGAGATCCATTTACGCATGCCCTTCCACGTATCTAACAAAGCATTATCAGCACGACGAACATTTATATCTGTTCCCACGGGTAATAGAGCGCGCAAATCATGTCTTAGTCGATCATCTAGTCCGTGCAATAAACTATATCCTCCCGTAAGAAAAATATCCTTGCAGGCAGCTGGCCCATCTACAGTGTCGAGTCGACGTAAAAGAATATCACTAGCTAGTTCGACAATGCCAGCTTGATCAATTCCAGCAATCGACGGTTGGAACAAAACTTCAGGAACTCGAATGCGTTCGACGTTCAAATGGATCTGATGGGCTTCCGACCGGGAAGTCGGATCAAAAGGTCTACTTCCTCGCAGAAAAGCATGGACTAAAGATTGCTTCCAGTCATTTTGGAACTCAAGAGTATTTTCAAGCGAAAAATCCGGATCATATAGCAGTAACTGTTCTTCGATTTTCCGTTTAGACTCATTCATCTCCTCATCTTCTTCGGTGTCAGATGCATTGGCGATATCCCGATAAACTGCCCAGTCGTCGTCATCCGCACCAAAATCATCATCGTCGTCGTTGTTTCCTCCTCTGCGTCGCTTTCGGGCGGATCCAGACGGTGAGTCGGCTGCTAAATTGGCAATTGACTTCATCCTCATTTGAGACGCAAGCGAACGCCGATTGTTTAGTTCTTCCTTCAATCGTTTCTTATCTTTTATCCTGTTCACGACCTGGTCTCGAGCTTCTCGACGATCTTTGATCCATCCCTCCAAATCTTTTGCCCTCCATTCTTCGTCTTTTCGTTCTTCTTCCCTTCTTCTCTCTATCTCTTTCTTTTTCTCCTCCTTTGCCCGCATACGCGCGTCATAATTAGCCTTCATTAATCTCTGAGCACGTTTCTGCCTAATCTGCGTCTCATCCAGCTCGCCGTCTGGAATTTCAAGCAATGAAAAATCCATCTCTACTTCACCGTCATCGTCTCCAACATCTTGCTTTCTCGATCGACGGATCGCCTTATCGAGATTCTTGATCGTCTTGACAAGACTCGCCTCGTCCTCGAATCCTTCCGACGTAAGCAGTCGTTTGAAATCGCGGTGCGAAAGCTCGTCAGACTTAGCTTCTATCTCTCGAAAATATTCCAGCTCCTTTTCCTTCTTCATCAATTTCTCTAATCTAAGTTTGGCAGCTTGCTCTTGCAGTTTTCTGCCAGACTCCTTTCGTCGTTCAGCTTGTCTCGCAAGCTCCTCCTCTGATTTTACCGGAGCCACGATCTCTGTAAACGGAGCTTGAATGACATGATTCCGTTCGTCGAATGAATCATCCCGAGTAAGATATCCGGCTAACTCGTCATCATATGCTTCAGGAGCTACATAACAATGGTCACGAATTAGAATTTCAGCTTGCCAAGGAGTCAGTTTGGTCGGGAAAATAGGATATTTTAGTTGTAGAAGTGATAGTAAAAAAGAGGCGGACTGATGTCCGCCCCAGTTCAATCGTTTAGCCTGGGACAAAATTCCTCGACCGTTAAGTACCGGGATCACATTTGTAGTTTCATGTCCTGCAGAAACGACTAGACCGGTTTTTCCTCCATTGTAGTCAAAAGAAAATAGAGAATCGATGCCACAGGCCAATGAAGGCACCCCATATGTTTCGAAAAAAAGTTCTTGCATCCCTTTCGATAGGTTTAGTATACAAAATCTCATAGTTGCGTAGAAGACATTTATAAATACCTTTGTGCTGTGCTAAAGGAGCTGCGAGAATCTCGCTCATTACGATCGGATTGTCGACGCTCCGATCACTGCTAACGCCTAGTTTGACAAACACGTAGTCGAAAATTGTTTCGAGATAATCCCAATTCGATACCAACGGTCCGTCAAATGGCGACTTTGCCGCCTGTCGAGTGTTGGCATCCAGGTTGGCATCGTTTCCGACTAGCGTGAAAGTGCGAAGAATTTTCCTGTCACGATAACGAGAAAGCTGGGTAGGAAAGTCGATTTGTGGAGTCTGGTCAGTCGTGAAACCTGCGCGTGTGTGCCATGTTCCGAGATCAATAACGATCGGAACTCCAGTCTGATAGCTTTGGTAAGGGTCAACAAACGATGGAGGCGGCGGTTCAGGGAGCGGATAGAGCTTTGGCGGAGCGAACACTTCCTCCACGATGGCAGAGGAAGGATTGGGATTCGTCATTGCTTTATTAGATTATTTTAAATTCGAATTTCATATGCTGTGAGCGGTGGAAACATCGCCCAGAAATCTGGGAAAGCAGGCATCGCGGAATTGATTTGGGACAAGTTCTAATAATTTCTCGACGCTTGTGTTTGTTCCGCTGCGGTCATTTTCAGGTCTTCAGCTATCAAGCAGTCAGGATGGGAATTTTCGACTCAATTTTCGACACATTATTCAGCTATTCTAAGCCGGATATTAGTCAATCCTTTTTAGGACTGGGTAAGAAAAGTTCGACAGAAACAGCTACCGGCCCGGACAAATCGAAATCTACGGATCTGGTATCGAATGCTCCTGCTTCATCTTCACCGATCCCAGAGTCACTAAAATTAGTCCAGCCGGGGGGATTTTTTAAATATGGCCATCCTGGACCACGTATAGACGTTGACTTCAAACAGGAATACATTTCAGCGTATGACCGACGTCTGCGTAACCCGTTCTACGTTGTAGAACATGTTACGCCTACTAGTTTGGCAAAAAACGACCAAGTGCAGCGGAAAAACGTATTTATGGAGAACGAAAGTATTCCTTTAAAATTCCGCGCAAGACTCACCGACTACTTTCGGAGTGGCTATGACCGCGGACACATGGCGCCAGCTAGAGATGCAAAATATTCGCAGGAAGCCATGGATGAGACTTTTTATTTGACGAACATGGCTCCTCAGGTCGGCGATGGATTCAACCGCGATTGTAAGTTACGATGAATTTAATACTGCTATGACAAAAACTAATGGAATTTTACTAACAATGTGAATCAGATTGGGCGCATTTCGAAGAGTTTTGTCGATCTCTTACAGGCACTTATAACTCAGTTCGGATCGTCACCGGGCCGCTCTATCTTCCAAAAAAATACCCTGATGGTAAATTTCGAGTCACTTATGAGATGATTGGTAATCCCCCTAGTGTCGCCGTGCCAACGCATTTTTTCAAACTCATTGTTGCCGAATCGCCGCGTAAGCAACCATCGACGGCCGAGGTCGCAGTAGGCGCGTTTATCCTTCCAAACGAGCCAATTCCAAATGCGGCTCCACTAAAAAGCTTTTATGTGCCTGTTGATGCAATTGAGCGTGCATCAGGCCTGGAGTTTTTGACCGATCTTGCACCGTCACTGAAGAAGGATCTTTGCCGAGAAGTCCAATGCGAAATAACAGTCCGCGAATTTGTCAAGGCGCTGCCTGCTCCTAGAAAATAATAGCTTTGCATATTCTTGCTATCATTAAATTGTAGATGGGCCAAGTCTGGTCCGCTCTAATAATACGACTGCAGGTTATTTTGAATGCTTCCTCATCCATTCAGACAAAGAAGCCGACTTTGTCTTGGAGGCAGTCTCCAATCCATTAGTGTGCCGACGTTTTGGAATTTTTAACGATAACTTCTTAGATTTCAGGAGTGAATTTGATGCTTCCTCTGTGGCTGTTAACGCCGTCGTAGACCTATTCTCAGGTGATGCTGTCGAATCCAACCTATTCAGAATACTAGGTAAGTTTTCGTTAGAACCTGGAACAGGATTTGACACCACGCGGTCGTTCTTGTTTTTTGAATACTTCGTTTTATCGAAACTTCCATTCTGCGGTTGAGAAACCGACCTGGCTCCATCTGATTTGCTTGATGTGAAACGCTTGGCCGGTCCAAACGAGCTTGACCGGGCCGAAGAATCCGAGGACGACAGATCTGAGGATTTGAATGACGCTTTCGATACCGGAGATGATTGCTCCGAAATCGAAAATGTTGCCAGCTTAGTATCTAGCTCGGTATTATTAAGTCTAAAAATCTCGTCGAGCTGGGATGAAAGTCCGCTTAATGTCTGGCTACAATGCATACGTTAGCCCGAAAACGATCATCTAGGATTAGTCGACTCACTCGTTGTGCGAAGCCCCGACAGCGGGAGAAGAAGAAGCTTGTACATTCGACATTTCAGGGACTGTAAAAGACTAGCATGCAATGATTTGCTTTACTAATTAGAATTCAGTTTGCAGTCTGGTGACGAAAATGGCCCAGTTGGGATTCCCCAGGTCGAGGCAGCCAAAGTGGACGCGCGTGGGAGAAACCCCTGGTTGCATTACTCTATCGAGGCTAGTTTGACTCCGCATATAAATTCATTGAGTAAGTGGTGTTGAATAAACATCATATGATGAACCTGAATATTAGAAAAGAAAAAGAGGGGCAGAACAATAATAGGTGACAGACAAAAAAAAGTGCATTTATTATCATAAAATATATCTCAAAAGGTCTGATCTTGTCTGGCTTTTGTGAATATATCTGAATGGAGAATGTTGAAAGCAACAAATGATTTTTCCGAAAAGTACGTAGATTGATAATAGTAGAGCAAATAGAGATTCATGAAGCTAGCCGTGGATGCATTGTCAAATATTTTGATAATATTGGGTATACGTTCATAACAAGTTGGTTATTAGTACCAGGAAGTAGCAGTATCTGGTATATTCCGGCGAAACTTCAGCTATTCAAAAGTCCCTCAAAGCATATGAACTCAGATATAAATTGTCCAAGACGAAATCCTAGAGTCATCAACAAGGAATATGCTTTAATTTTCGCCCGATCAGCTCTGTGGTTCGAGACATTTCGGAATCTTGACCGGAAGACTCTGCTCGTAGGACTTTATCCAGATTTGAAACGCTAAATGAGAAGTCTTAGATTGTGATATAACTACTATTCCTAATTGCTTGATTTGATAATAATTTTGAGTATAGAATTGATGCACCTTCTGGAAGGCGCCGTTATCTGATCTCGCTTTATAAAATGATGACCACTGAGACTGTAACATTAATAGAGTCCAGAATTATGGTATCATATTAGGTCTTGATTTAAGGGGAAAAGATTACATGGATATTATCAAAAATTAAGCAAGATTGACGCCCATGATTTGACAATACAAACTAAAATGCCAGAGGAGTAAGTCACTGAGAGCGTGCAATAACCTATTATGTTCTCGTATCAATTGGTCTCAGCTCAAATAAATATTGATATGATAATGTTAATGTTGAGCAGACAACTATTCACTGCCATGTGGATTCGTGCCACTAACAGTTTCGATAAACAGTTCGCTTCCTCCTCGGCGTTGATCTAGCGGTCTGGCTAACTATTCAATCTCGTTCAAGAGGACATTTTTGTTGCTGACTTTCTTCTATATTATGATCACTATTGCCCTCATGCTTACTTTGCGGCTCGCTTATTCTCCCCGCACGTTAATCCAGAGACAGCAGAATGAACAAAGTTGTTCGTTGTCGCCATCGGCACGGAGTTTTGCTTCAGTTCCATTCCGCCTCCGGGGAGTTGACTTGCGCCGCTAGCTCCTTCCCAACCAGTCAGCAAGGCTAAGAGACCTTGCACGGATCCAGCGGAACAAGCTGAGTTTGCTCCATTGTGCCCAGTTGCAGTGTTATTCGGATTTTACTGTTAATTTTGTCCTTTTTCTCCGTATCAATGGATGATGAGAGGAGTTAAGGAGACAGGGAAGAGCTATCCGGGTGTATCACGCTCCAATGTTCAATATTATTGTGTAGTAACAAAAGGTCTTAGATATTCCATTGGCTGATCTGAATATAAGCCAAAGTTAAGCACTGGAATATAACACAGTAAAATTCAGTGTTACGTAATCATAACTGGTAGATCAGAATTCTTATCTCGGGCGATGAGGCTTTCTTATCGCTGGTCCGGGCGGCCCCGGAACACCTTTGTGGGTTCGTTCCTCAGCAATCTTTTGCTATGAAATTTTGAGCAGAAAGAGAAGGTTAAAACAAAAAAGTTGACACGGACCTTAAATTTATATTGTAGTTTGAGTCATCGTTTTCGTATTCCGCACGCCGCTGTCCGCTTAGGTTCTCACTCTGCGGTCTCAATCTGGGAACATCTTGTCGGCTGGCCCGTCGTTGCTTCCTTACTAAATTCCCTCCTCCGCGACACTTTGTGCTGTTTTATAATTTTTGGTCTTCTCTAATCTTCGCCCTTTGATTTCTCTCGCTGTAGTCATTCGTCCAGGCGAAAAATGGCAGGCAACGAGAAGACAGAGATTTCTGAAAAGGTGACTCCTCAGTCAGAGGTCTCCCCTTTGATACCGTCCTCTGTTGGGCAATCGAAAGAATCTGTTCTTATCGATGAGTTCTCAGAATTGCCACCGTCAGAGGCCGCTATTCTGCGCGAGCAGGTCGTCTTCGAAGAACCCGAAGTCAACTTCATTGATCTCTTCAGATATGCAGACTCTTACGATAAGTTGCTCCTCATCATAGGTTTCTTTTCTTCTGTTGCTGAGGGATGCATGCGCCCCCTTATGACTGTATGTTATGTTCGTTCCGTTGGAATAAATACCAACTAACACCAAATAATTTAGATTGTTTTTGGTTTGATTACCGACACATTCGCGAATTACGCCCGTTACGTTCCGTACGATGACTTCTACTATGGCTCGAATCCTATCAATGGCACCGAATACGCTTTCAATTCTACCTTCTACAATGAGACTTCAGGTTCGACTTACTCGTACTTCAACGACTCGGCCACTTTTGACAATGGAACTTTCTATAACCCTTATGCTGAATATATAGATCCTGATTATTTCCAGCGTCAGGTTAATATGCTTTCCTTGTATTTTGTTTACATTGGTATTGCTGATGTCGCACTTTCGTACCTATCCACTTATCTCTTCATCGACCGTGGTGACGTGATTTCAGCCCGAATCCGCGAGAAGTATCTGGAGGCTACTCTTCGCCAAAATGTTGGTTACTTTGACAAAGTCGGCACCGGTGAGGTGACTTCACGTATCTCTGCGGATGCTATTTTGATCCAGGAAGGTATTTCAGAGAAAGTTGGCTATTGTATTGCCAATTTCTCGACGCTTATAGCCGGATTTATTGTCGGCATGATCCGGTCATATATTCTTGCGCTAATTCTTTCATCGATGTTGATTATGATGATGTTTAGTTTTTCGATGGGATCGCAGAGAATCAAACGTGCTATCCGTCGTTCATTGGCAGGTTATTCTGTAGGTGGAACCTTGGCTGAGGAAGTCCTTGCCAGCGTTCGCAATGTCCAGGCCTTTGGTATCCAGGAGCGACTTGCTGCTCAATACGACAAGTTCCTTGTTATTACGGAGAAGTATGGTATTCATGCGGGCCTTTGCCTTGGTGTTATGCATGGATTTACATGGTTAGGTATTTTTGGAGCCGATGCTATTGCATTCTTTGTTGCACCGACCTTCATTCTGCGTGGGACTTTGACCGTTGGTCGTGTTGTTACTGTTTTGTTGACTATCACCCATGGCGCTTTCGCCATGTCCCACATTGCTCCTCATTTCAAGGCTTTCACTGCTGCTACTGCTGCTGCGACCAAGATCTATTCTACGATTGACCGACCTTCTGCGATCGATTCGCAAAATGAGTCCGGCCTGAAACTTGAGAACCTTCAAGGTGAAATTGAGCTACATGACGTCAAGCTTATTTATCCCTCGCGTCCGAAGGTCGTCGTTATGGATGAATTCAATCTGAAGATCCCTGCAGGTAAAACCGTTGCTCTTGTGGGTGCGTCCGGTTCGGGCAAATCTACTATTGTTGGTTTGATTGAGCGATTTTACAAGCCAGTCAGAGGATATGTCACGCTGGATGGCCATGATATCTGCAATCTGAATTTACGATGGCTACGTAGCCAAATTTCGTTAGTTTCTCAGGAACCCACGCTGTTTTCTACCTCTGTCTACGAGAACGTCGAGCAAGGTCTGATTGGCTCTCCATATGAGCATTGCTCTCCTGCAGAGAAGAATGATCTTGTTATGGAAGCCTGCAAGCAAGCAAATGCGTATTCGTTCATTGTCAATCTTCCCGCTGGTTTTGATACTCAAGTCGGCGAACGAGGATTCTTGCTTTCCGGTGGTCAAAAGCAACGCATCGCAATTGCTCGTGCGATTGTTTCGAACCCTAAGATCTTGCTGCTTGACGAAGCTACTTCCGCTCTCGATACAAAGAGTGAAGGCATCGTTCAAGAAGCGCTCGACCGTGCGTCGAAAAATCGTACTACAATTGTCATTGCTCATCGCCTCTCGACCATCAAAGAAGCTGATCTAATTGTTGTCATGAGACGTGGAACCATCATCGAGCGCGGAACTCATAACGAGTTGCTAGCGAAGCAAGGTGAATACTACGAACTTGTTCAAGCCCAGCAGATTGAAAAAGAGAAGAAAGCAGCTCTTGGCCAAGATTCCAGCTCAGAAGCTGACTCGGATTCGATTGACGAAAAGGCAGTTTCCTCGGACTCCGAAGATAGTCTGACAAAGATCAAGACTAAAGTGACTGTTAAAGGAGTTTCTGATGATTCTTCTGAGGACATTGATGACCTGGAGGCACAGGCTCCTGTTGAGGTTCGTAAATATACTACGATGGAGCTTGTTCGATTCATATCAGGTTTGACCACAGTTGACAATCGATACTTGAATATTGGTATTGCTTGTTCCATTATCCAGGGTCTGTCTTATGTTGCGTTAGGAGAGTTCTATGGACATGCAGTTCAAAGTCTGCAGTTCGTATTTTCTGATCCCTCACGCTTGTATTCTGAGACTTATAAGTATGCCGGTCTGTTTATCTTTTTAGCTTTCTTGCTATTTTTTGCGTCCCTAGGTGCTGATGCATTCTACTCTTATGTTGCACAGCGCCTGATTCGCAGAATCCGATACCAAATGTTCCGCCACATGCTTCGGCAAGACATCTCATTTTTTGATCGTGATGAGAACACTACTGGTACTTTGACTATGTCTCTTGCTCGCGATGGTCAGTCAATTGACGGATTATCTGGCGCTACATTTGGACAAATCATGAACTCAATTTTCAATGTTATTGGCTCTGCTATCCTGGCGATCGTGGTTGCGTACAAGCTTGGTCTTGTTGCTGTTGCTTGTGTACCATTGATGGTAGTCTCTGGCTTTTTTAGATTTTGGGTTTTAACTAAAAACGAAGAGAGTATGAAAAAGTCTCATGAGGCCTCTGCTTCATATGCCTGTGAAGCGACGAGTGCGATAAAGACTGTTATTTCGCTTACCCGCGAGCAAGACGTTACGGAACATTACCGTAACACACTTGCTGGCCAAACTAAAAAATCTCGTCCCGCGTCCCGCAAATCTGCTATTTTGTATGCGTTTGCTCAAGGTATGCAATATTTCATCACCGCGTTAACTTTCTGGTGGGGAGGCACGTTACTTCGAATTCGTCAATACGGGCTTTTGGAGTTTTACATCACTTACATGGCTGTAATTTTCGGTGCTCAAGGAGCTGGAATAGTGTTTTCATTTGCCTCAGATATGGGTAAGGCTCGGCTTGCCGCCGAAAACGTCAAAACACTGTTTGACAGTGTTCCTGAGGTAGACTCTTGGTCTGAAGCTGGTAACGACCCCACTGATGTCAAGGGAGACGTCGAATTCAAGAATGTCGTGTTCAGATATCCAACTCGTCGAGCAGTACGTGTCTTGAATGGCTTGTCGCTCAAGATTAAACGGGGCCAGTATGTTGCTTTAGTGGGAGCATCTGGATGCGGGAAATCGACCACAATCGGACTGATTGAGAGTTTCTATCGACCGGATTCTGGCAGTATCATGCTTGATGGTGTCGATATCTCCACTCTCAATGTGAACTCCTATCGATCCAACATCGCTCTTGTGTCGCAGGAGCCAACGTTGTATGCAGGGAGTGTTCGATACAATGTGCAACTCGGAACTTCTGACGAGGATGTTTCAGACGAAGCAATTATCCGCGCCTGTAAACAAGCAAATATCCACGAATTTATCATGTCATTACCGGATGGATACGATACGCTGGTAGGATCTAAAGGTACATTGCTTTCAGGTGGCCAGAAACAGCGCATCGCAATCGCTCGTGCGCTTATTCGGCAACCCAAGATTTTACTTCTCGATGAAGCGACTTCTGCGCTCGATTCTGAATCTGAGAAGATCGTCCAAGCTGCGCTCGATCAAGCTTCCAAGGGTCGAACGACTATTGCCATTGCCCATCGCTTATCCACTATTCAAAATGCAGACATTATCTACGTGTTTGATGGAGGTGTCGTTGTCGAAGCTGGATCTCATCAGGAACTCCTCGCGAAACGTGGAAAGTACTATGAACTTGTTCAAATGCAAGCTCTGGAATCTCTTCAATGATTTGAAATTGTTAATTGTTTATTGTTTTAATGTAGCGGTAGTTGTGTTCAGTATGGTTTTTGTGTTTCGTTTGCTTCATTCCCTGCATATATATACATTCATTTGAACCGATATTTTTTTTTGTATACATTTCTTTCTTTTCGTTATTATTCTGAAACTGATTACTGTGAACATTAGGAGAGGTAGAATTTAAAAGATGAATTAAATATAAATTTAAATTAGTAATCATAAGTAAATTATGAATATGCTAGAAGTACAATACAACACAAACCATAGACTAGGTTCAAATACAGTCCAAATCCAAAAAGCAACCCGTACAACTAACTATTAATGATTAATAAACAACATAAACAGAAAAAATATAGCTTTTAGACTCATATCCCTTCCTTTACAAGTGCGCAGCATTATCTTCTGGCTTTTCGTTGTTAGAATTGGCAGTTGCAACTGGACCCATTTCATTATGTTCGATTTCAGCAGCCTTATCGTTTTTAGAAGTGAGATCTCTGTTTGCAGCAAGCTCAGTAACATCAATGTTCGCAGATTTCCACGGCTTGATGTTTTCTTCCCAGATAATATCGACCTCTTCGAGAGTCTTTCCCTTAGTTTCGGGCATGAGGAAGAACACGTGAATTGCCATAACTATACAGAAAACAGCGAAAATTAAAAATGTTTTCCACTGAATATTTTGAAACGCAGGTGGTGTGAAGAAAGCAATACCAAAGTTGAAAATCCAGTTGCATGCACCAGTAACACCGACAGCCATGGCACGTTGCTTCATGGGGAATATTTCAGAGACGTAGATCCAGATACCAGGACCCCAAGTGGACGCGAAAGATGCGACGAACAAATAATTGCAGGCAATGATTGCCTTTGCCGCTGTCTTGTTGGGTACGGTCCATCGAATACCGGTGTTGCCGTTGACTTCTGGGACCCAGTGGCCGTAGTTAGCCATCAGTCCGGACACAGCAAAGAGCCAAGCAGCCATGAGAATAGCACCGAAAATCAAAAGTGGTCGGCGACCCCAGGTATCGATCCAGAGTAAAGCAGGAATAGTCATAACGACATTAATAACATATTGAATCGACGAAGAGACAAGACCTGTATTACCAGTGTATCCAGCCATGGCAAATGTATACACAACATAGTACATCATGACGTTCATACCAGTAAGCTGCTGCCAGATCTGAGCCGAACAGCCAACAAAAGTACGCAGACGTGAGCCCTTTTTGAAAAGATCAAAGAAAGTAACATCCTTCGACAACTGCTCGATACGAACAGCTTCACGCAGCTCCTGGATTTCAATATCAATGGCCTCCCGTACTGCTTCGGAGTTTCCTCTGTTCTGAACGTGGTTGATAATATTAATAGCCTCCTCCCAACGATCCTTAGATGCAAGCCAACGAGGAGATTCCGGAAGAAAGACTAAGCCAGCGCAGAGAATGGCACCAGGAATCATCTGGATACCCCAGGCAGTACGGAACGAAGCATTTCCTTCGAGGAAGGTGCAGCCATATGAGATATAAAACATAATCATAATACCCCAGGTGACAGACCATTGAAACAGACCAACAAGACGACCTCGGATATTCTTGGGACTGAGCTCAGAAATGTAAACGGGAACCTGAGAAGAAGCAATACCAATGGCAAGACCTGCGATGAAACGACCAATGACTAACTGAGCCAGGTCACGGACGGAGCATTGGATAGCAGTACCAATGACCCAGACAGCACCAGAGAACTGAATGCAATAGCGTCTTCCGATTCTGTCGGAGACAGCACCAGCAATTAGCGAACCGCAAAAGGAGCCACCAGCCATAGATGCGGTGATACCACCTTGTCGAGTCGAGCCGGGATAGTTAAAGAACTTTCTGTAGGCATCATTGTCAACAAAGGCGGAGATGGAAGAAATATCGAAGCCAAACAGCATACCACCAATGGTGGATATGAAGGCAACGAAGTAAGGATTGTAAATTGTATACATGACAAGAAGACGTGTATGAGAAACGTGTACGAAGGTAGGTAGAGCTAAGAGAAACTGAAAAAAAAATCTGGGGAGGGGCGACGGATGTGGGAGTTATATAGAAAAATGTCAGTAGATGAATGGGCGAACTGGACGAGTCGGCCGTTGAACATTACGAGGCGGCTAAGCTCGTGGTGGTAGACAATCTGGATTTGGCCTCGGCCAGGAACATTCATCGGAGCTCTAAGCTGTACGGCTACAATACGTGGGCGCTGCTCGTGTGGCAGCACTGGCAGCACTGGCAGCATCGGCGGCAGCAAAAGTGGTGTGGAGTAAAGTTTTGTCTCGAGTTTTTGGTCTCTCTTCTAGGGTTGGTTTGCGGGGTCAACTGGGGGATTGGAGAAACGCTCTGGGGTCCCGAGACGCGGGGAGAAAGGGGGACTGTCTGAAAATGGAAAGCAAGATTCGAGGAGAAGGCGGGACCGCGGGGATTCTCTGGAGGAAGGAGATGTCGTCGCGGATCGCAGGACGAACTACGAATCAAAACACGAAATTTGCCGACGAAAAAGGAAGAGGCAGGACAGAGGATGCTGTCTCCAAATTGAATTCAACGACACGGAGGCGACGATGAACGTGCGGTTAAACGCGGCCGACGGAAGAGACAAAGACCTGTCATGTGATAAGTGGAGGCTGCTGGGGACACAGGCGATGGGACGGCGCTTAGAAGATCATCTGCGCAACCCAAGGTACTGGAGACTAACCGGAAACGGAAATATCAAGCCTTAGGCTGCGGGCAATTTGCGGAATTACTTTGATGCGATGACCGAGTGGAGAAGAGCAGCGTTTAAGTGATTAGTGCTGGCAGACTGCAACCTAACGGACGTAGATATCGGAGTGAAAGATTGTGTTCACGAGTACGTTATCAGTAGCAAAGATAATCTGCAGAAAGACCGCACAAATGTTGGATTGTTCAGACTGTTAGGAAGCGCGTGTGGTGAGAACTGGAAAGTGGTCGCCGATTGTTTTCCTTAGACGGCCTCCAGTGTAATGGAAAAGCGAGAGTTGCGTTAGCACATGCCGTCACAACACACGACTGGCACAGTAGATCCACTTCGCTGGCTGGCCAATTCGAGCAACGTTCCGTCATTGATTTTTTTTTTTTCGCACCGATTCCTACCTCCCAGGCGCTTCGTGACCGAAAACAGGTTTTGCTCGCCCAGCGCGGTAAAAACAAAGTTGTAGCAGGGTCTCGCACGATCATAGCTAACCCTAATTCCACCGGATGACGTCAATGAAAGCAGAAGTCTACCCGCCACTTTGGTGCGCGCTTGCGCTTCTCTGGTTCACCTGACCAGCTTGCTGCATGGGGGAAGGGTTTTGTCTCATTCCAAAGATCTGGCTGGTCTCGTATTTATCGTCCTGGCGCTACTTCTGTCTCGTCGGAAGCAGTAAACGATCGTCCGATCATCGGCCGATCTGTCTATGCGGTTGCTATTCCGGAGTGCTTATGCAATAATTAGGCTCTGTTTTGTAAGATTTTAGGATTTTCTATTTAGATTTGTACATAATTGAGCAACGATAAAATTACTTAGTCGTTCCGAATTTCAGTGCAGTGCAGCAGTGAATTTGGACGGCCAATCCAGTTCACGTTCAAACGTTAAGCTTCTTTGGACAATTTATAACCCAGCTCGTCGAGGGCTTGAGGGTGTCTTGTCGTTTGCTGGCTGCGCTAAACGATACCGAGAATTGAAATAGTCGCGCGAGCCATATTCGTTGCTTCGCTTTTCATCGGCTCCGTGTGTACGCCATAGTCGCGGACCAAATGTTTAAAATTCCGGGGTAAAATATGTATATAGTTTCGTACAAGTCGGACAATAATCGGATAATAATCGGATAGCAATCGCACAATCAACCAGGAGGACATTTACTGTCTCTGCTATTTTTATGTTATCGGAATACCCGATCAATCTTTGAATGTCGGGAGATATTGTTCTACACAAAATGTGTGAGTGGCAGTCAAGGCACGATGGACTTTGACTGTATACGTAAAAATTTGTAAAATTTTAATTAGATTTCTTCTGATGTAGATTAAGTGCTTTATTCGACAACCTGACCTTCATATTTGACAAATTGCTTCTACTTATCAGGTTGTGAGCTCGTGACTTTTCTCCGACTTACTAGTTGACTGTGACACCTATTGGATTTGTGTATTGAAGATGATCAAACATTATTCCACCTGGTAGACTCTGAATGGTAGCATGGCATGACTCAGTATATCTAGATTTATTGGCATATTAAATTAATTCGAAATTTTGAACGGATAGACAGGTCTATTGTTGTACGGGCTCTTTATACAATTGAAATATTGAGGGGAGCAGAGACAGCATAAACATTTGCAGCCGCAGCACAATATCCAATTAGACATTTATTGTGTTTGCCAACCTGAGAATCATGTGCACTTATGTGAGCATGACAGGGCGATCCCTCTAGGTCGTATGACAAACGTAAAGGCTTATATGTTTCAAGGAACTGAGATTTCTAGTAAAATTTCTGTTTTCACCGAGTGAAACGTCCTGCTAGCTTTACCCGAAGCAGCCTAAAACAATGAAAGGACTATTGCTCTCATTCAGCCGCTAGTTTCAAAGACCAGTCCAAGGAGTTGGTTGGCAAGATAGACGTCTGTTCGGCGATAAGAGACGGGAAATTCCATGTTTCTGTGATATCTCTATCAGCAACGACAGCATATGGTCAATTTGACACTGCTTGTAGATCAAATACTTCGGATTTGCAAATATGTGATATATTCTGAAGGTAACCAAAATCTCATAGTTGTTCTTTCAGTATTCTGATCGTTCTCAAGCAGCTATTATCAAAAAAATTAGTGAAGAGTCGGCCGAAGTTCGGTCGATGGTTGACGGCAAATGTGCTATCTACAATTATGACGTAGAACTCGCGCATCGAGTCCATGAAACGTCGTTCGACTTCTCTGGTGAGAATCTAAATTAATATGCTGAAGCTGAGGTTCAGGCATGCGCATTAATGTTAAAATCGGCTTAATCGGTTATATCTGATTCATTCGACTCATGGCCTGACACTGTGTTTATTCGTTTATTTTGTCGTTTACATGGCAATTCGATAAACCATCTGAGCCAGTTAAGTCAGCTGCCGTAGATGAAACATGTCACAGATGCGTACGGTCTTGATCTAGTCATGTGAGCTCTATTGTTCCTTGTAGAAAAATATCCTATTGTCAAGATATTCTGACTCTTCGGGTATGAATGGACGATCCCACAAAGCTCTGAGATAATCACAGGCTATACCTCATTGTAATAATAGTCCAGATTGCAATAAACAGAAAACCGGGCTGTTGCGCAAGAGACTTCTGCTTGGTATATCGATTCACGGCCAGTAAGCTGCACATGTGACGTAGAGGTCAAATAATGAGATCAGAGATTTAAGTGCAATCTTGATCTCAATAGTTGATGTTGTTCATTTTACTATCAAAAGGAACTACAAAAAAACTGTGTTCTAGGACTGTGCTACTCAGGACGATTTACAAATTTGAATCAATATTGAGTCGCAGTTCCAACATAATCATAATCAGACAGAGTTTAGAGATCCCTTTGGGGCTGTCAAGACACTTTTCAGAAATATGACACTTAAGGGACAGTAAAGCAGGGACTCCAAAGATGTCTAAACGGCAATAACTAATACCAAATTAATAAATGGAGCACAGAGTAGTCATGTTGAAGCCGATTGGTCGATCCGACATTATTATGACTGGCAAATCAGGGTCGTAGAGGTCGTGTTGGACCAATAACAGCACAACCTATGAGACAAGGGATGCGAGTCGAAATCATTTACCGAATTCACGAATATTTATTTTAGTTTGACTTGAAGACCAGCGGCGAGTCTCTGAGACCGAGCAGAGAAATTGTGTGCAATAAGAAGTCTTGGAGAAGTTTAGCCAGTGGAATCTCCCGCGGTAGACCAGTGAGGGGGTTTAGGTGGATGACAAGTCAAAGGGCCATCCGAATTTCACAGGGTGTTGCTGCACAACGAGATGCATAACTTTTGAACGTACATGTTATGACAGGCCGAAAGAACGTCTAAAAGTGCACAACCGGAAGTCGGCCCTTGCTATTGACAATTGCGTGGCGCTGGTCCTGATTAGTGTGCTTTCGTTGCTAGCATGGACTGAGAAATCCGGGCAGTAGTGAGATGAGGGTCCTGAACGAACAGAGGACGAAGACTACGAAAAATGGCAAATACTGACAGATAGCAGGGATTGCACGACACGAGAAAGAATATTTGCAGATACTCAGATGCTCGTAGCAATCTCTACGTTGGCAGCAATATAGCAGTAATATGGTAATAGAAGCGCGGCCATGCAGATGTGGATTCATCGTGTGCTTGGTAAAGTCTAATATGAGTGCAGCGTTCCATGAATGCCAAAAAATGAGGGCCCACGAAGGTGGGAAATCACTGCACAGAACAAGTAATCTGTCTGGATCGTAAGGAGAAGAATGTTTCCAGCTCGAGCATTGGAAGTGACGAGAGATTAGAGTTTTCAATAAACTTTCCCCTGACGGTCTTCTGAGTGCGGAGAAGAAACGCTTGCTTGACTGGAGCAGTACGGGGGCATTCTATGACGGACCAGCGAAGAGCAGGACAATGAAGGGGTTGAAATGCAAAATTGGAGATGTTATTAATATTTCAGGATTCTTTCACAGAATTGCGGTCGAATCCATGACCTCCGTAGCTCAAACAGCCTACAGTTCTTAGACTGCTGGCCACCTCTGACAGCGCTGCCAGAAATATCGCGCATGCTGCATTATGGTACAGTGCCTGCCAAGCCCAGATGAGCGAAAGGCCAGGCCCTAGTCAGCGAGGAATGGTGTGGCAGAGAACAAGTACGTCCACAGACTAGTGGGAAAATAGTCAAACTGGTTGCACTAGAGACACCGCGGCGCAAGGAGCGCAGGGTAAACAAAGTAAATATCGTAACTGACGTTAATGTATGCAATTTTAGCTTGAACTAGTTATAGGGTCTTGGGTCCGGCAGACTAGAAACTGATTATGAGTTGGCGAGGACATATTGAGTGCATATTGACGATGAACTGTCGGCACCAGCGACGAGACATATAGGAGTGCGATGGCAGACAGCGAAAAAGGAGACAGACAGCAAGGTGGTGAAATATATTAATTACGGTGGCATAACTCTGTTAATTTTGGACAATCAGGCAAGGTGGCCGCTGGATAGGTGATTTATGCATGTTGTGGACAACATCTGATGCGCGTTATAGAGATGTAGAGATGTCAACACAGGACGAGCCTCCAAGAAGCTAGGAATGAGCTAAATCAACGAGAAGAGAGATGTGTGTTTTGTTTGATCACAACCAAGTGGATTGATCTGAAGTATCTGTGAAGTATCTGATGAATCGGATGAATCGGGAAAGACATCGCAGAATATCCGGACGGTCCGTAGTGAACGACCGCCAGAGGATAATGGCCGTCGCGGTGGCTTTGGCTGGGCAAACTTAACAAACTAAACACGTGGCATCCGGCGTATTCAGGAGACCGTAGTGGAGATTAAGGTGGAAGAGAACGAGACTCCTATCTGTCGGCACTTATGCAGCACGATCGAGCGTATTGCGCAGAGTTCCAGCACGTTACACTATAACTATAGACAATTCTCAGTCGCGGCCAGTCAGCGGAGTTTAAAAAGCTGGTTGTAGAGCGAGCACGATTGTACGAAAGAGAAGTCCAGGAGAGCAAGAGACGTCAGCACTAAATGGTTCCAGATCATAATCTTGAAATCTTTCTAGAACGACACATTCACAACGAACGGCCTGCTGTACAGTTGTGTGATCGGTGACGGACTGTGTGGTCGGGTCACTGGCTGAAGACGCCAGTTAGTGACGCCAGATAGTGGTGGTCGCCGCCGATCGTTGGTTTGCACGGCTGGATGCCCTTCTCTCCACTGACCCCGTGTCTGTCTCTGTGTCCCTTCCTTGGGCCCCAGTTCCCCCTCTGCGCCCCAGATGACACAACCTTGTAAATGAATGTTTGCGCCACACACGGACGATCGCCGTCGCCGTTGCTGTTGCTGGTGCAACTGGTTTCAGTTCAGGGATCGCTCAGCTTCCTCGGCCCAGCAGCTGGCTTCCCAGTAGACGGCGCGTCTCGCTCGCCTGGACGACATCCCAGTCGCTCTCCGGCCGCTATTGCGTGCCTACTCGCAACAGCAGACGCATGTTGTGTCATTCAATCTACTCAATTGGCTTCGTCATCGTCATCCACACGTTTCTTGGGCCAATTGCGTCTGTTGTCGCGAATCTGGACAGTCAGGCCTGAGGTTGAGCCCCGGTCAAAAGACGTAAGTGAGCAGGCGGATCAGATCGGGGCAGTCAGCCACGATTGCTGCCCCGGACGGACAACTGACAATCTGACGAAAAGACAATTCCAGAGCAATCTTGCGACACGTACTTGCTCCAAATGCACTTCCAAATGCGCTCTAGATTCGTTCAATTGCAGCTGCAATTGGAATCGCAATATCGTAGGAATAAAATCGCTGCTTTGACCTTACACTTCGCCCTAAAATATACGCTCTCTCAACTGTAGTTCCCGGTCTCGTTCCTGGAAATCCCATCCTCAAACGGCCTACGGCTCAAAACCAATACTAGCTTTCTTTCACTGTCCATTCAACACTCACACGCGCGGCATTCCCTTCCCCCCTCTACCCCCTTTGTCAATTCCAACCAGTTCAGGCCAGCACTAAGGCACGCGAAAACGAAACCGAAACAACAGACACAATCAACGACGGCACACTCGCGCCTCGTCCTCTGGCACGTCTCCTCTCCTTCACAAACAAACAAAACCCAAATTCAAAAAAATTCAAAAAACGAACCCAAACGAAACCAAGCTCGGATTCGACCTGCTCGATCGAAAATGAAACCCACCTTCGCTGCCACTACCATTTCTCTAGATCGAAGGTTTGCCGTGCCCGTCTCGTTGCCGTGTGGGCAGATCGCTTGCATATAAATATGGCCTTCCTGCTCCTTCCATCTCCAGTCTTCTTGTCCTTCTTCTTTTTCTCCTCCTAACACACTCTCTCAGGTCACTTTAGCCTAACTTCCCTTTATCTTCTCCTACCCTTATTATATCGTAACAATGGGTCTCTTCGGTGGTAACGACGACGACGACAACAACAGACGCGGAGGTATGAAGTTGTCGTTTTACTAATGATCTGATCTGATCGGTCGTCTAACTGACTAATGTAGGAAACGACTCTTCCTTCGGTGGATCTGATGATTCCTCTTACGGATCTTCTGGCCGTGGCGGCGACTCCTATGGCTCCGGTAACGACTCGTATGGATCTGGAAACAAGGGTGGAGATTCTTACGGATCTGGCAACAATGATTCCTACGGCTCTTCTGGCCGGGGAGGTGATTCGTATGGATCCAGCGACAACAATGACTCGTTTGGTTCTTCCGGCCGAGGCGGTGATTCCTATGGCTCCAGCAACGACTCGTATGGATCTGGAAACAAGGGTGGAGATTCTTACGGATCTGGCAACAATGATTCCTACGGATCCTCTGGTCGAGGAGGAGATTCCTATGGATCTGGCAACAATGATTCTTACGGGTCATCTGGCCGCGGAGGCGACTCTTTCGGAGGATCTAACGACAACAGTGATTCATACGGCTCTTCTGGACGAGGAGGAGACTCCTATGGATCTGGCAACAATGATTCCTACGGATCCTCTGGCCGAGGAGGAGATTCTTATGGCTCCGGTAATGACTCGTATGGATCTGGCAACCAGGGCGGAGATTCTTATGGATCTGGAAACCGTGACTACTAAAACTTTAAAATTCTTTTCTAGTTTAAATGAAATATAGGTCACGAATTTTTTAGGATACCTCAGTTTTGTAAAAATGCCAATATGAAATAAATAGAGCCTTGGGCGCATCGCCTCTCCCATCCTCAGATTGCTCTCTGTATGGTGGGCCGCAGATTGTCATTTATAACGGTCCCGATAGGACCGCTTTAATCCAGCACAACAAACCATAATGCAGGTGTTTTCGCGACGATTTCAAATCCACAGATATATATTCCGACGAAACATGGCGACGACACCTTTATTAACTTCAGCATGTCTCGTAAGCTTCTTCTGCGCTGACTCAATTGCCCATGCTCAAGTTATGCATACTGATTTTTTTAGATCGTGGGCGACGAAGTGTTGAACGGCAAAATTCACGATAAAAACAGCAACTCTTTCGCAAAACTCTGTTTTTCTTATGGAATTTCGCTGAACAAGATAGAGACTGTTCCTGATTCCGCACGAGACATTGCGGACTCCATACAGCGACTTGCACGAGACCATGATATGGTGGTGACCTCTGGAGGGATAGGTCCAACCCACGATGATATCACCTACGAATCGATCGCAGCAGCGTTTGGATTGACAGTCAAACTACACGACGAAACTGTCATCCGCATGAAACGACTTGGTAAACGCCAGATCGATCCCAAATCGGAGCCAGAAGTTTATGCCGCCCAAATGCGAATGGCTACTTTACCCTATGGACCCTCATCTGACGACGTTGATGTCTTATATCCCGTCGAAACATCCTGGGTTCCTGTCGTGGTTGTAAGAAAAAAGGTCTTTATTCTTCCCGGCATTCCAATGTACGTCCACTTAATGTCCCTTTCCCTCATCTCTATACAAGAATCAAATCTAACTAACTGAAAATTCAAGGCTGTTTAATTCTCTTCTCGCAGGCGTGCTACCAAGTTTAATTCCGCGAATCCCTCCTGGAAACAAGCCGCTCAGACTGCTCGTCTCAACATCTAAGCCGGAATCAGTCATGGCTCCTTTCTTGACTCGTCTGCAGGCGTCCGTCGATGATAAAGGAATAAAAATCGGCAGTTATCCGCATATGACGGCTGGTGTCAATACCGTTAGCATTATTGGAAAGGTTGAGTTTGAGACGCTCATGCGGGATCTGGTTAAGCAGACTGAAGAAGCTCTTCAAGGCAAAGAAATTTCCGTAGAGGAAGAAGAATCCTTAAGCGCAAAATCTTAAACGCAAATATACTCATTCTATTCTTAATTCTATCTTAGACTCTATCATAAATAAAAAAAACTTTATCTTCCTCCAAATCCATCTCCTTCTATTCGATTCAAAGCTGTAAAACATCGTTATAAATCAAGATTTCTGCTGATAAATTACTCTATTAATCCCTCTATCACCACCCATTGGTTTCCACACAGCCAATGGAATCTCAAATCATTCTTCATCATCGGTATCTGGTGGATGCGGAGTTCCCTTCGGAGAACTCAACCAAGCCAAATGTCGTAGTCTTCGCCTGGCTTCCTGCTCCTTCACTTGGTTACGAGTCAATTTCTTCTTTTTCTTCTTTATCTTGATATTCGCAGGACTAGAATCATCCGTCACGGCTGAAGAAGGCGCAGGAGAAGCAACTCGGCTAGGAAGTGCCGAGCTAGCTGCCGACGAGGCACCGCTTGTGGAATCTTCAAATCTGTCGGCGGCAATCGAAATTCCTTGTGTCTTTTGAACCATCTTTCCGTCTGCGACAATCCACTGCTCGGGACATAATGCACCAACAAATTCCTCGTTGTGAGAAATCATAATCACTCCTCCGGTCCAATCTCGAATAGCAACAGCAAGACCACCGAGAGAGTCACGGTCAAGATAGTTAGTAGGCTCGTCAAGCACAAGCAAATGGGGGTTATTCCACATAGCTCCTGCAATGACAACTTTGACGAGCTGTCCTCCTGAGAGACCCCCCATTTGAATATGATCTGCAATATCACCGTCCAATCCAACATCTTCGAAATGCTGCCGGATTACAGGCGGCGACAATTGGCGATAGCCCAATCCTTCTCTCGAGGCTTCATAATCATCAAAAGCCTGAACCATCTTGTTGAATCCAAGTTCAATTAGTTTCTCGCGCGACATCATCGTGTTATACTTTGGCTGATGGCCCTTCCATTTGATTTCATATTGAAAACTCTTTTTCAACTTCTGGCGACCGACGATGCATTCCACGTTACGCGGCGATTTTCCATCGCCTACATCAATTAATTTCGCCATTTGAGCCTTATCTTCTTCTGTCAACTGTCTCGATTGCTTCATGTGGACCTCGCGATCATCTCCATGCTGGTATCGCCATTGAATATATTGATTCGGTGTCTTTTCCAAATGCATCTCAACGTGCGCAAGTGCATGCTGCGCAATATATCCAATTCGCAAGTTGGGATGTTTCTCAACCTTGCCTTCCTGCGGAATTAGCTCACCAGTTAAAAGCTTGATTAATGTCGACTTTCCAGCTCCATTGGCTCCAATAATCGCTACTCGAGACGATAGACTCAACGCGCAGCTCAGATGGCTAAGCGAGGGCTTGGAAGTGCCGGGATATGTATAAGTAACATCCTGCATGCGAACAATGGCACGCGTGTTAGATTTCACTCCAGTCAATATACCAGGTGGGGGAAATTTCATCTTGACATTGCTGGCCGTAAGTGTATAATAAGATTTACCTTCCGGCTTGACCTTGACAAATTCAGACAAATTTCCCTTGTAATAGGCTAGTTTCTTTTCTTCATAATGAATGATATCCATGCAGACCGCATCTAAAAATCCAGAATCGTGAGAAACAATCAAACTTGTGATATCCTCGTGAGAGACAAGATAATCTTCAAGCCACTTCACATTGGCAACGTCTAAATGATTGGTAGGTTCATCCAAAAGTAAAATATCAGCTTTCATCAGCATAGCTCGCGCAAGCTCGAGCTTCATTTTCCATCCTCCGGAAAGTGCGCCGACGTTTTGCCCTCGGCGCATCTCATCAAATCCAACTTCTTCCAAAGCATTTGCAACTTCAGACTTCTTGACATGTTGAAGTTCGGGATCCTTGGCAATGAAGGACACCAAATCCATATCTCCTTCTTCTCCTTGAAGCTTATGTTCTACAAAGCAAGTTCGCAGCTCAGATTTATCGGGGAAACCTTCCAATTGGCCATTGGCAATAGCCCGCATGAGCGTCGACTTTCCAGCTCCATTGCGGCCACAAAGACCATAACGATGTCCCTTGTATAGATGAAGATAGGTTTTGTTTAACAACATTTTGCCACCATACGCCAAGGAAAATTTGGCATTAACAATCTCGATTCCTTCCTGACCATCATCGGCAATTGGCCGGGGATTGTAGAGTTCTTCATAAAAAGATGAGATATCCTTAGAGGTCGCAATAGCAGCAGATTGAAGTTCTTCTCCGAAATAAGAGGGCAATACTTCGCCGATACGGTCCCATTCTTGAGTATTGATATCAACAGCCACAAGTCCTGCAATATATCTAATTACAAGAGCATCTTCCGAAGGATTAATTTGGCACAACTTAGGAATTAAATCATTTTCTGAAACACGATTAAGTCCTGTTTCTTCTTCGGCGTTCTCCAGAACTTGGAGAGCTTTTGAAGCTAATTCTCGAACTTCAGGCAGAGCAGCGGTATCAACGACTCGTCGAACGGCTGGCAAGAGTTCTGGCAAAAATGCCCGGATTTCACGAGGATTGTGAACAAGACGAGTAAGATTCTCAGTGACGATGACTGATTGACGCAAAAGATCCTGCGAGGAAGATCCTTGCTTCAAAGCACGTAACAAAATTGGAACAAGCATAGCTAGTACGGGTTCTGTAACTTCGGCAACGAAAGTGACGTGAGAAAGTGCGAGTACAGTGCTGGGAACTTTTCTAGGGTCCGCCATCGTATCAATAATTAGAGGCACTCGGCTTGTGATATCTTGATTGTCGATCAGTGTGGCCATCGTGGTCATGGTCTTGGTCGCAGCTTTTACAAGCTCTTGCTTCATGTCATGCATGCCGTTAGTCAAAACAGGTACAATAGACACAAACTGCTGCAACAGGGCCTCAGCCGCAACTTGTGTAGTAAACTTCTCATAGAGCTTGAAGACACCGATTTTAGATTGCCATTTTGCAGTCGAATTAAGATATTCGTTGAATAATGGAACCAAAACAGAGGTGTAAGCTTCAACAGGATAGATGGTGAGAACAATGTCTGCGGCAGTCTGAGCAGCTTTACGCACGGTGATCTCCTTATCTGCGAGAAGATCGTAAGGTAAAGTTACATATGGCAAAATATATGCTTCTGCTGCGGTCGAGGAGCCAAACTGCTTCACCAATGTAGTGAGAGCAAGCAAAGACGATTCTCGGATAATAGGAGAAGTCTTTGATTTTGAAAGTACTTTGATCTTATCCAGAACGCTTTTATAAAAGTCAGAATTTTGAATATTCATTTAAAGAGGTTTACAAAACATACCCAAATGTTTGCAAGGAGGCAGGACCAGCTTCCAGCACTGCATTAGCAAGATCACCGCAGACGGTGCGAGCATTTCCAATAGATTTCACCACAGAAAGCGCATTTAGATATTCAGCGACAGGAGTCTCGGAAATCTCTACAGAAGAAAAAGCAGAAGTGACAGAGGATAAGGATGTAGTGGAGGACAACGGGGTTGACAAACTGGAAGGAGCCGGAGAAAACGTGCTGTTTGCCATAGCGAACGCGGGTGCGCTTGCGTTCAATTTCGCCATACTTCCTGGACTTTATTTCGCTGTTCGTGCGAACTTGCGCTGTAATTTCTCTGCGTTATATGCACACGTACGAGAACAAAATCCCAGGAAAAAAAATGGAATTTGGGATTTTCAAGTTTCTTTACGCCAGGTTTCCTGATCAAAAAGTTTTTCTAAGTCTGGAGAACCGGTCTTAACTCCCAATCTCCCACTGGTCTTTGCCACACTCCGGGCGGTCTTGTCTCACTAGTACGCCACTAGTCCGAAAGTCATGTGATATTCCGACTAATAGACTGAAGGATCTTAACCCAAAGGCAGAGAAATACGATGCTGGTTGATCTACCGAACGCGACAATCCTCACTGTTAACAAAGATGTCATTTGGGCTATTGTCCAGCTGAATTACGAAAAAATTCATGTCAGCGCCTGCTGCAGTGGCTACTTTGCGTGCGCATAACAGTTCTATTTGCGTGATCGCTTTCCACAGTAGCAATCTTCGTCTTGTCTCAGGGTACATTAGTCCATAGCTGACTTAGTATAACTGCTGTGTAGTTGCTAACCTGAGACCCTTGCCATAGAGACGAGAACGGCTGGTGTATTCACTGGTCCTTGGTAACTAGGAGACCTATTGCCATATGGAAGTCTCATGAAGCTTCTATTCTGAGTTTACTGTGGCTTTCCGAAGATCTGCTATTAACGTATGTCTGACCTGTTGTTCCCCATACTGTTGAAATTCTAACTTCTGCAGTCATGGTCGAGATAATAAGCTTCATGTGTTTCGACTGGATTCGCAGACCCTGGATGTTACAATTCCCAAGGTCAGCGACAACGCCCCTAGTAGATCGTCAAATTGGAGAAAGCCATGGCTCGTAGTCTCGATCGAAGTCAATGCCCTGAACTTCTGTGGTGCCGCTTGTCAGGACGAAAACACAATTGCTGTTCCTGGAACTTTGGATTCGGATACGGTACGAATTTTATTTAACTGATTCTCGTTTCGTATCTAATTTCATCAGATTGATATATACAACCTTCTTCCCAACTTGACCCGACCGTTCAAAGCTATCAAAGCAAGCGAAAAGACAGGTATGATTCTATACTGCAGTTCGATATCTTAAATGCTAATTTTTAGGTATTGTCATGGCTTTGGCTTTTGATAACAATTATCTTATTGCTGGCTATGAAAGTGGTCACATATCAGTATTCCAACTAGGTGATGCTATTTTTTCGGAACTATACATTTTCAAAGCTCATGCTCACCCGGTTCTCGCTCTAGCTGTGCATTCCGTTGATAGCACATTTCTATCCGTTAGTGCAGATTCGAAAATAATTAAACATCAATTGACCCCAACGACAGAAATCATGCAATCAATAGACACGAAGCACGCAGGTATAAATTCAGTCAAGATTCGAGCCGATCAGAAAATATTCGCAACTGGTTCCTGGGATGGAAGGGTGCGGATATATTTGTATAAATCCATAAAATTATTGGCTGCATTTCCTGCCGGTCGCCAGGATAAGATTGGAGGTTTGGCTTTTGGATTCTACTCACCTACGCTTTCTCATAGCCAGACAGTTCAAACTCAGACTACGACAATTAAAGAAAAGCTCGTGCAGAAAATTCAAGACAGTCATTGGTTAGCTGTCGGAGGAAAAGATGGACGAATAGGATTATGGAATATATATTAGTTTCAATATGAACTTTTTCTATCTATCCCAAATTAAACTCGTCTGCACCAATATTAGCGTGTGTTTGTGCGACTGTAAGTAATCGCTTCTTTGCATAATCTGGACCTTGCTTCTCCGGATCTCGCTTTCGCTTACTAGTTCCCGAAGACAAAGTACTTGATGATGAATTCCTAGCACGTTGGACATCAGCTGGAGTTTCCCGCAATCCAAAGCTTTTTGCAAGATGGCCAAGATGAAGTTCTCGAACAGTGAAATACTTCCGTTCACTTGAAAGATGTGTTGTATATGCCCTAACATGCGACGTAAAGGCTGACCGAGCAAGCTGTAAAAACGAATCACTGCTAAGAATCCATCGCTCAACTTCCAGCTGAATATTTGTTGCAGATTCTTGCCAGTTCTTCTTTCCCAGAGCTTCCGAAAGAACCGAAACAAAATCATTCTTAATCGGCAGAGATTTTTTGTGAACTGGAATCAATATATCTGAGATGTATTGCTCTTCGATTCCGGGTAGCACAAATATGGTAGACCAACCTACATTACCCACTCTTGCAGTTCGCCCGACTCGGTGTAAATGATCTTCGACTGAGAATGGAGGATCAAGTTCAATAACATGTGAAATTAGTGGTAGATCAAGGCCTCGAGAGGCAACATCTGTACAGATTAGAATCGACGCTGAATTACCTTTAGTAGATTGTGAAAATGAAGCTAGTGTCGATTTACGAACTGGTTGCGAGAGCGATCCATGTAATTTGAAAATCGTTGGCTCAAATCCACTATTAATCAAACTACTCAAGACTTTTGATTTGCCGAACGTTTTTTCCTCCCGCTCTTCGGAATTATCTTCTGCAATCGCGTCCACTTCCCGTGTCAGCATTTCATAATAAAAATTCACAGCATCAGAACAAGAAACAAATATAATAACATTTGCTGAACCTCGCGCTCTAATTATATTTGTCAAGGTAGCCATCATAGTCACCATTCTCAGCTTCATAGGCACAGCAATATACTCTTGTCGTAACTGGGAAGGAGCAGAAAAGTCGCCGGCTGAGTTAGTCTCGAGTTGCAATGAATTAGAACCACTTCCTTCATCTCCCTCTTCATCTGCGTTTACATGAATTGCGTCGACTAGAGATTCGCTTCCAAGTTTTTCAACTTCTCCATGCAAAGTAGCAGAACACAAAACTGTTATCCTCTTCTGTGGCAAGTCAGAAATCTTTGTCCTGGCCAGCCTTGAAGACTCTTTGATTTTTGTCAAAATCTTGGTAATTGTCTCTTCAAATCCAAGTTCCGACATTCGATCTCCCTCATCTAAAACAACCCATCTCAGTTCGCTTAAATCAAGCACTTCAGTGTTATCCAAATGATCTGCCAATCGTCCCGGAGTACACACTAATATATTTACACCTTTCCGAAGCCGTGCTTTTTCAGATTTTTTCTTTTCGCCTCCAATTACAATTCCAGGAACAATGTAATGACAGCATTTTACTAAGGATTCCAAAACGGCAAGAATCTGCGTCGCCAATTCTCGAGTTGGCGCTATTATGATACCGAAAAGTCCCGACAGGCGATGCAGTTTGGTATTGCTCGACATTAAAGCATGTATAATTGGTAAACAATACGCTAACGTTTTGCCAGATCCTGTCTGCGCTTGAATAAATAAATCCCGTAGCGAGGTAAGCATGACTGGGATAGCTGCCCTTTGTATTGCAGTTGGATGTTTAAACTCCAAAATCTCCTCGATATAGCGAGCAAGGTTAGGATGCAGTAGCAGACCTTGAAACGAGTTTAAATCACCTTTGACGGGAGCATTAGATGGATCCGACTTTTCAGCCACAGCATTGTTTTTCTCTTTATTTGATGATACAGAATCTGGATTCGAAGTGAACAGCGATGATACGATTTGCTGATGCTTCGAGTGTTCTTCAAACCTGCTACCTCTCTCGCCAGCACCAGAGCCAAAACCGGAACTTCTTTTTCGAGTTTCAACAACAATGTCATTATTTCCACTAGCTTTAGCTGACGGCCTATTTCTCTCGCCTTTAGTCAACATTTTTTGAGCATATTGCAAAGACCTTCGGACCTTTAGTCTGTGGCTCCACTTTCCTTTGATATCTTTTGTACTCGCAATTGCCGGTCTTGCCACAATAACTGGCGACGGTGCCAGATTCAGAAGAAGTCCATCATCCGCCATTTTTTGTTTGTTTTTATCTGCTTGAATCTGGTTTCTCTGATCAGATCTGATATTTTGGTTTCATCAGAAAAAAAAATCAACCGTTTGATTGGGAGAAATCGCTGTTGGGAGCAAAAACTATTCAGATGTGAGTGAAAGCACCTCCTCAAGTTACCGAGTCAAAGACACTAAAGTATGCTATAATAATCAGAAATATGGTTATTTCTGCCGCAGTTTTTAGTGCCTCAAAATAGACGATACTACACAAGCATGGTTCGACGAAAGTCTGCGCGGAAGTCTGAGCCGGTCAGCGCAACTACGCAAGAAGAAGCTGCATCAGTAGGGCCATTTCAAATAGAAATCAAGGAAGAAGAAAATGAGATAGAAATACTTTCAGATCCGAAACCTTTCGAGCAGCAGGCTAATTCAGAGTTATACGATAGCAAGGTTGAAAATGTTCCCATTATGATGATTATTGATGATGATCCGCCTGTTGAAACCGAACAAAACGAGAATGTTAAAGGATCTCAAGCGGAATCAAGTGCTGGCGATGACGATCCGATTGTTAAAGAGTTCCCCGTTTATCTTTCGTCAAAACTTGCTGACCAATTACATTTGTTTCAATATCCTGTTCGTTCAGCTGCTCGGCCGTATACACATGCATCTGGGGAGCCAATTCTGGAATGCCGCGTCAAGCCACAAGCGGGAGTTGTTCAAGTCGATGTGCCAATCCAACAATCCCGGTTTTATGACCGAGAAAAAGCTGATAAATGGGATATGGTCGATAGACAAACGTTATCTGGCGTTATGACCACTTCTGAGGGCTACATGGTCGGTGTATTTTTGAAAGATGAATTGCATCTCACTCCTCTAAAGGGCAGTGTTCAACTACGACCCAGCTTTGCATATATCGACAAAGACACTCAAGCGGAACGCGAGCTTGCTCGCTCAGTTCGGCTGGAAACTACAAAATCTAAAGAAATACGTGCTGTCCAAATGTCAATCAAAGCTACCGACGGATCTGCCCCTCGATACTCTCTGGCTCTTGCCGCTCAGAAGCGCGCTGAGACAGAAGAATTTCAAACCATGCGATGGAACGATAAAGACACTACCGATGCTTGGGAACTTGCTGAGCAGCTCCAGACCAAACACAAATTAGTTCTCGAGCCCTCACAGCCTATATCCAGCTATCTCGACTTTGTGAGTAGCCAACGTTAGCCTAAATTCTATAGTAATTTATTCCGTAATCACAACTCTCACGTGATCGACTGTATCTGCCACTAGGTTCAGCGTTTGATAGAAATTCAGGACCAGATCGAACATTACGGGCTTCCTTCTCTAGAGGATCGGACGAAATTTTGGTCTTTGACGGAATTGGAATGTCGTATGCGGTTTCTGTACACAAGCCGACATCCGTGCGGTACTCGGTTGTCACCAATCTTCTTGCGCCAAACGAGTATTCGCTAGTTCTTGCTCGCCCGAATGCGTTAGATATTTATTCGATTACGGCCACTGGCCTTACGTTAGAGAAGACTGTGCCGATCTACGGCTCAATAACGGCATTGTTGTCAATAAATCCAACTAATTCACCTACTTCTTTGATATTTGTATTGATTGAAGACACCACCTGTTTCACTTTATCGTGCAAGGATGGGGAATTGGTCACAAATCAAGTGCTTGATGAATTAGACGACAGATGGAGTGCCGAGCTTGATACACCGTTTATTGCTATCATTGATCCTCAATCCCGTGGCATATTAGTTCAAGTTCGACGTGGAAAATTGAGCTTTATTCCACTAGTCAAGAAATCCCGCAAGAAGACAGGAAGATCCGATACAAGCAGTACGGCAGAGATAACGGGTGATCTCTTCTCACCTGTTAATCTTCTTGTTCAAGAAACTCTCATAGTTTCGATTATCTTTTTGGAAAATTGCGATGTACCAACCATAGCTGTTCTTTACAGAGATAGTTCGTTTAACAAGCATGTCAATATCTACGAGATTGAAGTTGATGATGGTACTATTGAAGCAAACACGCAGGCTAAAGTCACTGTGGAACAAGGATCAAGCTTACTCGTTGCTGCAAAAGGGCACTTGGGTAGGTTCAAAACTTTTTCACTTTGAAATGATTTTCTTTATCTGACATAGACTAAGGTGGTTACTTTGTCCTCGGAGAGCAGGTGATTCTCTACGTTCCTGGAACAACATTAATATCAGATGATTCGATCAAACCTATCCGAATATCATTTCTAGATCCGGTCAATATATGTTCATGTACTTCGATTGATGATGGGGGTGAACGTTATTTATTTGGCGATGACATGGGAAAGATTTATATGCTGCAATTCCAATTTCAAGGATCCGGTCAAGACCTAAAGATCAAGAGCTGGACGATCGAATCAATCGGAGAAACATCTATTCCTACCACGCTATCTTATCTTGGCTCAGGATTCTTCTTTGTGACCTCCCACTTCTCCCCTAGTTCATTGTTTTATTTAAGTGCTGACGAACCTCACGTTCGCCCAATTCAGACTATCCCTAACTTGGCCCCAATCACAGACTTTGATTTATCACTGCGAGAAACGACCGCAGATGTTATTGCTTGTTCAGGCGGCTTTAAGTCTGGATCGCTGCGAGTCGTGCAGTTTGGTGTGGGCGTTGAAATTATTGGAGAATTAGGTAATATGGAAGGGGCTACAGCATTGTGGACATTCGAAGAAGGAATTATTGTAGTTTCCTTTATGGCTTACACAAGAATATTCCAAGGAGATCCAACGGGTGATTCGATTCAAGAGCTTGATGATTGGCTTGGATTCAATCGAGCTCGTGCAACAATTGGCATGGGTCAGTACGAATCGTTTGTTGTACACGTCAATGAGTCGAATATTTCTGTCGCTAGTCTTGCCTCAGACGCACTTCAAAGCATGGTTTCCATCTCAGAGATCAGCGACTGCGGAAACAATTCGATTACCGGGTTTCAAATGGCTGGCGAGAAAATCATTATCGTTGCTATTAAAAAGATTTTTTGTCTTTCATTAGACCTCAACGTTCTCAGTAGTAGGGAATTAGATTCTGAGATTTCTTGTCTCACAGCTACTGAGGAGCACGTATTTGTCGGACTATGGGCCGGTTGTAAAGTTGCAATTTATACTTTTGACTTTACAAAGCTCTTTGAGACCACAGAGTTAAGTGGAGGAATCCCTCGTTCAGTGAAAGTTGCTACCCTGGATACGATTCCGGATCCGATACTCTACGTTGGAATGGTGGATGGGACTTTACACAGTTACACTATTGACTATTCCAATGCTAAATTATTAAAGGATCATAAATCCACCAGTTTGGGCTCACATCCAGTATCTTTATACTCTTTGCGAAATGCTATTTTTGCAGTGTCTAGCTATCCATCGATGATATATGGACAAGCCCGGCGGGTTGCTATATCCGCGGTGAACGTACCAGCTCCTATTGCAGTAGCACGCTATGTCGCTCCTTCCATGTCTGATGGCACGCAGGAGTTCGACATTCTTATTCTCGCTACCAATCAAGATAAAATTTTGTTCGGAGTTTTGGATCAGTTAATGAGCACGCATGTGCAAACCGCCGAATTTCAAGAGACCGTGCGACGAGTTAAAAAGTTACCCAAATCGCCAGGAGGGCTAACTATTCTTACATTGAATACAAAGATTGATAGTATAAGCGGTTTTGAAGAAATTGAATGTTTTGTGCGACTAGTGGACGACTCGACATTTGAGATTTTAGATACCTATGCTCTGGATAGCAACGAAATGGCGGAATCAATCAACTTTGGTCATGTTTGTGGGCGAGCGATGGTTTTTGTTGGTACCGGATATACATCACCTGTCAGAGAAGATTATGTTCGCGGTAGGATCATTTCATTTGAAGTGGTTGAACGGAAACTGGTTTATGTCCACGAGCACACACTGTATGGCGGTGCATATGCTATAGAGCCTTTGGGGCCAGAGAATGATTGTAAAGCTATAGTGGTTGCGATTAACTCTATGGTGCGAATACTTTCTGTTTCATACACTTCCTCACAGAAAGGACTAGTCGGAGATGTAAGTTTTGAGGTCACGGAGAGATGCGGAATTCGAGTTCCTTCGTTAGCGATCCGGCTCTCTGTGTACAAGGATTACATTTTGATTGGAGATCTTATGAAGTCTGTAATTTTGGTTCGGCATACGCTCACTGGAGACCGACATGAGCTTAAGGCTGTTTGCCGTCATTTCGAACCGATGTGGATGACTGATGTCGAAATCGTTGACAAGGAAGTAATGCTTGGAGGTGAAGCGAGTGGCAATCTGGTAGTCTACACGCCTAGTACGTCTGAAGTCGGAGATTTGAACTTCCAAGATGATGAGCCATATGGGCGCGCGATGCAAATAACTTCGAGTATGCATTTCGGAGATCTTATCAACAAGATTCATCGATTCCCGGAATGGCTATATGAGTCTTCCGAGGCGAACAACATTGTCCGACCACGTGCCTATTTTGCTACGGTAAGACTCAATTTTGGATATATTATTGATTTTCAACTAAGCTAATGTTATTAATAGCGTGGAGGAGCAATTTATCTTTACGCTGAAATTCAGAAATCGAAAATCAATACGCTATTGAACTTACAATCCAATCTCTCTATTTTGTCATCCACGGCGGGAAATCTAGATTTTCTTCTGTATCGCGGATTCAAAAGTGGCCGAGTGACACAAATAATGCCGCAGAGGTTCGTCGATGGTGATTTCATTGAGCTGTTTCTGGATCTGCCAGATAAACAAAAGGAGGTAGCCGTTGGGGCAGCCAAAAAACTGCCTCGTGGAGTTGTAAATTTGAACTTGTCTGTCACGGAGGTCAGTGGCATGGTCGAAGATCTTAAGCGATTACATTAAATAAGATTTTATTATTTATTGCATGCATTATTTCCCGATTCTGAGACAATACAGATTGAGATCAGAATTATATACACGGACTTCAATATATATTTATATATACAAACTAAGATCAAGCGAGAAACTTATTCAGACTTGCGTATCCAGTTTCCATGCTCATCCTTAACAAGATCACCAGCTGCTACAGCTTCGTCGAAGAAGTTTTGAGGAACCCAACCCTTTGTTGAATAGAACGGGATAGTTGAAATCATTTTCTCCCATTCGCCCAAAATCGCGACATGTTGCTTCAATTCCTCTTCTGTGAATTTCCCGCGCTGGTGGATTTCTTTTATAATTTCTTCAGGCAAGTCCTGCTGGAATCGAAGTAAAGAATCGCGGAAGTCGACAATTTCAAGTGGATGGAACTTGTAATCGGCAGCCATTGCCATTCGATAAGGTTCGCGCTGGGCCTTGAGGAATGGTGAGTAAGCATTAATTAAAGTAGGAAATGAATGGCGAAACAAAAATTCAAAAGTGTACTGATTTGAAGTGGCTGCAATCATATAATCAACCTGACTCTGAACTTGAGGTGGCAAAGAGTCATAGTCATGGATCTCTTCTTTCTTAAAGACTTTATATCCATTGTAAGCCACGAACTTCGGAGCGCCATGCAGATAGAAAGGTTTAATCGACGCTCCCTCCCAATCCAGAAGATAGGTCTCCTTATAGGGCACTGTGGCATCGTCGGTGCTGGCCGAATCGATATTGACCAAAATATTTGTGGGGTCCAGATCAGGATGGTAAAGACGAGGCGAAATTAGATCACTCTCATCGGGTATACCCTCAGGAATTAACTTTCCAACAATGTGTGAGTACTTTTCATAAGAATCAATCCAAGTTGGAATATACATCCCCAGCTCGGTCGTAACCACGTCGGGATCGTTCATCATCACAGTAAGGGCAGTCATATTTGCACGAGCAGTCGCCGCAAGATAGTCATGTGTGCTTGTCCAGGGACCGCGGTCAGTCGAACCGTCATGGTCAATTCCACGTTGCCAAAAGCTACTTTCAACTGTGGGACCTATGCGCCATCGATCGACCAGACTGGTGTCAGTTTCACCATCGTAAGGAAGCATGTCCTGATATTTCGTATCCACATCCTGCGTGAAATATAAACTCCCAAAAGCATTAAACCTTGTAGCTAGAATTTTCTCCAGGGCTCCCACAACAACTTTTAGAACGTCAGCTCGTTCGTTGACAGTGCCAGACATGGGATTCCAAAGACTCATGAGATTTCTGATTTGGCCATGCTGTCCAGAGGGCGGAATGTATTCCATAAGCATGTATTCGCGGCCAAGTGGATTATCTCCCCAAGCAGAGTAGCCAACAACCTCCGGAATAAGCATTCCCCACTTCTTGCGCATAAAGTCCATAGTAGCTACTTCGCTCTGCATTCGTGCCCTACGAGCTTCCCAAGAGAGATCAAGTGGATACGGAATCCTAAGAATGTATTGAGTATTGTCATCGAGATCCACCAGATAAATTCGATGGTGTTTGCCCTCCGCAAGCGAAGTCAAACTCTTGACATTCGCAGGTGCTACAGTTGAGGGCAGATTGCGAGCTTCTTGGATCACCGACGCGAGAGCATTGATATTGAATGGAGTATACCGTTTGTCTTTCTCTGCTTTATCATTCTTGGTCCACGTTCCCCAAGTATACCTGAAGAAATGATCCTGCTGGTCTTTATCATTCGCATCAACGACAACCTGTTCCGGCTCAGTGCGACTTGCACTTTTCGTCTTCTCCTCGTCGGACCCCCGAACGGAGATCTTCGAAAACCTTCGAGCAATAAAAACCCTCGAGGGTCGCACGTTCACAGCCACACGAAGCGTGCGAAGGGAAAGATTCTTGTTCATCCTAATATTTGCTCCGATTGTCTCAGTGTTAATATCTGTTCCCCGCCAATTAAGTTTTAGTTTCACAAAAATATTCGGAATATCTTTATAGTCTAAACTAATACTCTCGTAATTACCCTAAACAGCATTTCACGTGATTATCTCACAAATTCGAAAGACAGAAGATCAATAGATCCGTGGAGATTGAAGAATTACTAAACTGTCGAGTAATTCGGTCGACTTTGAATAAATAGCAAAACAGTCGATGAATGCGGTAGACGGATCTTCACATGTTCCACAGGCAGGTTTTGCGAATGAATTTGGTGCGTATTTGGCTTCGCCCTGGGTAATGGCTGTAAATGTTAATGAATCTGCTTAGAGGAGGAGCTTCCTTCGCTTCTAGTTCTGGTTTTAGATATTAATCCGCAAGGGTGGCTGTCTTCGTCCACAAATGTGAAGCTTAAGGACGTTCTTGCTGCATTATTGGTCTTTTTGAACTCTCACTTGGCTTTAAGTCATTCTAATGACGTCGCTGTGATTGCTGCTCATCCGGCTACGGTCAGATTTTTGTATCCCCCTCCCGCGAAGTCAGCAACTGCTGCAAAAGATTCGGCTCCGAGTAATGGCGTTCTTGGTGTTGAAGATGAAGGAGATCGGCTGAATGCCGATCCAACTATGTATCGCCAGTTTCGGGTGGTAGATGAGACTGTATTAAGTCAATTGGATGAGCTACTGAACGATCAGACAAGGACAGGGCATCCCGATATTGATTCCACCCCGAAAGTTTCACCCATCTCTGGAGCTTTAAGCTCAGCTCTTGCCTATGTCAATCGCATGATTTATACTGGGAATCCATCAGGGTCTGAGGAGATGACATCCTCGATGCGAGCTCGCATTTTGGTAGTTTCCATATCTTCTGATCTTGCTGCACAATATGTTCCGATCATGAACTGCATTTTTGCAGCGCAAAAAATGGTGTGTATAATACATGGAAACCCGGCAGTCATGTTTTCTAATTTGATTAATAGAAAGTTCCAATTGACGTTTGTAAGCTTGGAAGTGACACAGTTTTTCTACAACAAGCAGCAGATACTTCTGGTGGACTTTATATTCACATTGAGCATCCCCAAGGCTTGGTACAATATCTTTTATCAGCATTTCTACCTGATCGTTTACTGCGCCGCCATTTAATTACTCCAACTCAGTCATCTGTTGACTTCCGTGCCGCCTGCTTCTGCCACAAACGAGTCGTCGACATCGGTTATGTTTGCAATGTATGCCTTTCTATTTTTTGTTCTCCGCCTGCGGATGGTGCATGCCGAGTGTGCGATACGATTTTTGATGCTACCGAGCTGCAGGACTTGAGAAAATTGCCAATATTGATTGCGTCAGGAGCAGGACACAAAAGAAAGGTTAAGCGTGCCAAAAAAAGTTCTGCTGATTCTCCCGTGGTCGCAGCATCGATATCTTGATCACAGTCCAGTAACAAAATTGTAATTGATACATAAATGTATATTAGAAAAAAGAATATGAAATTAACTGCGAGCTGAGGTACGAACACCCTGAAACAGATCGTCCTCAGTCAATACATCCCAGCGATAACCTCAACTTATTCCCTAGACTTATTTAGTATTTGACTTGTGTCTGATCCAGACTGCAGCGTTCGAGTACAGAAACAACGATGAATACTATAGACGAGACACCAGAGGCCGGCACGTCACCAGGCGCGCTTAGCGTGCCTATGGCAAGTACAAGGACAGCAGACAGCACAACGACCATGAGCAGCGGGAAGCGCAGAAAGCGACATATCGGATCTAAACAGGCAATCGCTCAGCTTGCAGGAATGAGTAGCACAAGCGGAGGTCGAAGAGAGTCTGTGATTCCATCCATGACCACGACATCGGCGAACATGGCGGGAGTTCAACCCACAGCCGAAAGGGAGCACCGAGATCACAACAGTGAAAAGGTATTATTGCCGCCGATTCAGATCCCCTGCAACTAACCTGAATATAATAGGTTGGACGCTTGCTAAAGCACTATTCACGACTTCCAGCTAGTGGATTCAGTAGTTCGACGTCGTCTAACAGTAGAGGCAAAAAGAACAAGTCAAAAGACGGGCGGGGGAAAGACGACAGGCTGGAACGGACTCCAACTGCGGTTGCAAATTCAGGAACCGACACCAGTCGCACTCTACAAACACAACTTCAGAATTTCAATCTAGGTTCTTCCAATGCATTAATTTCCAAAAATTCTGTAGCGAAGCCAACTGCAGCTGGTCAAGCTAACCTGCCATCCCAACAGGCAATTGTGGGAGCTGGTAACAACTCCCCCGAAACGGGCGTAAAGCGGTCGGCCGCATTACCTGGATTGAACGAAAGCAAATACTCTGTTCCAGTTCGAGTGTTCCAAGATTCCGAGTTTGATCCGAGTCAATTCGTTCGTCGTGAACTCGGCGAATCAGCCGACTATCAAGTCCGAGACTATTTAGAGAAGCTTCGAGTCACTAGAGATCAGATCGAAAAGGACATGCAGAGAAACTTGTTCAACAACTATTCACAGTTCGTCAAGATCTCGAGCGAGATTGCTACGCTGGAGCAAGAAATCGGCCGGACCCGGAACATGATGACGGAACTGTGTACATTAGTAGATGGCATGCGAGCTGATGGAGATCATCGTGCGGATGGCTCTGCGAACTTGTCTGCCGTTTCAGGAGTTGGGAAAGATCTGAACTTAGCAGCTGCAATAGGTATCGAGGATGGGACTGCAGGAGAATTGCCGATTCTGAGGCAGCAAGCGACTGGAGGAACTGGGCTAATGTCTGGCGGAGAGTTATTAAAACTGATTGGATACGAAGACAGCGAGATCGAGAGCGGTGATGGGAGCGAAGATGGTGATCTTGGAGAAGCCATGATGGAGCGATTGATGGATTTAGATGTTATGCTGGCCCATCGACAAATGGACCTTGCCGTTTCTGCCATCGAAGAACTATCTCGTGGTTTACCTCTGGAAGAATTATCCAGTGAAGTTAGTTCAAGGTCAGCAGAAGCCTATGACATTCTAGTGCACGGTATTGGTTCGGAATTCATATCTCGAGGGAAAATTGTCCAGAGTCTGCGTATGCTTGAACGCTTGGGATATCAAGAAGAAGCAATTCGAGAATATTTACAAGCCCGCGCTAAAGTAACCGAGAAGCGTATTAGCCAAGCTCTCCAACAACTAATGGGCTCCAGAGGCAGTAGTGATATTGTCGCCATTGTCGGTCAAATGTGTATGATCGGTTTTACCATTATTCGAGTTTCAGTGGAAACTTATCGGGAATGTTTCCCCAGCTATGCAATGGCCAGTCGAATCGCTGATTGGACGCGATCACAAGTTGACGCAATCGTAAAGACATTTCTTCAAATTACAAAAGCCAAAGGTATCCAAAGAGATTCAGACATATACCGGCAGGCGAAGCAGAGAATGCGATCGGACGGTGAGCAATTGCGGGAGGTTGGCATGGATATGGATTTCATGATGGCAGATGTATGATTTTTAGATTTAGAATTGAAAATGTATTTAGATTTTCAGCAGATTTCTATTACAAATGCAACAATGACAACGAGTGAATTAGAAAAAGAACAAAAAATAACTCCAATTAAACCGAACCAATAGAAACGACTCCAGAAAGGTAGATTAATACTTTTCAAAAAAAAAATGAATTGCGAGACTATCCAGAAAGATAAAAGGTGAGAAGCGATCAGTCCGGAGATCAGATATTAGCATTCACTCTCCTCGCTGGATCTTGTTATCTTTGATATCAGACGCGGACGAAGACGAAGCGCCAGCAACTTCTTCGTATGCTGGTGGTACGCCATACGATTCTGAAGGACCGGCGAGTGGATCGTCAGTATAGCGGGTAGCTGGCATTACATCAGCAGCAGGTGCGGGAGCGGAAGCGGGAGCGGGAGAAGAAGATTGAGCAGGCACAGATGCTGCAGGTAAAGGAGCACGTTCAGACTGTGGGATCGGAGAGTAGACGAACCGGCGAACGGTGTAAACAGTCGTAGCGGGACCAGTGGGACGAATTCCTTGAGCCTCAAGATCGGCAGGATCCAGGAAGGGCTCCTCGGGATATCTAGAAATAATATACCATGAGTGGAGCAAACCAGGGAAAAAACCAAGCATGCATAAAGCAATATTGATCAGCGAGTCAGCAGAACAGATGCCACGTTTGACCCAAACTGGGAACGGAGGAAATACGATCGCGATAAGGACGAGTAAGACGTCCACAGAGCAGCAGAACAAGCACATCTTGAAAGTGAACTAATTCAGTAGAGAAAAGCAAGAGAGAATAAATGAGAAAAAGGTGCAAAAAACCAAAGTCAAAGCCGATAGGGACTGACGATCTTTTTTATATCAGCCCGTCATGCCTTCCTCAAACGGAAAAGCCCGCCCAGCTAAGCGGAGGTGGCCGGTGACCAAGAACAATCTGTTTCACGTGATCAACTCACGTGAAAGGCACCCACAACTGCTGCCGAAGGCTGTAGGGCCTTATACCGTGACGTAGTTGAAGCACGTGATAGAAGCGAGTGCGGTGCTGGCCAACACGTCGTATGCACGGCCAAAGCCATTGAATGAGTTGTATGCGCGTATTGGACCTGCGCCACGCCGCTCGCCTCTACAGCCACAGACAAAGCTCCCGCAGCCAACGGTTGTTGCTGCACAGCCTCAGAGGCAGAGCACGAGGAAAGTGCCATGACAATAGGATCCAATTTGCCATCAGGAGAGTCATCCAAAAGATCACGAAGAAGTTCGCGTCCGCATTCTCTTGCAAGACCAATGGAAAGAATATCCTCGCCTGTTCCAGATGTGCACACAGCGACAGAGTTACCAGCATTGTCATGTCCAGCCCAAAAACCAGCTCCAACTATGGCAGCAACACCAACTCGTCCGCGCCGTTTCAACGCAACTCCTCCGCTACTCGCAGCCGACGCGACTTGACCGTGAAGATCAACGCATACGGCGCCTACGGTATCATTGATCGTGTCTTCAGTGCTGTCGGGTTCGATGGAGTCGGCCAACATATCTGACCACTTTGTAAATTTAACTGCAGATTCGTGCGTAGTCATTTCTTCGTCTGTAGCAAGCTCTAGTCTTTGCTCTCGAGCAAACTGTAGAGCGCCTTCACCCACAAGCAATCTATCTTATTGTCAGACTCTCCCTCTGCGCGGTACCCTAACAGCTACATACAACGGAGACACTCGGCCAAGTGAAAGTGTTTCAAAAGACTCAGATAATAGTTTTTCTGCCACTAAAATCGGATTTCTAACCCCATTTAGGGCCCCGATTCCTGCTCCCCGTCCAGTTCCAGAGCAGACTCCTGCGTCGCACTCTACCCGGCCATCTAGCGTCAGATTTGATCCGCGACCTGCATTGGTCAGAGAACTTTCCTCAAGAACCTTTACGGCCAAAGCTGCTGCTTCTGTTGCTGTTGATCCCTCTTTCAATTTGCTTATTGCGATATTGCATGCCCTGGTCAATTAGTGTCTTCCTCACTGTCGCCCTTGCTCCCCAAATTCACTACACTACTAACTTCTCTGCAAGTCGTCTATATGCTGCCTCTTTCTTCCTTGAATGATTACCAGCACCTAAATGCACAGCGACAACTCCTGTTTTCATTTTTGGATTTTTGTTACCTTCATTCCGGGCGGAACCTGTTGACTCAACTAATTCGCCTTGAATGGAAATCATATTGAAATCTAGATATACGAACTTTGGTGAAGTCCCACTGACGTGTTGAAAGCCGCGCGAACCCTGTCCATCCCTCGCTACTTATATCACCAGCTCCAACGCCTACCCCTTCCTAAAACAAGCAGTATCTTCAATTGAATTCAATTGGCTTTTAAATTGACTACGTTCCTCGGAATCAATTTTATTGCTCTTAAATATGCTGCGGAATTATTTATCATTGATGCTCTTTATTTCGTATGCTCTAGGCGAATCATGGCAGGATAGGCATATGAGAGAAGAGCACAACATCAATTCTTATGATGCTAAATCTTTCTTCCTTATCCATGACTCTGACAACTCGGGATTTTGGACCAGACAAGACATTTTATCCATCTACGGTGTTTTAAACCCTGTCGATCCCACGGGTCATCGAAAGGACCCAATCACTCCCGCTGAACAAGAAGATGTCTACCAGTCGGTTCTCAAGCTAACTGACTTAAATCATGATGGTTCGGTTTCTCTCGACGAATGGCTGGCTTTTTCACAGAATGGAAACTCTCTGCCAGATTTAGGATTTGGTGCAGGCCACCATGGTGACGTGGAATACGAATATGAACTGCATCACTGGCTCAAATATCACGCAGATGATGATAACGATGAAAATGTGAGAATATTTAAGCTATTCTAGGGCTACCCGTTAACAATTCTATCTAGCTCAATCATCCTGAAGACATTGAACATGAACGCCTGTTCCATCATATGGAAGATAAACAGATTGAAGATGAACACACAAATATTCCGTTAAAATTTCGCGTCCAAAACTAGACTTGTTCAAATTCGTATTCTTAGAATGTCATATTTTCTCTTATCGTCTAGCGTTTTTAAAACCACTCCCAAACTTTGATCCTTGCTGAGACTCCCATGTTTCCACGGCTTCTTCCCATTCTTCTTCCGCAGTCATTTCGCGTTGATTTTCTCCTTTAAAGTCTTGTTCCTGTTGTTCACGCTGCTTTCGTTCAATTTCATCATACTCTTCTTTCCTGTCTATCCATCTTTCTTGTATGTCCTGCACACTACCTAGATAACCTCCTTGTCGAGTCGCTTCAGCCCAGATCGTATCCCCACCAATCTCTGTCGCTCCGAACATATATCCCGTTGCTTTATCAATTACGGACAGCAGAGAAATCATCGATCGTTTGTCCTCTACCGCTAAAACCTCAAATTCCACTAACCCAAAGTCCATGATGACATCTGCTATCGCCTCATTCAATTTAGCGAATCGTTCGCCTAGTATAGAAGGCGATTCTTGCTTTAAGATGGGGAGCAGATAGTCCAAATCTTGGACCTCAGTGTAAAACTCTAAATTAAAAGGCAGTCGTCCATAACCGTTCAGTAAGTCAATTTTGCTTAGCACGTTGATGTGCGGAAGATCCAGCTGTAGCATACTCCGCAGTGCTAATAGGAGGACGGAAATATATTGTGAGGCACTAGTGATATAGAACGAGTCAATTAGATTCACTACAACCAACCTGTAATCCAACTTTTGTAAGCCAAGAAATAGTCTCCTCAGAGATGAATGATGCGTGAAGAGTTCTACCTGACCAGGACAGTCAAATACGATGTACTCCTTTTCTCCGAGTTCTTGTATTCTCGATACAAATTCTTCCCAATTGTCCTCGAGTTCTTCCATTGCCCGCATGATCCCTCCGTTTGGCCCAAGACCGTCGGTCGCCATGATCTCCTCCAGACGAATATAATCCCGAACATCTAAGGCAGCATCATATGGTGTAAGATCATTAGCTGGATCTAAATTTACTATACTGGCTTTCCGTCCTATGGCTGACAAGAATTGGAACACTAACTCGTTAACTTCCAGCATGTTATAGAGACATCCAACCTACTTCCATGACAATATGTAGATTTTCCTGACCCCGGCGGGCCGATAACAAGCTTCAAAATTAAAAAAATGTATAAACTAACTAATAATGAGCCTACCTGAGCAAATGGCATCTTGACCAAGTAATCATCCTCAGTTTGATCAAATAAGATCAGTCTGAAAACTATGAACAAACTACAGTTCATAAATTCGTGTTCACGTGCACGCAAGATCGAGAAAACTTCGCTCGGGACCCAGTTGTCGTAGAGCCTTCCGTTTGCAATCACAATTAAAGATTGATTTTGCTTAACTCCAATTAATTGAAATCACTTTTAAGCCTAATTAACTATTTGTACGTTTAACTTGGAAACATGTTTTGAAAAGACGTGTGTGCAGCGCAGGAATGCTGACAGTGACACAGATAATGCGTTCCTCCGTTGTCGTTCTAGGTTCTGTTGCTGCTGGAGCAGGTATGTTTGTGTTCTGCTTTTTATTCTTGATTATTCAACTCTTTTGTTGTTTATAAGCTAATGTTGTATGCAGTTTCATACGCCCTTTACTTTGACTACAAGCGACGACACTCGCCTGAGTTTCGAAGAAAGCTTCGTAAAGCCGAAAAGCAATATCAGATTTCTCTCGAGAATCAGTCTGCAGCTCAGAAGGAGGACCTCAAACGTTCTATTATCAGAAGTTTGGCTGAGCAGCCCATTTCTATTAATTCTATGCAAGATGCTGAAGCTGCTATTATGAGCGAAATCAAGCAGATTGAAGAATATGCTCGATACAGTAAGTACTACAAGTTTATTGTGCTCCGCTGTGCATGATTGAGTGTCGTACATAATAATGCTAACTATGTTCAAAGAAATTGGTACTGTCAATGATGCCGTTATTAGCATGTATCGTTTATTGTTGATTCATCCTTCTCCGCCTCAGATTATGGCCGCCTTGAAGGAATCTTACAATGAGGTATGTGTTACACGTCCTTCCCTCAGCAATCACAACTAATTAAGATAGAATCTTTTAAAACCCCTTGAACAGATCTTGAAGGAGCTTCCCCTCGAAGGCGTTAAAAGTGTTACCGGTGTTGGTGCTGCTGCGCCTGAGATTCCGACTGTCGAGTAATTTCTTGCTACTAACAAAACTTCACCGCGGGTGATTTTGGTTATGAACATCTGTAATATATCTCTTCTCTATCTGCCATCCTGTCATGTATTGTGAAATTATTCGGCTCAAAGCAGTGGCTGGTGATTGACAATGAGTTTGTATCATTTCTTGCTAGTTTGTCTGTCTCAATGCGAATAAACTCAAACAAAATCAACTTAATTACAAACTTCCATATACTTCATTCACAGCTCTCGATAATCTGTAGTCTAATAGGATGGACAAGGAGTTCAAACACGTGATCTCGAAATTCCGATCCACGAAAGGATTCAGTCAGTCTTGCGTTGGCTTGTACAATTCCGACAAGTTTTGGATGAAATTTGTGTATTTTAGAATAGTGTGCTCAATATTTCATAGATTGGAATAATTTTTAGGGTAGTTTGCTTATTAGCCGCTCAAAAGTCTGTGGCGATCTCGCGGATTTTCTTGCGAAAGGACGCGGTTGCCGTGATGCGTCGTGGAGCACTAGTATCATTGCTTCTAAGCTCAGCGCTCATTTGTCCTTGTACGTGCTTATAATTTTTTGACATTTGTCTTGTACTAATTTGTATTAGTACTCTATTGTATCTACTTTGACTATCGGCGAAGGCACTCGCCTGCGTTTCGAAAGCTTCTACGGTCGGTATCTCTGAAGCATAAGAAGCAACAAGAACAGCGCATGATCCGAGTACTCGATAGAAGGATCACAGAACTGGACGAATTTTTGGGGTCTCTATCTAAAGGCTTAGCTTCTGATTCAAGTGAGTCAAGATTGCCTCCTGAGCTTTCATCTGCTATGGTAGACTTCGTGGTTCAGCAGCTAAAGCTCGCGGAGTCGTATTCTCTGGCTGGTAACTGAATCTGTGATTTTGATTTCCAAGCCTTCTCTGACAGCTATATAGGAAATTATGAAGAATCGGCCTTGTCTTTATATTTGGCTCTTTCTGTTTATCCGTCTCCAGATGAGCTTCTTTCATCGATGGTCCCAAACGAGGTACGACTGAATACAGTGCACGCTTTGTCTAAGTTAACTAATGTATTCTCAGAATGTTCGTCAAATTCTACAACGATTTGTTTCTGTTAGACCAATTACTCCACCAGTGCCTCGATACAGATCGTCTGTAAATGTTAGCGATTAAATCGTCATGCTCACTGATTCTAGTTTCATTTGCTTTTGGTCGTGTTCAGTTTTTGTTCTCTCTTTCTCCGTTGCGTGGATAGATTGTTTGCTCGACAGGATATATGTTTTAGTCGCATTAATGGTTATAAAGTTGATTTGGGTAATTGCATTACTAGGTTTGATTATGGGAAGCGATAAATATGGAAGTCTCATACAATGTATATACATAAACTGCACGATTTAATCATAATACATTTTTATTTACCCCTGCTATTATTCACGATTTGCTTTTACCTTCGCCAGGAGCTAACGGACGAACTGTGATTCCGCACATAGTGCGTTCGTTTGCATCTGGATTGCCGACTTCGCCTCCGTGGGCAATTGCAAGTGCAGACCCTGTGATGCTAATATCAAGGGCTTGAATAGGACTAGGATATTTGGGATACTGCCGCAACCGTTTCCGTGCCTTGTAGTCCCAAAAGCATACTAACGAATCACTGCCACCAGATACAAAAGTGCCATATATCGGATGGAAAGCCAACGCATTGACAGGATATACGGCATCTACTTGTGTGTCGTTGCTATCCGTTTCGATGGAACGATGACATTTAAATGCGTACTTTTTTGCTTGAACTACTGCACTTGGATCAAAAAAATCGACTGCAATCCGTCCTTCAATAGAAGAGGACGCATAACCCTCGCCGCTTGGAATGCACTTGATAGCCCGAGTCATATATTTCAAGCTACTTTCTCGTCTTTGAAAGGGCTCATCCAAATTCCTGACATCATAAACATATACTGATCGACCAGCCATACCTACTACCAACAGATTACCTGTTGCGTCCATCGAAAATACTTTATGAGGAACTTGAGCGGTTCCCGTTTGAAATTTTTGACGCGGATCATTGAACTGCACAGTTCGATCCCATGAACCTGAAATCACCAGTCCTGTATTTTCATGGCTCAACACTGATTTCACGGGTCCAGTATGCTGTGCCAAAACAGTGCAATCGCCAGTTTCTAAATCAACTCTATATCCTATTAATATTTCCATCTTGTTTCTCCTGGCTGCGACCGCTCACCTTCGAACCTTGCTCTCAAGTCCCCCAATATAGCCAGCTTTACCACTCTGATCCCATGCGCAATCTAATAGAGGAGCAATACCATCGATTCGTGTTAATAATCTCCCGCCATCTTGTGATGTATCATATAAATTCAAAGTAGCATCCCAGGACGAGGCAAGTAGAAAGTTTGAGTATTTCTGTGTTGGATTGAACTTGACCGCAGAAATTATGTCCACCGGCGAGTTCTGAAGATAATCTAGCGAAATTAGTACATACATTAATTCTGAAATAAGATCACCGGTCTTCTTACATTGAGATGCCATGACGATTGTGAATAATAAATATTTAATTCAGTGTGAATCTTAACGCGCAAATCTCTAGAAACTGGGTTATTTACATAAACATCTAACTCACTGCGGCTCGGTTACCATGTCAACCGATCATGCTGATTGGGAAGTTCTCGAGATTCAAAGGGAATTCTAGAAATTTGATCTAATAAAGTATATTTGTTCGAAAATTTCCGGGCGGAAACTTCCATCAGTCGAATACAAAAGAAGCTACGAGTTTCGAATTTTGAATATTTGTTTTGCTATAGACGAACTGATATCATTTCAATATGTTTGGAGCAATTTGTGCTGGACGGCAAGGTATATATTGATTTGGTTCATCATAATCATATAATGGCATGATCTCATCTAAAAACCCAGTTCAAACCAATTTACAACAACTAGATCAATCAAAATTTGTGTTTATGGTTGAAGATGGAGCTAGTATCAACTACATTGTTGTATTCTTACTTCCCGGAAGTATGCTGAAGATCCATTCTCAATTTTTGCGGGAAGAAAGAGCTAACAAATGTAGCGGAATTGGATCCGGCTATGGCTGCTTCTGTCTATTTTCAGTGGCCAGGCAAACCATTTCAACTTCTTGGAGCGTGAGTAAATATACTATTTGTGTATTAAATATTCCGAATTATTAATTTGTAGGATTTCAAATACCAAACCTTCAGCTATTTTTCGAGTCAACCAGCGACAGAACAACCAGTATGCCCGATTGTCATCGCCGGACGATATGATCGACGACGGACCTGGACAAGGCTCTGAACCAGTAACAATCTCATTAGGAATTTCAATTGAACCTGCAGATCAGGTTGCTGCGCAATTGAGCGCTCTTCACAATGGCGTCGATGTTACAAATTCATCAAATTCTTCAACTGCAATAGTGTCGAAATCAAAACCCCCAGTTGATCCGTCGTCAACCGCTGCCTTGGCCAACAAGATAATGTCTAATGCGTTTAATTTTTTAAGTGGATTTGCAACTGATGAAGGAATGGTTTCTCTAAAAGCGTTCAATGACTGGTGGCAGAAGTTCCAAAACAAATTATCGGTCGATCCGCAATTTTTACAGCGTCTTGAAGAAAATTGATGAATTTTCATTTGAGTTTATACTTCATGTATTATAGGGAGCAAGCAAGGGCGTTTTTCTTTATTAGTTTGTGTTCACGAAATCTAGCGACAAGGATGCTCTATTATACGATGCATTCGTGAAACTATTTCCAGATAATCAGGTTCATTCTCAGCGGTGATAATCCCATGTCGGATCAAAAAATCAATTGCAACTAAAGAGCCTGGGTTGGTATTTTATAATCACGGTTAATAGTTTAAATACATACCGAGAGCTGTGTTCGGCTTGAAATTCCCAGCTGCAATTTCTTGTCGTACCTAGATCTTATGAGTCTCCAGAAACTGAATACAATCCAAAAATGGCTAAACGCGTGCTTACCTTTTCTACATCCCATAAATTAAACTCTTCCGCCTCTCCATCAACGGGAGTTGGTTCAGGAGATGACTCGTCCAACTTGAGATCAAAGCAATATTGTACTTCTGGCTGTGAAAGTCCACTCTCTCCTCCAGCCTCTTTGGTACGTAAATAATGATAGCTCACGCTCCCACAAGCTTTGGCTCCATTTTCAATCAAGTCAGCAGGGAATCCAGCCTCTTCTCCGCACTCTTTAATTAATGTGTCGAAGACACCGTACGGATATCCGATTCCTCCAGCAACGGTGTTATCTAGCATGCCTGGATAAGTTGATTTCGTCTTTGATCTCCGTGGGACCCAGATACGCATAGATTTGTTTCCTGTAGCGGGAATATATCCAATGATATGTACACCATACGTAACAAATCCGAAGAGTGAGCAGGCAGATCGCTCCATGGTAAAATACAAAGTCTTTGATGGATAATATATTCCGTATAGTTCCGCTCTCCAACCTAGATTCGTGATTAGCTGATTAAGAGCGACAGCTCAGTTATTAATTCACCTTTCAAAACTTTGAATGTTTTCTCTTCTCTCCATTTGGACGCAAGGTTATTCATCATTTCGCTTCGCTTCTCGACCGAATCATATTCAGGACGGATCGATATCGTCTTTGAAGTTTCCTCCACAATAAAACAATTTCTTTCCAAGATCAAAACCTTAACGACTTCTGGAAGAATGTATCCAAGAACTGCAACCTTGTCGTGGCTTAACAATTTATAAAACTGTTCTCGTGGAACTGAATTGTCAGGAGCATTTGCATATGTCGCAGAAACGCTGATTCCAGCTGGATACTCAAACGAATCAACTAATGCAATCACATCAAGATTTGACAGCGCCATTGTTCAATTACAATTCAAACCTAGAGGCAGAAAAGGAACTAATTATGGCCTATTTATGTCGCTCCTCCTGTTCTCACAATGTATTGGAAACGTTGCAATTTCGATCTATATGTTCGCTTCGCTGTCGTGGTCATTTCCTAGGTAAACGCGAGCCTTCTGCGGCAAGCGCTACTTCCCAGGAACGGCGACTTTGTGCTCTGAAGTAGCCAACGATTTAGTTGGCACATACAGCTATAGCTACTGTCCAACTGCAGACGGCCTAAGTACTTCCTGCTCAATAAAAAATAATAGAGCATTCTTTACATCTAAGAATTAGCAATATAGAAATATCTGCAGCCAATTGGAAATTATTTCTTTGGGGCAAAAATTAGCAAAAGAAAAGGATTGCCCCCTGTCGGAGTCGAACCGACGATCGCTGCATATCAAGCAGTTGTGAAACCACTATATACGAGTGCAGCGCCTTACCAACTTGGCCAAAGAGGCATTCCGTCTCTAAAGTTTTGAGAATCCTGCTATGACCCTAAGCATTAGTAAATTGGCTGCTCAAAGACTCTTGTTTATTGCTGTAGTCGATTATTTTTAGCTCTTGATATCATTACTCTTGTGCTAAAAGCTGAGATTCTCATGGCATTATATTCTTCTCCTTGGTTTTATCGCTGTCCATGACAATTTGGAGAGAACGGGTTAGCGAACTATTTCATAACATCATCAGATTAATATCTTTCGAAGAGCTCAGAAGATTTTTTAGAGTTCCCTTCGCTTCATTATTCATTGCACATTCAGCTTCAGTTAATTAAGCAGTGTTAACAAATAATCATTTTACATTGGGAGAGGAGAGGCAAGAAGTATGATTATTTATTTCTTAAAAAAGCGGTCCCAGACCCAGCCCGGCACCAGATATATGTTCTGCCATAACAGTCATTCATTATCAAATCCATATAACAAGCAAATTTGAAATCGGGAGAAGGGATTTTGTCTTCTTCTGAAATATCCACGTACTACGAACACCCTGAGGTAAAAAATGGCATTAGAGTATTGGTGTCTCGAAAGTAGAATTTCATGTATCCAGAACGACTTCTTATATTTACGAATAGCTGAAAATAATTTGGTATTGATCAGATATCAGAAATCATGTAACAAATTTAGTAACAGGTCACGCGAGAAATAACTTGATCAGATGAAGATCAGAACTGATCATTGATGTGATTATGAATCACCTGGTAATAATAAGCATACTGATCATATCACTTTAGAGCAGGCGTCAGGAGAAAGACCGCAGCAAGCAAACGCAATCAATGGCTGCGCATGCAAGCACGCAATACAAGCGTTGGATCTAGACAGCCCCCAGTGGCCCTTGGATCGGACGCATCCTACGTGACCAAGGTCAGTTCTAGACTAGAGCATCTGAGAGAGCAGTTTGAATATTTAGGGATGACTAAGACGGACTAACATGCGATTACATTCATTGCGCAACTCAAACGCGAGTCTTCAACAAATTAGAGCCGAGAGATTTTAATATGATTTAAATTACTACTCTTCGTATACGAAAATTTTCCGTTTAGATAAATGGAGGAGACTTGATAGTATACAGGCAATCATTCTAGACTGCGAGCAGTAAAGCAACACCAGCTGAGTAATTGAAACCCAGAGCACATGCGCGGTTTCTATAATTGATCAATCTACTGATTATCTGATAAGAAATTAGAGGAATGTGAACATGAGGTAACATTGTGAGTCAGGTAAAGTAATTTATGGGGTTAGAACTGATAAGAGATTTAGAGCCCGCCCACGGTTCTGGGATGTTATTCGCTGAGACGGGTCTAGACGACAAGTAGCGAGGCATCAGCAGTGGACAGCCAGGAGATAACAGCAAAACCGCTGCATAAGAAAGAGTTCAATGCCACTGATGTGTGTACCATATGTCAATACGGGAGCATAGGCGCGGATCTTCTTCGCTGGTGAGCTCAAACATAGATAATCTGCTCATTTTTTGGATCTCGAACAGTCCGAATATGTTCAACGACTCACAATGCTCGTGCAATTTCTGGACATTCAACCTCAAACTGGTATCAAAGCCCCGGAGCTTGCAAAGAGCTCGATCACTTGGGCGAGAACGTGCTCGTTCTCGCAACCAACTCGTAATTAACAACGAAGCCATCGTTCGTACTCGCTACGTATAGTAGTAACTATAGCACAGATATTCCTTAAACGCGTAAGAACTAGTGCATGAACAGTTAACTACTAGCAGGAGTGGACCTCCTAAGTAAATACTGACGGACTGTTTGCGGTAGGTCACCACTACTACTTGTGTTGCACGCATCTCGTCCCTACAGCCTCTAGCTAACTCACAAACTCATCCGGCCTCGACCGCCACCGACGCCCTCTGCCTTGCTCCATCACAACTTCTTGATATCTTCTCTTCCTTTTTTTATATTTGTTCATTCTTCTCCATCTTCGTTTGCCTTTAGTTCTCATAGTCCATAAAGTCTTTCGTCTTAGATCACTCCTTGTTGCTCTTGCAACCAATCGTTCAACAACCCTTCGCCTAAGATTTGGCACCTTGCGACCTGGTCGCTTTGATCTCCGCGCCTGCCGCGTTACTCTCCGTCCAAATCCCCTGTCAATAGACTCGTCTTTCAAGCTACCATGGTTTACTCTAATGAGAAGGTCCTTAACGAGGATGACTCCTCCATTGAGTCTATCGATTCTTACACTGGCGAGCCTGTCCGACCTGTGGCTACTATTCGCTCTTATTCTGCTTTGGCTGATCCTTTTGCAGACGAATCTAGTCTCCCTCCCCTTTCTGAAGAGGCTTCTCTTCTCGCACCAACTTTTGCTGATGCTGCCGAAGGTCCTGTCGTGCTTCCTAAAGGCCGATTCGGTCGTCTTATGAACTTTTTACGTGGTCCTCGTCCTCCTCGTCCTTCAACTGTCTCCCTTCTTTATGCGCCTGTCCAGCTCCTTCCATTCAAGGTTTCTCGTCCTCTCAAGCACCGCACTAAAGTTACTGCTATTGTTATATACCTTGCTTCGTGGTTTCTCATCTTCGTTTTCCTTTCCCGCAAATCCAAGTTTTCTCCTATTGTTTCAACAAATGAAGAGATTTTACTTTTAGAATGCAACAATAATCCTTTATGGATGTCGCAGAACTACCACGCTTGTGGTTTGGATGCCTCCAAGTGCGCGCCGTTTGAGAATACTACACTTTCATTCCGTTGCCCGTCATCTTGCGCCGGAGCTGCAAAATACTCTATGTCGGCCGTTGGTACTGAGAATGTTATTTATAAGCCTTATGTTATTGGAGATGAAAATGGTTATCGTGCGGACTCATTTATTTGTGCTTCTGCTGTCCATGCAGGTGTTGTCTCACAGCTTTCGGGAGGATGTGGTAAGCTTATTTTCTCTGGTTCTCGTGACTCTTACCCATCATCGAACCAAAATGGTGTTCAAACTATTAAGTTTGATTCTTATTTTCCTGCATCATATGTGTTCGACCGATCTGTTACTTCAGAGAACTGTCTGGATCTTCGATGGGCTATTACAGGTGTTAACATTGCTCTTTCCGCTGTTTTCGCCTATTTTGTCTACTCACCTTCAACTTTCTTTTGGGGAATGTTTATCATGGGTTTCTGGTCTATCGTGCTTGCGTCCGATCCTCCTCCAACAAACAAGCTCCCCAATCCTGGTGCTGAAGTTGTTTCCGTTGCTTTCCAGCGTCTTCTTCCCACTGCTTTCATTGGATATGTTATCATGCTGGTTGCGATTCGTCCAGCTCTTTCTGGCATGAAGGCACAAATGACTAAGACTGTCCTATGGGTTGGTGCTTTTTGGGTTGGTGCCCTTAACAACTATACTTTTGATGAACTGCCACTCGATCGATTTGTTGCTGAAGATATCAAAAATCTGCCTGGCGGTATTGTTGCTATCACTTTTGTTCTTGGATTTATTTTTGTTGGCGCGTGTCTTCAAACTTATACTATTTGGAAGAACAACAAGTTTTTCCCTTATTTGTTCGCATATTCTATCGTGTTCAGCACTTTAATTGTGATGGCTCTGGTTCCTGAGGAGACTCTTCGTATTCACCATTATATTCTCGGACTACTGATCTTACCTGCGACAGCTTTCCAGACCACTCTCTCTGTGCTCTGGCAGGGTTTGGCGGTTGGTATGTTCCTTAATGGATCTACCCGTTGGGGATATGATTCCATCCTTCAGACTGAGGCTCAATTGAGTCGTGGTGGACCTCGTAACACTGATCTTGCGCACTTTACTACCAATTCGACTAACTTCGATGGCGATCTCGTTGCTTGGGATTATCCATATCGTCAACATCAGAACTGGACTGGATTCAGTTTATTGATAAATGATGTCGAAAGATATCGTGGACCTAACATGAACATATCTCTATATGAGTTCTACAACATGACCGGTCTGGAGTATCAAGGATATGAATACAACTGGTACTTCCGTGTTGGAATGTACGATGAAGATGGAATGTACTCGGATTACACTCGTGCCGCTACTGCTCGTGCCCATAATGGATCTTGGGTTCCACCTCAGGCTGGTCCTTCATAAGCTAAGAACGGAAAGATTAGTTTTTCTATTGCTTTTTGGTCTTCAGTTGATTTCTTTTACATCCTTGCAGTTATTTCTACATCTAAGGTTGTAGAGTTTTGTTTAGCTATGTACTTTTATTTCATCGTCAGAAATATCTGAAATCATGACCGCTATGGTTTCTAGATGCAGATAGATATGGAAGAAGCTTAAAAAACCTCCACCTCTATACAGATGTTTTGCATCTCACGTTCTTTACACATTTTTTTTCATGCTGAGGAGGGATCCAAGAGGTAGATTTTATACATACATATATATACTGGGTTTTATTTATATGAAAGGATATATGGGTTGTGGTGTACATTCTTTTTGTTATATTTCATTTTATTTTCACATACATATGGAATGACAATAGTCATCGTTTTAGATTATTTTAGATTATTTTGCTTAGGTTCTAGAGATATACATACATATGCAGAAGGATAATGTTGTTTTGTTCTGTTTTGTGTTAGTATTTGTTACGAATTAAATAAAGCTATTGTTAGACATTGAAAAGATAGTTATTTTGAAAACAAAACAAACCATAACAAATAAAGAATCATAACTAGAAGCCGATAGACATGGAAATATCAGTACTAATAGAGACTAATGATTTTGATATAATATTCTAATACAATTTTAGAAGACAAAACACTCAACAGAGTAAAACATAAAATACATACTGGCAAAAAGAGATTAATTAATATCTTTTGTCCGCTTATGAAAATAACTTACAGGATACACACACACCCTTTACAACAACCAGAGAACAAAACAATCCTTGATGACTTTGATTTTTTAGATAGATATAAATTTTTTCAAGAATCCGTACGGAGTTAGCTAGCCGACTTCTTTCATGCAAATAGATTAGTCGAGTAGTAAACTGTCGCCAGATCCAAGAGCACCACGTAGTTCACTCAGCGGAATCATATCTTCGGCGCTTGGATGATGACTATGTTGGTCTACTGAGGGATCTTGAGAGACACCCGAATGAGGGTGATGACGAGCAGCAGCAACTGCTGCCGCCGCTGCACGTGCAACAGCCATGCCATCGTCAGTCGCACGAACAAGCTCGGAATCAATATCATCAGGACCAGATTCATCGTCATCGTCATCGTCTCGAAGTGGTCTTCCGCCCATTTCAGATTCATGCAAACGCTTCAGATATATATAGACCTGCTTACGCGTGATGGAGTTCAAATCAACGTGCGGTAGGGTCTTGAGAACATCCATTTCTGGAGAAACATGAATGCTTCGAATACCGCTGCAAATATCGGTCAATGGCTTGCTGCGATTTTCTTTGATATACTGTTTGACTATTTCGGGAAGATAACGGCGGCGAGTTGCCGGACCATGAACTATGTGATGCGTATACTTGACCAAAACACTATGATCTTGGTACAGAGCAGCCAAAATCAATCGTCCATGACAGTCATACAAATCTCGCCGTGACCGTGCACGTTTGGGAACTTTGCCTGGGTGTCGATTATTGGACGTATCTGCGACTTGAGAGCAAACATACTGGATTCTGTACGACCTAGGAGACCGTGTGCGAGCTCGGCGGGCAAAATAAAATCCGCTGACTTCAAAAATCGCTTGCACAATCCGTTTAAATACCTCAACGGGCTCTCCATTGACACTACTAAGCATGTCATCGATAGTAGTAATTCCACCATCAAGTGAAACAGATTTATGAAGTTGAAAAGAGCATTGATGGATTATCGGAATTTTACCTTCTGCTGCAGCCGCTGCATATGCAGGGTCATCTCTTGCAGGTGAAGGAAACATGTTCTTGAACTCTTCAAAAGATGAAATTTCTATTGTTGGCATGTTTGGTCCACTAGGTCTAACGAACTGCATGGGAACAGATGATTGAGTAACACCTCCAACAACAGGTTTCCCAATCACGTCCAGTCCCATTCCTGACCCAGAGAGATCGTTCGAATGTTTTCCGTTCATACTATCCGACATTAAAGTGATCAAGTTCTGATTTTCGCGCTTCCGCTTACGCGTCTCGCTTGTGTGCTGCCGACTAAGTTCGCGGCAAGCAGCACAGAACTTGTAAAGGCCTTCACGCCCAGAAGGCTTAGCGAATGTAGACTCGGCTTTGAGGATTTTGCATCTACTACAGACGCGAGCACTCGCCATCTCATCAGGAGAAATGCCAGGTTCGATTCTCTGCATGCTTGACAAACCTCGAGAATGCCTATGAAGGTCCTGCTCATCTTTCAAAAGACCTGAAGATCTGCTCATATCTACACCGTGCTGCATATGCATGCCAGTAGGGTCTGACGTCTGAGAATGACCATCATGGTCGGTCAGAGAAGAGGCAACGGCAGCAACTGCAGCAATAGCGGCAGCAGCAGCCATGTGCTCATCAGAAGATGAAGGCTCAGCAAACACAGGGTCTGTAACAATTGAATCCAGACCTTCAGTTACATTGCCTGAATCCATAAGCATGCCTGTCATACTGTCTTTAACATCTGCAGGACCAACGGAAACATTAGCAGCGGCCGCCGCTGCTGCCGCCGCTGCTGCTACTGCGGCCTGTTGGGCAGAGTTGTGGCCGGAAGCAGCTTGTGCATAGGAAGGCCGGCGAACCTGAACAGGTATTGCGGTCACGACACTTGGAACGGACGACTGGGTATCGCTCTGGCTATTGGAGTCCGACATGGAGATAGGCCGAGATGTTGATATTAGGACGATTATATATAGCGAGACGGTAGATGTTTGCTGTGAGATGGGTCTACCTTCGGTAGTAAACAAGGTCTATTGATAAGCAGACCAGAGACCCGTATAAATGGGTATTGAGTCTTCAGTCCGACAAAAGCCGTGAATGAACACGGCGCGCGACCAGAAATCAAATGGATGATCTCTTATTTAGAGAAACACGCTATCGAGGAGCCGAAGGTAGTGGCGATGTGAGAGCCGAACTGAAGACTGAAAATTGGAGACAACGGCAATTAGACTTCGCAAGGCGCAATGAATGCGACTGCGCACGATGAAAGTGTGAGGCCGAACGACGACGACGACGCGTCTGTGAAATCAAGATCCGACGACGAATTTGGACCAGCACCAGGAAAGTCGAGCGAACGAAGCCAGACGCGCGAGGAGGTGTTTGTGTTGTTTGTGATGACGGCGAGTGAGGGGATGAAGAAGAAAAGGAGGGAAGAGCCGGTGGCCGCGAGGACGGGAAGAGACCCGCCACGGAACAGAGAATGCAGGGTACGGGCATTTGTGCTGCACTCAGGGCTAGGCGAATTTACATATAAGAGGTGCTTGTGTGATCAGGTGATAGTGCAGTTTAAGGGGTTGGTATTGATCTGACTGATGCAGCTGGAGTACGCGTACAAGTGACACGGGCAACGCGTATAAACTGTGGTCCTGCCTCAGAATTAAGAAATACAGAGCAAGAGCGGAGAGGAGTGCAGTAGAAATACCTCTGAGGAATCTCGGACAGGAAGGCCGAAATCAATTGAGTCGCTTGCAAGATGAATGTGTGGATCTACGTATTTTGCAATAGATCCGAGGATTCGTATTTAGTCTCGTAACTCTACCGAAGACGAAAGGGGGAAGTGTATGAGCTGATTTGGGGAGGGAGCAGACAGCGGTTGCAGCGGCAGCTGAGCGTAAGGCTGAGTTAAGGTCATGCCTCTTGGAGCTTATCAGATGTAAATGCTCGAGGCAAAGGACCTAAGTTTTACTTTTGTTGGGGGGCGCGAGCCGCCGTGAGATCAGAAATGGAGCAGCTAATCTCATCGCATGTCTAGACCAGGCAGAGAACTTGGAGATCCAGTTCGGTTTGGTGTGATCTGGGAGTGATAGCGGAAGGGGGAAGGGACGAACATGGCTGCATGGCCCTGTCGGAGACCTTTCCCTAGCGAGGTTCCTCTGCGCTTCCACTGCAGAGTAGGACTGATTAGGCTGTCTAGAATGGTTCCAGTTCGTCGTGACTTTAGGTAATCTTCCCAGGCCTGGCGCAGGGTCTCGCCAGGGATTTGCATATAGAGAAGCCTAAAGCAGAGCTTGGAGAGTCCCAAGACTTTTGATGGAACGAGACGACGCGACAACGCGACAACTTAGAATGGAATGTCCGCGGAGGAACCTAGTTTTATCTAATCTGATCCTCTTTTGTTGAGCGTTTGACTTTCTAAACGCGCTTGAGGAATTTTCTTCAATCAGAAGTGGTATGATTTTGTGCGTTCATATTCGTACTGCCATCACGTTATTACGTAATTCTATAGGAACATTTTACTTTACAGTGGGATGTCGTCTAGCAAAGGACAGCGAGATCAAATACCGAAAGTTTAGGGATTTCCCCTTCAAGAACCGAAATAGTCAGCGCTTCAGGGGTTCTCATCCCGAGCGCCGCACGAATATTCTTCTCCGAACCCGAGAGATCACGTGAAATGAATTATGCTTGTGGCTGTGTTCGGAAGTTCGGTGCCCATGTAACCAATCAACAGTAATTTATAGACTCTTTTGCTTACGATTATCTCCATTTCAATTGGTCATTTCATCAAAAATCTAATTCACGTGATTATTGCACCGCCCTACAAGGTATACGCCACATTTCACTCGGAATCGTCCGTGGCAGCGGTTTATAGCTTTGCTTCGTTGGTATAAAGTAGACGTGGTTCCTCCTCTTGCCAGACTTGTTTCTTAGATTTGATCCATAGACTCATTCTTGTTATTACTACTCTTGCTTGTGACTCCGTTTTCAAAGAAAGATCTCTTCTCATTTATTACTGTCAAATATGGTTGCTTTCACTGTTGTTGCTCGGTCGTTCTCTCAGCGCGCAGGACCCGTCGCGTCCAGAAAGATGAGCTTGGCCATGCTATCGTACATTGGTCTTGGACTTACTCTTCCTTTTGCTCTTCCTCTCCGTTCTAGTTTGCGGAATGATCAGTATGTGATTTGATGTTGTCTTTAAGTCTGCCTTTCTTTACTAACTCTTTCAGTATTCCTGGCGCCGACTTCAAAGTCTCTCTGCACCCCCACTGCCCATGAGGCAGCTATTGATTTGGCAGCAACACTAGCGTGTCTTCGCTGGTCGGTGAACGCATTAGCTGTCGCTACTGTTCATGGTTTGCAATGAGTTTTACCTTACCTTGCATCTACTGGATGGGATGTTGTTTCGTCTTTGTTCGGTTAAGATTGGTTGAATAGATTTGCCTGCCTGGACTATTTCTTGTGGCATTTTTGTCTCTCTTGCTGCATTTGGCGTCTTGGTTTTGTTTCATTTTTATTTTTTTATTATAACTAATTCTCCATCTTGTATTTTATGTTGGGTTTCGCGTGATGGTCTTTCATGAATTTGGTTAGTCGGTCGGTCTATTTGGAAATGGATCTGGACTTTTTTTACGAAGTATTATTTCTGATTCTCTTTTTTGCTATTAATTAATATCATTTTTAACTATCTCCGAATTATCACTATTGTTATTCTGCACTTTTTTATGGCTTTGTCTGGTTCAGGTCGTAGTCGTATGATTTTTAGATCGTTGATGGGGAAGGTTTATTAGTTTCCTATTTAGGACTATCGACATCAGTCCACCTCTCTTTGGTACCCCAACTCAGCTGGATTCGTGATAATGACATTACCGAGGTGCTTGTGTCCCACGTGTTCCGAGGACTGGATTAGGAATTGGGTGGGGATCGTAATATGGAGAAATCGCTTCAATCGTTGCAGAGGGAACTAGAAAAATAGAGTAGTTGCGATTTGAACTAAGAGTAAACTCGGGCTGTTCTATAGAAGTGTATGCTTAAAATGATGGAATCTGAATGAATAGTATTATGAGGAATACCCTGATCCCACTAAGTAAGGGTGAAGATGTACTTTCTATCATGTTAGTGCAAGATATGTGATAGATTAGAATACCTTGTTCTATTACTGTTCTTACTGTTTCTGGTATATTGCCCGATTGATTATCTTCTCCATGGCAGTGCTGAGGATTAGACTTGAATAAAATTTAGTTTCTTTGCGGTGCTCTCAGTCTATATCCAGGTTGTTTAAGGTTTAGCACTGAGAACTTATATTGCAAATGATTTCGCTGTGGAAAAATAGTGCAGTTCAAAACTAGACCTCTGACCGTGATATAGAGGCTTCAGAATAGTTTAGTACGAGCCCAAAAAATGAGAGTGTGTATATTGTAGCTTAACATATTTTATGTACATAAAAATCTCCAACCCTCAGCTTTAGGTATGTCGACCACGACCGAAACTAGGATCATTTGATTCTTCAGAACTTGGCGCTGAAGCTCCATCTGTATGAGTTTCGACTTCGGCTATTTTCTGATATTGATGTCCTGGTTCTCTGTCTGCTAAACTGCAGTTAGATCTTCCGTTTTAAAAAACCTTCAGGTGAGCACGTACCTATTTTTTGCTGCTGGTAGTTTTTTCTGCGTCTTTCGTTGAGAATTCTAGGTTGCTGCGTCAGTAGTGATCTATTGTCCAGATTTCATTAATTACTCACGTCTTAGTTCCAATGAATAATCCAAGAGCGCCGATCGCAAACCAGCCCATCTTCTTCCTACAATTGTCAGTGGTCAAATATTTCCGAATATAGATCGTGACAGTTTTCTGTCGAACATACCATACAACTTGAGCTGGGGGCCCTCCTCTTGCAGGATCACTCATCTTGGTGAATTTATAGAAGAAACAGAACAACTGTCTTGTCTTGTTGATCTCGCAGGTTCCGATAATCGAAATCTCCCCCCTCGATCAAGTTGAGATCAGACTAACTGTAGTTTGTGAGAGAAAAGTGGTTATAAGTGTCCTTTAGTTGAGTTTTTTGATAGAAGAGTCAATATTTGTTCTGGCTCAGTCTTCTGAGGCGGACGCCGCATCTTAAAGCTGCTTAAGGATAACTAATGTACTATGCAATACTAATTGGCATGTTGAATCTTACTAATTTACACTCAAAACGTTTAAAACCGGAATCTATTCAACGCGCCAATGAAAAAACACAATAATCAGATCTATCCTATAAAAACCCCAGCTTCAACTGGCACTGTCTCGGATTCCCATGCTAACCAATCACTTCGCTTCGTAGGTAACACGCCCATGCTACTCATTTTCCACACGCCGACAGCTACAGTTGCCAATTGCATAATAACAAACACAAATTTAGCCTGAAGGATTCGGGCTGAGTTTTCCTCGCTCTCAAATCGGGTGAACGTGCTGCTAATACCAGCTATGGCTTTCACAGGATTGGAAAATAGCATGAACGTCATTGTCAACGAGAATATTTGAAGCGACGAGCCTGAAAACCAGGACATTATGGCATTCATCGGAAGCGATTTCGATGGTCCCATGGCAATTTCCCACGCTTTCTATATAATTATCTTCCGTTAGCCAGTGCAAACTAAAAATCCAACTTCAGCGCCCAGCTATACCTTGACTTTTAAATCATCCTGCTGTGCTAAACTCAGTCCTACAACCTCTTTTCCTTGTTTCTACTCCAGTCAGTCGTTGGCTATTAATATACAAATGGATATTCCTACCAATTTACCGAGCATCACATCTCGATTAAATGCTGCAGGATCTGGAACGGAAGAATGAACCTTTCTAGAGATTGTTAGCGCTGCCGCTCGAGTAGCTAACACCACAACACATCAAGAAAGGTAGAGTTGTAAAGCTGAGATTCATTCTCGATTAGTGGAAAGCAAAACAATTGACTTACTTGATAACTTCTGTTCCAGAAGATGCGACGTACGACATTGCCCAAGAAGGGGCGGACATTTTGATGATCTATGACGAATTCTAAATCAATGAATAGCAAGTGAAATAAGTCTGAACTCAGTAAATGTAAAAAGTAAATGTAAAACAGTAGCTCTGTAGTTGCCCAATTTATCTGTTGAATATCTATTCTATTATAAGCTGCCTGCTGATTCAAAGGATTGTTCAGCATAAGAAACACTACATCTATACGAAACCCTCTCCACTCAAAAGTCTAGTTGGAGAAGCCTTTGCTAGGCAGATAACTAACTTCAATAAGTTCATAGTAACGATTTAACATAAATAATGCATGCTACAAATACAGGGCAGACAAAAGAAAAATGACTACAACTCAAGATTAAGCGCGAAAATATGAAACAGAAGTTCGATCTAGCTTCCTGGACCAAAAGCTTCCGAATGGATTTTATCCAGTTCAACGCCTAGAACCTTCAGTTCTTCCATTTTTTCAGCAAGAAACTGCGTCGGTCCAATGACATAATAGTCGGTATTCTTGTCACCGAGAAATAATTCCTCGGCGGATAATGCTTTCAAATCAATGTGTCCGCTCTTCACAGTTATTTTTGCGTTCTCATAAGGATGCTGGTTAGCATCTTTGGACTCATAAAAAGTGAGTTTCAGATTTGGGTTGGAGTTCGCCAGAGCAATCAAATCGTCAGCAAATGGTCGGGCACTCGCAGATCTGGACCCATGAATAAAGTGAATCTGCCGTTCTTGTGGAGATTCCAGAACTGCATTCAAAATAGACACTAGGGGAGTGAGACCAACGCCGGCACCGACAAACACCAAGGGAGTATTTGCAGACACAGAGTCGAGATGGAAAGCGCCGAAGGGATGAGACACCTTCAGCTTATCGCCGACTTTGATAGAATCATGGATAAAATTCGATAGAACTCCTGGAGCGGACCCGGGTGCAGTCAGATCACTTTGTCCAATTTCACGTCTTATACTAATCCGGTAGTAATCTGGTGAGGGTTTATCACTCAAGGAGTACTGTCGAGCAGAAGAGTATTCTTGACCAGGTACTTTCACTTGCAATGAAACATACTGTCCAGGTTTGAACGGGGGCAACGCAGAGCCATCGATTGTTTTTAGGTACAATGATACGACTTCATCAGACTCCTGCTTCTTGTCGGCCACAAGCAACTCCTTCCAAGTAGTCCAGCCATTCGTGGACTGATATAGTCCCTTTTCAGTTGCAATGAGTGCATCGGCAACGATTCGTAGAGCTGTGCTCCAGGCATCATCAATCTCACTAGTCCAAGCGTCACCGAGGACTTCGCGCAACTCCTTCAGTAGCAAATCAAGCACAAGATCATATTGCTCCGGAACAACACCTAGCGAGGCATGCTTGTTTGTGATTGTTGCGATCGCTCCAGATAATGCGCCTAGATTGTCGATATTCTTCGCTACCGCGACCACCGCGCCAGCAAGAGCCCTTGGCTGACGGTCAGTCTTAAAATCAGTAACACTGAAGATCTCGAATGATGAAGGATAATCTCTGAATAAACCATCATAGAATCCGTGGGTGATTTGATTACCATACTGCTCCAAAACAGGAACAGTAGATTTGATCACCAAGATTTGTTCAGCTGTTAATCCTGCCATATTTCAATACCCAACTAATACTCAGTTTCTACACTGACTGTTCGCTGGTTGTTCAATCAAGCAGGTTTAATATAACTGTCACCAATTCCTAGCGCCTTTAGCCTGCTTATGGTTCCTCATAATTTATCTGTCTCCCATTGGCTCGCTCTTTTTCAAATGTCTCAGCCAATAATTAGTAATTAGCGCTGAAATATTCGCGATAGCTAAAATTTAGACGCTCTGGAGAGAGACTAGCGCCGAACTAGGCCCCTGGCTAGGAGTCGACGCATATCTTCACTGTCTTTGTTCCAGCTATGGATACACCAGGTGGATTCAGCTCAATGGATTTTCGGATTTCCACAACCGTTTAGTGGGTCTGTCAACTTATAAGTAAGCCCTATTGGTATCGTGGTCATTCTTTTCTTCCCTTTGCGTATGGTTCAACGACTTTCCTTTATCTGGGGGTGGTCACGCTAATCATGCGTACGCACAAAAATTAGCGTACGCAGATTCGAGGGTGTCCTGCTAATTCCAGCTGGATCAATAATTTCTCAGAAGTTTTCTTTCACTGCTAAGTTCTTATCATAAAAATAATATGTATTAAGCAAAACAAATATTAACTGAGCGAAAATAACATATCAAAAATTCAATAGCAAACAAATCAACTCAAAACTAATTAAATCTATATTCTGCATCATCGTAATACTAGACAACTGCTTCGGCAAGTCCCTATTACTCATTTAGGCTGTTTCGTACTGTTCCCAATTATCCAACACATTCCTAATCTTTGCGCTACCAGTCAATTCATAAACTTCTTGGAAATATTCTTTCGAGATCGAGAAAGGCTTGGCTGTCAAGTTGGGAATATATTTGCCAATCAAATTCGCAGGCTTAATCGACTGCTGCGGCAGCTTCTTGAGCAAGAATCGGTTGAATGGCTTAACTCCAGATCGAAGATAAGTGGAATGGAATGGTACTGAAATACCCTTCAGAGGAATAGTAGCAAATCCACGTTCAAGATCAATAGGCTGAGGCTTACTCTCGCTCTTCTTTGCAATCTCAGTTACAATCTCAGACAGCTGCTCCTTTACTTCCTCAATGGACATGGTCTTCATGAGCTTATCAAGATCAAGCTTTTTCACCTTGATAAAATTAAGAACATTGGTCAACGTGTCCAATCCACGAAGATCACCCGCCACAACATACTGCTGGTTCTCAACATTAAAGTTGACAATCTCAAGCAGCCACTTGGTCTGCTGTGCAATATGCTCAACAACATATCGAAGGGCGCTATCGGTAAAAGTCTTCGAAACTCGTGATGGATTTACGGCACACATGCCATAATTCGATCTTCCAAGCGAATCACGAGGAACAGCAACCTGCATGGTCATACCACGATAGAATACAACGTCGACAAGCGATTCCAACGGCATAACGTCTCCAAGTGCCGTCAAAGCAGAATATTCTCCCAGAGAGTGACCAGCATACGAGCAATCAGCAGGAACCAATCCTTTGGACTTCATATCTTCAAAGGAAGCTTTCTCCATCAGAGTTAAAGCAGGCTGAGTAAACTGGGTAGCCGAAAGCAATCCAGAATCAGATTTGAAGGTGTACGATGTAGAAGCTTCCGTAATTGTCTTGAAAATCTTTTCAGACTTCAAAGATCCTTCAGCATCGACGGACTCGAACATCATTGAAGTGTAATTCTGACGAATAGCCTTACCTATTATATATTAATACGAAATTCCGTGAACAAACACAGTTAAAAAAATTTACCTCGAGGCCCACCAAAATGAACTGTATACTCCTTCGGATTTTCTTTGACAATGTTGATGATAGAGAAGCCTTTCCACGAGTCAGTAACAGTTCCTAGTTTATACTTTTAAACTTAACATACCATAGTTGTTGAGGAAGTGACGGTCAGCACGATCCCAGACTTCTTTGGCAACAGGGCTGGATTCATACAAATCCATACCCATTCCTTGCTCCTGGGAACCTTGGCCAGTGAAAATGTAGGTCGAAACAGGCTGCTCAACCTCCGCTTGGCCAACCAAGACTGGCTCACCAGTATCCTTATTGACAGTCTCCACCTTGATGATCTTTCGACCAGCGATCATACCAATGTGCTGCAGCTTCGTGTCAATGTTGTCGTTGGGCAAAACCATTCCAACAAACGAACAATTGAAAGCACGAACGCGTGACACCTGGTTATCAGCAGCCCAAGTCTCAACACGGGAACGAACCGCAGCAGAAGAAAACATGCCGTGTGTAATGTTTCCTCGTAGTCCAGCATAAGCAGCAAAAATGCGAGAGACGTGGATTGGGTTATAATCACCAGACACGCGAGCATATGGTTCATTTGAAGCAGGAGCTCTATAGCCAATCTCAGAAGAGCCATTCAACGGAATGGAATTTTCAAACAACACTGGTTGCTCAATGGTGCTTCCGTGACGCTCCAGGTAATCAATAACTGGATTACCATGAGATTCGTCAGCTTCGTAGACAACACTACCAATTTGAATGACTTCACGAGTAGGCAATTCAAGCAAGACCTGGCCTGTTGTGTTAACGGAAGAGAAAACTGTCTTGTTCTTATATTGAACAAAAGTCTGGAGACGGAAAGTCAAGGTTTGGCCAAGGAGATCAACATGTGGATCATCATTTAGTTGAAACCAATCCTTGGATCTCAAAACAGCAACATCCTTAGGCGACTTGAGAGTCATCTGCATTGGCAGTTCGCTTTTACGTTGGAAAGTGTTTTCATAATCAGTGTAAGTGCCACGATATAAAAATTGTGAAACAACTTCCATAACCGGTGCGCCATCACGAGAAATGATACCGCTAACTTCCACCATTTTTCCAGAATCCTGGTTCAAAACCGAATTAATCTTGGCGGAGGACGTCACGACATCGTCCTTCTTCAAAGGTTCAGCGCCAGGGAACATTTTGTAAGAGTTAGACAGATGGACAAGCTTAAGAAGATCTCCATCAATGACTTTAGGAAAAATTGCCTTAATGATTCCCTTCCATCCTGCAACAATTGCAAAATCCATGGGAGCGTAAATTGTCTTTCCAGGGCGATCGACGAAAGCTTCTCCATTATTGCCCACCGCATACACAAAATCAGAAATATCCTTTCCCTTGATAGTAGTCTGCCCACCATCAATTTCCGCAGTAATTGAAAGATCCTCAGGATATTCCTCAGGAGCAAACCATAGCTTCCAATAAAAGCGTTTGATACGATCATTACGACCCTCCATTACTTCACGAATAGGAGCAAAGCCAACCTCTGGATGATAGGTGAATAGAAGCTGAAGTCCAACCGGTTTGCGCTCAACGGTACGATTATCATACAAGTACATCTCAATCGAGTTAGTACCTGGATTTTTAAAAGCCTCGATGACAATAGTGTATGACCCGTTGATAAGTTCATAGACAAAGATGTGAGTCTTCTCCGCATCGCTAGGTACCTTGACTTCAACTTTTATGCCATAAGCAGGAACAAATACTCTCTTAAGAGGATTATCAGAATATTTATTTCCCTGTACAAAAACGTCGGAAGTAAAGAAAGCATGTCGCCAGCCGTACGATTCACCGCCAAGTAGACTGAGCCAAGACTCAACTGATGGTAAGGTAGCATTACCACCTGGGCCGGCTTCCAAAGTATAAGTGACAGAGTCAACAGACTTCAGCACGGATAAAGCATCTGATTTCAAAGCAGCCTGTAGTTGATTCGAAGCAATCTCTTTGCCACCAAAATATTCAACAACAGGAATCTTGGATTCATCACCACCGTAAATCTCAGTCTTTAACATTTCAATGTGAGCATTGTGAATATTATCGAGAATATCTTTTACTGGCTCATCAATCTTTTTGGAATAGCGCGCGGAAACGGGTCCATGAAGTACGCATGTTCTCTGAACATCCTGATCAATGACAGCGCCAAGATCCTCTGATTGCCATAGCGAGTCTTTCTTAAAGTAGAATTCAAAATTATCATCCAAAATAGGAACAAACGGAACAGGTTTTTGTCCAGGGCGAAGAGTAAGCATAAGGAAGAACTCCTTGTCCTGGTTATTAATAATCTGCTCTTTGGACTCTGGGTAGCTCTCGTAAAGGCGAGTAACAATAGCTTCAGGATTTTCAAGCTCAGAGTATGACTGAATAATAGATTGCTTTCCGCTTTCATGAGTGAAACGCTCCTCAACGCGTCTGAGAAAATCTCCAGTCATATCTCGTAAAGAACGATCAATCCAACGCTTTTCAGACTTGATGAAGAGAAGTTCAACGAGACGCTCGACAATTTCACCGTAGGTCATGTCTTCAATCTCAGCAGGCTCCCCAGCTTGATTCTTGCCAAACCACACTTTTTGGAAATCAGCATTCAATTTCTTGATAATATAATCCTTCTTGGCCAAAAGAGCCTCAACACGTTTGTTCTTAGGCAATCCAAATATAGTAGTATCCATTTCCTTCCTGTCAAAATACTTAGAAACAAAGTCCTGGTCCAATCAGAAAAATTTAAAAACTTACCAGAAAAGAACACCACGAGTCGCTAACTTATGAATAGGCTCACCCATCTCAGAAAGAACAGTTATAACACCACCAGTAGGCTGCTTATATGTGTTTTCCCATTGTGAATCTTCCACACCAGGGGCATCAACAATAGCCTGTTTAGCACCCGGAGAAGTATGAGCTTCCTTCGCGACCATCATACGACTTCCGTAAAGGATACCGTCAAAAGGCATTGGAGGATAGCTGAATGACTGCGACCACTTGCCAGAGAGATAAGGGTATGTGTCCTCTGCACCACCGAAACCTGAACCTGCAATAAGAATAATATTCTTACAGCGGCGGATGCGGGAGTACATTTGCAAAATAGGGCTATGGAAATCTTCGAAAGAGTGATGACCACCACCACGACCGCCAGTCCACTGCATAATAATAGGAAAAGTAGGATTAGCAGTAGCAATATTAATGACTTGCTGGATCGCATCTAGAGATCCAGGTTTAAGGCCTAGATGCTTAATCCCAAGTGTGCTAATATACTCATTTGCGACTTCAAGAGAAGGTACACCAGCGCCGATTGTTAAACCAGAGATCGGGACTCCCTCCGAGCGTAACTTTTGAATAAGCGGAATGGCCCATGTCATGGCACGAGGATTGACATAAATAAGATTGATCGTGATACCAGCTCCTGGGAAGGTAAGTTTCTCAATCTCATAAAAGGCTTTAGTTAAACCAGATGCATTGAAATAACCACCACCAGCTAATTCAATATGATATCCAGAATTGATAGTGGCTGCAACAAAGTCAGCAGGGACGGTAGACGGAGTCATACCAGCAACCATAAGTGGAGGTTGCCCAAGCAAGCGAGAAAACTGAGTATCGACATAAATCTTTCCGGAGGCAGTCTTGACAAGCTTTGGAGAAAATTCGAGACCCCAATCAGGAGCATACTTGACAGCACTATCAGCACGATCAAAAAGCTCGGATTTGAAACCAAGTTCTCCACTTCCACCTTCGAGAGCACCTCCAATGATGACTCGAACGCCAGTTCCTTGCTTATTACGATGAGTCAAAACACCAAGGCCAGACGAACCACCAGGACCAAAGTCAATAATATGAGTAGCACCCGGAAAAGCGGTTGCATTTTCCCACATCACAGGAAGGCCAGTAATGAGTTTAATAAGTCTTTTCATGACACTGCCATCCTCTTCTGTAAGGTTGCGAAGATCATGTCCATCAAAAGTATCATAAACTGGGATACCAAGATCTTCAGGCTTAAAATCGACGTCCTTGAGATCATCCATAATAATGTCATAAGCTTCATCAACATAAGGAGCATGGAATGGAGCGGAAATTGGTAGAAAGCGGTTTGAAAATTTTAGCTTGCGCTGAGAGTAGGGAACACGATTCTGCTCAAGTCCAGGAGGTGCACGAAGCTTGCGAAGAGACAAACTAAGACCATATAAAGAGAGAGGAGGACCCGCAACAACAAAATTTCGAGCACCGTTCTCAAGAGAGATGAATACATGTTTCTCAGGAGGAAGATGTGAGTTTGTCTGATTTATGTACTTCAGAACCATAGGCTTGGTAAGGTCACGAATGGAGAGCATAGGAGAAGGCTTTCCTTCACCTTCATTGATAATGTCTTCAAGGACGGAGGGAGCAATTGAGGTTCGAGGGTAAACCACTTGAGCACGGAAACCGATCCAGAAAAGAATTTTGAGTATCTTGATAGAGTTTTCATAGAAAGACTCCCAGGTCGAAGAAGCAGCAATTGCAGTAGCAGTAATAACACCTTGTGAGTGACCGGTCACACCTAAAATAAATGCATTAGAAAGCGGAGAAGAAAAGAGGAACAAGTCAAGAAGCCGTACCAGAGAGATATGATCTAAGCTCACCCGGCTCTTTGCCGAGAATCTTGCAAGTAGCAGCATAATGAGATAATTGTACGACACCAATCAATGGCAGTGAAACGGGACCGAGAACGAGATATTCAAGTTCAGGAGTTGTCTCAGGCTCTCGAAGCCAGCGCATGATGTCAAGACCATTCGAATAAAACTTTGTAGCACGCGGATCTTTGGTGAGGAGAATAAGCTCCTTTGCACATGTGGTAAGGAAGTCCTCAAGAAGGCCCTGGTAAAGGGAATAGATATCTCGAAGCTCATCAAAGTACTCCTCTATATTGCCCTGGCCTCCAAAGATTGCGTAAATTTTAGCCTTGTCATCAGAGACAGCACGGAAGAGAGCCGAATCATGGCCCTTAATGGGCCTATTGGCAGCAAGACGAGCAGCATAGTAGGCACGAATAACCGTTTGGCGATTTGGGAGGGAACCTGGAAGTTTGGAGGCAATTGCATGGACCTCGTTGAAATCGAGGAAATGAGTCTCGAAATCGGTGAGAATAAGGTTGAGAGCGTCATTATATTGTCCGGGACTCTCTTCGACGTTCTTGACTACGAAGGCAAGAAATCGAGCTACAAGTTCGCAGACAGATGCAGGTTCGTCATCACCAGCAAAATCCTCAGTCGCAGGTGGAAGAGAGGACGCGAATTCATCTCTGAGATGAAGAACCGAGAGATAGAGCGCTGTAGGGACGAAGACTGTGTACTCGAGAGTGCCGTGCTGAAGCAAGAGAGGACGGAGCGAAGCCTGCGTCTGCGGTGTCGCAATACCGGTTTCTGCTCCAGCCATCATGTATTGGCGTACGGAGCGCGAAATGAATAAAGGGAATTTAGAATATGGAATGAGAAGGACCGGAAGAAGAGAGGTGGAAGGGAAGACGAAGCAAAAATTAGAAGGAAAGGTGAGTGGTAGATCGAGAAAAGAATGAAGGAAAGGGTGAGCAAAGACGCGAAACCGCCCGTAACAGAGCGTGTAGTAGTAGCGGCGGTAGTTAGTATTATGTAGTAGTCGCAGTCGTTGAGGCGGTAGTACCACCGTAGTCTTCCCTGGAAAGACACCTTAATACACACAACTCCACAACTCAGTGCTGTAAGAATTGTTTTACGCGGCTACAGGCTGTACAAACTACTACGGTTGAGTGTATGCTGACACGCAATTATTAAGGGTCTATTGACAAGCTGTTGGGCTTGGGCCAAAAAAAAAACAGTGCACAGTTGTTGGGTCTTTGATCGATGTCGAGCAAGAAGAGGTCAGAGACACAAGAAGGGGAACCTGGCACGTGGCCTCTGGAGTGACGGTCCCCAACAGCCACTATTACCAGTTGATCGATTAGACTGTGCAAATATAAGTCGATTGTCTTAAAAAGATAGCGATGAGGTCAGATAGGCATCCACGAGGAATATGTGATACACGAAACAGAACACGTATCTCCAGACAAATGCTGACACATTAGAACCAACAAAGTAAGGGGATAAAACAGCTCTTGCCATGCCGGACTGGAATGAGCGCCTTCCGAGTAACTACTGGTCTAGGTATGGTCACCTGACCTCCCTGACTATATTGGAAAATTAAGTTGACGACATGCTCCCGAGCGCGAAGATTTATGGAAATAGCATTTTTAGTAGCTAGCTTCGCAGGGATGTGTTGCAATTTTTTTTACTTCAAATTTCCTTTTCCTTTGTTTTTACTGGAGTGCTTAAGAAATTGAATACGTTCTTTAGGCCCCTAGTGGTACCTAATACTTTCTGATAGCCGCATTCTGCTTGCCTCTGTGTTATGGCGTCAGCAAATGCAGATCGTTGCACTTGATAGCTACTTCGTAAGCGTCGTCGTGGATACGTAGAATGCCGATCTAAGTGTTGACTGACAGTACTTGCCCCGTCTTGGTCGTTGGACCCTCAGCCGATTAAAGAGAGTCTGCGATCGAAGCAACTGCCAAAGATCAGAACGCAGCACAGACCGTTAGGGTGTTGGGGCACCAGAAATAGGAAAAAACAAAGAGTGCAGGTTTAAGCAGGAGCAAGGACGAACAGTACAAAGCACTTGAAAACATATACTGATTTCTAGCTGAGCTCGAATATTTTGAAGCTTGATGCCGCCATTGAAACTGCTCCTGTTGGTCAATTTCTGAGTGCCAGATCACAGCGGGATCGATCGAGAAGCAACGGTAGCAACAACATGTAACAGGGACTTAATTTTTTGATAATGTAATATAAAGTAAACAAACTAAGCTATTATGAAGAGCATATTTTGCTCTTTAGTCTGTAATTCCCAACAATGCCTTATTTCATTGTTTCCCGCACAATCTGTTTGATTTCGTGTCCACTTCTACTAAGGTCATCAATTTGTTCCTTATCCGACTAATCAATCGTCCTTACAACTTCTGGCCGCCCTCAATTTTTTTATTACCAGTTCCGCTAGGCTTGTCTTAGCCCTTCAACCCCTCTGGCCTGCCTGCTCACCATATTAAACTTCACGTCATACGTATATGCAAGTAGTAGAACTCGCCTCTCGTCTATTCTCTACCCCAAACCCTCGTGGAACCCCAACCAGCGCTCCGAACTCGCAGGCGCCCTGAGCCGTCATTCAAGCTTACAACGCCGTCGCTGTCAACCTTTAGCCCCTCACACAAGTTACCACCAAAACTCGCGCTACAAACTAGCATACACTGTTGGTGCTACTGCACCCGACCACCGACAAACTGCTAGACATATCCTCCTCCTTTCCTCATCACCCATTACTTCTCTTACTTAATTTTCTGTCTTCGATCACGTCGTCCTTTACTCCTTCTCCCCTCCGATCTTAATAGGCAGCTATATTCCTTCTTTCCTTCCTACCTCGATTCGATAGATTCCTTCTCTCTTTCACTGATATCAACTCGACCTCGACGCCGCGTTTGTTTTCTTTGCACAGTTTTCAACCCGCGTATTGCTCCCCGCGTGTCTCTCAGCAATGCGTCCAGAAACTGAGCAGGAGCTCGCACATATTTTGCTTATAGAGCTGCTTGCCTACCAATTTGCTTCTCCTGTTCGCTGGATAGAAACACAAGATGTTATCCTTCAGGACTTCAAGGCGGAGCGTTTAGTTGAGATTGGCCCTTCGCCGACCCTTGCTGGTATGGCTTCTCGTACCCTGAAGATGAAGTACGAATCTTATGACGCCGCACTTTCTCTTCAGCGCCAGGTTCTTTGCTATTCTAAAGACGCGAAGGAAATCTACTACACTGCCGATCCTGTTGCTGAAGAGTCCCCCGCCGCTCCAAGTGAGCCTGCTCCAGCAGCAGCGCCGGCTGCGGCAGTTGCAGCTGCTCCGGTTGCAGTTGCAGCTCCTGCTCCAGTGGCAGCAGCAGCGGCAGTGGCAGATGCTCCAGTGACCGCATACGAACTTGTACGTGCCATTGTCGCTCAGAAGCTTAAGAAGCCTTTTGATCAAGTGCCATCATCAAAGACAATCAAGGATCTTGTTGGTGGTAAATCTACTTTACAAAATGAAATTCTTGGAGATCTCGGTAAGGAATTTGGTGCTGCTCCCGACAAGGCTGAAGAGACTCCTCTCGATGAGCTAGGTAATGCCATTCAGAATTCAGGCTTCAATGGTTCTCTCGGAAAACAATCTAGCTCTCTCATTTCTCGTCTTGTGGCCTCCAAAATGCCGGGTGGCTTTAGTTTGACTTCAGTTCGAAAATATCTTTCAGATCGATGGGGACTGGCATCTGGAAGACAAGACAGTGTCCTCGTTCTCGCAATCACCATCGAACCGCCTGCCCGTTTGGCTGCAGAGCCCGATGCTAAGCGATATCTAGATGAAGTTACTCAGAAATATGCTTCTATTTCAGGCGTTTCTCTTGCCTCGGCTGCTGCTGAAGGTGGTGCTGGTGGTGCCGGCGGAGGTGCTATCGCTATTGATTCTGCTGCTTTGGATGAACTTACCAAGGACCAGAGAAAGCTTGTTCAGCAACAGCTCGAACTTTTCGCAAGTTATCTTAAGGTAGATTTACGTGCCGGCTCTAAACAATTTATTGAAGAACAAGATGCTTCTGATGAGCTTCGGAAAGAACTTGATCTTTGGCTTGCTGAACACGGTGATTTCTATGCTTCAGGAATTACACCTTCGTTTTCTCAAGACAAAGCTCGTGTTTACGATTCTTCGTGGAATTGGGCTCGTCAGGATGCTTTGTCCATGTATTTTGATATCATTTTCGGAAGACTTTCAGTTGTGGATCGAGAAATCGTTTCGCGCTGTATTTTGCTTATGAATCGCTCTAATCCTACTCTGATTGAATTCATGCAATATCGAATTGATCATTGCCCGGAGAAGCGTGGCCATACCTACGAGCTTGCTAAGAAATTGGGTCAACAGCTTATTGACAACTGCAAAGACGCATTGGGTGAAGACCCTGTCTACAAAGACGTAATGTATCCCACTGCTCCTAAGACTACTATTGATATCAAGGGAAATATTGAATACGAAGAGGTTCCTCGCACTGCTGTTCGCAAACTGGAGCAATATGTTAAGGAAATGGCAGCTGGTGGAAAGATTACTGAAAATCGTGTTCGCACAAAACTTCATTCGGACCTTGCTCGTATCTACAAGATTATGCGTCAACAGCAAAAAATGAGCAAGAGTTCTAAACTTCAGATTAAGACTCTTTACGAGGATGTTATGCACTCTCTTTCCTTAGAATCGAATGTTAGTCAAGCACCGAAGGGTGCCCTTTCTCCTGGAGGTAGCCCACGTCGGGCCAAGCGAAATGGACGCGTTAAAAAATTTACTGAGACCATTCCATTCTTACATTTGAAGAAACATGATCTCCACGGCTGGGAATATAGCAAGCAACTGACAGGAGTTTATTTGGATTGTCTTGAGAAGGCTGCCACTGTAAGTTAATCTTTTTTGATTGCTTTTATTGCATATACTAACTGAGACAGCTTGGTATCTCTTTCAAGGACAAATATGCTCTCATGACTGGTGTTGGTGCAGGCTCCATTGGCGCAGCAGTTTGTCAAGGCTTAATTGCTGGTGGGGCTAAAGTCATAGTTACTACTTCTCGATACTCGCGCGAAGTTACTGAGTTCTACCAGGCCATGTACACTAAGTATGGCGCTAGCGGTAGTAGTTTAATTGTCGTTCCATTCAACCAAGGTATTTTGAACTGGTTTCTTCGCTTATGTTTCTATGCTCACATGATTTGTAGGTTCTAAGCAAGATGTCGAGGCATTGATTGATTATATTTATGACACTAAGAAAGGTCTGGGATGGGATTTGGACTTTATTGTTCCGTTTGCTGCTATTCCTGAGAATGGCCGCGAAATTGACAATATTGACTCTAAATCTGAGCTTGCCCATAGAATCATGCTTACTAATCTTCTTCGAATCCTTGGTGCTGTAAAGCAGCAAAAGGCCTCTCGGGGATATGAAACTCGTCCTGCTCAAGTTATTTTGCCCATGTCTCCTAACCATGGCACTTTTGGCTCTGATGGTCTTTACTCGGAGTCCAAGCTTTCTCTTGAGACACTCTTTAATCGTTGGTTCTCTGAATCTTGGGCCTCTTACTTAACAGTTTGTGGTGCTGTCATTGGCTGGACTCGCGGTACCGGTCTTATGAACCAGAATAATTTGATTGCAGAGCGTATTGAGGCCCTTGGTGTTCGTACATTTTCTCAACAGGAGATGGCTTTCAACATTCTTGGACTCATGGCTGCTCCCGTTGTTAATCTTTGCCAGATGGAGCCTGTTTTTGCGGATTTGAACGGTGGCATGCAATATATTCCCAATCTTAAGGATGCTTCAAGCAGAATCCGACAGGAGCTTATGCAGACTTCGGAGATCCGCCGAGCTGTTTCGGCTGAAAATGCTATTGAGTACAAACTTGTTAATGGCTCTGAAGCAGAGCGTCTTCACCAAATTGTTACTGTCCAGCCTCGCGCTAATATCAAATTTGATTTCCCTACTCTCAAGCCTTATGATGAATTTGCCCATCTGACTGATGATCTGAAAGGAATGGTTGATCTTGAAAAAGTTGTTGTCGTTACCGGCTTCTCGGAGGTCGGGCCGTGGGGTAATTCTCGAACTCGTTGGGATATGGAAGCCTTTGGGTCTTTCTCCTTAGAAGGTTGCATCGAAATGGCATGGATTATGGGTCTGATCAAACATCATCATGGCCAGCTCAAGGGCAAGATGTACTCAGGCTGGGTTGATACTAAGACAAACGAACCGGTCGACGATTTTGCTGTTAAGTCAAAGTACGAGAAACATATCATCGAACATTCTGGCATTAGATTGATTGAATCTGAACTTTTTGATGGCTATGATCCTAAGAAGAAGAAAATGCTTCAGGAAGTGGTTGTGGAGCATGATCTTGAGCCATTTGAGACTTCTCTTGAGACGGCTCAGGAATTTAAGCGTCAACACGGAGATAAAGTTGAAATCTTTGAAATTGAAGATTCTGGTCAGTGGACTGTTCGTCTTCTTAAGGGCGCTTCGCTTTATGTTCCCAAAGCGCTTAAGTTTGATCGTCTCGTGGCTGGCCAAATTCCTACTGGCTGGGATGCTCGTCATTATGGTATTGGCGAGGACATTATTTCACAAGTTGATCCTATCACTCTTTATGTATTGGTTTCAACCGTTGAGGCTCTACTGGCTGCTGGTGTTACTGATCCTTACGAATTTTACAAATATGTCCATGTTTCGGAAGTCGGAAACTGTACTGGTTCTGGAGTAGGCGGTATGTCTGCTCTCCGCGGAATGTACAAAGATAGGTTTATGGACAAACCTGTCCAAATGGATATTTTACAGGAGTCGTTTATTAATACTATGAGCGCATGGGTTAATATGCTTTTGCTTTCTTCATCTGGACCTATCAAGACCCCAGTAGGTGCTTGCGCTACTGCGATCGAGTCTGTTGATATCGGATATGAGACCATTATCTCTGGAAAAGCCAAGATTGTTCTTGTTGGAGGTTATGATGATTTCCAGGAGGAAGGATCTTTTGAATTCGGTAACATGGGTGCTACGTCGAATTCTGAGGAGGAGTTCAAAAAGGGTCGTACTCCCGCTGAGATGTCTCGTCCTGCTACCACTACTCGCGCTGGCTTTATGGAGTCGCAAGGTGCTGGTATTCAGGTTATTATGACCGCTAAGCTCGCTCTTCAGATGGGTGTTCCTATTTATGGAATTGTTGGTATGACAGCCACAGCCACAGACAAGATTGGTCGTTCGATTCCAGCTCCTGGCAAGGGTATTTTGACTACCGCCCGCGAGAACCACGACAGCAAATTCCCATCCCCCCTTCTGAACATTAAGTATCGACGTCGTCAACTTGAAAAACGCCGAGCTCAAATTCGTGACTGGACTGAGTCTGAAGTTTTGTACATTCAAGATGAACTTGATGCTATGCGTTCTCAAGGTGAATTTGATGAGAAGTCATATCTTGGTGAAAGAATGTCGTTTATTGAATCGGAGGCTGCTCGCCAAGAGAAGGAGGCTTTGACTCTATGGGGTAATGAGTTTTATAAGCAAGATCCTTCTATTGCTCCACTTCGTGGTGCCTTGGCTGTATGGAATCTGACGGTTGATGACCTTGGCGTTGCATCATTCCATGGTACCTCTACTGTTGCCAATGACAAGAATGAATCGATGACTGTTGATAACATGATGAAGCATCTTGGACGATCTAAGGGAAATGCTTTGTTCGGTGTTTTCCAGAAATATTTGACTGGTCATCCGAAGGGTGCAGCTGGAGCTGTAAGTTACATGATTTTTATTTTATGATTTTTATTAATATTATTCTTAGTGGATGTTGAACGGTTGCTTGCAAGTGCTGAACTCTGGTATTGTGCCTGGTAATAGAAATGCCGATAACGTTGATAAGGTTCTCGAGAAGTTCGAATCTATTTTATTTCCATCTCAGAGCATTCAGACAGATGGAATCAAAGCTGCATCTGTCACATCATTTGGTTTTGGTCAGAAAGGTGCACAAGCTATTCTTATCAACTCTGATTACCTTTTTGCTACTCTTGAGCAAGACACATACGAGGCTTATTGTGCTAAAGTAACTGCTCGTTATAAGAAGACTTACAGATACATTCACAATGCCATGGCGACTAATACCATATTTGTGGCAAAGACACATGCTCCTTATTCTGATGATCTTGAACAAACAATCTATTTGGATCCCAGTGTACGTGTTGAACCTGAGAAGAAGAGTTCTTCGTATACTTATCCAAAGCATTCTAAAATTGCGCTTTCTTCTTCTAAGGAGCAAACTGAAGAAGTACTAGTACAGATGACTCAGGCTAATGGTGCCAAGAATGTTGGCGTTGATGTGGAAGCACTTACTGCCATTCCTGTGGATAATGAGACGTTCCTTGAGCGTAACTATACTGAAGCCGAAATTGCATATTGCAAGGCAGCTCCTGATTCGACGGCTAGTTTCGCTGGCACCTGGTGTGCTAAAGAAGCTGTTTTCAAGAGCCTGGGAGTGAAATCAGAAGGAGCTGGTGCAGCGCTGAAGGATATTGAGATTGATCGTAAGAATGGTAAACCAGTCGTCATTCTTTCGGGACTTGCAAAGAGCAGGGCTACTGAGAAGGGAATCAAGTCGGTTTCAGTTAGCATCAGTCATAGTGAATTCCAGGCAGTTGCAGTTGCAGTAGCGGATTCGGAATAATTTCGTTTAGATAGGAGTCCCCGATAATTCATAGGAATCGAAGATCAGCTTTCTTGCTAGAAATAGAAATATCAAATCTGTTTTTAACTCGATTTACTTTGATATTTATCATTTAATAGGACGATTTTTGTGGCGAGCTGGCGAGTTACTGGATATTTTTGTTTTATTAAATTTTCGTTATTGAGATTATTGTTTTATTTTGCCTCACTTCGTTTTTTTGTTCTTATTCTAATGTCTATTGATATATTTGCGTTTGCTTGATTTATATATGTCACTTAACCAATCTAAATGCTCGTGTAGCGGTAAAAACCAGATCATCAGGTAAAAACAGTGAATAAGGGTTAGGTTATTCAAGAGGAGGCTCGCAAGTAACAGACTAACAGGAAATAGAAAGGTAGGAGAAAGCTGAAGGCAATCAACAAACTGATGTTTAAGCTGAAAATCTGATTTGAATTTAGATCAAAGTGAAAGTGAAGAAGAATAGAGACAGATTTAAAGGATTCTATAAGTACGGACAGCTCTAACGAAAGATCTCTTGAGTTTTCGAGATGCCGCCATTTCGAGATGAAGTAGTATTGGTATGCGTGGATCAAAGAGCCAAGTGGAAATAGATTTGTGTATTGACTTGAACCCTTTTTAGGTGATTGCATCAGGGTCGCAAACTACAAGAGTTCAATATGGGCTCGCTGAGTCGCTCTTGCCTGCGCAGTTACACTACAAGACGCGTGTGTACAAGAGCGGTGTGGAGGGAGGGCGACAGCAATATGCACTCTCGGGGAACGAAGAGGATGCGATATATCCGATGGTGAAAGGCAAGATTATTGATTTAGATGCCTTGACGTATTTATAGTAAGTTTTTTTTTGATTCCAAGAATATGCCTTGCCGAGAGCTAGTTATTGACAATTCGACAGTGAAACAATTTACAAGCTCAATACTAGCTACGCGGAAGGATTAGGTCCTGTCTCCCCCATTTTACTGACTTGTAATGCGGAATGGCGGCCGAACGAGATTGAGTATATCATTGCGCATTTATTTCGAGAGATCCATGTGCCTGCAATAGCGTTTGTTCCGGAGGCTCTTGGTGCCTCGTTTGCGTTTGCCGCGCCAAATGCTTGTGTAGTCAACATTGGTGCGGAAAAAACAGAGATAATACCAGTGATCGATTTTGCTATTCAAGGAATCGCAGAGACGATTGTTGATATCGGTGGCAACTGGATAAATGACGATTTGGCGAAGCTATTGCCAAGCTTAGACAAGAACCAGATCGAAGAATTAAAAACTTCAGAAATTTACGAGGTTTTACATGAGCATACGCAGGATTTTTTCGGTGAGCCCAGTGATTTGCCGACAACATCTCTTGAAGAAGAAGGGATTGTCGATGTAGCAGCGATCATCTCCAGCGATAACGCTCGCGAAGCGTTGGCCCAGCGCGAACAAAAGAAAAACAGTAAACAAGTGGAATTAAAGAACTCGGAGCTTGCACGTAATTCGTTCACGGATTCTAAAGGCCGACGAGTGGAAGTCGGTACCGAGCGGTTTAAAGGCTCAGAGCGATTGATCGAGGCGCTTACTCACGAGATTGGACGAACCATTTCGAAATTGGAAGATATTCCGCGACGAGGGGATTGCTGGGAGAACATCATTCTTGTTGGTGGTACAACAGCCATCAAAGGATTCAACGAAGCCATGCTTCGCGCACTGCAGGAACGGTTTCTAATAGCGCGTGCATCTACTTTTTCAGAAGTTCCATCCGGGTTCAACACCCCGGGCTATGCTACTCCTCCGCTGACACCTGCAATTTACGGACACAGTATTGGACATGGCCAAGTTCCTACCTCGATCAAAATATCTAAAATGGCCGAGTACTTTATTGGCTGGAAGGGCCATACCTGGGAAGATGCGCAGTTTTTAGGAAGTCAAATTGCGGCCAAACAAATTTTTACCCCTGGTATTGCTAGTATAGATGGAGCATATCTTTCGCAAGAGGAGTTTCTGGAGAAGGGTGCGAAAGAAATTTGGAATTTAGGATTGTTTTAGATGCAACTGAGAGTGAGCTGATTGATAATTTATCATTCTGTGTACTTCTGTATTAGTAGAAACCGAGCTTTGTATATTGTTTCAAGATTAAGAGATATTTGTGAAGTATGCTGCTACTTTGTTCTACCCCGCGTCCCTCTGCGGCGGCAACAAGCTCAAAAGAAAGTCTTCTTTACTGTAGAACTCTCCTTGGATAATAGTTTAGATATTCGGACAAGAATTGTTTATAATCCAGAACTTCACGAGCTGCTTCGGGTTTGAAATGGTGGCTCAAAGTGATTTCATAGAGAACACATCCCTTGATGTTGACGATCTGGGCTTATCCGCATCGATACTATCACATCCCGGTTCGTCGACTTCCGAGACATCGTCTGGACGAGCTCGCGAGCTATATAAGCGGAGCAAGAGATATTTTATTGGACGCCAATTTGTGGATGCCTATACGACTATTCATCCGCTGATATCTGAGTCATCGACACTATATCGTTCCGTGGTTGAAAATACGACGATGAGACACAATGTCTGGGTGCTATATATTGCTTTGTTGGATGGAATCATCGGCTTGCCTGAGGAAGAGCTCAAGGCTGGGTTCCCTAAAGACACCATTCTTAGCATACGAAATGCAGTATGGGATTGTACGATATGGGATCAAGTGGAGTCGGCTTACAATAAAGATCCAAGCACCAGTTTGGTGCTAAATTTGTGAGTGATGATGGTCGTATCGGAAGTGGAGTAGTCTAATTGTATTAGATCTTTCCTTTGCTTAAAACATCCAAAGCGGCCAAAGCTGATCGAATCGAAAGTCAAGAGTTATCTCGACTTGACTACTGGGCCAGTTACACCAGACATCTTGAAACTTCGCGAATGTTATGCTACTGGTGTTCTACCTGCATGTACAAAATGGACAGAAGCGCAGAAATACATCGAAGAAACTGATTTCAGCTCTTCGCAGAGAGATCAGCTATTAATAAAGCTGAGCCGATTAAAATCAGAGTATGACGAGATGACCAACAGAAAAACTAAACTTCGGAAGAAAGATAAGCAACATAACACAGCTGAACAACGAAATCTGGCTGATCCGCATGTTCATAACCCGGATAAAGCGCCAAAAGAGATCCCAGTTCCATCATTGCCGACTTTTGAGCAAGATATGCTCGCTTGGTTGAGGTTTGTTCTCCTGTTTGCTCGCACCTCGCTGGGCAAGCCGACAACATATATGCTTATCACGGTTATCGCATTGATTAGTTTTCAATCTTCCAGACGGCGGCTGAAGCAAGCCATGACCGATCTTTTGGAGAAGGCCAAAATTACAATTGCGATGGCTGCGCGAGTTAGATATCTATAATATATTACATATTCTGTGCATGCAATTTCCGTTCGCACTTTACATTCCTCCGCCAATATTAAAATCTTCGTCTTCCCAGTCTTCTTCATCATCGTCACTAGGTTTTTGGTTTTTAGCCTCGCTAGCTTCAATTGTAGATAAAATCCAGCCTACAACGACGTTCAATGAATCTTTAGAGTTTGGAACAAAATGTCCCCCAGGATGTGTATACACAGTTCGCGTCGCTGGATCACAAGCGTCAAACAGGGCCACGCTACGTTCTTCTGAGACAACAGTATCTAGAGATCCTAAAACATGCAACGAAGATGTATAAATAGGGTACAATTCCTCATGTTGAGGCAGCGTTGAGCGGAAGCCCGAATAGAAAACGCCAAACTTCAGCCGGGGGTGTTCAGGGCATAGCGACATCAGCTTGTTACATAACATTCCGGACAAAGCAGCTCCCTGAGAAAAGCCAATTACGCCATCGAATGGTCCCTATTGAATTAGCAAACTTATCTTGATCGTTCAATTAACCAACTAAATGCCCACCTCTTTCTCAATAAAGCTCTTTAGCAAATCCCAGGTTGTATCAATCTCCAAAAAGTCGCCTGTATCAGGATCCTTTATCCACCAGCCATAACTCGACGAATCAATGTCATGGCCTTCTAATACAGCGCGCTCGTCCGGATCTGCAGAGTCGGGAACAGGGACATGAATCGGAGCCGTGGGAAAGAAGCTCGAGTAGCCGTTTTTCTGCAGCGACTTGCGCAGTGCGGAGGTCTTCTTGTAGAATAAGTCCCCGGACTAGGAATTCAATCAGCCTTGTATTCAATAGTAAATGGATAATGAATTTAGTAATCTCACCTGAGTATATCCGTGAAGAAAAAGAATTTTCTTTGACATTGTTGCAGTTTACTTTTAATTTTTATTTGGCTTGCCAGTGAGGAAACCTTGCGCGATATCAAGCTTGGGAGATCTGGATAGGTCTATATTAAATTCTCCAGTTCCAATCTTCACAAAGTCGATAGAGCTGAGACTTATAACTAACCAAAATTCTATTTAATGCCTGCATTAATTGATAGTTCTGGTCCTCCAGACCCAAAATTTGAGACTTTACTGACTGAATTTTTACGTCATGTTCCGTCCACTCCTTCCGGTCAGACTGATAAATCTGACGCTCTTCATCCCACACTTTCGGTGCCCTTTCTTTCTCAATTAAGTCCGCTACTCCGTGCAAGAATGTCGTACAACATCCATCAGTACTCCCTAGATGACTCTTCATTACTGGATAATGACTCTGAAGAGGATAGATATCGTGCCCAAAGAGTCCTTGACAGTCTGCACCATCAATGGGCAAACATGCTATCCTGGTCATCGACCATGGGCTCTCCCGAAGATCCTGAACTGGGTCCCATACTGGCGCGCAAGATTTACCAGGCTCGTGATGATCTTGTTTTAAAATTCTCTGAAGAAGAACAAGAGCGACACTTTGAATCGCTAACAAACGCCATCAAAGACAACGGGGTATTGAATCCAGATATAGAGACTACTCTAGCAAATGTCACACTGCCAGAGTATGATTTAGCTCTGACTTGGAGTTGGATTTCTGAAGAATCGGCTTGGAGAGTATATGAGGCAAAGATTATATCGGAAAATGATGTAAATCTGAACCATATCACTACTCGGTCGGACGACGATGACGATGAGTACTGGGATCAATATGATTCTGTTCCTGACGAAAGTAAAGACCAAATTCATCAAACCGAACAGACGGATCTTTCTCCAGAAGATGATGAAAAGTTTTATGCTAAATATGATTCTGTGGAGTCGGTTATTGGAGACAAAGCTGAATCCATTCCATCCACCACTGAGATTGGTTCAGCTAATTCACCGATCCAGTACCATCTTCAATCAACATTACACAGCCTTTATCAGTTATCTTTAAGTTCCGGAATCAGCAAAGATCAATTTTTGTACCTCGCTAAAGAGGCCACAAATGACTCTCTTGATATTACCTCTTCATAATATATCATTGGAATAAATTTTAATACATATACTATACATAAAACTCCTCGCAACCCCAAACCGTATCCTCAGAACGCCATCAAAACAAAGACCACGTAACCGATCAAATTTTCTGTAAAATTTGATTTTTTTATCTTCAAGAAGCCTGGTGATTTGCCTAGCTTTTTATCGTATTCAACGAAACAGATTCAGTAAGGCCATACCACAAAATTTCGTTCACTCGATCGGGGAGGTCAAATGGCATTGTCATATTCATGATGGGCTCCCACGACGATATCTTGAAGCAATCAATAAGACGGAGAATAAATGCAGTTTCATCGCGGATAGATGACCACCAGTCGCGATGTTGTTTTAACCCCCACATAATACTTTCTATCGACCCTAGAATCGGAATAAACGAACGGCACGGTCGGAGTTGCGGCCAGAATGCAATTACCAATAGATTCACACTGTAGAAATATGCAAAAATAAGACGTACGACTGAGTCGTTCCCGTAGTCTTTTACCAATGACTCTGATATAGGAGTTGAGTCATTGATGATATACCCTAAGATTGGTGCGTCGTCAGACATTTCCATGGGAACAAAACATGTTTGCCATCGAGTGAATGATTTGACGGCTTCTTTTTGCTCTAGATATGACAATCGATCAAATTCACCACCTTCGACAAGATCCATCAGACAATTTAGATTGGTCAAAAGCGCATTTATACAGTATCTCCGACTTGCAGGCTTGGACCGTCCACATAGCGGCTCCAGGATTAAAATGCTTGTCCGTAGCAGCTTAAATACAGTCATTCTAGATCCGTAGTCTTCAACATCAAACAGGGGAGGAAATTCGATCGATTCAAGTGTATGATAATATTGAGACGCCAGCGGAAACTCATGTCGCCATGGATTCATTACTTCCAGGACGGTTTCTACACCAAACGACAAACTGGCAAACATTGCACCGCCAGAAGGATCAAGATCTTCGGTATAAAAGGACTGCCAGCATAGCAATAGAGAGGCAGCAAGAACGTTTTCAGAGTTGTATTTAGAAAACTGCGTCAATGCAATTTGTGTACCGCATAGAGCAGCATTTTTGTGTTCTAGCGAATAGCGAAATAGCTCTGCGCTGTTAAATAAAAATGCAAGATGTGCAGATGCCAGCGCAAGGAACGCATGTAGAATAAATGGTTCTGTTTGAGCACTTTGAACGGCGACTTCTTTCCAGATCAGTGTATGTTCAGGTCGAGCTAAGATAAATCTAGTTGAGACTAAAGAGATATGCTGTAAAAGTTTCATGTCAGTTTCCGACAGAGTTGGAAAGGGCCTTATCGAGGCAAAAGGACGAGAAAGAACATTCGAACGGAGGACAAAATAGTTAATTGCACGGTCGACTAGCTGCGCAAGATGTAGATCATGGAGCTGGTCCGGCTTCAGATCGGCATAATCGCACCGTACTAAAAATGTTAAAAATTATCCCAAATTTCTCGCTCAATAGCTAGAACAAGAACAAGCAAAGAGAACGAGGAAAGAAACCAACCTTTGTGTTTGCTACAGTTATTACAAATCGGAAGCTTTTCATCACATTTTACTCGTCGAGTGCGACAAGTGATGCAGCCTGTTTTTGACTTGCGGTGGCTTTTGCGCTTGATGATCTCACGACCGCTGCCGTTTCGCTGCCGACGTGATTGGTTCTGTTGAGGAACGATGACTTTTGAAGAGGAAGATGAAGAGGAAGAGAAAGAAGAAGAAGAGAAAGCAGAAGGATTGACACTGTCTTCATCAGTCAGGCCAGAATTCGAACCGGAAGGAGAAATATATTGAGGAGGGTCTAACGGTGGTGTAGGATATTTAAATGTGCAACTGGAATTCGTGGAAGTAGACGAAGAGAACATTCCGGTTGTGGACTGCGGCGAGACTGGAGAGAGTCTACCGCCGTCCATAGGCGATCGAGGAGGACTGTTAGAGGGATGGGGCCAGCGACCAGGGAAGATAGATATGGCCGGATCCAGATCAGCATCTAGACGATCATGATCGTCACCAGTCGAAAGTTCCATGTCCATGTAATGGCGGTGGTGCTTTTCATGCTACCACCGCAACACCAGAGTTTAGCAAACAAGGGGAATGGCCTCGGAGAACTCAACGAGCCACCACAGTGAAATCAAAAATAAGCTGGTCTCGGACTAATCAATTTGCGAATTATGACCTTAAAACTCCCCGCACTATCGAGCCGATACCTGCTGGAAACGATCAACTGAACGCTTAATGAAAGTGAATTAAGAGTAAAAACGTCGAGATGGGAAAACTTAACGCCTTCGGGATCTCGAACCATGATAAGCTAGCAACCTCATGGATTACTGCGACAGCCGGCCAACTTTGAAAGCTACGGAGAAATGCCATCATTCCACAGTGCTTTATTTTTACAATATAATTGCTAAATTATATGTTTTATTTTTCTCCGGAGTTTCCAGTCTCTTCTCTTTCTACCTTCCCGAAGATCCGGCGCTGCAACGTGTAAGACGCACGTAAATCTGGGTTTGGTGTATTTTGGTAATTCAAAACGCTACTATTCTAGTACTACAAAGAGGTATTGAGCTGGACAGGTCTTGGTAGCTCGAGTTCAAAACCAAAATGTCAGATCCTCCTTCTGACGAGTTAGAAGAAGCTGAGAATGCTCAATTAAGTGCAGAGTCAGATGGGGATTCAGACGCCTCGTCGGAAGCATCTGTGGAGCTTATGATTGCTGGTCGAGAGAAGCGGTCCACAGCTGGAAACCGGCTACGAGATCTGCTTGATTTGGAGGACTCTCTAGCGGATGATGCGGATGATGGCATGGCAGACATATTTGCTGAGCTGGATGATGATGAAGATTTTGAAAGCAGTGAACAGGAAGATGAAGACGCTCTCGCTGACGATGTCGACGAAGACGATCTAGATCAGGAAGAAGCACAGGTTCGACAAACTTCAGATGAGGTTCTCAACGAAGAACGACTACCATATTCCAATCATAAAGAAAAATCTAAACGAACCTCGACATCCAAGCCCTCAAGCTTTGGCAAACGCCCGAGACTTTCCGATCGAGGTGATGACAACGAAACCGAAGATCACAACGATGACGAGAATTTTAGCAGTAGTTCTTCTGATTCAGCAGATGAGGATGCAGCCGGTGAAGGTGAAGATTCTGCAGAACGTGACATTATCGACGCTGAACGTCGGGAACGACAGAGAAAGCGAAAGCGACAAGAACAACGGATAATTGGTCGTCCAGCGCCTACTAGTTTGAGTTCAAGTGCATCGCAACCTTCAGTTCCAAGAGAGAGAGTGCCACGGTCAGCAAGATCTAAGGCGAGTACTCGTGCGAGTTCAAGAGCACACACCGTCAAGAACAAACAAGATGTCCTTGAGCGATTACAACTACAGCAAAAGCGGAAATCGTCTTTGCCTTCACATCATGCCAAGGAACATATAATCTTGACTCAAGCTGAGAGATTGGAACGAGCAAAACAAATTGAGGAATACAATGTAGCTTCACTCAATAGGTTTTTTGATCAAGAAGTGACTCGCAAACGAAACCAGAGAGCTGCTATGTATGCTCGTCGCATTCAGTTAGGACCTTCGATCCGGTGGGTGAGCTCTATTAAAGATGTTGCTGTTTCAGATTGCGGTAAAATTGTCGAAGAGGTGGTACTATCTAATCCCACTCTAGTCGCACTTCCAAGGACCTCGAAGCCATTTCCTGAGACTGATCGGGATTTGAGCGCTGCTACTAGACCGAAACGAAAGTACAAAAAGAGAGCTCCTAAGATTGATCCTAATGCTTCAAAGGAAGGTGATGTTGCTTTAAAAGACGATGATAATACAGTTCCCAAGGTAGAAGATGACGTGAAAGTTGAGCCAGATGAAAATATCGCTGGTGAATTTGGAATGGCAGAGACCGGTTCTGTCCAATATCAAGATAATTCTACTCATGCCGTTGCAATCAGAGAGCAGTCCATTGCACAGAACACAGATGGCAGTACCGACGGAGCATTGCCGAATTCAACCCTGTTATCCAAGAATGAAGTCACTATTGCACCAACCGCTGATGAAAGCACTCATGAAATTGACCTCGAAGACACTACACGAGAGATTGCCGGTACCACTGTGCCATCGGATTCAACAATGAAGGACTCTACTTCTGACCTCAATCTAGAGCCTAGAATTGAGGACGATGTTAAAATGATGGAATCTCGAGAAGAACAGTCGGCCACAATTGGAATAGTTGGTACAACATCCGAGTTGACAGATGGTTCTACTGAGTGTAAAACTACAGCAAGAGAATCTAGTGTGGATACACTGCAAGACAGTCGACAAAATCAAAATCCTGAAATGGAAATGAAAACAACAGAGCATTACACAAAGGATGTTGTGAAGACAGAAAGTTTGACGTCTAATCTTGATATTGATAGTGACAAACCTTATGCCGAGAGTAGTCGCGAGAATGCCACATACGACAACACGGCAAGTTTATCGTTGCAATCAGAAATTGCCATTGAGGACAGTCTAGATATTTCTAACCGGATTGAAGAGATTAAGAAGGAATCTGAATCGGCCGATTTGGGGCATATGAAAGCAGAATGCGACCCAGAATCTCCACACCCCATTATTGATCGGGGCCCGACCGTAACTCGAACCACTGAATCTTTGACGCTTATAAATTTTGATGCTGATGAAAATATCGATGCTCCTTTAGTTCGAAGTATTTTATTTGGCGAGCAGTCCGCACGCGGCAAAGCTCCTCCGAGAGCGGAACGCCATCTTTGTCCAGTTACTGGCAAACTAGTCCGATTTTTCGATCCCAAAACTGGAGTGTGCTATTATGACCTCGATGCGTATCGAGTTATACAAGCTGTATTGGCTGGTAATACTCCTTGGAATGCATCTATAGGCGAGGGTATGTATTACTCTGGTGTTGACCTTGAGGAGATTCTACGCATTCCAAATCCTTCGACTCCGCTTGCTCACTCAGAGAGCTCTACTGGAAATGATTCTTCTAGAATTGACCAGTCAGTGAATTCACAGACTACAGAACAACAAGTATCGGGTTAAGATTCAAAAAATAATTGTCCGAAAAATATAATTTTGTAATCTATGATAATCCAAAAGAAAGGATAAGGTAACACAACTACAACGCCATTAACAATAAAACGCCAGACCATGAATGCCAAACAGTAATATAAAATAGAAGTTCATCATGAACGTGTGACATAAAAAAAGATAAAATTTTTCATTAAAGTACAATGGGAATTCCCGGCTCATTTCTTGTCAAACTTCCGATTGGCGGCAATCTGGTCAAGCGTTGCTTCCATTAGAGCAAACTCATCAAAGCTGAATGCCGAAATAATTCTAGAACGATCTAATGCAGGAAAATCCAAATCCGGTTCGCCATCGTCCTCCACAATACGTAAAGTCCATTTTGCAACTTCGCATTCATCGCTTGTGAGCTTGGGTTCTCGACCTTCTTCCCAATACCGATATAATGCAAAGCCTATTGTATCTTGAACAGTTACGTAAGGTTTTACAATTACTTCAAACCAAGATGTAGGATCTTTACTTGTTGGTCGATAAATTTTCAATCGAAGTGATTTGAGTTCTCCTAGACCAGACGCAGAGGTATAACTTTCAAATGGATTTTTCTCTGCAGCCTGAGAAAGCTTGATCAGTTCTGTGAGATTAGATTTAAGAGTCGTCAAAGGTGCTATTTTTGAAAGATCACGGATCGTAGAACTGGGATCAGCTGCTGAAGGTGCGGATGAAAGAACAGAAGGAGTGCGTGATGTTGACATTGCAGTTGGAACTACTTCTTGGATATCGGCAGGAGCAGAAGCGGCCACATCTGAGGTTGAAGATGGAATAATATCACTTACTTCTAAGTCGTTGGTATCTGCTATAGCATCATCTAGCATAATATCATTCCATAGAGAATTACTACGTCTAAACGACGATTGCAAAAATGTGATACCATCTTTTGTCTCCATTTTGCCAGCCAAGCCAAGATTCGATGGTATATCTGAGTCAGCATACGACTGACCATTTTGACCCGACAATTTAGTACCGCTATGATGTTTGCGAGTTTGCATGTATGTTGAGAGCATCTGATCTACATCTGCAATACGCTCCTTGTCTCGAACAGGCATTTTAGAAAATTTGATCCGTCGCGCAGCTCGCTGCAGCTCCTCGATGTCCATTTCATCATTATCGTCCTCATAATCGTCCCCAATGGCCTTGTTCACATCATTTTTTGAACCCGGGCGACTACGTGACATCTCAAGGCCGCTGTCATCGGAGTCGTCTATATCATCGTCAAGTTCATCATCCAATTCGTCCTCATCTTGCTCTCCGAAATCATAATCACTGCTACTGCGTTCACTATCTTCGCCATATTCACCATCATTGTCATACTCATCAAATTCAGAGTCGGAGCTTTCGTCATCGTGGCGCGCAACACGGTTCTGTCTCTCACGTAAAACTCTTAGACGACGTCGCCTTCTTCGTCTCCGGCGGCGGCGACGGCGCGCATAGGCGTCATCATCTATACCACCAAAGTCTTCGGCTGTGCCTGAATAGGTAGAATTATCAATAGATGCTTTGGAACGATCAGTCTCGACGAAATGTGGGATCGGAGGTGAATATTGAGTGTCGGGATCAAAGGGCGGCGGTGAAGCGGTAAGGGCGGGACCTGAACGATCATGCGTCGATAGAGCCCAAGCACGAGAATATAAATTATGATCAATATGTACAACTCGGGCACCGGGACCATCATGAATGTTGTCTCGATAAGAGCGTCGAATATAATAGATGGTGAATGCTCGATCATTAAGAAGTGACATCGCTCGAGAGCAGCGGCATGCACTGCCAGCTGCTCAAGAGGAGAGGCCTTGATAGCTGAAGAAGGCTCAAGCTCAGAGACGAAGCAATTGGCAGAGATGGGCTGCTGAAGCCAAAAACGAGTAACCTAAGATAAGCACAGAGAAATTGGTTAGCCTTCGTCTTCCCTTCAGATTTTTTATCGACTCTTCGTTGGTTTCAACTAAATGTAATTATTGCCTCTTCTCCGCACAATACGCGTGTTCCTTGCGACACAATCCCCACTTGGCTCACACTAATATTCAGTTGCACTAATCACGTGAAGAACCCTACCAGCAGGGCATATGCGGCTTTGAGGATGCACCAGAAACTATATAAGCAGCAGAAGTTTCCCACCTCTTAATATTTTCTCTTTTTCTTTTCTTCATACTTACCTGAAAGCGTTACCGGAGCTCAAGAATTCTCGGTAGCTGATCGTGGTGTCTGCATTGCACAGCGCGGATAACCCGCGATTGCCAACTATCTTCGGGTAGTCTGGGCTTTAAAATTTTTGATCTCGTCCTTCATAGGGCTCCTTTGTGATTGTTATTACATTTGTGTTGTCATTGGCTCGTAGTTGTTTCTAAGGGGGCCATGCTCTTGTATAGCTGTAATAGGAAAATATATTTAAAATGCTCAATGAATTATAATTATTAAGTAATTTAACTTGATTAATGTGTACTTCGTAATGTCGTACATTATGGATACTGGTGAAATATGATTGAAATGGAGAATGTGCCGGTCTACAAACCCCCAAAATGATTGAATCAAAGTACGCGTTGAATGAGTTGCTGTCGTCTTCCTCGTTCTTCCTTCCACTATCTCTCACTTTTCAGCTCATCAGTCTTGGATTGCCTTTTAGAATTTCTTTGTCATTTAATTATTCCGTTTCAATTTATTTTCAATTTATTTTCAATTTATTTGCTTTTCGGCTCTGCTGATTTGCCTGATTTTGGGCTAATTTCTGTCGATCGTTTATTGGATTCGTGTTCTTCCGTATCACTCAGCAGCTTTCCTCCTCAATCCTCGCCAAATCGGCCCTTTGGTGCCGTTATGTCAGACCTCACTCCGCGGTCTCATTTGGCCTCTGGATACGATCGTTTGAATCTTTCTCCTTCCCCAGTTCAGCAGCAACAGCAATCGCAGAAGATGACTTCGGGCCGCTCACAGGTCTCCCCAACTCCTCCGCCGCAGCAGAACCAGCACCAAGAATCACTTGCGTCCGTTCATACCGTCCGTCCTACGATGCAGCGTATAGCTTCTGCTTCTTCAATTCCCTCTAATTCATCTTCATCGTCGACATTTGATCCTGGATATGTATCTAAGCGGTAAGCAATTCCTACTTATAGCCTTGTTCGCGGTTTTGAAGTCTTTGCGGATCAGAGCCGCGTCTGCTTTTCACACTCTTCTGCGCATAGAATCATCCGCAATTGCCGTTTGAAGCCACGCGTTCCATCCATTATCGGAATCCTACAGCGATTAATAGGATTCTTATCGCCAAAGATTGGCAATTGACTAGTTATTCTATAAATTGACCTGAGAAATTGCTGACTTCATATAGTGCACGAGAAATGGGCCGTGAAATGAGCCGCGATATGCCATTTTGGTCTCTCAATTCCACATTACCTCAACCCCAACGAGATCGCGATTCTTCCATCCCTAGCCAATTAAAATCTTCTATTTCTTCATCTGATCTTGGTGTAGGCTCCATCTCTTTTGGATCCGATCTTGGTACTCCTCCGTCGTCGGCTGTATTTGGTCCCGGCTTCCGTCAGCGTGCTCGCGCTGGTACTTTACCCTCTCGACTTTCTTCGGGCTCGGAGTCGGTTCTGCCACCTCCCCAGGACCAATTTCTTACGAGCGCATTTCAATCTAATTTGTCTTCTGCAAGCCATGTGTCTGCGTTTTCAAATCAAGATTCGTTGGATGGGCTACCAGTCAGCTCGCTTAACATTCCTTCTACCCGATCCTCACTACAGTCTGCTCGTTCATCAGGTTCTCGGATACGGTCAGGGTCTTTGAATCTTCCGACCCCAGGGAAATTTCTGCCTTTTAGTGGCTCAGTTTTGTCCTCGTCACCTAGTGCGCATTCTTGGAACTTCAGTGAAGAACCGAGTCATTCGCTGTCACCGCAAGATCAACCGGGGATCAGTACTTTGGATTATCTCGGTCTCGAGAGCCCTGGAGGTGACACTACCCCAGAAGATCTTAGCTCTGAATTAATCACAGAGGCACATGTTATTTCAACATCTTCTAATTCACCTAGCATCTCTGGGCCTTCAGTTGCGGCTGGATCTTCTGCATATCTGTCAGACATTTCACGACTACGCCAGGATGTGCACAGATTAAGATCTTATTCAACTAGTGCTACTGAGAGATATGAAGATATTACAAGTACGAATACATTAGAGGGTCTAATAGAGGAAGACGAACATCGTGAAATGATTGACTACATGCAGCATGCACAACTAGGCATTAGCTCTAGACCGCGGTCGAGAACGACTGCGGGACCGGAATTACAGTCGCGAATCAAGAATTTTAATCACACTCCGAGTAGACTTGACTATATGCAATCGATTGACAGCAACAGTGCTAAGGAGACTGCATCTATGATAGATGAAGCTTCAATTGTCAGTTCCTTTGAAGACAATTCTATTGGACCCACTAACTCGCTTTATATTGGAAATATTCCTGCGACAGCTTCAGTTGCCTCGCTTACAGCATTATTTGGCCAGTTTGGAACTGTCGATTCGGTTCGAATTTTGTCTAATCAGTTAAGTGCTTTTATTAGCTATACATCGATTGAGTCGGCAATTCAGGCGAAAGCAGCTTTAGGAGTTGCGGACGTTGGCAATGCAGCGGGTTCTCTCAAGATTGGGTTTGCTAAAATCAAGGCCTCTTCAATTTCTGAAAATGAAGGGACCACCGAGAATAGTTCAAATATGTCCTATCTCATCAAGGATACGCCTGGATATTTGGATAAGAGCTCTCATACGCAATTATATGGTATGGAAACTGAAATTCTTTCCATTGTTCGTGAATACGGAGCAGATGAAGAAGAGATTATGAAGACGACAGAGACATTCAGAAATGCTATGAGTTTTGATAGCTTTGTAGAAGATCTACCAGCACTGCCAGATCCAAATCCGAATCGTGTACATGACGCTCCTCGTCTACGTGAGATCAGAAAGAGAATAGATAATGGTACATGTCCTGTCGCTGAGATCGAAGCGGCAGCTATTGACATGCTTGATGAGCTAGTTGAGCTTGCGAGCGATTATTTGGGCAATACGGTTGTTCAGAAATTATTTGAATATTGCTCGGAAGATGTCAAGACCAAGATGCTTCTACGCTTAGCACCATATCTCGCGGAGTTAGGTATTCATAAGAACGGAACATGGGCAGCACAGAAAGTTATTGACGTTACACGCACACCTGAGCAGATGATGATTATTGCGAAGCATTTACGTCCTTATACAGTACATTTATTTTTGGATCAATTTGGAAATTATGTGCTGCAATGCTGTCTAAGATTTGGCTCTCCCTATAATGATTTTATATTTGAGACCATGCTTAGCAGGTTTTGGGATATTGCGCAAGGCCGCTTTGGAGCTCGCGCTATGCGAGCATGTTTGGAGAGTCATTACGCCAGCAAGGAACAACAAAGAGTTCTTGCTGCTGCAATTACCTTGCATGCTGTTCAACTGGCTACTAATGCCAATGGCGCATTGTTACTGACATGGTTCTTGGACACATGCACGTTGCCTAATAGACATAGAATCTTGGCTCCCCGATTAATTCCCCATTTGGTGTCACTGTGCACGCATAAGCTTGCATCATTAACGGTTTTGAAAGTGATCAACTACCGTTCTGAACCGGAAGCGCGGAGAGCCATTTTTGATGCATTAATTTTAGATCCAGAGGAGAGTGTTTTGGAAGAAATTTTGAAGGACAGCTCACAGGGTCCTGCAGTAATTTACAAGGTTTTAACGACGCCATTTTTGGAATCTGATATTAGACAGAGGTCGTTATTGAAAGTACAAAATGTTCTTGTGAGGTTGAAAGTACTTCCTTCTCAAGGCTATCGACGACTTATGGATGAAGTAGGATTATCTACACGAGCAAGTACTGGAGGTTCAGTGAGTGGTGGAGCTGGGCCGGTTGGAACGAATGGTACTGGCCCAGCTCGCGGTCCTGGTCATCATGGACACCATTTTCACAATCATACTCGTACTGGAAGTGGTAATGGACGCGGACAAGCAGGAGCTGACCAGCGTGATTATTTACAGCAACAACAACATCGTCAACAAGCTGGCGGACGTATTTCTCAGCCCTTATCTTATTATGGTGGAAATCCGTATAATATGAATGGTGGAATGGACTATATGGGTGCTAGCGCTGTCGGTGGACGACCAAATATGGTTGATGGATATTTGGCAATGCAGATGGATCAAATGGAAATTTCACAGTCACACAGTCCGGATCCTCAGTATGGAGCAGGAGGACAATTCTCTTCGCCGCCGATGGTGAATAGCGCTATGTACCAGCAAGCGTTGATGCAACAATCGATGAGGCAAGCAGGACCACAACAGACATCGTATTACCAATATATGGCTAGTGCGTCTCCACCGCCGATGATGTCTGGAGGAGGAAATGCATATGGAGAGGCCTACAGGGGTATTCCATCGCCACCAGTGCCCTCGGCATTGATGGCGTATGGAGGGGAACCAATGCGAGGCATAGGAGTTCAGGGAGTTCAAGGAGTTCAAGGACCACAGGGAACAGAAAGTCCGGTGATGACCGGTCAATCGATGGTGTATCCAGTGTACGGAGGAATTGCCTCAGTATATTCGCCATCTGCACCTCAAGGCCCTTGGCAACGTGTAAGTAGAATGATTTTTTGATAGATGTTGAGGGTTGAATGGCGGCTAATTTATGGACAGTACTAGTGTAATAATGAAAGAGCAGGGTCGGACGAGAAGTCAAGACTTGGCGATGAAAAAGTTTTCCATTGTTTAGGTATACATTGTTATATACAAGTTGGATAATTATTGAGTATTTTATGTTACATTTATTTTTTCTTGCTGTTCATTCTAAATGATGGCTCAACTCATTTTGGATTTGGATGTATATTTTTTCTTGGATGATTTTCGCACGCTACATATATTGTGATTGCTATTCACTATTTTACTACTTGCTATTTATGTTATTATTTGATTGGGTCTAGTTTTTGTTATTGAGTTTGTACGAAAAACTTGATATTTTGAAAATTTTTGAAGGAAGAAATGAGCATGAAAGATGAGGAGATGGTTAAGAACTGTGCATGGTAGGACGAATAATTTTGTTTCGTTTGGAAAGACTTGAAAAGGAAAGCTAATGGATAATCAGTAATTTGATTTGAACAAGTTTCGAGAGCTGTAGAGTGTGTAGTCAGTCAATCTTAAGCCCAATTCTGAGCCCAATTCTGAGCAGATGCTGGATGCCGTGTTGGCTGATAAGACCACAAAAAGGCTGTCCTGCGAGAGAAAGGCAAAGTCCCCGATAAGCAATAGTCCCGCAGGGCCGTTCATTCGCACGGAGAGCGAGAACGCCATGCCGGGCTAGCGATAAAATTGCAAGGGGTTGCCGGTACGACAGTTGAGTTTAGCTGATGGGCAATCAAGAAGAGTGTGTTGGAGGCTGATTAATGTCGAAAAGGGCTTGCGGCCCGGTAACCGGTGGGCGCGCCTGTGCTGGTCAAACAAGTAGTTCAACGAGCTGAAGGAGTTAAAGGAGCAGTTAGTTACTAGAGTGCGAACGAGAGTGCAAGAGGACCTCTATTCGTTTCAATGGATTCCGCTTACAGAAGCTGCGAATCCACATAAAATTGCGCTGCTGGCCGAGGACTTCGTGACAGATTGTCAAACAGCGCAGGAGACAGACGGGTTCTGCTTATCAATGGCGGAAGCTATGTCCGCTGTAGCAGGTCGAGGTGAGTGACTACAGTCTCGAGGTACGGTGAACGCCACAGTACCGTCCGCTAAGGAACTCTATGAGAAAAATATACTGCAGCGATTGGATTTGCAACGAGTCGTGCTGATCTCGAAGCGACAGCTGCTCGTTGCACCTGGCGAGTGAGCCGGACGAGACATGGAGACTTCGAGCAATGACTCGAACAGGAAGATGACTGTAAGACGCGTGGATTATCGCAATCTGGCGCCTGCCTACTCGCACGCCTAAAGAGGAAAGACTAGTGGTCTACTGCTGTGTTCGATGAATCGCCCGATTTGATATGCTGCCAAATGCCGACGCACGAGAAGAAGCGCAATAAGATTCGACGATGATAAGCATTTCCTGGGCAATGCTCCGTGTTCTTGTCCGTGTCTTTGTCCGTGTGGTGTCCCTGTCCATGCTTTGCACGCTTTGGTCACATTCACAGCACTGATCTCATTCAATCATTGAGAGACCACGTCTACAAGATCGCCGGGTAAGAAATTGGATTACGACGAGCTGTGGTTTTGGCGACGCCGGTGATAGGGGATAGCCGGGCACGATGCCAATTAACTTCGATGCGGATGTAGGAGATCACTCCGTCTCTCTCAAGCTTCATCGTGCTGTTAGTCGAGATGGTCAATGTTGGCCATTCTGCCGGCCTCTATCAATTGCCGGACGACTGGCCGTCCGCTAGCTCATACCGCAAATTGGTCCTATCACCGCCAGTGGGTATTAGGCCGAGCAGAAGTGATTTCGCCAAGTCGATAGAACTCGTTCTTGGGCTTTGCTTTGGTCGGCGTTCTATCTCGTCCCGGTCTCCCAGATTGCATGGCAAAAAATTTCTTGGACAATGTCCTGGTGCAAACAGTTGTTTCTCCTGAATGTGCCGAGTGGACAGATTTCGCACGATTAACACATCCTGAATCGTTGTTACCCGCCATTTACCAGCCCATCGCAGCGTTAAATCCGTTTCGCTCACCACCAGCACTGATAACCACCTAACTGCGTGGCCAGTATTTATCATCATTTTTCATTATAGGGTTTCGCAGCACACGGCGGAAATAACTCTCAAGCGGGGCTAGATTCCGAGTTAGCCCAACCCGAGATTATTTCTCTCTTCCTCTACCTTCCTGAGCACGTCCCGAGCAAACAATCACTGATAGTTCATTGCCGCCCGGGATTCCGTATCTATGGAACCTGAAGCTGTCCTCGATCACTCGCTTTGGCTATCTTTCTTCATCTAACCCATTTCCGGTGTCCTTCTTATCTGTCTTCTGCATGATCCTGGTCGGCATGTCGTATATTTTCTGAGCCAGCGCCATGGCTGGAGTCCACTTGCTCGCCGTTGTGCAGTCGTTACTATTTAGCTCCTGTGATTAACACTAAACATTTCCTGGCGCCAAAGATGCCAACCGGGTTACAATTACTCCACACTGTTTCACTCCCTCGATTGCCGTACCTCTGATACATGTCGCCTGCCTGATGCTGCTCCTATTCCAGCCAACAACTATCTCTACTGTATTCAGTGTGCTACTGACTTTCTGATATCCTACTTGCAATCTCGATTCCGCATTCTACCTCCACTCACCTCGAATTTTTGCCTGTTCAGGAATAGCTCTTGTTGCGGAGTCAACTGATAAGTCTCGAGACGAAGGCTGCTGGTTCTGATTCTAATTCTTATCGGTGTCTACTGCACATTCAAACTCAAACAGCCATCCACAGTGTACTTGTCTACTCTGCTGTTGCACGGTTGAGTCCTGTGGGACGCGTCCACATCATGCTATCAGCCTTTCGCACACTCTACCGGGGAATATAAGAACCACCAAGAGCCCTTGGCGGATATTCTCCTGACTAGCTATTTTCTTGAATTCTTGGTTTTCTTGAATTCTTGGTTTTCTTCAGCCATATAACTGGGCATTACTTGAAACGGACAATACATTTTCGCTGAATTTTCCATTGCTATTAGTTAGCATCCATGGCTGTCGAATCTATTATGTCAACAGAGTCGCCTGTCTCTGATGGCCAGGTGACCGAGAAGACTCAGAGTTCTGAACCAGAATATTATAGGAAGCCCACCTTGATTCGCAAGATATTATCCTGGACTGACGAAAAGACGGGCTGGTATCCTCCTGAGATGTCTCTTGAGGAGAGGGACCTGATTCGAAAGATTGATTTTTTCGTTCTTGGCTACTGCTGCTTAGCTTTCTTCACAAAGTATCTTGACGTCTCTGCCTTGAACAACGCTTATGTTTCTGGAATGAAGGAAGACCTTGATTTAGGTGGTAATCAGCTTAATTATATCACCGCTGTGTATCAAGTTGGATACTGTACCTTTCAAATTCCCTCAAATATTCTCATCACCAAACTTCCTTCTCAGTACTATCTTCCTTCTGCAGAAATTGTTTGGGGTCTGTTCACACTTGGTACTGCATTTGTCAAGTCATATAATCAGCTATTAGCTCTTCGTTTCTTTGTTGGATTTGGAGCTACAGCTTGCTACGTTGGCTGTCTTCATATCGTCAATTGTTGGTACAAGAAGGTAGAACTTGGCCGTCGAAATGCAATTTACTATTCTGCCATGCCTCTAGGAACTATGGTTGCCAGTTATCTTCAGGCTGCTCTTCTTGAACATCTTGATGGGGCTAATGGGCTTCAGGGCTGGCAATGGCTTTTCATCATCTGTGCCATTATTACTATTCCAATTGCTGCTTTTGGATTCTTCTTTTTCCCTGATGTCCCTGAGAAGACTACCTCGCGCTGGTTTTCTGAACGTGAGCGTAAGCTTGCTTTTGATCGTCTTCAAAATGATGGATTTGAAGCCTCTAAGGGTCTGTCCTGGAATTTGGTTCGCCGTGTGTTTGGAACATGGCAATTTTGGACATTTATTTTTATGGGTAATTTGTTCTGGCTTGCTCCATATGCTGCTTCCAACAATCCATTTATTCTTTGGCTTGAAGCTCTTACGGATGAAAATGGAAACCGTACTTATTCAGATGTTTTGGTCAATAACTTGTCTTCAGTGACTTCTGCTGTATCTATTGTATCTGCATTGTTAACAGCTGTTTATTCGGACTGGCGTCGTAACCGGTGGGAGATGATGCTTCTCGCTGGCATTTTAATGTTAGTGGGTAACATTCTCCTTCTTGTTTGGGATCTTCCTAGAGGAGCGCTTTGGGCTGGATTTATGCTTCTGGGATTGTCTAATGGTCCTGGCAACCTTGTAATTGTATGGGCTGCTGAGACATTCGCGCATGATGTGGAAGCGAGAGCAATCACACTCGCCTCAATCAATGCTACCAATTGCATGCTTTACCTTGTTATTCCTTTGGGAGCTTGGCAGGTCAAAGATTCTCCTCGATTTTACGCTGGTTACGTGACATCGGTCTGTATGTCTGCTGTACAAGTTTTTTTGATCCCTGTAGCTGTGTTTTTCCAGCGACGTGATGCAAAGAGATTGGCTCAACAGTTCGTTGCCTGTGAGGCTATCGCTATGGATAACCAAGACCTAGAATACGTTATCGGCGAGAAGACTGATGCAGTAGTCACTACTGGAGTAGAGATCAATTCTAAGGACGGAGAGTTTGTGGAGCCCGTAAATGTTCATGATTCAGAAATTAAGCAGGCTGACGAAACTAAGAAGTGGTAGTTTATTCTGGTCAGTTCATTTTTGTGTTTTTCTATTTGTGTTCTAGCAATTGGCTTCCTGAAGTAAATTGAATAGTGTTACTCCTTTTTATAATGAATTTCGTTTCAATGTTTCCAGTACACGATTTAACTGATGTAATATCTTCTAGGTTGAGCTGTTAGAGTTTTAAACTTTCAAATACAGTTTTATAATATTAAACTCTAATACGCATATTGTTCAGATGACTGTTTCTAACTAATGTGATTCAGCCTGCCGCTACGTACGACGGACGGACTAGATCAAGTCTACTCGTCCAGAATAATTTTTGAATGAGCACTAGTGCAATGGGTGATATCTGATGAGACATGATGATGAAATAAGAATGAGTGATTATTGATTTCTAAAGCTCGTGATAGTACGATATGCTAAGTAATAGCGTATCATATATCCGGAAATTTCTTGATCATGCAAAACTACAAACGCCAGTCAACATGCTTTACAGACATGAGTTGGAACTTGGAATTGGAACAAGCTAAAAATATGGTATTTAAATTATTTCAGAGTTGCCAGAATTAAGCGAAGATCCTTGGCGTTTTGCACTGAGGCCTATGTCTGCTATCTGATTGAACAGACCGACTTCTGCAATCGAATCCAGGAGGAGTATACCTCCTTCTTTTAGTGTGCTTTGTGAAGCGCTTAAACGCTTTCGTCTGTGCTGGTAGCCGAGACTTTATTGTTACTGTGTTCTTTGGCTGTTGGAATTGCAGCGACTGAAACCGAGGAAGGAGCTTAGACCGCTTGCTGAATACTGATATCCAAACTTGCCGTACATGATTGCACTTGGGGGCGGAGACAATACTAGAAATCAAGTAAAGTTTTAGTTTGACATCATGCAAAAAGCCTTTGGTGCTCACAGCTTCTTCAAATGACAGAGGATGGTGGATTGCACAACGGAAGCCACCTCATCTCTGACCTTCTAACGTTCGGGTACTGATCCAACTTACACGATATTTGCGTACCGGGTACAGCAAGTACACAGTTTTAATTAGCATTACTTGGACTTTTAACTTGAATCTTGTCCATGAGACTTACGTTGAATGCCTTCCACACTAGGAAGGCAGTGAGTCATGACTTTCTCTCCCACTTTGCTCACGGAATTATTTTACAGGCTTCTAGATCAACAATGGGCCAAGCGGCAAAGGCTGGTTGAGGTGATACCAACATGCTATTACTTTGTACAACTTTGGAAAAAATTATTCCATGGCGGTCGGTGTGAAAATCTAATGTTATAGTTCGTTGTCATTTCTCACAGTCTCAAGGTTTTGAGCTAAGAGATTTGCGCCAAACTGAAATTGTGAATTAAATAAAAAAGCTAACCGAAGTTGAGCTTACTTCTGCATTGTAGTCTCTTGCGTCTAGCTTCATTTTGAAGTTTCTTACTCTATATGATTCTTGTAATTACATAATCGTGCTCTGACTCATGACAAGGGTGTGAATCTACACGTGATTCTGGTGTGCAATTCGAAACCAAGGTAGTAGAGAGAATACACATCGTGCCTAAGCAAACTATCTGAGACTAAAGTTTGGAATTTGTCTCTGAATTACAAGATCAGATTGGTAATGCCGATTAGGGATGTTCGAAGGAGACTGCTTCGTGGGCTAATTTCGTCGACATCCATTCCAGAGCCTCTGCCAGTGGAGTTAGATTCCTCTACATCTACATCGCCGTTGCAATCTACGAGTACATCTGCCGGATCATCAGCTACTTCGCTGTTTGAGACTTCGGCCAATGAATTAGAGATTTCTTGTGTTGAATCCTCGACGTCAGATAGCACAGTTGACCGGCAGACCGAACTTTGCGGTAGCTTGGAGACTAGATCTATGACGTGGGAAGAACTTGACAGTGATTTGGACATGTCTACATCAAATAGGACATCTCGGCGTCGAGTCTACCCTCGCGAAGCGTCTGCAGTGACTACTCCAGTATCTAACCAAAAAGCTTCAGATGATGAGTTGCAGTCAACAGCGGCGGGCGGTTCTCCTGGTAGGGCCGCAGCAGCAGCAGCAGCAGCTAGCGCTATGAATTCGCATCAACACGCGCATCACCATCGACATCATCATTTGCATCACCATCATCATCAACTAAATCCATCGACTCAATCGGCTAGTTCACGTATTTCTTCGAAGATCAAACCGGAAGATGCTAAGGCATCCAAAATCACAACAACTTCATCAACAGTAGCACCAAAACTTGCAAGCTTGCTAGATTACAGAAGTGATATTCTGGTCCGTGATCCCATAACCCATGATCCGGAGCTTGTATTTTTACAGACTAGCGAACCATTGCCTGAATCTATTCAAGAACGCGAATGTAAGCCATATCGGTTCATCGTTGTGCTGAGTGTCTAACTTGATAGCTGTTGAATATCGAGTCCGAAGGCATTTCCGGAATTCGTACTGTGATCCTATACGACAATCAACAGATGAACGTGAGTAGAATTTTCTACGGTACATCAGCTGCACTTCTGACTGAATTCTTATAGAATTACAAAGATTGGTGGGACGCGACTTAAAGCGAGCCGTACGTACATTAGATGACGACGATTGGATTTTTGAATCTGGTGCCGATACTTTTCCGGAATGATTAACTTGTTTCTCTTTATTAATGATAATATTTTGTGGGAGTTAAGGTGTTTTATATTTTTATACCAAGATCAAACCCATTTCATATTGATCAGGAAAGTGCATGCTTTATGCACAATATGCCTAATCGGGAAGGCTGTAAATACCGTTTGGTCAATCGTCGAAAACTAATACATTCATGACCCGACTTTTCTTCTACCTGTTTTTTTTTAGTCTTCCGCTGTATATCGCTATTAATATATTGCATTGCAATTATATTAACCTATGGTTTTGTGACTGATATTAAATCTCTGCATATCCTCCCTAGTGTGTTGAAGTATGGTGGTGGAAATTATCAGTCCTCGGCCCGCTCAAACGCCAGTTGAGAATGACGACAAACGGATTCTAAGCGAAAGCAAATCCAAGGACACGTTGACGGTTGAGGGAAATAATACAGAACTCTTATCAACCTTCTTGCATAAGGTCGAACAAAATGCTCTGGCTACTGTATCTGCAGATGCAGGATGCAGTGAGAAAGTCGTTGATACCTGCGAGAGAGAATTCACATCATTGTCGCCGACTCGTCATAAATCTGGAACTACGACAAATGAGAGCTCGCCAATTTCAGGCAGCTCAAAAGGTAAACCAACATTGGCTTCGTTGGATACCGAGTCCTTCCAGAAGGCTCTTATGAAAGCTTCGCCTGTATTAACAAGCACGACAAGCGCGAGAAGCGTGCGATCGCACAACAGTGCTGTATCAACTGCTAATTCTTCTATCCTATCTTCAATGATCGACGACGAAGATGATGGCGAGTACGAGCGCGAGCAAAACCGTCAAATGTGCGAGGACGAAAGCTTTGTTGTATTGATTGTGAAGCCAGACAATGAAGGCCCTAGTTCAGCCAGTGCGTCAATTGCAAACGAAGATCTGCATACTGATTTGTCTTCTCCTGATCTTGAACAACAATTATTGGATGACGAAGCCAATATCGATCTCGCTGGAGACGAAATTTGGGACGAAGATGAAGATGAAAATATCTCTGACGATGACGACGACGAAAGGGAGGACGTGGAAGAAGAGGAGGAGATCCCAGATCCCATGCTGATGCAAGAGATGGAAAGTGGGAACATCAACTACATGACGGCATTTTACGCTGAAGTCAATCAACACCATGACGATGAAAATTCTATATCTGCAACAAAGAGTGAAGCAAAAATCACCGATTTGGTACCTGAAACCAATAAACCTGCCTGTTTCGACTTTGATGGTTTGATTTCTCCAATGATTCTTTCCCCAGTATCTGCCACCTTGCCCGCAGATTCGAGTCCGATCTCGCCTGTTCCAATTGTCACAAAACTGCCCATCGAGCCAAAGTGGCGGCTCAATCCTCCTGACAACGTGCTATTTGTCAACCATGTACAGATTTCATCGACTCCCGAAAATGAATGGTCAAATCCGAAGGTCTTGCGCGCTCGTAAGGATGCTATTTCAGAACTATCTTCTCGACGCATGGGTATTCTTGCTTCTCTGCCTGCTTCACCTATGGTTGATGAAAAGCCAATGAAATTGATACAAAGCGAAGTAAGTGCGACAGAGCATGGAGATGATGAGGATGAAATTACGGTAAAAGATGACGAAGATTTTGAACAAATTCATAATGAGAAGGAAAGCGGATATGTCCGGTTGTCAGATGATGCTAATCCCAACTCATCTGAAACAGTCGAGGAAGAAGAAAACTCTCAAGAGAGTGAAATATTCCAGGACATAAATATTGATGATCCTGCAGAATATGAATTACTCGAAGAGGCTACTCAAGCAATGCCTCCTGAAGATCGACAGGCAGCAGATGGTATCATGCAGCAATTGTGGAATATCTCGTTTGGCAGAGACCAGACTCCAAGTATGACGCTTGTGCTTCCCACACCAGCTCCTATTCCAATAGCACATGCCAGCCATTCCAATCGATTGGTGCTCGGCAGAGACGCAAGCATGTTTGGGTGGCAGGAAGGAAGCGAGTTGTCGCTAGAAACAGTCTCGACCAGTTCATCTGGCAAAAATCAAAGTTTGATTTCACAATCACAGGATTCTGCGGGAAGCAGGGAGAAATGTAATGGTATCAAAAACTGGTTTTCAAAAACAAAATCTTCAGCAAAAGATCTGGTCATCTTGCGTCAGTCAAAGACAAGACAGGAAACAAATAGTGATCCTGAACGAGGGTCGAACAATGTCCTCTGGACCCAGCACGTAGAAGCACAGCGAAAATGGTATATGTTCTGGAAATATACATTATCGTATGGAGTTGTCGCGATAATGCTCGCTGGCATACTAGCTGGCGTTCTGGTATATCATTATGGGCGTGGAGGCGATCCCCCAGCTGACGGCACTGGCAAGTACGCCAGTATTACTGCTGGTGCGGGTGCATCAGGAGCGGCATAGACGGTGTTGCATATACAGAAAAGTATTATTTTTGAATTGAAAGTAAATTATTACAGATTCTTTAGATCTGCAGATGTCGATTGTATTAGGTTATGAACTGGGTATTTTATGAGCGCAGAAGCGCGACAACATAGGAGCCAAAAGGAGTCGTTGGAACGACGTTTTAGTAATCGAACTGTATCAATATAATTCTTCTTAATTGTATCAAAACAAATGACTGCCTCAGAGACAATTTAACCGAATGAAAATTGCAAGTCTGCAGAAAATCAGCACTTTTAATCTCTGTAAGCGAAGACCAGACGCTGAACAGGTTTCCGCATCGGGCCCGCTGATCCACAGGGCCGAGGGTTATCGGGCAGGTCAGAGTCTCTCCGTCACTCTTCAACTTGGCTTCGACTCCGCCCAGTTAAAACAACACTTTGCCAGTTTATTAGACAGGAAAATCGACAGAATCTTCTATATTAAACTACGTAACGATTGTACAGTTGAAGAAGCGCATTTGATTTAGATTTTCTGTCGTTTGCCCTGAAGAATTAGGGTTATTGGTCATCGAATTGGGCCCTTATTTCCCTGAACGTTTTAACTCTTCTGGAGGCTTTGTCGCTAACCAGCTCGCAATCAAACTTAGCCGTCGCTCATTTGTACGGTCATTTTCACAAAATTTGCTTGTGCTCTGAACGTATTTTGTCTTTTCTTGCGGTTCTATTTCTGGATTTTACTAAATTTTGCTCGTGCACTTTCAGATCATGTTGCATTCTCATAGCAAAGGTAAGCTGGCTATTAGTTTTCCTGTCTGTACCGGAGACAGAGAGTGTGTGGAAAATTAAACACAGCAATTCCGGCTCCATTTTTGCTACGTTTCTCGGACTAACATTCTTTCAGACACGAAGGAGGATCTCGAGGTAGTGTCTGTTGATGGTAATTATCACCCTTGCGTCATTGCTTGCTATACTCAAGCTCCGTACCGAACCGAAACTTCCTCTTTTATGAACGTCATACTTACTATGACTATAGATGTCGACGAAGTCGATGGAGAACATAGCAATATGCTGCTTTCGATCATCTCCTCTCTTCGACCCGGATCAGATCTCTCTCGTATTACGCTCCCTACATTTATTCTTGAGCGCAAATCCATGCTGGAGCGCATCACAAATCAGCTTGCTCATCCATCACTTCTCCTTGAGGCTCATGCGTGCGACGATCCTGTCGATCGATTTGTCGGAGTTGTCAAAGTATGTAATCTATATTCTAATTAGTGTATTTCACGTCAAGGCTTGCATTCTCTAACTAAGTTCTGGTAATAGTGGTACCTCTCTGGATGGCATATCACGCCCAAGGCAGTCAAGAAACCTCTTAATCCAGTTCTAAGCGAATACTTTACATGCTATTGGGATTTACCAAATAATACAAAAGCGTATTATATTGCCGAACAAACATCTCATCATCCGCCCAAATCTAGCTATTTTTACATGTCTCCAGAAAATCATATTCGTGTCGATGGTACATTAGTTCCCCGATCTCGATTTCTCGGAAACTCCGCTGCTTCGCTGATGGAGGGACACGCATATCTTACATTTCTTGACCGGACGGATTTTCGTGGCCAGACCGAGCGATATGAGCTGACGCAACCAAATATGTATGCTCGCAACATTTTGATTGGCAAACTGAAGTATGAGCTTGGTGACCATTCACTGATTCTATGTCCCGGCAACGACCTTTGCGCCGATATCGAGTTTAAAGTGAAGGGAATTGTCACTGGTACATACAATGCGATTGCAGGTAAAATCATTCGACAGTCCACTGGCGATGTGTTGTACGAAATTTCCGGTAAATGGAACGAAGTCATGGATATTAAAAACATGAAGACGGGCGTGAAAAAGGTGTTTTTTGATACTTTAAAAGCAAAGCCGCAGTTTCCTTTAGTTCGACCGATTACAGAACAAGATCCGCTGGAGTCACGGAGACTCTGGCTAAAAGTGACCAACGCGCTGGCACGTAAGGATCACAATGTTGCGACAGATGAAAAGTTCAAGATCGAGGATCGACAACGGCAGGAGGCCAAACAGAGGGAGGAGGAAGGAGTGGAATTACGTCCACGTTTGTTCAAGGAAGCCAATGATGGAAAGGTCGAGTTTATTATCCACAAGGATATCGATGGAAAGACGCCCGAAGAGCAGACAAAGCAGATCCTTAGCATCGCTCCTATTCTACCTGGACAACAAGCTTCACATGAGTTTGATATTCCTCCTCCCCATGGTCATGAAACCGCGGAACAGGCTGAAACAGAGGATAAATAGTATGAGTAGCCAAATGCGGTAGTGTTACAGCAGGTTCATCAAAGGTAGAAAAGTGTAGTGTGATTTAGTATGTTTGTGATTTTTCTTGAGGTATCCTACTTTTACAAAGTACATCTTACTTCATCATTATTTTTATTTTACTTTATATTTTATTTTGAGCTGTTAATTTTGTACGTTTCCCTGCAGACGTGTAGTTCCGTTTTTGTTTGTTGTTGATTCTGTTACTAATTATGTGTGTTTTCTTGATTGTCAGTTAATCGTCAAGGCAATTGTAATTGATTGATATAGGTATATCTTTGACAAGTCCATTGTGCGCCGTTTCACGAGTCATTTTCATTGTTTTGATCTTTCTTATTGTTTGTCACCCCATCCTCCTCCACCATTTTATCATCCATCGCTTTCTCTAGCTTCGTCTCGCTATCGCTTCGTCCGTTTCGGCAAGCTTCAGCGGAAACCCCGACCCGCCGATAAGAAAAGTCCCAAACCCACTTCATCATATCACATGACTATCATATCACATGACATGTAATCATATGTATTTAGTATCACGACAATTAAGGCACTAGGCCCGTCTCGGCCGCTGTATCTCTGAGCACCTGACATTTGTGGTGACTGAGAGAGTCGAATCCGGCCGGGAAGGTTAAGTGAGTAGTTGATTAAGAAGGTTGACGATTCTGGGCTGGACTAGTCTTGGAGAAGTTAATTGGCACTAAATCAGACAGAATCGCGAGGTTTTCGTCTGTTTTTCTAGTGTGCGACCATTCAATTGCGATCATTGCACGTTCATCTCGAGCGTAACCGTGTTTGCTAGCAGAGATAGAGCAGTTGCTGTCGTTGTCGTCACTGTCGTTGCTGTTGTAGACTCTATCTTAACTTCCCGAGATAACAAGCGTCTATTTCACTTTCCGCATTCTTTTCAATTGATCGATTTCTCTCGCATTTTGCAGTAATAATGTCTGAAGCGGCCGATCCTCTAACCGAAATCGATTCCGAGCGTGTAGCGCGAGCTGAGGACGAGCTCGAACACGCTCACGCTGCTGAGCAGGCCCATTCTGATGACGCACCTGCAATTCCAGACACAACCAGTACCGTCGGTAGTGACGACGAGGCAGATACTGCTCCTCTTCTCACATCCGAGACCACAAATGAGTATCCCGACCCGACCAATCCTGAGAATGTCAATCGGATCTTTGCCTCTGACGACGCCGCTGCCGAGGCAGATAATGCTGAGGCCACCGCTGCTGCCGCCAAAAAGTTGCTTTACAAGAAGATCATCATTGGCGTTGCTTCATTCCTTCTTTTCATTCTTGTCGTCGAAGGTATTTGGAAACTGGCTCACCGCGGAGCTTCCGCTGGAGCCCGACCTGATGTCGTTTGCGACTCTCCTGAGTGTATCAAGATTGCTGGCAATGTGTTGGCTGATATGGACACTACAGCCGATCCTTGCGATGACTTTTTTCAGTATTCTTGCGGTGGATGGCTTTCCAGCCATGATATAGCCCCCGATCGTGGTGATTACTTCACTTCGACAATCATGTACGAGGAGTCTCTCCGCCTTTCTCGTAATATTCTCGAGGGCAGCTTCACCCAGGCCGAGGCTGATCGTGAAATCTGGACTAAAGCAACTGGTGTCTATCGTGCTTGCATGGACACTGACCGTATTGCCGATCTTGGTGCCGCTCCCTTGTGGCCTATTCTCGAGAGCATTCAACGTATGTATCCGATTTATCAAACTGCTGATGCGTCTCTTGGTCCCGAAACCGTCAAAACTTGGCTCGAAGGTCCATTCAGCGCACATGCAAAATCTGTTGCTGCCTCGACTACTGCTCATGAGGTTCGTCCCGCTGCTGAAGATTTGACGGAAACTCTGCTTTACCTACAGTCAATGGCTATTACTGCGCTTATCACCTTTGATGTTGATGCCGATGATATGGAACCTGATCGCACTATCCTCAGACTTTATCAGGTTCTAAACGGTCTTCCTTCGAAGGAGTACTACACTCGTCCAGCTATTACTGAAGCTTACGCTCAAGCTATCAAGCAGGTGCTCATGAACGTTCTTGGTGAAGTTGAAGTTGGCAATGTCATGACAGCTGATGAACGAGACGAGAGATATGAGATTATTGCCCATCTCGTCGTTGATTTTGAGACTGAGCTTGCTGCTATTGGTCTTGATTTGTAAGTGAAGGTTGTTTAGTAAACGACAACAAATGATATACTAATGATGATAAAGGGAGGAGCTGTTTGATGGAAGCAAGACATATCACCCATTCACTTTGAGTGATCTCCAGCACTTATTTACACCTCTTGATTTCGAGTCTTTCATTGTTCTCATGACTGGTAATGAGGAGTTACCCGAAGAGGTTGTCGTTACATATCCCCAATATCTTATTGATCTCAATCGTATCATTCCTAGAGTTCCACGTGAGACTCTTCAAACTTACTTTTTGTGGAAGGCTATTGAGGTGTATGCCGGGCATTTGGACGAATCGGTTGCGGCTCCAGTTCTTAATTTCCGAAACACTCTTCGTGGGATTTCTCCCTCTACTCGAACTGAACGATGGAAATCTTGCGTCAGTGAAGTTGACTCTATTACAGGCTGGATTCTCGGAAAGTACTATACTGATGCAGCATTTTCGCCTGAAGCTAAGCGTAAGGGAGAGGCAATCATCATCAACATTAAGCAGGCATTCATCGAAAAGCTTAACAAGCTTCCTTGGATGGATGTTCAAACTAAGAGTGTTGCAACTGAGAAAGTTCATAATATTGTGCAAAAGATTGGATATCCTGACTATTCTCCTAACGTCAAGTCTGCTGAATCTTTGGCAGAGTATTATAAGGATCTGGAGATTTCGTCGGAGAAGTTTTTTGATAATTATGTCTCTGCTCGTAAGATGGCTGCTAAGGAAGAGTGGGCCTCTTTGCATAAGCCGACCGATAGAGCAGCATGGGGAATGACTCCTTCGACTGTGAATGCATATTATAACCCTCCCCTTGGAGAGATTGTGTTCCCAGCTGGCATTTTACAATCTCCTGTATTTTCTGAGCATCAGCCATCATATATGAACTACGGTGCATTTGGTGCTGTTGCTGGCCATGAGCTCTCCCATGCCTTTGACAATCAGGGTCGCGAATACGATCAATACGGCCGACTTCATGACTGGTGGTCGCCTCAGACATCTCACGAGTTTGACTCTCGTGCCCAATGCTTTGTTGATCAGTACTCGAAGTACACTGTTGTCGATGAAGACGGAACTGTATTGCATGTGAACGGTAAGCTCACCGAGGGAGAAAACATTGCAGACAACGGTGGTATTGCTGCCGCATTCCAGGCCTGGAAGGGAACGGAGGTTACTGATCCATCTCCATTGCTCCCTGGAGTTAACTTGACCAAAGAACAGTTATTCTTTGTCAACTACGCCCGTTGGTGGTGCGGTAAGATCCGACCAGGCGCCGCTGCTCAGCGTATTTACACGGATCCACACTCACCCAGCTTTGTCCGTGTCCTTGCAGTAGCCGAGGACTCTCAAGACTTTATCGATGCATTCAAGTGCGCAAACAAGAAGCCGCAGTGTGTTTTGTGGTAGACTATTGCAGTCATGCGCTGTTTTGAATTCTTTCTTTGACTACTGACAAATCTTGATTTTATTCTTTTTTATATTTGCCTTGGTTCGCTGTTGTCCTGAGTTTATTTTGGGTTTCTATTTTTTTCGGTGTTGGTCCATTCCTTCTTGCCGTCTGTTTGTACTCTGTTTACCGTTGTTGCTTTATTTTTGGTTATCATTTTCCTATCGCCTGATTATATATCAATAGCACCTGAAAGAAGGTTTTTTTTGGTTTGGATATTGTAGATAGCAAATAATGTTTCCAAGATAGTTAATTACACATAGTTATCCTTACACGGTTAGGCTAGTCTGAATTAACAGTGTAATTGGGCTTCATTAGTAGTAATATTAAGTACTCTCAGTGTATTAAATGAGTCTGAAAAATCTAACCAAAACAAACGCCACAATCATATATTCACATGGAAGAACTTTGGATCCGCATTTGACACCAAATAATTCAAAAACAAGCACAAGAATTACTACATAAAAATCTCGAACAAATTATTGGTCCTGGATCCCCTTCACCAAAATACTTTCGAAACCGACTTTACGAGCGACTGCCCATTCGCGGAGCATGGAGCTCGAAAAGGCAGCGACTTCGCGAATGCTGGAGGACATTGAGATCGGGATCGTGAAATTATCTTCCAGAGGCCGTAGTCCAGGGCCCTGGGTCGATCCTCCTAATGGTGATACAATGCCTGGTCCGTTGGCCTGTCTGCGCTTCCAGGTTTCTGGAAACTTCTCAATGATATCATCGAGCTTCAGAGCGTGCAATGCTCGCTGGAAATCCTGGGTTGCAAGATCAATGGTTTTACTGAATTTAAGTAGCGACTCGGAGATCTCGGATGCAGTCAAGTTAGTAGTTGTGCTCGCGATTCCAGTTCCAGTAGTGGCTATTGCTTTGTCTGTCCGGTTCGACCCATGCTGGATAGATTTCACAGTTTGCTGGAGGAACTGAGCGATTCGTAAATAAACAATCGCTCGAATGAAATAAGTTGTTCCGACCATAGGCCCTGCGGAACACTGTTCGTGCAGTGTGACTACATGCCTTGCAAATGGTACTAGGGTTGTCCAGTTCTTATCTGACGGAATCCGGTTCTTGAGATTTGCGCATTTGTCGTCGTATTCAAATGCTACCAAATAGGCACTGTATTACTTTGGTCAGCAAAAACCCCTTGAATCATCAACAGACGGACACATACATTAAAGCATCCATAGCATATACACTAGCCACAAGATTATCTCCTTCTTGCTTAAGTCGATCTGATTCATGCTTCCGGTCTGTGGCAAGAGCTATCCACCGCTGCTTTTTGTATTCCAACGAATGCAAAACCTTCTGACTCGTACTAGCATCCACAGGCAGCGAACTTGTTCGCTTCAAACCATTGGAAGTTATTGAGTCTCGTTCGGCCATCGGAGTTGAGGAGCCGCCTCCATTCATGCCTTCATCGCTCACTTTCTTGCGCTTACTCTGGTATTCTGCTAACGTGCTCTTCTTGGCGTTCAAGCTACCAGGAGTAGAAACTTCTGCAGCTATTCCATTGTTCGAGTTGCCAGAAGGTGGGGTCATAATTAACGAACGTTTCTCAGTTTTATTAGGTGAATTAGTATGTTGACGTTGCCGTTCCTCACGATCTTCTTCCAGGGACTTTATCCGTTTACGACCTTTGTCCTTCATTTGTGGATCTGCAGAATGAGTTTTCGCTGGAAGGCTAGTCTTTGAGATTGGCGGATTCTGCTTCGGCGTTGAATCTGACGTCGGCATTGCCGTCGATGTTGAAGAAGACGCGGCCATAAGGGCAGAAGACTGCTTCTGCTTGATCTTTCCTAATCCAGTTGATGCCTGTTTAGCTGAATTACTTGAAATTTTCCTATCTAGCTTCAAAAGCTCATTCTTAAAGGAAGGTATCCGTAAAACCACTAACCGCCTTTCAAACTTCATCGACTTGGAAGAAGATTCATTCTTCTTAGATTTGTTGGTTGACGGTTCCATCCGACTATCATTCGGCGAATATCCCGGACGATGGTCCAGACTAGAAAGGCTGGAAGGTGTGTCTGGAAGTTGAGAATCAAACAGTGGTGGTAAAGTAGGACTCAGCATTTTGGTAGGAATGTCTGGAATCGTAGTTAAAAATTCAAAGTTCGGAAGTTCTTCGTTCAAAATCCCAAACTGAGTTGGTAAAGTAGGAGACAGCATCGGAGGCAAGGAAAAAGAAGCCACTAGTGATTTTTTGGCCTTGGCTGTTATTGCAGAGACAGATCCAGAGTCTGAGGACCGGGGCGACCGAGGTTTGCGAACAAGACTTCGTCCTCGGTCAGGTTCATGTTTTGATAATGCAAGAGCCGACTTTTTATGTCTAAGCAATTCGGTCGAAGACTCTGGTTCACTATCTTCTGATCTTTTTCTCTTTGTAATAGTCTGTGATTTTCGGTGTGATGCTGTTCGCATTTTTTCTGTGTCCGACATGTTGCTCCCTTTGCTGGTATGATATGCGGATTTGTCTCCCGTAGATAGAACTGACTTAGATCTTTGGTCGATGGATCCAACTAAATTGTGACTCGGGTCTGTTCGAGGAATATGTTGTGGTCTGGTAGTGAGTCTGCCAGACGACCGGCCAATTGGTGGAGATCGAGATCCTGATGGAGAATAGTTGATATCCCAAGGAGAAGCCGAGAGCGCGGGGGAACTGTTATTAAAAATCGGGCGGCTACTCACACCAGCTCGTTCTTCTTCATACGAATTGGAGTGTCCGGATGTTGATCCACCAGCGTAATCAGTATCGAAAGATAAAGGCGATCCAACAGTCGACGCCGAGTAGGGACCTGATATGGGCTCCGTGAAGCCAGGAGAGCGCGACCTTCCGGGCGGCGATGACGAGGCTGAAGCAAGTGCGGAGCCGAGTCCAGTTGCAGATGATAGATAAGAAACGTACTCCTCGCGATACGCGGGACCAATATGCGGATCTGCACCGAGACGAGCTCTCAACCCAAGAATTCGGCGGTCAGTCTCGTCGAGAGAAGGAGTTCGCTGAGGTGCGGCGGTTCGTGCGGAGACAAGTCTGGATGAGTAAACCAAGCTTGGAAACGTGTTAGAAGATGCGGCCGATGGCGAGGTACCTGAGTGTAAGGAAGAGGAAGATGATAAAGATGAGGAGGAAGATGAGGTCGAAGACGAAGACGAGGACGAGGACGAAGAGGCAGAAGCAGAGAAGGACATCCGGTTATCGAGCTAGCGATTCTGACCAGTCGAGCGACATGAGCATAGCAAAGCACTTAGACCGGAAATTGGTAGTCCTCTTTCCGTTGAGCACGATTTATGCACTTCCGAATTCTTTGGAGTAGAAACGGCTAAAATTTGGTAGTGTTGCTGACGTTCTCAAATCAACTGGACAAATAGTAACGGGGCTAATGTGACGATTCCTTAAACCTACAGGCGAACTCGTCGTCACGCCGCGCTGCACTATCGTGGCTACATGTTTTCTGACTGTGTTCTCTACAGCACCAAAAATAAATGCTCCAAAATTATTAAACAAACTAATTACTAGTAAACTTGTCTTATGCTTAAAACCAAGGATTTACCAAATTCATCCAAACTCCTTACGCCATGGCCTCGTCTTGCCCAATAATATCCTTCGGGAACTCTATCGCAGAAGAGGAACCCCAGTCAAATCGGAGTCCGAGCCAGCAGATGACTCTCCTGAAACTGACGTAGAAGGCAGGCCGCCTAAATCAGACATCTTTGTAATTGTCGTCGGTATAGCTGGTATGGGAGCCTTCGGATGCTGTGTATGGTGTTTAAGAGCTGAGGGCAAACTCTTCAACGGTAGCATATACATTTGCAAGACCTGCATAGCCGCCATATGGATATTAGCCTGTATTCTTGACTGCTGTTCTGAACTTGTAGGCATCTTATAAATCCGCTTTGCTGCTGCATCATATTCTTGGAAGCCATGTAAAAGCTTCTTTCGAACCTGTCCTGCCTCGGCCATCTGCTCATGTGAAGGTGGATGGTCTGGATCATCAAAACCTGACAACATTTTTTGAAATTTAGGTAACATGAGTTCGATACTTCTCTTAAACTGCATCATGTTGCCATATACCTTCACAATTGCAGGTTTACTTTGAACATCCTCCGCAAACTCTCGATGACCAAATACGACCGAATGGCAATCGCGACAAACGCGGACTTTAACTTGAATATCATCATCCAGTTTTTCAGTTGTCAAATAATCAGCCAAAGCTGTCGAGTCTAACGTAACGATTGTTGAACATCCGGAATCCTGAGATGCACAAACTAGCTTGCCACACAGCCTACAATGATGCTTTCTCATTGCAAATGTGAATCGTCGTTCACAATATGGACAATCTATTACCGAGCTATCTTCTTGCCAAGCTACAATAGCCTGTTCGGGTGGCTTCCGATAATTTCGAATCTGCTTAAAATATCCACTGGCTAGTGAGGCAGCCACCCCAGCAGTATCGTATGCGAGCGCCTTGGCCCCCGCATCTGTTGTAATAGCCATCGAGCTGGTATGAAAAACACTCGGATCATCAGTTTCAATCATCAATTTTAGTAATCTCGACAGTCGATTCTCAAGTAAGTTCACTTCCAAATGTGTTTTTGTGATTGTGCTCTTGCGCTTGGCTACGAAGGATTCCGTCAGATCGTCCACATTTCCAGTAGCATCGTTATATCCTGGCCTGCTTTCAAAACACGAATAGCAGACTCGGCACCAGGCACCCTGCTGAGGATCCCAATTGGCCTTCTTGTCCAGTTTCATCTGGGCTGGCACATGCTCCTCGCAGAAAATCCGCCCGCAAGACCTGCAATGCACTTTTCCTGTGCGGTTGTTTAGCGGAATTCGACAACGATACTCCGAACATTTATCATTGGGGGTTTCGCGTTGCCAGTGGGATCGTGTAATCATTTCTTCGGTCAGATGTGGTTTGTGGTGAACCTGGTGCTTGTGAGCTGCATGAGGCTTAGAAACGGCGACTGGCGCTTCAGCATTGCTGTAATCTCTAGTTTTTCTTGTGCCTGTGGATGGAGCGAGATTGTGCGAACCAACAAAAGTGACTCCACCGGTTGACCCTGAAGAACTAGGACCGGCAAAATTCATTGGTGGCGAGGGAGAAAGTCCAAGTCCGCCATCAAGCGGTACAGTAAACGATAAATCTGACAAGTCTGCGTATTGAAACGTCGAGTTCAATGCCTGAACTGGCGGCAGATTCTTTGCTTTATGGAGATATTTCATAAATTTGGATTGGATATTATCCGACTCACGATGGACCTCTTCTAGATGCTGGGCCATAAGCGCGTCCGATCCCTGACAATTTATTGTTAGCAGTCACTCATATAAACAATCTTACAGCTATATCCATTACATACCAAAGATTCACTACAGATAGGACATATTAATAGTTCGCTGTCAAGCACATTAGTTGGCCTATTATCGTCTGCAACCACTGGCGGCAACTGGAAGTTATCAGCACCAATGACCCTTCTTGGTCTGTGGCTTCCGACCTGATGACCATGCTTCTTGGACTTGAGTGATTCAACAACAACTGATGGCTGCAATGAAGCTGGAGAAATAGAGCTGGCGAGCGATGGCACGGGGGACTGATTCATTAGATCTCGTGCGGGTAATGTATATGTCGACGAAGGAGGCGCCATATCTAGAGCTAGAGACAAGAGCTAGAATCTTCTCTTGTAATTTTATGCGTCTCAAAATCAATGAACTTGTTATTTCGGAAGAAAATAAACGGTTTCCTCGAAATCTATTGAGAACCTACTCTATATCAGCCAAAATCTTGGTAAAAGTAGGGTATTTCTGAGCAAGCACCATCAGATGCCACGGGATAATTCAGGTCACATGACAGTTCAAACAAGCTGTTCGACGTCATTGTATATGAGTGAATATATACAATATGAGGATAACCTTATTCTGATGAACATGATATACAAACACGATTCAGAGTTGATGACTGAGTTCCACGATTCTAAATTGTACTACGATCCTCAGAGAGACGACGAGGAAGGAGAAAGTTTATGTCGAGGTCCCCTGACGTTTGCAGAGATTATTTTGAAGGAAGGAAGAGTAGATCCGACTCCGTTCCTGATCTGTGCAGATCAGGATAGTGAAAAAACGACAAGCTCGTCGATATTATGTGGTTGTGATGGCGAGAAAGGCTATTCGTTTATATGTAAGTACATGGCCGACGTATGTAGAAATGTAGTATCTGACTGCAAGAAGTGACTGATTCGTCCGCCGATTATATACGTGAGCAGACAAATGAACTGCCCAAAGACGAATGGAGCAGTCTTTTGCGGTGGATCTTTCTACGCAAGAATACGTTCACTAATCCATCAGCGGTCGAGAAATACCAATATCCCAAAATTTTTCTTAGTGCGCGAAAGACCGATCGGTCATATGAGGTTCGCGAGATATCTAGCTGGGTGCTACAATCTGGTTGGATGACTATGATTGGTTTCCGATGGATTTACTAACTGATCATCAGGTAACAATCGACTATCATCATGAAAAGTTTGTGGTAAGCCTAGCCTGGTCATCTCAACAGATGACTCCAATTGGAAACTATCTTCTAGGTCAACTGGTAGTTAAATGACTAGCTCATGGAATCTGGATACCTTAACGTTTCACACTCTAATGCTGACGGTTTAGACTATTCTAGGAAGGATAAAATTTACCCGTGATGATAATATAGCATTCAGTGCATTCCGTCTGTGCGCAGATAGTATACGGTCTGAATACTATGCGCAGATAGAACACAATCAGCTACGAGAGCGACTAGAACAATACGATTCGCAACTAAAGGCTCTTCAGAGCCAGATGGAAGAGTTTTTGGAAGAGAAGACAAGAAGCGATTTGGAGATGATGGAGAAGGTGCGGAATCTATTGAATGAAAAGAAAAGTCGGATCTATTCTCTTACTCAGGACGCATTGGAGGACGACCTCTCACATAACGAAACTGATACCGACAAAGACGAACAAGAACAAATAGCCAAGTTTGTCAAAGTAGTACCAAAAAAAGAAAACATCGCAAGCAAGTCTAAAGCGGACGAGGCCATGGATAAGTCGGAGGTTACGAGTACCTCAGTAAAGATAGCGAAACGAAAGCGTGCCACTGAAAACATCGAAACGGTGTCTAGAAATGAAGGAGATGGACAACCCAAGTGGCAGTTGCGCCATTCCGATCCAATGGCAAAGCGGGGTAGTCAACAGGCAGGGGAAAGTGCGAGGAGTGCACTCGAGTCGTCTGTGATTGAAGACGACCGGTATGTAACGATAGAAGACATTGTCAAAGGAGGTGAACATTAATCTGAAGTCGCAATCTACTACCGTCCATTTTCTACTGCTTAATAACCAGACTGCATGATTTTGCAACGTCGTTACTTTTCAGAAAGCCAAGGTACGGTCAAACAATTCAATGTCAAACGTGACCAGAGACTCAGACATACGGTGTTCGCATATATCAGAGCTGCAGCTTGCAACACCTGTATGGGAAGCATGTGAAATTTGAGGCGTCACGGACGAACTCTATGAATCGGAAGATGGTATAAAGCAGTCAGACAACAAGGGATTGGGGGTCGATTTCGAGCTATCCTGCAACTGATTTAGGAGAACGGGAAGTTTGCAGCACTTGCTCAGTCTTGACAAAAGCTGATGTAAAACGGGAGTAAAACGGGAGGAGGGGTAGTCAGCTGTACCGGAAGAGTATGCACTGCCCTCCTGCTCCGTTTGCTCAGTAATATCAGCCATGAATACAGGATTTGCAGAAGTTTGATAGACAGAGGGAGAGAGAAGTAATGAGAAAGTTAAATATCTGTTCTCATCCAGTCTCGTTGCCGAGACCACATTTTGAGGGCTAGAATAGGCGATCTAACTGCGAAATTAGTGTCTTAATATTTGGCTGGGAGAAGGGGGAAGTCGATGAGCGCGAGACTATCGGCAACCAGAACAAAGATGTTTAATGATGCCTAGCGTAGAAAATTGATCTTATCTGCTGCGAAAGTCTCCAGTCTACAGAACAGTTTCTACTCGTCCTAAATAAGAGGAAAAGTAAACCAAAAGTGCAGAAGTTCGACATTACTAGACATAGTTGAAGAGACAATTATTCAAAGAGGACTTCTTGCATTACACTTTGTCCGACCAGTCCCCGCAGAAACCAGAGCGAAAATAGTTTTGCGGACACGGTCTGAGACAGCCCAAAATGAGGGGAAGCGGATGAGGACCAAGTTCCGTCCCTAAACCTTGAAGCTTATTTCGGGCGGGGCCGGAAGGGCGGAGGTCCGGTGGAAGCTGGAGTGAGGAGGGGAAAGGAGAAGAACCGGCCACTTTTTATCGGAGCCGATGGACTGGCATGGTCTAGTCATCGTAGATTCATGCTTGTCTCGAGATCGATAATATCTTGAAATTTTAATTTCACAGAATAAAAGGATGGGAGACAGAGAATGAGGAATCATAAATTATAATCGGACAAAACTACAAAGTAATCCAAGAAGTGCATTCATATCCGAAAAATTGTGCGGGGATAGAATTTGATTATTCCAGGGCAGAGAGGCTGGGCCACGACACTCCTGATAGATCAATCTGCGCACAAGTATGTCTCCCCATGGTCTCTCATTTTCGGACGCACGCTAGCATGGACTTCCCCGGAATGTTCGCATATAGAACCCCACACACAAGCAGCACTGTGGCGGCATGAGCTAGATGATGGGATCTAGCATAGGTCGGCTGGACACATTATGGCCAGTAAATAAGTTACCCTATAGGGACTGCCCGCCGCTGTCGCCGACGGCATCGGCACGCGGCCAACCAGGTTGCAGAGTATTTTGCTCTCCTGGAGTGCGCCACCTCTGAACATAACTGACTCCCGGTGGACATGACCTGATGGGACTAGTCTGCCTAAGTACGAGAAGCGGCGGAAGCAGGAGGGGCATGCAGAACGTCAATATTGGGTAGGCCTCACGATGACACCTGGAATATCAGGTTCGCAAGTGAAATTATTACTAAACCGATATTCGGAAAGAATTGTTCGGTACTGATTAAGATATTACTAGCAGTGGACCTGCAGATTGAATGTCTTCAAGACACTTAAAATGTGGGACGAAAATTTCTTCTGGTTGGTCTTCTAGCCCTTTTGGCTCTGCTCGCTTTCACCTTCTTTCTTCCGGCCTGTTGTGCTGCATTTACACGTGCCAGAACTTTATTTTGAGCGCGCTCACTTCCCTGCTCTCGTGGTGCCCCGCTTCTCAGGCCGGTTAGTTGTCCTTCTACTGCTGCAGACTCCATGTCTGTTCCGTGCTGCTGGAGCACAGCTCTGAAGCTAGATTTATCAGGGTACAAGATAAAAAATAGAATAGAGTGGTAATTAGCCAATCGTATGCGATTTAGGACTCTTTTTGGCCCCGTTCCGGCAGATGCTTCTTGTAGCTCCATCTCCCACCGTATCAAAGTAGGGGGGACGTGATCAATGCCCTCCACACCATCTACCCATTTGGGCTGCTTCCCCCGGACTGTTCTCCATACATTTGCAATGCCTACTTAAGCAGGCTGACTTCCGCTCCCTCTCCTTCCCCATCCCACTGTTTCCCCAGCTTTCGTCTTCTCTGCCTTCTCCACAGTCTTCTGTTCAGGGTTTTATCCGGTTATCCTACAGTCACTTGTCTTCTTGTTTACCTCAAGGCTTTGACACACCCACTTCACTCACATTCTACTCCATTTGCTCCCAATAAAAATAATTTTGCAATGGCCGACAAAGCATCCCAGATTGCCGTCGACTCCGACATTCATAGCCGAGTTACTCCCAGTGCTCTGACAGCAAAAGAATGGGACTGGCACAAGACTGACGATCATTTTCTTCAGCGGGCTGATGTTCATGATCACATTGATGCCGACGCTCTCCAAGAAATCCATCCTGTCAGATTTACTGCCTACCGAAAGTTCCGGGAGGCTACCCGTGAATATTTTGCCGAGATGCTGGGCTGCACTGTTCTTATTCTCTGTGGTGATGGTGCAGTTGCTCAGAAGGTACTCACAGACGGTGAGTACGGTAATCCGGCTATGATCAACACTTGCTTCGGCGCTGGCGTTATGTTTGGTTACTTTGTTGCTACTGCTGGCGGAGCTGAAGCCCATCTTAATCCTGCCGTCACCTTCTCCAACTGTGTGTTCCGTAAATTCCCTTGGTGGAAGGCTCCGTTGTACATGCTTGCTCAGTTTATTGGCTGCGCTTTCGGCGCAGCCATTGTTTTCGGTACGTACCGAAACGCGCTCCATGAATTCGACGGTGGTAAACGCCAGGTTCTCGGCGACAAATCTACTGCTGGTATTTATTGTACCTATCCTGCATCATTTTTAGATCTGCCTGGTAAGGTCATGCAGGAAATTACGGCGTCTGCTCTGTTGTCTTTCATGCTGAACGGAATCGGCACGCAGTCGAGCATTGGCCTAAACTACCGTCTCCCGGGAGAATGGGGTCTTGTTCGTGGTATTGCCCTTATGATTGCCATTTATACAATTGGTTCGTCTGTCGGCTGGCAAACAGGATATGCTATCAACCCTGCTCGTGATTTTGGTCCACGAATGGTTTCCTACATGGCTGGTTACAGTCGTGAAGTCTTCAGCGCGTACGACCACTACTTTTGGATTCCTCTTTTTGTTCCATTTTTTGGCACTCTTCTTGGACAACTTGTATTTGATTTCATGGTTTACGAGGGTACTGATGACAATATCATCACTGAACCCGAGTCTTTCCTCAAGATGATTGGACGCGGCCGAGCCACCACACCCGTTTCAACTCCGACCACTATTGACGTTGAAAAGAGAAGTGACGACCACAAGGTGTTGACTGCTTAAGGTTTGCCTTGTTTTTGCATAATTGGGTCTTTGTATCTTTGTGTAGTTTTATCATTGTTCTTCACTATAGCTGAAGTTGTTTTTAATATTATTTTCTAATTTCTACATATTCAGCTAGGCCTGTGTAAGCTTTTTGTCCCTGTATTGCAATTTCCGGTGATTTCTCCTCGGAGGGAGAATGATGACCGTGATATTAGTTACGCTGCCACTTTTCTGACTGCACTTATTCTGGATGCACTTTCACTCGGCAGCTATACAACCTTACCAAGAAGCAAAAAGCCGTTGATGGTGATAGTCAGACCGGAAGGTAATCAATGACCAGGCACGAGCTATCTCTGACATAAAAATCATTTCAGTTTTCTATTATATTTTTTAGTCAGACTTACTCTTTTCCCAGTCTTATATTATCGAATCCGGTCTGCTCGTGCTCGGAGTAATCAGCGCCAGCCACGTGATTAAAATCGGTCATTACTGTACATCTCGAGCCCGAGGACGAGATTGATTTAGATGTCAACTGAGAAATTGCAGTTGCAGTCTACATAACTGGGCCTGCTGGAGATTTATCGCAAAACTCCAATAAGATAGAAAAGGGAAAGCTCAAATTGGTCGCAATTTAGATATTCACGTCCACTGGCAGCACGGATCATGACTCGAATCATAGTCCTTCCGCTTACAACCGCTCGACGGCTAATCATCACTCAAAGGACAGAAGCACATTTTATTAATCCGCGGCGCCCGAGGATAGACGACAGACTTACACAACGAGCTCAGAAAATGTGGAGCGATTGGGAGAAGTCGTCGACCTGGTGGAAACAAAAAGTGACCGCGTGGGGAGCGAAAGTGCTAGATCAAGTGCCGTACGAGGAGTGGAGTCTGAAGGCAGTTCCGCAAGCGCCTGTGGGACTGTTTCCTGTTCGGACAGGGACCTGGTGGATTCCCTGGTCTAGACAGAATAATTCAGTCACCGATTCCGACGACAAGTCTCTGCAGGTCAGGACAGCCGGTACGGTCACGGTTCCAATTGTATACCCGGTGAACGTACAAGTTGCTGATCCCGCATCTGTTACTACAGTCGGAGGGGATATTGGCGAAGCGGTAGCTCTGGATTTGAAGAATTGGGCTGTACAGCAGTCGCCCATTCAAATCCGCAAATTGCTGATTTGCGCAGCCATCTCTCCACTGACATTACCGATAGCTTTACTCCCGGTCATACCCAATTTACCAGGTACGACAAAAGTTTGAGGAGGTTTGGCACCGCGAGAGATCGAACGCTAATTACTTTAGGGTTTTACTTGCTCTTCAGAGTATTTTCGCATTTCAAAGGTGAGTTGACCTAGAAGATACTTCGGGTGGGAATGAGCCCGCTAGAGAGGGAATGGAATGACCAACAATTATTGCAGCATATGAAGGAGCACAGCAACTGCGACGAATCGTCGACGAGAAGCGGTACGTTCCTGAGCCGAACCATGCTCTTGGAGCAATATATACGGAGCAAGCGAGCAGCATGCAAGACGCGCTCGTTAGTCCTTCCGGGGAACGAACGCTGTTAGAGTCCGAGTCAGTAGAAAAACTGACGAAATTATTCGACGCCGCAGATCTGAGCGACGAGGTCCGTCGAGCCATCGCTCAAACGCGGACGAGAATTTCAAAAGAGATAACGCAAGCCACGATGGAAGAGCGAAGAAATTGAGCGTTGCCCGGCGCAAGGTGAGATATTAAAATTGGGTGGAATAGACGCGGTTGCATTTTAAAAATGATCTTCCTACAAATTGCATTTATGAGAAAATATTTGTATCTCTAATCAATTATTACTGTTATCATTCCCGTAGTCCGTCACATCCATTAGTGCCAATCCAAACCACGTCATGCACTTACATAATCATATCCATAACACACTCTCTGTAATTTCATTACGCGTCGTTTGATGGCCGCGTCGTTTTGGTTGATTCTAATTCGGGAAACACGTGACGTGGCACCGGCGTGAAAGCGTGAATTTTTGCACTCCCCTGCGGTCGATATCTGGCGGCGGAATTTTCAGTTGAAATTCGACAGAAACAAAGAACGGACGAAATAGAAAGAAAAGTTTTTGTTATTGAGCTTGGAAGAGTAAGCGGAACTTCGTGTTTGACGCGCTTTGAAAGTGATCACGCGTGCTCGTTGTAACATCATTCCACAAAGAGATCGTTAAGCCTTCAGGCTGTGTTCACACACGCTCTCCCATTGCTGGTTTTGTCTCCAGTGCGCACTATCTTGTCCGACTCTGTTGTTTGGGCGGCATCCTTCGAGTCTTTTTTTTCATTCTTCAACTTTCCTCTTCATTGTTAGGTCGTCCCACGCCTGTGGAAGCGTTGGATTTGTCTGAAATCTCACAAATCTGCGTGACGTTATTGCCAACCTTTATCTGCTTCGGACTTGTTGCGCATTTGGCCTGGGATCTCTATCTTGGACCCATTTTTTCTTGTATTGGCTACGGCAGCAGTCAAGCAAAACAGCAGTCGTCATTGTTTACAGTCGACGCGTCGAATTATTGCCCACAGCTTGTTGCTCCTTGTCCGTGTGTTTCTCCTTTCAGGCATCCCCTTTTCTCCCTTTCTCTTTCATCTTCTGATCTCTATCTCCCTCCCTTCTGCTTTTTGCTCGGCACTGCACCGCTCGACTCGTAATGCCAGCATATTCACGCAATCTGAACCCGAACCCCTTTGCGTCGCCCGCTGATTCGAGTGCTGATCTTACTGACCGGGCATCTATAAATTCAGACTATTCCATCCAGTCCGACGTAGCATTGCAATCGATGCCGGAGTACAGCAATTCTCACAGCGATCCCCACTTCAGACAGACGGCTGCTTCTGCTTCTGCGGCCGCTGGCACTAACGCTCCTGCAAGTGCAGCCTTCGCGCAGGCTCACGCGGAGCATGTGCACAATTCACGACAGGCAGTCTTCTCTTCCTCTTCAGTGTCGTCTTCCTCCTCTGCCGCTTCTTTCCAGTCGTCGACTCCATCAGGATCGTTTGATCGTTATCCTACCGGCACTGGCGGAGCCAACAACAGATCATCCAACAACTCGGGCATATTAAGCGGCACCTATTCATCGTCACGAAACTCATCTTCGTCTCTTTATCCTCATAATTTGGGCGACCCTACATCTGCACAATCGAATCCTAATGACCCGGATTTCTCCCCATTTGGAGGTTATCCAGTGTCCTCCTTCCCTCTGCACATCGAGGAGAAGGAGCCTGATGACTATATGCACAATCCAGATCCCATCCTGGATGCCAATGAGCATGCACGAATCAGGGACTGGGAACGGCGAGGCGTGATCGGTTTGCTTGCTCTCGTCATTCTTACCATGGGTGCTCTCTGCGTGTTTATCATTGTTCCTGTCCTCACGTTCACAGGTAAGGCTGGTGAAACAAATGATTCGCCTGTGACAAAAGTTGTTGCAGTGCCACTTTCAGACTACACGTATCCCACCTTGAAGGCGATTCGGACGTCGCTTGTAGACCCGGATACTCCCGATGACGCAAAAACGATTACGGACAAGAATGGAAAAACAATGAATTTAGTTTTCTCAGACGAGTTCAACCAGGATGGTCGCACGTTTTATGAGGATGAGGATCAGTTTTGGTACGCAGCCGATCTTAATTACGCTGCTACAGAGGATAAAGAGTGGTATTCGCCAGACGCTGTAACGACCGTGAATGGAACTTTACTGATCACAATGGATGCATATAAGAACAAAAATCTGGACTATCGATCCGGAATGCTTCATTCATGGAATCGGCTTTGCTTCACTGGTGGCAAGTACGAGGTTTCTGCATCACTTCCTGGTAAAGGAAGTAAGCCTGGATTCTGGCCCGGTATCTGGGCGATGGGTAATCTTGGACGGCCAGGATATCTTGCAACTACTGAGGGCACGTGGCCATATTCGTACAATGAATGTGATGTGGGTATTACGCCGAACCAGTCGTCTACGGATGGCATGTCATATCTTCCTGGCCAGCGACTGAATTCATGTACATGCAAGGGAGAAGACCATCCGAACCGAGGAACCGGGCGAAGTGCGCCAGAGATTGATGCTATTGAAGGTGCGGTGTCGAACATTAACACGACCTACAAGGTAGGTTCGGCATCGCAGTCGTTGCAGATCGCACCGTTTGACATTTGGTATCTATGCGACTATGATTATCTGGAGGTATATAATGCTTCGGTGACTTCAATGAATACGTATACTGGCGGAGTATTTCAACAAGCTATATCTGGAGTGACAGTGTTGAACAATGATTGGTATGATAATAACGAATATCAATCGTATTCGTTTGAATACTCTCCTGGTGCGAAAGGGTATATTCAATGGGGAGTTGGCGATGATCCGACGTATGCTATTTATGGAGAAGCGCTTCGAGCTAATGGTAACGTTGGTCAACGTCTGATTCCCATGGAGCCCATGTCGATGATTATAAATCTTGGAATTTCCGATTCTTGGACATATATTGATTGGCCTGCGCTGGAATTTCCGTCGTACATGCGTGTAGATTACGTACGGATATATCAGCTCGAAGGTTCCGAGAGTATTACCTGTGATCCGGACGGATATCCTACTACGGACTATATTGCCGACCATCCCAAAGCGTACAAAAATGCAAACATGACTTCATGGTAAGCTTTTTAATATTGTCTTATAGTCAGGAAAGTAAAACTAACTGTTCTAGGACGGAAGCCGGATATGATTGGCCAAAGAATTCTTATATGGATGGATGTTAATGTGCTTGGTTGTTGCTATTATTGTATTATTATGATGCATGAGGATTAAATAGATAAAAATAAAGTATAGGGAGTTTGAATAAAGTCGAGTAGGAGTGGTAGTGCAAGGGTTGATAGGGATGTGAATCAGAGCCCTTTAGCTAGATACCTATGCGGAAATTTTTCCTATCTTCAAGAGGGAAATTATGCCAGTCAAGTGACAATTTATTCGTGAGCCAATAATCTCACACTAGTAATAACATAGTATCATAACATTTATATAATATCCACAACTCCTCAATAATTAAAACACCTGCAAGTACTCCAAATTGCCCAGAGGGATGCAAAAAAACACAAACGTAAAAAAATTGAGAAACATTGATTTTGGACCCTTACGCCGAGACTAAGGCGCCAATGGAAATGCGTCTAGTTTTATCATTTTTTGGCCATGACTGCGTAGGGTGCGCAGGAGGATCTGTGCTGGTGACAACCTCTACACGCATTTGATGTCCATCTGAAACTGGCACACGGAGAATAAGTTCTGCCTCTAGGTCAGACGTAATTTGAACTTTTGACGAAGCGTCTACGGCAGCCAATGACTCGGGAGAAACTGTGGTTGACCGGTAGTAATATAAAGCTATAGACACGGATTCAGACAGCGACAACGTCTGTCGAACAGCTTGAAGTAGGAAAGCAAGGCAGGACTGGCCACAAGCAGCAATATCTGACGGTAGGATCGTGCAAGTTCGAACAGAATCCTGATAGATCAAATCCAAGGCAAAAAGTGATGTTGAAACAGGTGATAGCGATGGAAGGGTCCGCGGAGACACAGACGACACAGAGCTCGCTCGTGCAAGTGATAACGGCGAGAGCGAAAGACTCGAGGCAGAAGTCGAGTATGGATCTGGAGACTCGTTGGCAGAGGAAGATACAGATAAGTACGAAGAATAGGAGCTTGAAGCCCTCGAAAGTGCAGGTCGCGCAAGATAGTCGGACCCTACCAGAGTATCCGAAACAGCACTGGAAGGCGATGGCCACGGTTGTGGACTCGGCATAGTGGTCCGGATCGAGGGAAGTGTTACTATTGGTTCCAGCTTGACAGATGTAGAATCGAAACCGAGATCGGAATTCACACTCGATACCGAGCCTGCAGATATCGGAACTGCATGCGCAGCTGACGGTGAATGAGCAGGCGTCGAAGCAGCAGAAGGAGAGGGCGATGCCGATTCCTTTTTGGAAACGAGCTTTGCTTTAGACTTTGGTAATCTCTTGCGATTCCGACGGACTGACTGAACAGCAGCACGAACTAATTTATCGAAATCAGGCAAAGCCACAGGCGGAAAGCCATATTCTTCGCGTAAGGTATCAGCAACGGCTATGATCACGTCTTCTTGCTCTGAGGCTTTTCGCGAGGACAGCGACATGGAATCAATGAGTTCGAGTCGGCGAGCAGAGAATTTCTTCCATTGGCCCTCATTTGTGAACTGCAATTTCTGGCGGATGATTTGAGTCACGCCGGACACTCGTGGATTTGAGTGCTTCTGCACTTGTACTGGGGGCAGTCCGTTTGATATTGGATGGGCATGTGGAGGGTGTGAAGCATGAGGAGCATGTGGAGCATGTGATTGTCCATGCTTAGAAGATAGAGAGGGAACAGCAGGAAGTGAGGAGACAGAAGGGAGGGAAAAGGGATATGAGGAATGAGTAGAAGCTGCCGCGGCAAAGGCTGGGATGGAGGAGGGGGTGGACCAGACAGAGGAAGAGTTGACGGGATTGGAAGCAGGGACCGTAGAAGGAAGACCCTGAGCGGAAGCGGGTTCAAGATTGATATCAAAGAAGACATCAGAGACAATGAGAGCTCTGTGGAAAGAAGAGTCGTCGACTATAGGGCGGGCGACGATGGAGGAGGAGGGAAACAGAGTGGAGCGGGCGCAAATAGAAAATGGCTGATTATGGGGGATGAAGAAGGCAGCACGCACGTATGCCTGGAGTCTTTCGAATGAGAGGGCAGGGTCGTCCAGGGTCCAGTTGATAGCATTTCCGTTCAGCTGGATCCTGATGCTCTTGTGATGTTGGAGGAGGGAGGAAGTAGGCCCAGAGGAGGACGATGATGCGGACGACACAGAGGAAGATGCAGACGAAGTTGACGGGGAGGGCGATGGCAAAGACTGTTTCTTCTGTCCAATGGTCAGAAGAGAACCAAAAAGGTCTGCCATGGATTGGACAAAGATAAGAAAACCGAACGAGAGCACAGCAATAAGATAGCACAGTAGCAGACTCCAAACACAATGCACGCAAAACACAAGTCAACACAAGATCGAGGGAATGGGCCGGATATAAAAGCAGCCCGGATATCGTCAACCAACGACTGCAGTCCCGCGCAGAAGTCCTACTTTGTCCTTGGTCCGCAGCCAACGCGAACGATCACTTTCGTCCGGCTTCCTCGTCTCGGACTGGCTCCAACTCTGTTTCCAACTCTGTTTCCAGGAGGCTTTTCCTGCCCGGGACTTAAAGCCTGAGTCACGTGTGGAGTACCACAGAGTCAAGTACGAACGGACGGTGGCACGGACGCGAGAAATATACCGCGCGGGTTGTACTTTGAATACGAGGGAATGCCGTTGGTTCGATATGGGATTCCCGGAGTAAGGCTGGGTCAGAAGTGGGTCTGAGCGTAGACTGGGAGTAATTGAGCGACGAGCGGCAATAAGGGCCGATTTTCCAGGAGAAGGCGAATGCGGTGTTTGTTTGAGTGCGGAGACGAAGCCGTAAGGAGATAAGGATCTGGTAGAGGAAGAATCATTGTTGTGGCATTGCCGTGGTATTGCTGTGGCATATGAGTAAATATACGAATATAAATGGTAGATAGACAACCAAATTGCGAGAGAGCTATGGGAGCATCAAGGATGCAAATCAGTCAATGCCTACGTGGTCCACAATCACAAGCATGCAAGCACAGGAGCAGTCGCCGGCCGGGATCTTCTTATCTGGCCGAGCTCAGATAACAGAAGCAGCATCGACCAACCCGAGAGGTTTCCGTTTGTAGAGGAACATGAATGACCTGGCAGGATGACCACAGTCTGCCTGACGATTCACGTTTGGCTTGAGTTGGGATGAGTCTTGCACCTGTAGTGCAACTGTAGGAAAGATAAGCTATAGGGTTGATCTAACGGGGCATAGTGCATAGCAGAGTCGAAGTGGGTCGGATCTGGAATGGATGACCAGTCGAGGTTTTGTTTATAGCAGCTACTCCGTACGGTGGATGGAACTGTAGCAGGAATCGGCCGTAAACGAGACATATGAAACAGACGCGATAGAGCACATATCCAGACCATCCAGAACGTACGAAAGACACACAGAGTCACAGAGAGCGAAGCGCAGATATGTAAACATGCAAATATGCAATTATGCTCGAATATTCCGCACGCCCAATGACTAACCTAGAAAAATAATAATATAATAATACCTCCGGCGACTCAAGCGCCCCGCCCCCCTCCCACCCCCCCCGTTCGATTGACTCCGGATACCGTACTGATAAGCACTGAACCTCATTAGCCAAGCTCTGGCAGAAACTAGGACCACCTTCTCTAAATTCAGGTCTGACTCGGGCTCTCAACTGCTGACCCGATGCACTCGGCCTGTGTCTTTCTGTGATTCTCAGCCTGGCCCGCTTCGGAACGTCCGATACCATATCTCTCTTGACTCGGACTGACGAGCTTTGGGCTCTCTGACTCTGAGTATCTGGCAAATGGGTCGCGACTAATCTCCGTCGATTGGTCGGCTCTTCCGCGCTATCTGATTATATCATCGCGGACGTGGTAGAATATTTCGTGTATTTACGCAAAGTCATACCGCAAGATAGATAGACATCGCTTGCATTATTGCTTCATATTTTATATAATCAGTAATATAATGATTGTTATAGGCGTGGATTCCGCTTAACACGTTGCAGACGTGCCTAGCGCTTTCAATCATCACAGCAGCACTACATTCGCCTCCACCGTGCACGAGCACAGGGCTTCCTACCTGCTGCTCGTCCCGACTCATCTCTACACAGACCAAGAACCGTCCGCAGACAATCCAATTAAAGTGCTATTGCGCAATTCTGACGAACAATATCATACATGCAAACAACAGCGAACGCTCTCTCTACCTCACGTAGTATGCGAGATCAACGTCCGGCTCGTCGCGAATGCGCGCCTCCAGCGTGGAATAGCCGTTCCCAAGAAACCCAAACATGTTGGCAGAATCATACTCCAGCTCAAAGTCCTCGCCCCGGATCTTGCTCATCATCTCCATGTAATGAAGCATGCTGCCTCCATAGAGCGCGCTCACGCGCCCTTCAGCTCCGCCAGCCTTGTACCACGACCCGCATCCGCCGTCGGACCACACCATTCGCTTCAGAAACTCCTGTGTGTACACGTTGTAGTCGTGGATCGCCTTCTCCTTTACCACCATGGACCGGATGCTCTCCCGCGACAGCTTCAGCACCCACTCGAAAATGTAGTCCACCGCTGTCGCCATGCCCGTCAGAATCAACGCATGGCCCGCTGCAGCATTAGGCCCGTTCACAATAAAATAGTTGGGCATCTGCGGCAACACGACTCCAAAGTACGCATATGCTCCGCCATACTCCTTCCACAGTCCTGCCAGCTCGACCCCATCGAGTCCCGTCAGTTTCCACGTCGGATCAAACGAGGTGTCAAACCCGGTCGCACAGATGATCGCGTCAAAGTCGAGTTCTTGGCCGTCTTCTAGCACTATCCCAGTCTCAGTGAATCGGGCAATTCTACCGATCACGACATCTGCTCGCCCACTTGCAAAGCACTCGAGGTAACCCATCCCGGGCGTGGCCTTCCGACATCCCACATGATAATTAGGAATCAGCTTCGCAATCAATGATTCATCATAACCTAATCTTTGTTTCATTGACTCGGTCACTTTTATCCGTAACGCCTCCTGCTCAGGACTATCTTTATGCAGGCCCGGAAACCGCTTGTTAGACGAGAGCTCCAGATCGTGGCGATATTGGCGATGCACCTGGGGTTGGTCACGGAATTTCTGTTTTTCCTCTTCGCTAAACGTAAAGTTATGACCGTCCGGTGTGAACTCCAATCCAAAATTTTCCAGAATCCACGTTGGGTTCCGGATCAAATTTACAACTGTCTTGTTACCTCCAGTGGCCTCAACGAGCTGCGGCAACAGCTGGATCCCCGACGCACCATTTCCAATTATACAAACATTTTCTCCTGCGTAGCTATGTTTTTCGTCCCATCGTGCAGAATGCACCATATGCCCTTTAAAATTTTCTCTACCGGCAATTTCCGGCCACCGCCATTTATTTAGCAGGCCCGAGCAATCCACAACGATATCTGCCAGCTCCTGACTCTGCTCCCGCGTAGCTGTATTCTCCGTCGTGACTCGCCATTTTCCCAATTCGCCGTTCCACTCAGCAGCAACAACTTTGCGCTTAAACTCAACATGTTTATCCAACTCGAACTTGGTCGTTGTCTCTCGAATATAGTTCCACACCTCCTCACGCTCCACATGGAACTTACTCCAGTTTGGGTTTGGCGCAAACCGAAACGTGTATACATGCGACGGCACGTCCAGCCCGGCTCCTAGATATCGCGTTTCGTACCATGTTCCGCCTACATCCTCGTTTTTCTCGTATATGACAAGGTCAATTGAGTCTTCCACTCGAAATTCGTGCTGTACCTTATGGGCAATCATCAATCCGGCAAGCCCTGCCCCAATGACAACCAACCGTCGCCGTCGTTGAGGCGTGTATATCGGTACTTCGTTAATTGGAATCCAACTCATTTGCTGCTATTCGTAATTCTGAAAGCCAATTCGTATTTTATTTTGTTGCTCTCTCTAACTCTTACACCTTGTATTCGAAACAACTTCCTCGGTCGCTCCTCCCCATCTTATACTCGGACAACAGGATCGATGAGGGGTTCACGCCATCCCACTTAATTTAATTTCCCTCTACGGTAATACTTCATGTCTTTACATTCAATACTATTTTAAATAAAATACATATTATCTCCGACCCCGTCCTAATCGACTTCTCATCGGAGCCATTTTCCGACCATTTACTGAAGAGGTTCCTGGTGCTGGAGAGCCTGCAGAAAACAGACTTCCTGCTCCTGGACCAGCTTGAGAATTCGCCAATGGCGTGCTTGGTATGGAAGTTCCGCTAGAACTAGCTCCCGCAACTATACCAGAGCTCTGGCCAATTCCTGGTGTAGTTGAACTATTAAATCCAAAGATTGATGCTGGATTAGTCGTAGCGGGCGCAGATCCGAAATTAAAAACGGAAGTCGAAGCAAATGGTGTGCTGCCAATAGTGCTTCCTCCTGGCGTGACAGAGTCAGAAGATGTCGCGACCGTGGCCCCGGTTCCCACTGTCGTGACTGCCCCAGCGGTACTACCTGTGCCTCCAATCCCTCCAGACCCGCTGCCAAATCGAAACATAGTTCCTGGTGAACTGGATGTTCGACTACTACTCGAGCCAAAATTAAATGTACTCGATGTACTCGGAGCTCCCGATGGTACGGACGGTACTGAAGAGCCTGTAGATATTGGCGGAATCGACGATCCGCTCGCAGTCGTCTTCCCAGTTCCAAATCCTGCCGCACTTGTCGAGCTTCCAAATCCTCCAAATCCAGCATCTGTATTTGTTTTTGCAAATCCAAATGAAAATCCAGTTCCATTCGTAGGTGTGGTTCCAAAGGTGGATGTTGCCCCAATTGTAGACGATGAACTAGCTGATGAGGTTACTGCTGGATTAGTTCCAGAACTTGACGTCGAATCACTCTTTCCTCCAAACACAAATCCTCCGCTTCCTGTTCCACTTGATGCGAAAGAAAATGCAGGAGCGGAATTAGTCACACTAGTGTTGGCCTTGGCAGTAGAGTTCGCACTTGTGTTCGAATCATTTGCAAACCCAGATCCAAAAGCCGAGCTCGCAAACCCAGAAAAGCCAGAACCTAATTTCGATCCTGGACCATTGATGGCGTCAACTTTTGATTTATCACCTGCTGGATCCAAAGAATTTTCGTCATTCCCAAATGCGGATCGCTTCTTCGGTTGTTCTGCCTCGTCCGGAGCAAGAGTTCGTTTCTCGCTCGACCCTAGCTTTAACCCTAACGACGAATCTCCAAATTTCGTATTTGCGGTCGCACCAAGAGGCGAGCTAGGTTTATTAAATGAAAATGTGTTTGGAGGTGTTGCCGTCTTGGTCGGAAACGACAGAACAGAACCAACAGAAGGAGTATTGGGCGCGTCAGAGCTGCTCGCTGAAAACAAGGCCGGCTTGTCAGACGAAGATCCAATACCAGTACTAGATTGAGACTTTATTGACTCCGCTTGTTTTTTCGCATCTTCCAGAACTTTCGCAGCCTTTTCTGCAGATTTAAGCTCGTTCTCTTTTCGCAATTTCTCCTTCTCTGCGAGCTCCTGTTCCTTTCGTTCCAATTCCTTGCTCTTCTCATCTTGTAGTTTCTTCAGGCGTTCAAGCTCTACTCGTTGCTGTTCGAGTTCCGCTTCTCGCTGGTTCTGTAACTTCTCAAACTCGAGCTCTTTTTCTTTAACCTGTTGGAGCTGTTTTAAACGTTCGAGCTCTTGTCGCCGACGGGAAATGTCTGATTCCCCGTTCACACGGCGCGGTGAATAGGGCAGCACAATTCCAGAGCCATTTTCAGACTGCAGGAGTTTAAACGAAACCGCCTGGGATAATCTTGATTCAGAAGAGAATAATTTCCGTCGTTTCGCTTCAGGCTCGGGAGTAGGTGTTGCGGGCCGAGTGAGCTCTTGACCAGTAGGAGTGGTGGTAGCACGAGTAGTCTCGTCAAAATCATCGAAATCTGCAGAGAAATATCCTGGACGCTTGCGTCGTGCTGGATCTAATTTCAAAACATCGAGAGGAACGGGCCTGCTTACGAGATCACCATTACTCGTAGTAGAGTCTGTCTGTGTAATGCTATCCACATAAAAGGTCGAAGTCGTGAATTCATTGGAACGAGGCGCGTTCAGCGTCTGAACCTGCGCTTGCGCCTGCGGCATTCTTGCGACTGCCAAATCCTTTGCGGTTTTCCAAAATGAAGACACATTCGGGAATCGCGCTCTTCTCGAGAAAATCCGCCGATGTTTACGGAATTTAGCAAACTCGGTTTGTTCTCTGGCTAAAGGAGCTGTGTTCACAAGTAGTAATTCAGACTGTGGATGTAGTATAAGTTGCTGCTGCTGTTCAGGTGAATCTGATAGTCGTTTACGGCTATTGGTTTCCAACTTCAGTTTACTGTCCGCGATAGCACCAGTTTCACCGCTGACGTTAACCTGCTCTTGTTCGTTGTGTTCGACAAACTTGGCTTCCGCATCTGACTGGTGAGAGTATTCTAGCTGCCTCCTTTTTCTTTGCCGCTCCTGAATAGTCAAGGCATCTCTATAAGCCTGGATAATCGACACGGGATCATCTCGTTTCCACTAAATCTCATTAGCATGTCAAATCTCCAAGACATACAATCCTAAAACAAGCAAGCACAAACATCAATAGCATTGAAATTAAACGGAACCGCCATTCTATCCTATTTCCTAACAATATTAAGTATTATCTAGCGTTGTTACTGAAGTAGAACCATTTATCTACACCAATTGGTTTCCTGTTTAATTCGACAAAATCTATTTCGCGACACGCGCCGTCAACACGACACCACCACTTCACAGTTATGCCATACTTGCATAGCATTACCAGATCTAGAATACTTTGCGACTACACTTCTGTCTGTGTGGCCTATATGCAGCAAAAAATTAATTCACATCGCTCAATTATTCAGTCGTAATCTATAAAAGTCCTGAATATATCTATTCTCATTCATCCTTATTTTCCTCAAACTAAGTCATATCCTTCCTTCGAATCCATCCGTAATGTCAGGTTCATATCCACGTGACATCAAAATTTCCACGTGATGAGTCACAATTGAGGCAAGGGCACCATGAGTCACAAAATTGACTCCTGAAAAATTATTGAGCCGCCAATTCAGAGGCTCAATTTTTTTTTCCTTTCTGGGAATTGTTCTCAATTTAGATGACGTCATCAGAATGATTATGTAATGTTAGCCTCTTTGGAAGTATCGTACTTGCCATATAAAACAGAAATTAGGAAATAATTTAAAGGGATTGAGACTAGCAGAATGTGAAATGAACTATCTTAATGTCTGGCTCCATCACCGACGTTGAAGCGTTAATCGAGCCCTCCTTGTGTTCTATCACACCCAAACCTCTGCATTGCATGCGATAGCAACGTACACAATGTTATTTATAAATAAATTTATCGTGATTATAATAATATAATATAATATATATAATAGTAGTAGTAGTAACATAAAACAAACACATAATCTTTACAGTCCTCACATATAATGTATATGCATATGTATATCCCCGATATTAAAAAGTCACTATACAACACTCTTAGATGATGCCCCCATTCGACATGCCGGATAATAATAATAATGATAATAATGATATAATGGTCGTAAATCCTCCCTTCACTAGCCGTCACTTGTCATCACTAGTCGCCACTAGACGGTGCTAGACATTGCTAGACTCTGAAAAAAATACAAATCGCCTTCTTGTCGGACTCTTACCGATCAAATGAATATGAATATGAATGAAAATAATAATATAAACAACGTTATCAACCTTGTCTGCGTCCATCATGTTCGTTATATACTTTACATGTAGCTATTATACGTGGTGAAATCACTGCTAGCAAACGAGCCGGGCTGCACGGAAGATCCGCGAGCTTGAGTCGCACCAAATTGCTGCTGTTCTTGTTCGTCCTCCATCTCATCAATAATGATTCCTGTATCCGTCATTGCAATGGAATTTGCAGAATGGCTTCCTCGACGCGATTGCTGAGAGTGTCCGCGATGATGATGATGGCTGTCCGAAATCTCGAGCCCTTGCATTTGCCTTGACAATCCGTCGCGTGATCCTGCTGCACCACTACCGACAACAGTAGCAGTTCCTGCAGTTGAAGACAAAATCTTAGAATGGATCCGTCGACCATAAGGCGTGTTCCGGACAGATGGCAAAATTGGACGGATCACATCCACAAGCTGCTGTCTCGTTTCTGCATCAGAATAGTCCAACGCGGTCTGGATAACGTAATTCGCATAGGAATCACGCATAAGCTTCTCCAAAAACACAGTAGATAAAATTTCCTCAATAAGCAGTTTGCGTGTCGAGGGCTCCGCAATTCGAATACATTTTTCAATCACATTTGAACTAAACTTCTGCATGGATAATGTACAAACATTACCCGCAAACCGACGAATCAATGGGTCGGAATAATGTGGATCTCCAAGGTCCAACACATACTGCGTAACATAATTACCAAATGGATCTTGCACCAACGTAAAAGCATGTGTAGTGATCTCATTCACAAGCTGTTGCTTCTGAGCGACCGAAGCATGATCGATGCATCGCTGCAAAACACAACAGCCATGACGATGAGTACCAACCGCAACACAATTCTCACTGACTGCATCAAATATGAACTGTGCGTCATCTGTGGACAATCTATTCAAGCATTTCTGAATCACATGATTACCATTCAAATCTTGAATCAGCTCAACAACATTGGTCTTCAAAGCATTCACGATCAATCGGATCTGCTCGGGAGTAGAAACATGTTCAATCATCTTCTGAAGAGCCCGAGTACCATGCTGATTAAGTGCAATCTTGACCAATTGCGTAGACGCAGTCTCAACTAACACAGTGCGTTGCTCATCATTCGCTTGTTCAAGTAATTTTTGACATAAATAGTTTCCGAAAGGATCTATCGTCTGTTAGTAACAAAATGGGAATTAATCAAGCCACTAAAATACTTACCAATCATAAGCTCTACTACATGAGGATAAGTCTCGCTGAAAATCATAGCAAGATACATTGGGTTGCGCTCCTCGAGTTTCTTCTGCAAGTATCTACATCCGTGCTGGTCCTTACAAAGTGAATAAATTTCGTTTGCCAAAGTTTCTAATCTAACATTGGCAAAGCGATTGACGTCTTGATCACTTTGACGACGACTGTTGGAAGTAGGCAAAGAACTAGGAGTAATCACGGAAGCAGAAATTGATCGCGGCTGCTGGCCAAGCATAGTGGCAGGTGCAGGTACAGATCCAGATGGGCCCACACCACTATGAGGTACAGATGCCTGATGAGTTTGCTGAATACCTGCAGGTGTAGAGGGCGCAGTAGCCGAAGTAGACGTAGAGCCAGGGGTGGAGCCACTTTGACCATACAAACCATCTTGGGGTGAGTGCTGCTGGTTCCTGTAAAGATAGGAATAGTTTGGCTGTGTATGATAACCCTGGGAAGAAGGTGGAACAACATAGCCATACATATTAGGATTTGTCATGTACAAATTCTCGCTGGCATGAAAGCCGGGGATACCTTGTTGCTGCTGCTGCTGCAACATATGATCTCGCCGGTCATGCTGGTCCGAAACCGATCTCTGGCTTGACTGACGAGAATGGGCAGGAGTGATATCATGCTGCATGAAAGGCTGTTGCTTCGATCCATTGTTGAACAAGGAATATGCCGAGGTTAAGTCTACTGATGCACGCTTGTCCTTAGTAGGATCATATTGGATTCCAGAAAGGCTTTGGTGGTGAGAAGTTCTCGTTCGAGGCATGAAAGACCATGGACCTGTAGATGAATTGGAAACACCAGGAGAAGATACCTGCTGAGCAAACTGTTGCTGATGGTGCTGTTGCTGCTGCGGCGGTGTATGATGTGACGAATGCGAATGCGAATGCTGCTGGTGCCGTTGCTGCTGCTGCTGTTGATGATGATGCTGCTGTTGTGGCTGATGCTGCTGCTGAACCTGCTGCTGGCCAAAGCTCTCGCGGCGGACAAGAATCGGGAACTTGTCATCTGTTGTATTGAATTTGAGCTCGCTTGGAGCTGAAGAAGCAGGAGCAATGGCACCTGGAGCAACGGGGGAAGTAGAGGAGTCAAGACCAAACAAAAAGCTACTGGGATTCAATTGACCAAGGCCATACGGAGAAGAGTCGAGGTCATGGTCCACTCTAGTTGAATTAATCTTTGAGATGTCGAAAAAGACTGGATCGTCACTCGACATAGAAAGACGACGGCCCGGTCCGAGGGAAGTCGAGGTAAGGGTGCGAGTACGAGGAATGACATCGTCCGGAGGAGTCATGAGCTGCTGATTCGAAGAAAGACGAGAAAGAGCATTGGGAGTAAGGAAACCAGCAACGCCGACAGGGACGGTGTTAGAACGAATGCGGTCGCCAGGCACAGAGACGGCAGCCGCGGCAGCAGCAGCAGCGGCAGCGGCGGCAGCGGAAGAGGACGACGACGAAGGTAGAGAGTCACGATAGTCGGGAGGAGTGGCCGGTTCGGAGATAGTTGTAGCAGTATTTGCACCATTGTCTGCCTCGGATGCCGCCATTTGAAGGATCATCTGCTCGTCCTTGCGATGTTGTTCGGCGAGAAGTTGCATTTCATGCTCGAACCGACGGATGCTTTCGAGACGACGGAGTTCGTGCTCTTGGCGTTTTTGTTCCAACTAATCGAGAGCAATGAGTGGTTAGTAAGAATGAAACAGAGTTTGAGGAGGATGGAGAAAGTGAGAGGAAAGAGAGAGGTAATTGATTGGGGGTATTGGTATTGGAGAGAGGAAGAGCGGGAAAAGGAGAGAGGTACGGATTAGTTGGGAATAAGGTGAGTGGGAGGACGACGACGACGAGTGCGACAACGAGCAAGGTTCGGATGAGAACGCAGTAGAGATAGCAAATCGAACAGATCGAAAAGCCGAACAATTAACAAGCAGGACTCGATTAAAATAGGAAGGGACGGCAAGTTGCGCAATAAGCGTCGCGTTGAATCGATGTAGAGGAACAAGTCGGAGAGTGCTGACGGAAGCGAACGGTTGAGTCACATGAGTTTGAGTTGAGGCACGGCAGGGTTGGGTTGGAGAAGGCGGGTTGCAGTGGAGGACGGAGGACAGGGTGAGAGTAGGATCGGGACAGAGGGCGGGACAAGGCGGAAGACGCCGCGCAAGAAGATAGAGGAGAAAGAAAGGAAGAGAATGGAGGAGGAACAGAGGAGGGATTGGAAATGGACGTAACAGGGAAGGGCAGGAAGGGAACGTAGGAAGAACAGAGAGATCGAGACATGAGCAGAGGGAGAAATTACTTACAGCACCATCTAGAATTCCGAGTTGAGATTTAGCAAAAGCGGAATCAGCCATTGAATATGGGAAAGCGGAACAAGTAGATAAAGAAGCGGGAACCTCTGTAGAAGATACCGAATGCGCAGGAAGGATGTGGTCGTCGAAAGAAGGCGACAGCGAGACACGGGAAAATGCCGAGAGGGTCGGTGTCGGAGGTGTCGCCGTGAATGAGGACGACGTTGGGGGCGACGACGAGAGCAGAGGCGAAAAAGGAGTGAGAGTCGACGGAGCGCTGATGGAACTGGTGGAACTTACTGACGAAGCGAAAGTGACGATGGAGGAAGGAGCGCGAGAGTGAGAGAGCCTGCTTGCAGGGTTGTTGAGTGCCGTGGAGGACTGGGTCGAGGAAGAAAATGCAGAAGACAGCGTTGACGAACCCGACGACGGCGACGAGGAAAACGAAGACGAAAGAGAGATCTGACTTTGATAGAAGCCGACACCAGAGAGATTCGAAGAAGATGGAGAGTTATTTGAGGGGAGAGAAGGAGTTCTGATGAAGACCATCAATTGGGGTGAAGAAGTTCCTAGGAGAAGTTAGTGCGTGAGTGAGTGAGTGTGTGTGTCTGTGTGGGTGTGAGCGAGAAGGGTGCAGAACAGACTGAGGGAGCCAAACACGGAGAGCAACTGACTTTCAGACTGTTGAACTGTGATATAATGATACTTTGAGAATCAAAATACTGTTTTATTATATAATATTCTATGATTTTATTATTCTCGTCGGATTTCGTAATCCACCAGCCAAATTTACTGGTAGCAGATATCCACGGCAATTAGTAGGGTAAAAGAACGTCTAGCGACAATGAGGCCAGAAGTCCGTTCCTGCGGGTCATCCAGCTGATCTAGCGCAGCGATCTATATTGGAGCTATGTGGATCGCAGTGTCGCTCGAGTGCAAAACTGTTATTTTGTATTTTGTTATTGAAACAATTTACGGTACCGCGTTGAGCCTAGATCCTGACATCAGGGTCACTACGACGATTGTTACCAGAGATACTGGTCACTAATATACCTCTGCGTTGCGCTGTTACGTTGCTGTTGCTTCACCCATACCAGTCACTGATCACTGACATAGGCGACTTATCTTAGGCTGCTCACACCAGAATATTCCAACTTATACGCATTAATGCACTCTACAAGGTTGCTGTCTGTTCTGCCGTTATCCGCGACAAACTCACCTCATGCGCTCACTAGACCTACTCTAGGTTGGCCTCGGAGCGGCGGAGCCTGTAGCTAATAATTTGTCTCCTACACTGCGACTGCGACCCGATTCTAGACTGCGACAGCACCGAACACAGTATTGCAATATGACTATAATATAGATTAAACCAGAGAGTATTGCAGAATAATTAGCTCATAGGCTGGGCTCTAAACCGCAACTGACATCGTCAACGCGGGCTGGTTCTCGAGTTCTGCCTCTGTTTCGGCTCTGTTGTCCTTGCCGTGTCTTGTCATGTTCTATTTATGCCTCCACTTCCAGCTCCCCTTCCCCCCTCCCCTTTATCACGTCTAGGTTTCCTCTCTACATTGCTTTCCTTGTCGACACGTGTACTAGCAACACCCAGCAGGCTTCGCACTTCGCCGTGGTAGGCCCTCTCGCACCATCGACTTGTCAGCTCCACATTTATTCTCCCCGTCCGCTCGCGCCGACGACTTTCTCTCGTTTTCTTGCCATCGAATCCAGTTCAAAAGCCCGCAGACTCACAGCTCGAGTCACGCGTGGATCACAGGGGCAAAACTCTATTCTATCTCGCCCTGATCACGAAGTCACGGGTAACACGTCACGGGTCTGTCCTGTTCCATCGTCTGTGACTGTAGCCTGTGTAGAGCCCGTTACGTACGCGAATAGTCCCTATAACCTTTAATATCGTATCTGGAATAGCAGTAATACTAGCATTCATAATACATTTACTTTAAATCTAATTTACATCTCAACCTAATCGCTTTGCTGTTCAATTCTAATTCAGGCGCTAGTATCCATAGCATCTCCATCGTTCGCTTCCTCTCCTGCTCCTACTCCTGCCCCTGTACCAACATCGCTCGGACCCTGGCTCCCACTTTCGCTTTCTATTTCGACGCCTTTATTTGGTTCGTCGACTACCGCTACTCCAGCTGTTGTCGTGGGCTCTGACAACTCGACTGCCTCGCTTGCTAATGGTTCAGCACGTGCATTCGATTCTGCTGCATTTGCGGGTTCAACAGACATCTCTGCTAGAACGGGCGCTGCGGGCTCTCCCGTCTCTACTGACCCTACTGACCCTACCTGCTGAATAGACTCTGTTGCCTCCGAAGGTTCAGCCGACTCCGCCCCAGTCGCCATCATATCAGAAATCACAGCACTTGTCTCGGTTCCAATTTCGCCAGCACTACCTACTCCAGCAGGCGTACCTCCATTCACACTCACGCTCACGCTCATAGTCTCATCCTCTGCTCCCGGCTGAGAAACGCTATTAGCCCGAGCTGCCTCAAGTGCTTGGTTCGCCTGATCCCGCGCTTCCTCTGCCGCTGCCAATTGCGCAGCAGCCATCTGTTGAGCTTCGTGAACAGCTTTTTGCTGCGCATTCATCTCTCGCTGGAATGCAAGCCGATCCAAGAACAGCTGTTGTCGGCCTTGCTCGACTTCCCGGCGCTCGGCCTCAAGGACCTGCTCAAGCTCGCTGAACTTGCTCAGCTTCAGTTCCAGCTTACGCGATTGCATGTTCACAAGCATATTCACTAGCCGTGACATCTCTCGCTCTTCTTCAGTTGCAAGAAGTTGAGCTCGGGCTGCTGCTGTACCAAGGGCTATCGATGCTGCCTTCTTGACAGTCTCATTAACTTCCCCATCCGCCGCCGGCCCGGTTCCATTCTCTTGTTTTCCCTCCACTTTCTCATTCTCCTGGTCTTTTCCAGAAGCGCTCTTTTCGATTTGGTTCTCGATGGCTTTTCGCATCTTTGGCAAGGCAGATTGTGCTGCGGCAGCAGCTACCTCCGGATCCACAATGCTTGCCAGAAATGCAACCACACTCATTACCGGATTGTCTGCCTGCGACAAGGGAATGTGACTATACTGCAAAGGCCCAATCGACTCCGGCTTCTCCTCCAGATATGGGTCTTCAATTGGCAATTGCAAAAATTTAAGTACACATTGCTCCCTCGTTCGCGTTCCAACATGCTCGGCAACTGCATTCCAGTCTTCATCGTACAATTCCATGCCCTCAAGAAGAAGCAGTGTTTCCTGGTCGGTCCATTCTCGATCCCGATCGTCAGACAAATATCCTGTATCCTCAAACTTGACGAAATCAGATGACTGGCTGGTCGATGGAAACCTGTTCTCTAAAAAGCAATTCGCGCACAAATCATATTGCTTGTTCTTCATCGAGTGATATCGGACCCGTGTACAGTCATTTCCACATGTAAAACAATTGTACGTCTTGCGGGCATTTCCATTTGCTGTATCAGATGCCAAAGCTGAGGACGTAGTTTCGTAGAAAGTCTTGCGAATCTCGAGGTTAAGATCGGGCTTGACTGGCGGTTGAGCCATTCCTCGTTCAGTACTTGGGTGTATTTGGCCCGGAGTGACTTGTGCGCCGACGCCAGGATAAAATGGTTGTAATCCGCGAGGTGTATCAGCAATCACTTTGAAGTGACCTGTGAAAGGCGGTCCGACAGACGATGGCCGTGTCTCAGGATCGACCTGGTTATGTTAAAATACATCAAACGAGTATCTAAATAAATGCAAAATATACCTGATAATTAATTAGTCCCCATTGCTCTAGAAATGCGTGAACTCGCATGATTGCACAGACATCGCCAGCTAGATTGCGACGACAGGCGGTAACAGTCAAATACTCGACCGGATTAAGGCGGTAGGTATTGATCATGAAATCGCGATAATCCCTGTAGACGGTAGGAGTTTTCGAGCGGTTACGGTTATTGAAGAACTCTGGCAAAGCTTTTCTTTCGATACTGTTGATCTTGCGCATATCAAACCAAGCTGCATAAGACGGAATGATAACGCTATGAGTTTGTTCGACGAGGAATCGTTTGGCCTCGTGTTCTAGCACGCGTTTTTCTACCTGCGCTTGGTCGATAGAGACATTCATCCCGCTATGGTCCGCGGAAGTGTTCTGGTTGGCTGGCTCTGATGTCTGAATTGATTCGGGCTCGGCCGCATTGGTCGTTGTAGGCTCCTCATTCTTAGGTTCGGGTTGGTCGACATCCATCGCGTCGACCGCAGTAGATTCCCCAGTTTGCTCAGCTGGTGGCGCGTCGAGAATCTCTGTATCGACTACGTCAGACGCGTCCGCAGGCTTCTCTCCACTCTCTTCCTCCACTTTGGCTTCCGTGTTATCATCATTCACGTTTTCATCACTTGCATCCTTCTTCTCGACGTCTATTTCATCTTTCTCCTCAAGTGCAGATGCATCAACTGGCTTACTTTCCTCTTTCACAATTTCTGCAGTCGCAGGCTCTTCGGACGCGTTCACGTCCTTCACCTCTGAAGGAGCCTCAGGAACTTCAGCCAAAGACGTCTTGTCTTCTTCCATAATATGCAAAGCCCGAAGCAATCACTTTTTTTTTCCAAATCGGGAAGCGTCGCACGCAAAAAATCCTCCAGCAATGGCGATCTGATCGAATGCGTAATAATATTTATTTAAAATATATCTTCAGATGAAGGGAAAATCAGTTCGCAAAGCTCCGACCAAACAGGAACAGAAATCTAGCGCGCAGAAAAAAAACCTGACACAGAAAATATCCAATCCCGTTTAAAGAATATTTATTCGAAATCCGTCTTATTTCGAGCCAATTCTGCTAATTTTGTTATTGCAGCTATTAAAAACCTCCGCAGTTCTACTCGTCTTTTCACTAATCAACAAACAGGCGTAGAAGAAAGAGCTTGTGTGTTATTCCGGTGATCACCTTTCCAAAGGGGGGCAGATCCTGGGCCAGGAGGTAGGCAGCATATCTATCAAATCTGTATTACAATTTGTCCATATTTACCCTCATGCTCAGCGACTACACTTCAAAGACAGCACCGTTACGCAATTACACAAAATTAAACCCTAATCAATTGTCTAATATCATCAAAACCAAAGAAGGAACACCATTATCGAGCCTGAGTATAACATGATTTACCAAAGAAAAAAAAGGGAAGTCAAAGAGTCCATACTTTGAGCTAAACCAGGAGAAAAATAGAAGGTTAGAAATGTAGTGTCGAGACGATGGAAAACAACTTACAGTAGTGTCCCATGAACCAGTGCAAAGACTAAGTCCGTCATTGCTGACTCCCAGGCAGCTAATCCTGCTTTCATGATTTGTTAAAGAGCCAATTTTCTCGCCTCGAAGAACGTCCCAAACCTGTTCGTATTAGTAGCGTGAAAACATGAAATCACAACTCAAACCAATATTAGGGGTAAATTTGCATACCCGGCACTCATTGTCTTCATAACCCGCAAATAGCAGACGGCCGGAGCGAGAGAAAGCGATGGAAGTGACGCTTGCGGAGAGAGAAGGCGTGGAGTAGCAATTCATTTCACGATCGGCACGTAGATCGAATAGTCGACAAGTAGCATCATCTGAACCGGTACCAAATGCGAGACCGTCGGGAAAGAATTGGACTGTGTTGATGTCTTGTTTGTGGGTTCTGAAGGTCTGTACTGATTTTCCAGCGCGAATATCCCAAACTTTGGCATAGGTGTCGCATGCGCCAGAGACAAAGATATTACTGTTTGTAGGACAAATATCAACGCACATAACGTCACCTAGATGATCCGTGAATTCCTCAACCTTGTTGCCGGATTGGATGTCCCATAGAATGCATGTTTTATCACCGGAAGCGGTGAGAATGCGCTGATCGGACAGAAATCGGCAGCATGATATGTAGCCAGAATGGGCAGCAAGCTCGCGAGTCGCACGAGAGGGACCGTCTCGAGAAGAAAGCGAGTAGATCGAGCAGACATTTTCAAGCCCACCAGAAGCTACAAAGTTTCCGGACGGAGCATACGCGCAAGACATAACCCAAGAGGAACGTAGCGGAATCGCGTAGACTTTGTTACCAGTATATGCGTCCCATACTAATAACTTTCCGTCCTGTGAAGCAGATACCAGATGGCGCCGATCAGTGGACCAGTGCATGGCCGAGATCTTATCGATGTGTCCTTTGAGTGTTTGTCGTACTCTTAGCCCTAGTCTAGTTATGGGCTCAACTCTCGAACTGGCTTCCCGTCTTACTATGATCATAGAGTCAGCATGCTGGTTACAATTGTATCTAGACGTGGCAAAAACGTACAGTCGGCATCTTTTAATTCTTCGCGACGAGTATCGACTTTCTCTTTGAGCTGTGTGATTTCGGCTCGAGTGGCCTGGATTTTCTCCTGAATTTCCTCCGCAGCGGTCATAGTAACACTCTAACGGACCGAATAATATTTCGTAAAATAATCTGACTTCAGCGTTATTCTCTGGTCTGTTTTGTTTGGATTTTCCAGTCGGGGGATCTCGCTGCCTGACAAGTTCTTGCTTCCGGGTGGGCAAAGTTCAAAGCACAGTCAAAGTCACGTAGAATAGACAACCGCACTGAGACAAGAAAATCAGCGACTTGACAAAACAAACTTGATCTTGATTCCGGACTCTGATCAAAAGCTGAATCTCGCTGATCCTAGAATAAAACTAAAGCATCCAAAACTGTTCTCGCCGAATTGACAGAATCCGGATTAACTTGAGATAGGGCTGCTTTGTGCTATCCACCAGCGCCCATTCGAATCAAGAAGATATGGGGCTGGCCCTCGGTCTAAGCTGTACGTGTGTCTGTCTGTGACTGAAAAGCCTCAATTGGACGGCTCTTGTCAAACGAACCAAATAGGGTGCGCGCCGTCGATCGATCAATAGAGGGAATCTTTATGTTCGTCACTAAAGATTGCCTCCTTTTCTTCTCATATAATAGTTTATGTATTATCCAGATATGCGTCAAGGTTACGCGATTACGTAATTGCTACCTTCATAGAGCTGACTCCATAGGTAAATGATCTTGCGGCTCAGCCGTACTCCCAAGAAAACTTTTACTATTTGTTAGTGTTTTGGATAAAATAATTTACTTTCATATTAACGATACTTTCAATACCATTAGTGTTATTGAAGTCATATACAACGACATAGATGGCAGAATCAATAGGCTCAAGGTCGGTCTCCGTCGAAAGACCGATCCCAGTCACGTATGACGTCGGCAATCTGGCTCTGCTTGACCCTAATATTATGGATAGCGACCAATTCACCGACGAGACCAGCCGGGAAACATATCTGCGATCGCTTGCACGGGATTCCGCGCAATTACTGGTCAATCAAATTCTTGCGTTGCCTGTCGTCACCGGTGGACGAACAGGCGGATCGTCAGCCACCCGCGATGGTGTTTTTGTCAAGCTTCCAGAGCCAGTAACCCAACTACCACGAGAAAAACCAGTTCCGGTTCCGAAACCACTTACGAAGTGGGAGAAATTCGCTAAACAGAAGGGCATATCAAAAGCGCGAAATACTGGAAACATGATTTATGACGACGAGAAGGGAGAATGGGTCAAAAAGTGGGGTTATAAAGGTAAAAACCACGATGAGCCCTGGCTGGTTGAGGTCGACGAGAACGGGGAAGCCATCCAGGATTCTGAAAATGGAAAGTCGAAGAAGAAATTCAAAAAGCCTACAAAAGAACAATCAGCATTTACCTTGCCGGATAAGAAAAAGAGAAAGAAATAATTATACTCTTGTTAATAGATTATTTGCATTTAAGATCAATACTATTAGACAACCCTCCATCCAAACCATTAAAAGCTCCTAATCAAGCAAAGATAAATAATAAATAAGAAAATCAGATCAAATCAAATCGAAAATATCGAAAATATCAAAATATCAAAATATCAAAATATCAAAATATCAAAATATCAAAATATCAAAATATCAAAATCAATCATTATTATACATTCCACATCACTTGTACTCTGACTCGGTCCAAAACAAATATTACTCGTCTATCCGACGAAGCTCAAAGTCAGCTGTCGCATCTTGATTATAAATCACTGCGGGCCTTCTAATATCTCCAAAGCAGTCATCGCAAGCCTCGACCAACCAAGAGAAAAGCTTCGAATCCATGCGCAATGTAGGACACAAAATCAACACCAAATTTGACAACGGCATTCGGTTGCGATGTGAGTTCTTCATAACTCTCGAGAAGTGCAAACATAGCATGCGCGCGGTATGATAGTTGTAGATGGGAAGATGTATCAAGTAATCTTGTAATTCACGTACAGGAATAACTCTACTCCGCCGACTTAATAAAGCCCGCAATTCCGGCGTCACTGGCAAAAGCTCATCCGGCACTACATAGATTAGCGACAACAACAAAGGAAAAAACACTAAATCTACTCACAGTTTCTGACATATGCCTTCAACAAAGAGGCTACCGCATGAACATCGTGCACCTCCGGGCGAAGCTCAGTAGCATCCCCGCAAAACGCGACTTCTTTACGCAGATCTTCAATAGCTGAGGCTCCTCCGGAGATTCTGTACAAACCCTCCTCATTCAAACCATGTTCATTCAGATAATTTGTGCACACGGATACAACTGCCGGGGTCCAATATCGTGCGTCATCTATGTAAATAATCAGCAACAGCAACAGCAGTTAAAAACCAATTATAAAATACCTTTCGTTGCAGATACTCGGGACGCAATTGCGGCCTCTCGCAATGCGAGTCCGAAGATGTCGACAGATTTCGGAGCCGCGGAGAACACTCTGCTATTGCGTAAAAACCCAACAATTGTTTGTGGCCGCTTCATTTGAGCCGTCGAGGCTCTATTCCGAGGTCTCGCCCGAGGTGCTGCTCGTAAACGTGGAACTGGAGCGTTATGCAAAGCAGCGGGTGAAACTGATACTACTTGAGGCGTCGATTGTGTCGATTGCGTCGATGACTGAGTAGGGCTCGCAACAGACGACAAAGAAGATATCGAAGAAGATGACTTCAACGCGCCAGTTCGCTGCTCGTATTCAACATCGTCCTCAACAATTGTCTCTGGAATAAATTCATTCAAAGGAGAGCGCAAAGGAGACGGCTGTGAATATGATGCGGAAGGCGATGGCAACGGGGAGGAAATGGATCTTCCTGAAGATGTAGGCGAAGAAGTGTCAGCGGGTGAAAGTAATGAAGAAGTATTACCAGGTGCTTGGAGACTTGTGGGAGACGCAACTGAGGGTGACGAAGCGGACGAACGTGGAACATGCAAAAATAATGTGCTAGCAGTGCGAGAAAGATCTCGCAGCTTGAAATGCTCTCGTGGAGTTGCAGCCGGAGAGGAAGCCAGAACAGGAGTTGTCGACGTCGGAGTCGGAGGCTGTGAAAGTGCTGGGGATGGTAATGGTGCGATGTTTGTGCCGGCAGAAGACTGTGCAGATAAGTGTGTAGTGGATTGAGCCGAAGACTGGACTGAAACTTCGGAAACCGTAGACATGCTAGACACAGTTGAGGGTCGGGCATCATGGTCAAGAGAGGGATCTGGAGAAGCAGCACTTCCGGCTGCCATGTCACTGGAAGACTTCTCCGAAGTAACAGTCTGCAAAGATGATAAGTCTGCAGCAGAATTCTTCGAGAAGAAGGAAGATGTCGACGCAGAAGATTTCTTATCAGACCAGGGCATTTTATGCCGACGGTCAAGTGTGGACTTTACTCTGTGGAAGAAATCGCGCTTGCGGACTTTGTCTTTGTCTACATCTTTTTCAGGGGAAACAGACAATGGATGTTTTGGGTTCTGCCGTGACGACGACGTCGAAGGGGCAATAGTAGTTGCTGTAGTGGTAGTAGTAGGAGTAGCGGATGAGGCAGAAGAAGCAGAAGGAGAGTCGGTAGGTGAGAGTGGAACGGTCGAGGCCAGCTCGTCAGGTTGACTATCGTTGGGGACGGACGAGGGTTCGGACGGTGGGATCTGTTGGACATGCGAGAGCGAGGAGGAATGAGATGTTATAGGGGCGAGCGAGGTCGAAGATTCTATGGACGTCCGCGAAGGCTGCATGGAGCCGCCCGAAGAGGAAGATGGAAGAGCGATAGAGGATTGTTGTTGTTGTTGTTGTTGTTGCTGTTGTTGCTGGTCAGACAAAGTGGAGTCCAGGGAGCTGCGAGATACGGCAGGCGATAGTCCATTAGGCAGAGGAACAGGACGAATGGACGATCTGCGTGACTGGATAGAAAACAGGTTTCTGCGGTAAAACTCCGATTCTTCAGAGATCGAGTTGAGATCTCTGGAATCGACCATGACCGATTGAGGTCGACCGAAGAAGACTGAATGTCTTCTGACCGAGGAGACGGACATTTCTGGAGAAGGGAAAGGATCTTGGTAGAACGCAGGACCAGATACAACAGGACGACGCAGGACAGCAGGAGAAAAAAAAAAAGAAGCAGACGACGACAGAGCGGAGCTGGAGCGTATTAACTGATAAAAAAGAAAGAGAGAAAAGAAGAAGACGGCAGCGAAGATTGAGAAAAACCAGAGAGACCGCGAAAAGAAGGGGCGACGAGGAATGTATAGGGGCACGAAGTGTAGACCGGCAGGGCCGAGTATGGAAGAGTGCTCTTCAGCCAGTCTAGTATGGCTACGGAGGCCACTATGGGGGAGCAAGGAGAACGCCAGATTGCGCTTTATTCGATGGTTTAATTGGATTTGGTTTATTAATTTACTCGTTGTCTGGCTTGCATTGTTTCTACTCTCTTTTTGTCTGGCTGCGGTTCATATTTGCTGTGGTACAACGCAGAGCTCTGCTACAGTGTGTCGCTAGCCGGCGCAGGTAGTCGCTATCCACCTACCGCTGGCGGGCGCTGAATCATCGATAACTTTGGATGTACGTTGAAGCGAGGGGAGACCTAAACTCACACTATTTGCTTCGTAAAGTTTGATCTCGGTCCCTGTGCACACGTGCAATGCTAACCCGGTTCGGGCTCTGGTCATGCTGGAAACAGCAGATACGACCAGCACTTGCGACCACCGCAGACGCGTCTGGGAGTGTACGTAGATAGTATGGCACTACGCGAGTTAATGGACAACTCCTGGCCAGGACTGGAAACGATATTGCCCGGTTGTCATAGACTGTCTGGCTCTCCTAGCTCTCCTGGCTCTCCTGGCTGACCTAGTACTCCTGGCCCTGGTGGTGCGGTTGGCGTCAAAATGACATGAGCGGGCTTGCACTTGCATGAATTGTCGTCTTGAAGCCAAGTTTCATACTAATCTCAGTGCGCTCAACTTCATTACTCCAAGGTGAGTCTTTAATTGATTGCCCACCCCTGCGGTGCTTTCAATATCTCGTTCATTTTTGCGCATGGAATTCATAGCCACTCTCGTGCGCAGTCCTGCGATCAACGTTCTGCAGATAGTGGACCCGCACGTCATAATGTTCCCCGCGACCTTGCTTTTGGTTGATTTCAATTTAATGCCATTCCTGTGCACGTATGGTTTTTTATATGAATCTCGGGCTATTCTGTCCGATTCTGTCCAATTTTTTCTGAATTGAGCTTAATTGTCTACAGCCTGGTCGATCTTGGTCCAACTCGGGCCAACTTGGTTCTACACCCTTTCTCCTTTGCCTCAGTCGTAAATCCACTCAACCGTCGTCATTCTTCTTGATCAGCTTAATCGTCTAGACACATGTCCATCCAACGGCTCCGACAGTTCCGAGTCTGTCCCAATCCCTCGCTCATAGTCAGCACTTATGTCATCTAGCTTATGTAATATATCATGTAATTGCAATCATGCTTTGTCACGTGATAAGGCCTAGTGGTGTTGAGTTTTTCACATTTTGTTTCGGGATGAATTGTTGGAGTAGCTCGTGTTGGACTAGGTCAGACGAAGTTGAACCAGTTGACGTAACAGGAAACACTAGCTATGGCTGTTCGAGCAGTGAATCGAGGAATTTCTGTTGGTCGCAATGGTGTTGGGGCCTTTGTTCTTCCGGTAAGTACTGGCAACCTACGTTTCTTCGCTGTCTACTGACACAACTTGTTAGTGTAAAAGAATCACCTTTAGATTCTGCAACCACAGCGCTTCCTCAGCGGGCATGAGGTGAGTTTATACGTGTTTTGACAATGTCTGCTATTTTTGTCTATCTTGTTCTGACTACTCCAGGGAGTTTCTCCACAAGAATCTTGCTCAGTTTGCAGCCGACAACCGTGGAATTGAGATCCTCGTCAAGCAGCAGCATGGACATCCGGTGGTTATTGGAGAATACATGAACGGACGGACAAAGCCAATTTGTGTGCGAAATATGTCTGTTAGTGAGATCTCAAATCGTGCGCAAATTGTTCGTGACTCGTCCGGCAAAAAATTGAAGCGAAATACTACCTTCGTCTCTTCTACAAATGAATCTCCAAGAGGGATCTGGTCACCGTTCCATGTACTTTCTCAGTACAGATTTAAAGTTTAATCCCATTTCTTGTACATATTAATATTATTCCTCTTATAATACAATGATTCAATCAAAACGCCAAAATCCGTTCTTTAATAGAACTTATTTCCGTACCATTGCCAGGATGGACTTGGCCGCGTCCGTATGCACTGGTGCTGGTGGACCTTGATCGGAGACAGTCTCTTGTTGCATGAGCATGGTCGGTATACCAGGCGCGGAACCAGGAAATATCTGTGAGTTTAGCGGGTAGCCGTAATAGCCATAAGGATATTGTTGATACATATCCGATACTTGGCCATAGATTGGCTGAGGGTACATTGGATATCCAGGTAGAATCGGCTGTCCTGTAACAGGCTGTGCTTGGACTGTCTGAGGTTGAATAGCTTGACTTTGAACAGATTCTGATAGAATAGCCTGAGGTTGAACTGACTGAAGATTTTCACCAGAACTGTCCATCGTCTCATCTGCCAGTGACCGAACGGAACCATCATTTCGTGATTTTCTTGTGCTTGCTGGAGATGGATTCATATTTTTCTTTCCTTTTAAGTCTTTCTTTTTATTGGCTTGAACCCATTTCATCAACTGTTTCAAAAATGGAGCAACCATGTAAAACTTTTTGGAATTCAGACTGCCATCCTCGTTAGCAGCTCCATCTTTGGTCGCATGATAGCTTGGTAATGATTTCAGTTCAAACCAATCTACCTTTCCAATCTCCTTGCGTGTCTGAGGATGAAAAACAGTGTCCATTGGTACGCCAACAATGATATATAACCTTGCCTGTTGCTCACGGATTGTTGCCTCAACGTACTGATCTTTTTTCAGCAGCGGCGACACGTCATATCCAGTCTCTTCGATCACCTCTCGAACTGCGCAGGCTTCATCCGCCTCGTTCTGATTGATCTTTCCCTTTGGAAATCCCCATCCGGCAGAAGATTTCCATCCTCGAACTAAGAGGCAATGATCCATCGATTTATCCAATATGATCGCACCTCGAACAGGTACGCGAAATTTGTATTGCATAAAGTCTGCAAACGCTTGTTCATGTACATCGCTCCATTTTTGTAGTAACGGACAGTGTGCAAATAATCGCGCGGTAAAGATTTTCTGTGATAACGAGGGAAGCTCGGGATTTATTGCTCGTATAAAGTCCTCGTAGAACCAATGCGCTTCTTCAGCCTGAAAGCATACTCTCTACATCTCGTTAATATTGTTGCTGTTCCTTCCTCAGTGGATGGGCCTACCTCAACCGACGCAAGTTCATCTGGAGGACAGTTGATGATAAATCGAACACAAAGATCATCTAAAACCTCGTTCAATGTACAATGATCGAACTGGAACTGTGATCGAATCGACATTTTGTTGTTTCTTTTGACGATGCTGCTGATGGTGTTGTGAGTTTATAATTATAAAATGGCTACTCATGGTTTGCGGCGAGATATTCCTTCACTATTTCTGTTATGTCCAGTTACTACTATTCTTTATCCACAATTACACTAACAGCTGACAATTTTATGCTATCAACTTAAATATAAAGCATTTTTAATTTCATTTTTTACATAATACATAATTCAAACTTTTACCTTTCCATTCCAGCAGCTCAGCTCCAAAATACAGAATACAGAATACACAATAACACCATTAACATCAATACAATATTACTATATCTTCAAGTTTGAATAGGTATGCCAACTAGTTTCTTCTCTGAATTTTATCCAGCAATACGTCAATTTTTGGTCCTAATTTAGGCTGCCCTCGCTGTGTATGCTTCGTCATTTTTGACCGATATTTCTTCCGCAGTTCAATTTTTTCTGTCCGTTCGATATTGCGGAGCTCGCGTGCTCGCTGTTTAGCTGCTCTTTCAGTCTGGATGCGCAGCGCTAGTCCCTCCTCTTTGCTAAATCTGCTCTTCTTTTTATCTTTTGTAAGTCTAATGCTTGAAGAGTCTTGTTCATCTAGATCCTGACTGTGCCTTAGTGATTCAACATTGATCTCTGAAATATCAGCAGCTCCAGCAGATCCAGCAGACAAATCGGACTTGTCAGATAATCCCATATGTTTTAAAGTCCTCTTATACCTCCGCTTGACATCGGAATTATGATCTAGTCTGCGTTTAATCGTTTCAACTATTTAATTAGTATCCCATCGACATTGATCAGAATATAGTAGCTTACGTTTCCTCTTATGAACACTATCAGGTAACGACTTTGGCACGTAAAACGATCGCTTCGTTGCAGTAGGTAAAGCCATATTTTTGAACCAATCCGAATTCGATATCGAAGTAAAATACTTTGAATTGTACAAGAGCTTCTGAAATCTGATAGATATCTCGGTGAAAATTGGGAGCCTGGTCACGTTACCTAACTTTCCAGACGAGAAATCATGATTTTCCGAGAAAACAGAACCCACACACTTATCTCAAAGTAACCAGCAGATTTTCTGTCTGTCAACTGGATTTTGGCTCGGGAAAAGCTGTGAGCCGAGTGTGTTTATGCTTCAGCTTGTTTCTTTTGGCGCTACTCTTATATCGTTGTGGAGAGAATTTTTAAATTTATCTCGACAGACGATCAATTCATGAACCACAGAAGGAAGTACTAATTTGCCAGATTTTTCGGAATATGCAACTGTCGTCTCTGAATTTTTTTTTTTCGATTACATAAAACCTCATTTCATTTCATTTTTCTATAACATTTGCTTTCTAAATCACCAATCTAGAGAGTCTTAAAGCTTTGGCGCCTCGGCGCGTTCATCCCCTCTCGCGGACGAGTTCGTTCGCTTCGGACAATGTCGTCTCTACATACAACCGTCTCGGCTACCATGCCAAATTCTAGCATTTTCCGACTTCTTGGGTCGCAGTCGAATCGGCCTAGTGGCGATATTCTTCTATCTTGGTCTTTACGTACTTGCTGGACAAATATCTGTTTGCCAAATGCGCCCGTACGAAACAATCCCACTACGGCCGCTCATCAAAACCCTTCACATTTATTAGCAGATTGGTTTTATCCATCAAAGACAATTGACTTTGTGCGACGAACAGCTAATCGATGCGTCATTCATTCAGTTCACGACTGGGCGTCACCACTTCCAGGAAGATTTCGAAGAGCACCTCCAGCTTCGTTCCGCAATTTTTCTCGGACTAGAATCTTCAACTCCGCTGAGGATTCGCCAATAGGACCTGATACTGGTTAGTTTTGATTGCTTTTTCTGAGAAATGCAGCTTACCAATTTAGCTCGGCGGAAGCTGCCTGAACTGACCGACGATTTAAAAGAATTGTTCGAGGATTTTCCAGAATTTACCGAAAATTTAATTTCCGCTCATCCTGATTTCCATGATTCATATGAAGATACTGTTAAATTTTTGAACTCGTTTGAGGACGAACTTGAAACAGATTATGTCACTGGTGTTAATAATGTCGAGGACTATCTATTGTCTGAGGACCGTCCAATACCAAACGCAGCCTTAGGTAATTATCTTTGAAGGTAAAAACAGCAACAACACCAAATACTTACACATTATAGCCGAAGCTGATTTTTTTCCCGCTCTTGGAACTGCTTCTTTATTATTCGACTCAGAAGTAGGACTCCAAGTTCACCGCCATGAACGAATTAATTTGCAGGAAGATCTCATGAATTTACCTGCCTCATTTTTCACCATGATTGATGACAATGAATATTGGAAATTTCAGAATTTACCAATCGACTTGAACTTTGACGAGTTAGATTTCTCACCTCACTCTCCTGTATATACAATCAACACTGACACAGCGCATGACCGCCGTCAGAGTTTAGCTAATATTTTGATGTCTACAAATACTGCACTAACCGATGTCGCTTGGGATCTCTGGAACGAGTGTGTTCGTGATCCTGAATTTAGATCTCGTATCTATCTTAAGCGATATCTACTTTACGATCTATTGCGACGCAATGTTCAGCCTCTTTATTGGCAACGTATTCAACAAATTGTTGATAGCATTCCGGACAGCCAGCGAACTTTCATCGATTTCCAGTACGACCTATGGGCATCGATGCGACTCAATAAATCAGAATCGATTTTTCCATTATTTCGCCACATGAGTGAAATTTTCCCGCATCAACTTGCTCGCATATGGGAATCTATTAAATATTATTACTCTCGTCTGTATCTCCCCAAGGAGTATTTGAAGTGCTGGGCTGTCTTTAATGCATCAAAGCCTGACAAAAATAGTCGATTTCCATTTGCACAAACGGATTTGAATTCGATTGTGTTGTCAATCATCGCGAGAACCAGAGAAAAACTTGTGAAATCCACTGCTCAGAGGGATGACCATTCTTCAAGGCCTGTGCAAGGTAAGCTTGATTGTTTTTAGTTTTTGTCTTCAAGTATCTAACCTGATAGTCATGATGCAACATATTGCAGGACGAGTTTCTGATAGAAAACTAACTTCTGCGCTGTATTCAATCTTTTCGGACTTTATAGATAACTACGGACCTCCCAGTATCGGAAATGCAGGGCCGTTTGCTGTTTTGCAAATTTTACTTGATTTGCGAGCGCTTGATCTGTCGAAAAAATTATATTCATTTTTACTGTATAGGCGTGGACGTGCCGATCAAGTACTGTACAACTTCACCCGGATTCTGAACCAAAGAGGAATGCACAGAATGGCGATGACGATTGTCAATGAATTTGAACAACAGTTCCCTGCAATTAGTGCCGATAGTCAGTCTTTCAGACTATCGAAACTTGCTGCGTTGGGGTATCTTGAGCATTTCGAGGATTTGCTAATCTATTTTAACAAACGAGAAGATAACGCAATTGAAGAATATATTGTTGCCATGCAAACCTTAGCCAAGGCGGGACAATACGAAGCAGTTCAGATGCTTTTCAATCAAGTTTTAAGCAGTGATTTGAAACCGAATGTTGAGGTTTTCGCGGTATATATGGAATCTAGATTAAAAGTTGGTGACTTACTTGGGGCATTTGACATTTTTGAACTTGTTGGGGAACACAATTTACAACCACCGGCGACGATGTTTAACATGTTTGTCATGGCTTGTCGAGAAGCAAATGATGTAGATTTGATGTTTCAAGCTTTTGGATTCATGCGGTCTTCCGGAACTGTTCGGCCGAATAAGTTCATTTTAACATCGATGATGTCTTTATATTCAAATCGTGGAGAGGTGCAGCAAACCGAAGAGTTTTTGAAATATTTTAAGTACTATAAAATAAAACCGGATCTCGCTGTCTACCGAGTACTTGCAAATGGATATGCCAGAGGATGTCGTTTATCGGAATATAGCAGCAAGATTGATAATTTGCTGCAAATTGTCAAACAGTCTGATGTTGCGCCAGACTCTTCATTCTTCGCTATTGTCATAATGGGATATATTCGTTTATCAGACACCAGAGGCATTTCACGAACATTGCAAGATATGACCGCAATGAACGTCTTGGTGAATGAAGAAATTTTTTGTTTACTAATCAACTATTTTGGATCTGTGCATGAGCTTGAACTTGCAGAACGCGTATATACACAATTGACGTTGAGCGAAGTACCCACGAATGCTTATCACTATACAGCATTGATGTTTGCTTATATTCGAGCCAATCAACCAGAAAAAGTGGTCAGAGTGTCCAACGATATGGCCAAGCACAAGGTGAAACCTACTTATCTCACAACATATGCGGTTTTACTTTCTTCTGCAATGACAAGTCCAAGGACGACCGCAAGACATTATTTGCGACTTTTGAAGCAAGCGATTCCCAAAATGCCAAAAATTGACATGACGATGCGCAAATTTACACAAAGGACACTGGTGCCTTCATATATGTTTACTGAAATATTGAAGATCCGGATGAAAATAGAATCTAGTACTTCTGTTCTGGTACGGGAAAACGGACAAACATGGTTAGATCAAAATAAGTTTGCGCAGACAATTAAATCTACGCGCTCAAGGACAGGCAAGAAGACTGAGTCCGTTCTAGAGGCTTTCTCTGAACCGGTTGCAAAAGTAGAAAACGAAGATGCGACACTGACTGCAAAAGAAGTTCTCGATTTTTATAAATCGACTAACGAACCACGCGGATTTGACGATGTGGCACAGATGGACTTTGAATTTGAATCATATCTATTCCAGGCAGCTCTTCAAACGAAAGAATATGACTTGATCTTCGATCGCTGGTCTCAAATCCGAGCCACGCTGGAGTCTGATTTCAAAGTATTCAATCCCAATTTGAATTTGCCCGCACAGAAAATACCAAGGCAATTTGGGGGGTGGGTTTCAAATATTCTTTCTTCCTATATCTATGCTATAATCCAAACTAGTCGAGATGTAGACGTTGAATCAGTTTTCATGGCAATGATGGACAAGTACAGGCTTCCATTTACCAACCAGCTCTTTAACGCGATGCTTGTCGCCCAGATCAAAAGAGGGAAATCATTTGACTGTATTGCGTCACATAAGAAGCAATTCGAAAGTACCACCAGAGACTTGGTTACATATATCTTTGCAGATAGTCGGAGATTAGAAGAATATCGAGCTAATCCAAAGTTGTTCATTTTGAACTGGGCTGACAGGCAAGGAAGCCGAGTTCGATATTATCCGGATAGCGCATGTATAGAGTTCATGTCTACGGAAGTTGCTGAGGTCATGAGAGCAATTGGGCTCGATGTTTTGCTCCAGAATCCCGAGTTTTGGGGTTTGCAGAAGTATTGCGAGCTATTAAAGTACTCAGCATCACTTGTTCGCCTCCTGGAGGCGAGAGATGTTTTGCCCGAGTCGACCGTTTATAAAGAAATTCCAAACGGAGACTATCAATCTCGGCTGGAATACATATTGCGACTGGTTATTCAAGCGACTGGCCAGAGCCCTCCAAAACCAGGAACATCTGTTTCACAATTGATGAAGCATCTGTCGAGTTCAAATAATTCGTGTGCAATTTTGCTCGCTAAGGGACCGATTTCTGGGTTTGAAGCAGTCGTCCGTAATCTGAAGAAAAATTCGATTTCTGTCAGAGATCTAGATTTGAGAATAGTGATCCACAAATTGGCATTTCCCCCGAACGAACGGCCAATATTTGACCCGGATTTGATCAATTGATAAGAACCTTCCTAGAGGGCGAAGTATTCAGTGTCTACTACAGACAGAAGCCTGTGGATAGAAATTAGAAAATAACTGGAACGGAAAATTCAGTTCGTTCTGCGTTCCGTCTCGAAATTTGCTGTAATTCCCATTCAAATGGAGTTTAGAGCATTCTTCTAATATACCATGAAAGACTAGAAAGCGGAATTTACAGATGAGTTCGAACCGAGCATAAGGCAATGGAGTTTATAGTGTTTATTATATCGAATTATATTATATTTGTGTGTGATACCTTCACCGGTTGTACAGTAATTAAATATATGTTTGCAAAACATGTTTAGGTATGTAAACTCGATCTAAAAACTTCGACTAAATCGACAGAGCGGCCGGAGCAATATAAATCCAAGCGAATTCGTCTAGGTACTAAAACCACCATCATTACTGTATAGATTGATCAATAACAATGGAACTTTGCATCAGGGATCTGGACGGATCCAGAAATCTAATGCCAGCACCACAGTGTGAAGAAAAGAAAAAAAAAGGAAAGGAAAGAGCTAAACGAGAGAGGGAACTTTTCTATGGGAAACGAGGGTATGGGGATACATCTCAGTTTGGGACCTGCATTCGTTAAGAGCAGAGGAAAGATTTGGTTGAAATTGGATTCACGCAGTACGGGAAGTACTGAAATAAGAAGTGATGATTTGCTCAAGTAAGTTAGTTTTTAAGCGCAAATTTTGTGTGTATGTAAGGAGTAGCGTTAGTGACCAGGATCAAATAGTTTCGGGCCAGGAAGCGCAGGACGCGGTGGTCTCGATGAAGAGTGGACATGTTTTCGAACGACGCTTGCTCCAAACATACATCGCAGAGACCAATAAAGATCCTATCACCGGCGAAGAAATGACTATTGACGACGTCATAACGATTAGCACGGGTAAATCATACCTTTGTACAATTGATTGAACAAACTCGTTTACTAACTACTGCTATTCAGGATCAGCAGTGACGTCCGGTACAAATCCTACAGCACTCACAGCCCGGAAACCAAGCCAAGCAAGTATACCTGCACTACTACAAGATTTTCAGAATGAATGGGATAGATTAGTCGTCGAAGCCCTACGATTGCGGCAAGAACTTGAGAAAAGTCGGCAGGACCTCAGTACGGCATTATATTATCACGATGCTGCGGTCCGAGTCGTCGGCCGAATCACAGAAGAGAGAGATGCTGCAGTTTCTGAATTGAACGAGCTGCAATCTTGACTCGAGATATCTATGTAATTTTAATTTATTAATTATAGAAGAACAGTAAATTGACAACTAGTAATAATAGCTGTATGTTCCTAACCGTACTTTCAAATGTATTTTCATTAGAACCACCCACTGTAGTCCATCCACGTGACCACGTGCATCCCTCGATAAAATTATTTGGATTGTAGAGCGGAACCAGCTTATCAACCAGGACTGGAAGCACTCAAAGGCAGGCAGGCGGGCAACATCACCATAATTTCGACCGCTTTGGAGGAACCAAACCGACGTACAGGAGTCGGTAAGACTTGAATAGCTAATTGAGCCGGAATTCTGTTTCTATTATTACTCAACGAGAGTGGTATTTGACCTGCTCCTTGCGTGGAGGACCTGCAATCACTCAATTTCGCGCAATCACCAATTAGACGCTGCCGTTTGCTAGACTTCGCGGACGAACAAGAGTCAAGCTCGCGATATTAGGCATTGTTGCGACAAATATTTGATCGGTCATAAGATAACCTTAGTTTTATTTTTATTATCTTCTTATTCTCTGTTGCACAAACTGTTTGAATTGTCCAGGATTCGCCGGCGCTTATCTGGCACACTTCCTCCCTCCTCAGACTGACAATCGCCACCATTGGTATTCCTGCCACTCGCTACCGCCAGTTACAGTAACAACTCCTTGGGACGAAGACCCACCAAAAGTCGGCTTCCTACTTGATCTTCCGCCCACTACCATCCGCAATTATTTTAATTTGTCTATTATTATTGGAATCCTTATCTCTGTGTTGTTTCCTGCAATCCCCACTGCTGATTCTTGCTCCTCTCTCTCAAAGACATGCAGCCTCTCTCCGCCTTGCGACGAATCGTCGACGGCGGAAAGGATGCTGGTGCTTCACTAAAGATGCCCTTCTTCTCCTCTGCTAGTTCCGGGTCTGCCGTTGTCGACAACACAAGCGCTCGTCGTTCGCTTGCTGGATATCTCAACCGACGTGTTCGAATTAGGCACAATGTATCCGTGCCGCTGACTGTCCTCATCATGGTCCCTTTGCTTGCCTTATTTCTCCTTTGGCAGTTCTTCTTCGCATCTGCACCGCAGTCTAAAATCCCAAACTTCTTCTCACACAACAAGATACCACCTCTAAGGTTAGTATCCAACTGCACCTCTTTGCTGTTCCTGCCTTCGGCTGACTAATTTTCTCTAGAGCTATCAACGAAACAGTCGATGCTCCGTTTGTTGTTGGATGTCTTGAGCCCGATACTTCACAGCCACGAGCGAACGCTGTCCTGGTCATCTTAGCTCGCAATAAGGAGCTCGATGGTATTTTGGACTCTATGCATTCGCTCGAACGTCACTTTAACCGCTGGTATCATTACCCATACGTGTTTTTGAATGATGGCGAGTTTAATTCTACTTTCAGAGAGTCCGTCCGCAACGCTACTGAGTCTCTAGTCGAATTTGGCCGGATTCCATTGGATCTATGGGACTTTCCTTCATGGGCGGACCCGGAAGAGGTAGCTGAGTCGATTGCTTTACAGGGCGATGCTGCAATAATGTACGGAGGTATGGAGTCCTATCATCGGATGTGCCGATTCTACTCCGGCAAGTTTTTCAAGCACCCTTTGTTGGCCAAGTATGACTGGTATTGGCGAGTGGAGCCAGATGTGAAATATTTCTGTGACTTAACATATGACCCGTTTGTATATATGCAACAACACAACAAGGTTTATGGTTTTACGATCATCATCAAGGAGTTGATTGACACAGTCCCCAACCTATTCAGATACGCTTCCGGATTCATGCGGTCACATAACATCACATCAAAGGGTATGTGGGAAGTTTTCCTCGAAAATGAGATGGTCGATCAAGGTGTCACGACAACAGCAGAAACCAAGACACAGAGCGTGGAAGATGAATATGTGATTCCTGAGCCTGAGGAAATCGATCCAGAGGCAATGAATGGCGAAAAGTATAATCTCTGCCATTTCTGGAGTAATTTTGAAATCGCGAGCTTGAATTTCTTTAGAAGTAAAGAATATGAGGAATTTTTTGAGTTTCTTGACCGCAGTGGAGGGTTTTGGCACGAACGAGTAAGTTTGCTATATGCTTGAAATTTTTCTTTAACTGACCCGTTTAGTGGGGCGATGCGCCTGTCCATTCGCTAGCTGCTGGTGTATTTCTTGCGCCTGAACAGGTACACTATTTTCGAGACATAGGATATCGACATACAACGATTCAGCACTGTCCAGGAAATGCACCGATGAAGCAGCTACCCCGGACCCCGTACATAACAGATCCGTTTAATCGGAAGGCGATTGAAGATGATCGGTATTGGGATTCGTGGGACGCTGAGCGGGAAAATGGTGTTGGATGCCGGTGTAAATGTGACACCGATATCAGAGATATCGAAGGCAAAAGCGGCAGTTGTTTGCCTTATTGGGTTGAAGCAGTTGGTGGCTGGACGTCTCCATAGTCTAGTGATGTATTATTTGTCTTGATTTTGTGGATTTTCGATTTATAGAATGTTATTATTAATAATTGTTGTCAAAATTTGATGTTCGTGCATTGTCTATAATGTTGTATTGTTATTGATGTTATTGATGTTATTGATGTTGTTGATGTTCATATATATTTTAGCATAAATTGTCTATTTTGTTGATTTGATGTATTGATTCGTTGATATAAGAGTTTGAAGGATTCTTGTTATTTTAGTATATTTATTGTATAATTTTGGTCTGAAATATGCAGAACACTTGGAAAAATAAGAGTAAGAAATGCAAACTTTTGTATTACAATAAAAACAAGAACATATAAATAAAACAGAATCATTCCAAATTTTCAGCCAAGTAAATCGGCAGACTGATAGTGTTTCTGCCCTTAATATGCAGAGAACGAATACCTTTCCAGCCACCTTTCAAGCTTGGAATGGTTGTGATAAAATCCATGACTGCTTCGATGTTCTGGGCAATGTCCAACTCTGAGAAGGTCGAGTAGCCGACAACGATCGACACAGTTGTACCGGCCGGAAAATGTACGAGTGTTGACTTCAGAGTCTTTTCAACTTGAGCGCGGACTTTCGGAATGGAAATTGCCTGTCGTTCCTTTGATAGCTGTAACTCGAGAGTGCTCTTATCCTTGTCCGCAAGGGCACGCTGCTTTTGCTTTTTCTTACTTTCGGCGGCCGCAACCTTGCTTTCTATTTCGTTCGAACGGATGGCCGACGACTCAAGAATTGAAATCGGGATTGGCATTTTGTGTGCGGAGATGAAGCTTTTGCCGAGCAATCCAGGCATTAAGGGTACAACGCGGTCATCGGCCAAGAAAATATCATAGGAATCTCTAAGCTGCCGCCGTGCTTCGTACGCTCGATATTTGCCCTTAAGCTTGGACACACCGATAATTCGAGCTAGCGATTCAGATATTGGTGGATCTGCTGCCGAAGCTGCCCCGGACTCGAGCGGTAGAAAAACATCTTTGTATAATCTTTGGGGATCTTTAGAAAACAAACAAATCGTTGTCGTATCAGAATTATATATCGGATGTGGAAGCACAACACGCCTCGGTTTCATGACTAGTTTATCGCTGAAATAATTCTTCGACGATATGACTAAATATATCGGCTGCTTTTCGTTCTGAAGTGGATCACTAGGGTCATCCGAAAGCAAGTTCACCTTTCTCTTCTTGGCCTTGTCAACACTACCGCTTTCATCGGTTTTGGATAAATGCTGCAAATGCTTGATAAGAGAAGCGGCAGCTTTTTCAGTTTGTTTGATTGAAAATTCATTTGATTCAGCTTGAACCTGGTCTTCCGATTGCGTCTCGATTTTCGCTGATTTCTCTGATTTCTCTGATTTCGCTGGCTTTGCTGATGTTGCTGATTTCGCTGGCTTTGTTAGCTTGGTGGATTTGGCCGATTTGGTATCTTCGCTGGCTTTCCTTTTTTTGCCTGTTGAAATTGCGGAAATGCCACCAGCCGTGGCACTATTTTTCGACGGCATTCGAGCAGTACTATAATTAATTATTTACTGAATTGTTATACAGAATTGGAAAAGTTAATAGCAGCGCGCAAGGGAAGACAGCAGTTCAAAGCTGCTTGGGAAAAAATTCGTTGGGACTTTGCTGACATGAGACCAAGGCGTGTGTAGCAGCAAGCACCCTCAACCATATTTCAGTAGTAGATATTGCTGAGCCTATTACCATGAATACCTGGAATAGAGAAGTTAAGTAGTTTTTTAAATATCAACGAAAACACTATAGAGATAAGATGTATTAGATTGTCGTTTACATTGTGGAGATCAGAGATCAGAGTTTGAGATCAGGGATCAATAGATCAAAAGATCAACAGATCAACAGATCAAAAGACACCAATCTCACAGATCAAGAGAGGAGAGGCTCACAAATCAGGTATCAATTGCGCAGTTAGATAATACTACATATTTCAGTTTATACAAGAGCTTGATGGCCGAATTTCTGAGATCCGCAATTGCGTCTCCAAGGGCAAGATACTATGATCCCGTGGCTGACACGTATCTAGATCTAGCCTACTTGGATAAAAACATCATTGTCTGCTCGATGCCGACGTCTGAATTCCCTGCTATAATGTATCGCAACTCGCTTTCTGATCTGCGCAAGTTGCTCTCTTTACGCCATGGTAATCACTGGCATGTCTGGGAATTCAGATCCGAAGGCACAGGTTACGAAGACTCAGAGCTTTTTAACCGAGGTCAGTGAAATTTTACTTAGCCTTCCTTCAGTGCCTCATGGGCTCGGTGACTAACTGCAAAGCTAGTATCGCATTTCCCATTTCCTGATCATAATCCTCCCCCTTTCATTCTGATTCCGCAGGTGATTTCCTCAATTCATCAATATTTATCACAGAACGAAGAAAATGTCGCCGTTCTTCACTGTAAAGCTGGCAAAGGCCGCTCAGGCACGATGTTCTGTGCCTATATGATCGCACAACGCAGGTGGTCTAGCCAGCGGGCCCTGGCGCACTTCACATCGAAGCGGATGAAAGCTGGCTTTGGCGAAGGTGTTTCGATACTGTCCCAGCGTCGCTACATCAAGTACGTCGAGCAGTGGGCGCGGGACCCAAATCGCGAGTATTGCGAGATTCCAGTGATAATCACCGAAGTTCGAATCTTGAACCCTGTGAACGGCCTTGAAATCAAACTTGCAGGATTCGCAGGTAATGGTGACAGAATTGAAACGGCATACGAGTTTACAAGCGCAGACCATGTCGGTCAACGGGAACTTACAAATCCAGATTCAGGCACAGAAATCATTCTCAGACCCTCAACTGATGTATATATATCATCGGACGTTCGCTTTCAGGTTGAGAAAAAAATTCATGGACCGGCTGGATTGTTTTTTTTGAGCTCGGAGTCGTCTGCCTGGTTTAATATTTTCTTCGAGTCGCGTAGGGACGAGCCCACTGGCACATTTACCGTTCCCTGGGAACAGACCGACGGTTTTAAAGGGACTCGGAAGAGGGGTGGAAAAACCTTTGATTCAATCTCGATCGACTGGTTGGCTTATGAGAACATGAGCTTTCCATTTGGATCTGGACAATCAAACGAGTTCAGCCTAGCTGCCACATCTTAATAAGTTGCATTTGCATTCATTGGCGTAAAAGAATTGCTATAGACTTATTGTCAAAACTTTTTCACGTTTGCACTGTATATATATACATTAAACAAATCGATACAGAATTCATATGTACACATATCCACGGCCCGACCATTCCCATGAATTCACTATTAAATGATAATTTCCCCGCGATCAATAAAACATGGTTGGAATTGGATATCCGGATTTTCTTCTGTTATCGAAGGCAGCATGTTTTTGGGAGAATATAAATACCAAGCTTTCAGCGACCGAATCGCAGCCCGGATCTCTGCTTCACGAATGCTTTGACCCTCTGCAGAGCCAAGCAAATTCGACCCGGAATAGATACCTACTATATATACCGGTGCCGACGAGGTCCGACCAGTTTCTGCGATCATTCTGGAAATTGGCGGTGCAAGGCCTTCTCGCGCACAGAGTCGCGCAAGCTCTCGATTCGGCGTATCAAATGCAAACAATTTCGAAATGTCAAGTTTTCGCGATAAAATATGATCGGCAATAAACTTCTTCGCAGCCCGAGAACCAGAGTGTAGATACACGCCTGCAATGATGGCGCGAACAGCAGAACCCATAGCAGAGGAATATCCTTGAAGTAGTCTTGTTGAGCGAGTATCGTATTCAGTCAGAGTACCGACTTTAGCCATCACCGGATTTCGGAACTTGAGCTTACCGACAAGTTCCTCTAATGGCAATTGCTCTTGCAATGTGCCATCTGATTTGATTAGTCGAGGAGCAGTCTCGATACCCCAGCCGCGACCAACATGCGTGAGTGTATTACTTCCGATATATCCTTGAACGGCAGACTCAATGATAGCGATCGGCAATCGAGGAAATGTGCACATGACGTACTCTGATACATAGTAGTGCAAAAGACTATTACCTAGTAACGATAGCGGCACATTCGACACATATGTATCTGCTAGATCTGCTGTCCGACAAGTAAGCGCACAAGCAAGCGTGGACAGGTCATACGCAGGCGACAAGTTCAATCTTGCCCGAAGCGCAAGCAGTGCGCTGCTTTGTTCCAAAACTTCCAAATCATAATTTCTGGGCCCATTTGGCAAATCCTTGATATATCCTAGTTTTTGAAACCCGCTCGCTTGTCCAAACACTTCCAAATCGGATGTTGATTTGAACACCGACAGGGGAGTCTCTGGTTCTTGTGCTACTCTCTGTGAGGTCGCAATCCCCCGCACTATTTCTCGAACGTTGCTTTGTGAACCCACACACAGCTTGACCGTGATACTATGTCGAGATGATACCGTCGGCGGCCTTAAAATCCGACCTATACTTGCTCTTGACCACGTGCTCATGACCGTCCAGTTTGAATATTATCGAAATACAATCTCGACGCAATTAGTAATGCAATAAGTGATCCGTCTATCGGGCCTCCGTCCTTTTCCTATCTGAGTGCAACAGTTTTAGCGGACCCGATAAAGATCTTGTTGTCGATATCAATATCAATATCGCAAAACCACACGCAATACTTCACTCGTCAAACCCACAAAACAATCGTTCAAATATGTTTGCCAAATTAATATTCCGTTCTGAACCAATAAACACCAGCTCTTGAATCGTTGCTGTATTTTATTTTGACTCAGTATCTATCCTCACTCTCTTGTATAGCAATTTTTAATCTCCAACTCTTGAATTTTTTTGTTTGGGATGCCCGAGCAGCAAATTGGTTAACGATCACGTGAGTGTGATATTCAGTACGCATAGAAGCGTATCTTTCAGAACCAATCATGACTTCGAAGGAGCGTATTACTCGGAGAATATGAAGCTAAATATCGTTGCAGTCGTGCATATATATTTAATATTATTGTTACGTATTCTGGATACGAATATAAAAGACATCTCTAGATTCACAGAGGTTTATAGTAATAATGGTATTAATTCTATTCTCATCCATGATTTCTGCTAACAGAAATAGAGCGGTGGAAAGCATTATCCATATCCAAAGGTGAGCGTTATATATCTACATATTTTATATCAGTATACATTTATGTTAACATCAATAGCATGTCTGGGCTCCAACAGGTCTGTTGTTTCTTTATCATCAAATCATCTCTAACAATATTAAAGGTGGCTGGTGGCCTAATCCGCCGAACGCAAAAAAAAATTACAGGATAATGTCTTTGACGATCTTGGCCGTCACTGTTGCCTTGACACAGATCTTCCCTGTAAATAGACCAGTCGACGTTCAGTTTTCTCATGAGGTTAGTACTTAGTTAACTTTTTGCAGAATGTTATTAATACGTATAGACTGCATTGTTATTTAATGAATCCGCTCGTCAGGCTCGTCAGAAATCAGGCGCGATTAGCTCGGAATCCAACTGATTTGACATTCAGAGTAATCTCAGGCATCACTCTAAAATTATACACAATTATTTACAATTATGTACCATTTACATTTATATGAATATAGACCTAACTGGTCTTTTCGTCACAGCTTAATTAAAGAACTTCTATTCTACATGAGATATCGAGGAACTGCTAGGCAGTTTCAGATCCGTCTGCCTGTGTGGCAGATGGAGTATCTGCAGCCATTTTTTCCGGCCCCGGTTCATCCGCTGTTTCAGCTGATTCACTCGCTGTCTCCGCTATGCTTCCAAGATTCTTAAAAACTCTGAGTAATAGCTCGTCCGTATCTTTCTTTGGCAGCATCAGATTCACAGACCGTTTCCCTCTCCACAAAGGTACGACAAGATTATTCTTCTCGTCTGATGCAGCAATCTCCAAAAACGTACATCCTTCAGAAATCGGCTCCAACTGAGCAATCATGCTTGTATCTGGTAACTCTTCAAACTTTGGAAAAGACACGCGACATAGCAATTCCAGTGTTTTTAAATCTGACTTTATGACTCGCGATTTAGGTAATTCATGCGAAATATGTCGATAAAGAATCGATAAGCCCTCAGATTGTACACGCCATGCACAGGTGCCTTCCGACGATGGCTTCTGGAATGCAAATAGTTTAATCCCGGTGTGGATCAGCTTTAGTTTTGTTTCGTTAAGCTCCATGATCGGTCGTAGATTCGGATGAACATAATATATGGTTCGAGTAGGCTCGCCCGTCGCATTTCGGACTAACAAGGACGACCGCGGAAAATCCATTGAAATCGAATAGAACTCCCAGCAAGTATCAAGCGCTGGATGATGCAACGGCAAAAATATAAACGGCTCTTCATTCGCATCTCGAGGAAGTTTGGTTTTCTTCTCGACAGTCTTAGTTACAACATCCGTAACAGTTTTCACCTCGGATTTCTCAACTTTGGGTTTTTTTATCTCATTTCCGTTCTCATTCTCTGCCTTCCGCTTACCAGGCTGACCAGGCAACACATCAGTCTGCTCATAAAGCTTTTCAAACACGGTTATGAAAAAAGCGCCCGTGTCTTGGTCATGCGGATATACACGCATGCAGTGTTCAATTCCAAGATCCTTTAAATCGTCTTGTGGGAAACAGCTGGCCGGGATTTTTTCATTAGGCTTTTCAATCCATACCTTATCTTTGCTCATAACTTTCCAAGAGGTCATACCCTTGCGACGGATCAATCCCGGTAGTTCGTTATTGCAGTCAACAATTTTAACTCGGCCGGCCCATGTACGGAGGATTTGTGCAACAACAGCCTCGTTCTCAACTGGATTGAGTGAACACGTCGAATAAACCAGTCTGCCACCAGTTTTCAGGAGATGTAGGCCACGGGTAAGAATATTTATCTGAGTTTGATGCAGACCAAGCCCATTACCGATGTTCCAATCCCGCCAAACATTGATATTCTTGCGCATTGTACCATCACCAGAGCAAGGTACATCGCACAGGACTCGATCATACTTTAAATACTCTGGCCCATTCGACCCTTCTGCGACAGCGATTCGAGGAAACAGCTGGGCATCATGGTTCGTGACAATAAGATTAGGCGAATTGAGTCTTTTGACCTGATGGATAAGCATATGTCCTCGCTTAAAATCGCTGTCATTAGCAACCACAACTCCTGTGGGCTCTGCAATTGCATGGACTGCTTCTATAATTTGTGCAGTTTTTGATCCGGGTGCGGCACATAAATCAATAACCGAATGTTCAGGCTTGACGTCGAGCAGCAACGGAGGAATCATAGATACTACTTCTTGTCGCGAAATGTTTCCCTAGATTTAATTAATACTAACAGTATTCACGGCTAAACAGCGACCAATACATACAACGTCCGTTTCGGTGACGAGGAATTTTTGAAACCGTGCGAATGGCGCACTTTTACGGATTACAGTTTTTCCGACTCGAATCTGCCATGCCAACTTGTCCGGATAAAATGCGATTGGCGTGGGCGCCTCAACTTCTTCGCCATCCCAGACAATGTTTTTCAAATACGGAATGTACTCCTCGGTCAATGAATCGCGTATTTTTGCGCCGTCATGATCATTCGTCGAGGTAATTCGAAAGGTGACAGGCAATTGTGTTTTGCACGCTGTGAAAAATGCTTCCCATTCTTCCTCTGACACAATATTTTGGTGTTTATAATAGCTCTCAAACTCTGCGTTTCTATCAAACAAATTAGTAGATTCTCTCAAGTGTCTAAAATGCATACTCTTTGACGATCTCTGCCCATGCTCCACGTTCACCACCGCGAACTCTCGGATGCTGCAAAATTTAGTTTAAATATAACTTCCAGCTGATTTTTCATTGTGACTCACAGTATTGCGTCCTCTTCTGCCCATTTTTTACTACGTTTCGCTTCTAGATAGGAATGGGGGCGAAGGAAAAGAAAATTTGGAACTTTAGCTCCCAATTGTGATCCGGTCAGTGCTAACACTGCAGCCAACCGTAAACTCCCCTCCAAGTTTTAACATAACGAAAAATGGCTAAATCTAGGTACCAAAAATAGATATAATATAATAAAGAAATGATTTAACATTTTACTGCAGATTTGAATACGTACGCAACTACGAGCGGGACCAGATTTTGCTCCCAAACACATATATTTTGATACGGGTCGATGGACGCGGTTTTCACAGGTTTTCCACACATTATCAATTTCAGAAACCCAATGATGAGCGCGCATTACGACTTATGAATGCTTCTGCTGAAGCGGTTATGGGCCAGATTGCAGAGATCTGCGGTGCGTATGGCCAGAGCGACGAGTTTTCCTTTATTTTTAATCGAACCTGTTCGCTGTTCGATCGGCGTGAATCGTACGTAGATTGCGACTCGCCAAAACTGCTTACTCTTTGACACTGATTATACAGAAAGCTTGTGTCAACAGTTGCAAGCACGTTCACTGCGCACTACATATTTTTATGGAATAAATACTTCCCCGACACATCGCTGGAACCATCTATGCTTCCAACATTTGATTCGCGAGCTGTTCTATATCCATCCGCGATGGAAGTACGCGACTATTTTTCCTGGAGACAAGCAGATTGTATGGATCCTTGTGATATTGAATCTATCTATATGTATACTAATTTCTAGGTCACATCAATAATCTATATAACACTTCGTTTTGGGCACTGGTTCAGTCCGGCAAATCAGAACAAGAAGCAGAACAAGCTCTCATGGTATTTAAGCCACCCTATTCTTGCCCTTTCTATCTACAATCTCCTAATTTCATTAACAGGGGACGAATTCGGCAGACAAAAATGAACTTTTATTTTCTCAGTTCCAAATCAACTACAACAATATCGAACCTCTATACCGAAAAGGAACTATGCTTATCAGAAAGCTAAAATCTCCGCCCGTTTCCAAATACCTCCAAAAGCCAGAGAAATCTCAGCGACAATTAGATAGAGAAGCGCATCGACAGAGGAAAGCAGATATAGTCTTACTTCATGACGATATAATCGGAGACAAGTTTTGGGATGAGTGCTCAACATGGCTAATATGACTTCTTTTACTACTCTGATAAATTGAGCATTGAAATGTGAAAACTGATAACGCCGCCATTTAAAATACATTAAAATACACTACAACGTAAGGTTCCGAAGCTGCTGTACCGTCGCAGCATGTCCTGTATTCGGCTCACTGACTGTGCCCCATTGTGTTCTTTGCATATGCTCTGTAAGGGTTGTTCTCGAGGTGGCCGATGACCTCTTACTGAACCCCGAACGGTCTGATTTCATGCTAGATGTACTGGTTGCAGATGCCTCACCGCTCTTAGGGTTTGCTTTCAGCAACGCCCGACTCGTGTTTCCATCTAATTTAGCTATTAATGCATCTGCGCGGTCTTGCCAAAGCGCGTGAAAATTCCAAAAGGTCATTCGCATCCGCTCACGGACAAGTGGATTCGCGTCCGCAAGACCGCCCTTAATGGCAGATTCAAAGCTCTCCAGACATCCTGCCGATTCTATTATCTCTCTTTTGTCTGCATGACATACCAGCAATAGTCTTAGCCAAGTTGCGGCAAATAATCGAGGCGTAACGTTTTTGTCTTTGCACGCCGAAGAAACTAGCGCTGCTAGGCGCTGCTGAAACGAGATTTTGGACAACAATACAAGCATCGCCGCATTTGCTTGCACGCCAGAGATCTTTTTTGTGCCTGCAGACAGCTTGATCAGCGCCTGTGCAAACTTATCTGCATACAAATCAATCTTGCAGGAAAGAGTCACTGCCAAATCCGCAATTAATCGACACCCATGAGTGCTAAGGGTAGTACGAAGCGAGCTCACCGCCTTACATATGCCATCGACCATCTCCTTTAGCGACGCGACGAAAATTGCAGAGTACTCTTTTGCAGCATTTCCTCGAGTTATTGAGCGAAGGGTGACGACATTAGCCAGTCGCTGTGTCCAGTTTGTTTCTGTTTCCTTTCCTTCAAAACTCTTAACCATACTCGATACTAAGGTCTCCAGTTCCTCGGCACTGGATACATTCCGAACATCCAAACTGTCAGTTTCCGTTTCAGGAATTGTACTTAGAATCTGCTGTACGATTTCAGAAGAAGAAACAGTTACGGAGACTGTGGGATCAATAGTTAGAGGTTCTGAACTAGCGGGTGCAGGTGTTTGCACAGGAGTCTGAACCATGGTTTGGACTGGATCCTGATCAAGCATCTTCTTCGCTCTGGCCGACAACACAGACTTCGAAGATATAGATTTGATATCGTCACACGAACTTGGGCCTGCTGAGATTTGACGAGAAGCTATTGCTGAGACTAGGGCCTGTCTTTTGCGAGAAGGTATGCCAATGTTTGTGGATATTGAACTAAGTGGTGGGACAATAGTTATGATCGGGGTTTGGGCAAGGGGTGTACCATCAGAGCATGCCACAGAAGGAACAGTTTCCAGAGATGCGACAGTCGCAGGTATCTGAGCAGAAATTGGTTCTTCAAACGGTGTAGAAAGAGGCCGACTTGGCGCTTGCTGCGAAGAAATACCGAGACGGTCGAGGACACGGCGGGAGACTGCCGGATCGGTCATCTGAGAGTCCATGGCGGCGATGAGAGAGAATATAGACTGAGAAGTGGCATTTCTGATTTGTTAGAATAAATCAACTTGGGAAGCGTAAAAATAATTACCTATGCAGTTCTACAACACATTCTACAGTTGTATTTTGAACAATAGGGTCAGAATCATTGAGTAGAGCGATGGTTTCAAACAATACTGTGCGAACGCTAAAATCGGCTTCTGCGTGCGAAAGCGAAACTATGAACCGAACAATCTCTCCACGCACCTGAGGTCTTGGATGAACTAGTCCGATACTGCGAATATTTCTCTCAATTTCAAATGTAGCGCTGCGCCAGTAGTCCAGAAGGGCTTTGCGCGCCATATCGTGGACTTTTTCCTCGCCGGCGAGATTTTCGAGTAAAACAGGAACAATATCGTCCGCAAAACGACGCAGACGAGGTTGGTCTTGAAAATATATTCGCTTGACCAAATGACAAAGACATCCGAATGCCCCTTGCGAAACCCGGTGATGGGGACTGTTGGCAGCCAGAACTAGATATCGAACATAAAGCGGTAAAGCGGGGGGCTAAATATCAGTATCATATTGGTTGAGACATATAGAACAAAAACTTACATCTATTTCAGTATGTTTGAACTCACTGCGCAGAGCTTTGAGTATGAGAACTAGGCTATCTTGAGCACTTCTACCCAGAGCTATAGGTCTGAGACCGGCATTATTTTTCGCTTGATTATCCGCAGCGATCAAACCAGCTTGTTCAAGTCGTTCCTGAAGCAAACGAGCGTACTGGAGAGACATGATATTAGTTGTGTACGAGACAGATAATCAGTCTATCAAACTGACTAAAAGAAATGATGAAAGCGAATACGCGTAGAGAAAAATGCCCGAAGAGGAAGCTTGTGTATCTTTTTGTTTACGAATTCCCAATTTTGCGTTGTCCATTGCCAGGACAACGACAAACACGAACACCCGATATTGTCAGCACCTTCCAAACTAGATAACCCCAAACCTCATATAAATTAGGATACCCTTGCCCTGTGGACTGTAGTCAGGCCAATCAGAGCGCGCTTGAATGGGCTGCGTGGTGCGTTTTGCCGAAAGTCACCTTCTTTCGAGACCCGATATCGTGATATTTTTACTATTGAAAATTGTTTTGTTCTGTTGGTTAGAATCTGTTAAAACAGCTACTATATAAAACCAGTACAAATGTCATTTATTGCTCGATCTGCCGCTCGCAATTCAGCGCGAGCTGTTCGCGTCGCGTCAAGAAATGCTGTTCCCCGTCGTTTCGCTTCGACTTCACCTTCCTCTGGCGGTGGGTTCGATCCTTTTCTGATCATCGTTCCTGCAATCTCTCTCGGAGCTGTTCTTTACATCAGATCGACTGCTAAGCAAATTGATACTCCGTATCCATTCAAGCTCTATGAATCTGTTCCTGTTCCATCCGCAGAAGAGCTTGCAGCCGAGCGCCAGAAGCTCATTGATGCCGTCGTCAGTGCTGTTGCCGCAGAAAGCGAAGAGCCTGCCGAAGAAGAGGAAGTTGCAGTCGAGGAAGCTGCAGTCGAAGAGCCTGCAGCCGAGGAAGCTTCCGAGTAGATATAGCGTATGCTTTCCGGTTTGCTTTAAGAACTTGCGTCTTCCAATTTCAATTTCCTCGTTTTCATTTCATGCATAGAATCGGACCGTCTAGGCATGCTTACCGTCCATCGGTTCAGCGTTTTGTCAATAATTCGGTCCTTTTTGTCAAAAATGTTTACTCTTTCTCTCTCTTCATACCGATGTTTATTTGTTTGCTGGATTTTTCCTATCCTGCTCGATATTATACACTGGTTTCATCATTCTAGTTCTACAAGGAGATTTGGAGCGCGTGTTTTTAGGGAACCGTAGGGTTCAAGAAGATAGTGCATGTAATTTGGCTTGTTCAGTGTTTTAATGGATTTTTTTATCAATAATTTGTAACTTTATTATTGGAATGCCGACAGGTGTAGATTGAAGGGCTGGGAGCTATCAATTCATTTTGTTTCTGGTTATACACGCCTATACATTATGTCTAATTCAGCCCAGGACACTGGTAGTGCAGTTGAGTCATTGTCATCCTCTGATTCAAATGAATTGAATACGGATTCAAGCTTTGCAGATTCTACTCATAAAAATTCCGGTTTGAGAGAGCTCAGTTCTACTGTAGTGGTCGATACTAGAGATCCTGCAACCAGTAGACCATCTACAGCCAGTTCAACGAGTACTACAAGTACTTCCAGTACCAATTTTCAAGATGCAAAGACTTTTGAGTCATCAATAGAGCTGAATGGCGATGGCACTTTGATGACTTCAGATGATGCACATGAAGATGGTGAAAAGGAAGATGGTGAAAAGGAAGATGGTGACGAGAGTGAAGACGATGACGATGATGAGAGCTCCAATGACAGACCAACAGCCGGATCCCGATCATTATCCTCAAATGCAGTTAATCGCGCGGCGGCGGCTCGTGAAGCAGCAAGGGCTATTGATCGATCTGCTCCTGTGGTGGTAATCCAATCCAGTGCAATCGAAGACGAAATCAAGGACATGATTGACAAACTAGTGCGCATTTCCGATTGACTCATCACAATATACTAACATAATAGAATGATAAATATACATCTACTGCCAGTGAAATAGATAAAAAGAGTATGTCTATTTTCCCTGCTTCGCTCCATTGCTAATTTCATAGTGGATTCCATTCTACGGCGGATAGACGACATTGAGAAACAATTAAAACTAAAATAGTAATGATATATAATTATTTTTCAATATGTACTGACTAGAATTCTACAATTCGTCCCGCGGTGGTATCTTATACTTCTCATACATGTCTGTCAGAATGTTGAGTCTAATTTGGAAATTGTCCGCTCGGTCGGGTGCCATGGACCCCTTTTTGAGGATTGAACTTAAACGTCTAATCTCAGAACTAAGATATCCTTCGCCCTTTGAAGCCAGCTTGCGCATGACTTTGATGTAATATGGACCGTATGGAAGCGTTGTTTTCGCCATCGTATCGAGAGCCTTGTCAATACCCTCCGGCACAGATGCTGCAAGTAAAGAAATAGCATGATCAAAGTCACTATTGACTCCGGCTGTGCTGTCTAGACCACCTTCCACGGTTCGGTGAGTTCCTGCATGACTGTTGATGAACCGAACAAAGTCTTCAACCGTCCGACCAGACTCGTAGCTAAGAACCTGGGTGCTTCCCTTTGGAAAAAATTTGATTGTAGGATAGCTTTGTACGCCATATGTGGGTGCCGTGTGTTTCGAATCCGGGTCCGTAGTATCCATCTTTGCAATCACCACTGATGGTTCAAGAGCGTAAATCGCGGCAACCTGCTCATACGCAGGCGCCATGGCCTTACAATGACCACACCAACTGGCCGTGAACGCTACCAACACGTCTTTATCAAGATCAAGCGCGACCTGTGGAAAATCCACGTCTTTGAGCATTCTGACTGCCGAGGGAGGTGCCTTAGGCTTATTTGCCTTGACACCCGTCTTCTCTTCAACGAATTCCTGAAAAGCGTCTAGATTGCGGCCCTTATTGTAGTCAATAGGTTCGCCTCCTTTTCCGTCAAAGTACATGATTGTGGGAAATCCCTGGATCTTGTATTTCTTTCCTACTTTTCTGTTTTTGTCGCCATCAATTTTAGCTTATTAAGTTAGTATTTGAGTGTGCACTTATTCTCGAGACACCCACGTACCAAATTGGATCTTGTCCTGCTTAGTTGCATATGAATTGGCCAGCTCCTCGTATATCGGCGCTAGATTCTTACAGTGTCCACACCACGACGCGTAAAACTAATCCTGTCAGTGGTCTCTTGATCAGCAGTCAAAATCTTTTCGGAAGATCATACCTCAACTAGTGCAGGCTTCCCGCTCTTGAGGATCAAGCTGTCGAAATTCTTGTCCGTCAACTCGACTACATTGCTCGCCAGCACCGACACAGCGAACACTGCCCAAACTGTCAGAAAACCAATTAAAAGCTTCATATCTCTTGATGTCGAGCTCAACCCTTGTGTCTGTTCTTGAATGTTTTTAGCCGCTCTGTGTTCAAATTCTTCCTTTACATTAAATGCTAAAGAGTGACGTGGTAGATTCTTAAGTAGCTTACTGCTGGGACTTGATGATTTAATGTCTCGGCCAGTTTAGTAATCAGCCATAATCCAATATTCTGGGTATGGGAGTCTCTAGAAACTAAAAGAGTGTAAAGGTTTGATTCGGACAACGAAAAGTTTTGTGTGTTCAATTGGAAGAAGGTATTAAAATTCTAAATTGAATGATTATGTAATCAATTACTTGCCATTGCTTATTGCAGAATATCGCGACTACACTACTTAAATCACATGACCTCTTTGTACCTCAACAGATCCGAAGTAAGTAGTTGACAAATAGATAGTAAACGTTTCAACAATGATCGAAACTTATCTGATCGTATACACATAAATAACGAGACACATACAGCTGCACCTATGAGTTCGAAGCACTGATGGCGTTAACCTGGCCAGATATCACGGCTATAGAGTCCAATGGGATCCGATCTCAGCGAGATCTAACGCTCAATGTGTCTATGGACGGGATTGTGTCTCCGGCAATTAATCTAAACACAGTTCTCCTAGAACCTTTGAATTATACATACAACGTATTTAGCGAGTTGTCGAATCTTGCGGATCGTGGTATTCAGCGCTTTTTTCTAAACTTATACTGGAACCAGTTACTTGAAGCGTTCCAGTTATGTCCCTTCGAATACAGCGCCGAAATCCAGGACGCGTCGAACGCTGTCTTCCGAGCGAATAATCGCACGTATGCATGTAACCTGACATTGTCCTTTGCGGAGTTTTTAGGTGACATCGTGAGGGACCAGTGGATTGAGCCGACAGATAATAATCTGGAAGCGCAGGTCATCATCATCACATTACATCTTTTACCCGCTCGCTCTGGCGAATTGATTTCTCATTCAGACTTCGAGTCTAGCTCAGTTTCACTTACGAGTTCTAGCTCCATATCTGGCTTAGAAGTCAGCTCTAAGATCAATTCAGCGATTTATGCGCTAACGAGCAGAACTACAGCTACAGCCGGCACAGTCTCTACCGTGATCCATGACGATTCGCAAACCACATCGATTTCCACTCTAAGTGCATCTTCTCTCCAACCGCAACATACCGACTCCGTGACACAAGTCAACAAACAAGAGTCTCTAAGTAAACAAATCAGCATTGTTTTGTCGAACTACGTCTATACCCGTCAGCAACTCGACCTCGACCGAGACACCCCACATATCACCTGGAATTCTACTGGTTCATCGAGTAAAGGCTGGCCTTTATTGGAGAACATGATTTTCCATGGATTCTATCGCATCGTATTTTCGTTTGGTAACATTGAGCTTGACTCGGATATTTATAACACCGCCAAAGATGTGCAAGTGATTTTCCCCGCTTCAGACATTCCTTGGGCTGGCAAGACGACAGTCACTTATTCGACCGCATTTTCTGCAAGTCAGAAAACCTCATTGCTGTCGCCCGTGTGTAAGATTCAAACCGGCTCGGGTTTAGTACATGTTGCATCTAGTGGAGCGAATGTCGCACCATCCTTTCTTCTGGCTGCCGACACCTCGGACAATCGCTTTTCAGCGTCGGTTCTGACGCAGTACATGAAGTGCGGGTTTAACCCAGTACTCAACGCGACCTTATCTAACGCTGATCCCGAAACTCTGGCGCTGGATATTGTTGACTATTTGCATACCAACCTTGTCGTCGGCCGATGGGCATGGTCAACCAACGAACCAATCCAAATTTCTTCTACTGATGAAACTCATGGGTCTGTGTCTGGAGTTCTCTATCGGTGTGCTTCGCTGTCCTCTTCAGGATTCACTGTTTCCAACTGCTATGATAAATTTTATGTTGCTTGCAGAGTTTCCAAACGTCCTTATTCGTGGGTATTGTCGCAAAAGAAATCTAATTATTTCAGCGCTTCGAGTGCTTGTTCGGGTAATAGTTTACTGAGTATTCCTCGCACGCCACTTCAGAATTCAGTGCTGCAGTCTATTCGATCTCAAGCGGTAGGAAGCGCTTCAATCTGGGTTGACCTGAATTCCCTCTCTGTTCCGGTATAACGATTTCTGCGAGAGAAATGTGATTTCAAACTAACGCAGATAGAATTGTTGGGTCACTGGGGGACCAGGTGCCACATGTACATATGAGTCTTCCGACACTCGAGAAAGCCGGGAGATTGTAATTCCAACAGTTGCAGCGATTATCGTGGCCGTTATTCTCGCATGTACGTAGTTTGTATTTATCAGAATGGTTTTACAGTACTGATAGATTGGTAGTAATGCTGTGTTCACGATTACTGGGAACACGACGTTTGAAAAATAGAAGTATTCGGCGCCGTGCCATCAAAAAATTTGATGATGCAGAATACGATGGAGTTCCGGTGAGTTAACATGCATTATGATATTTAGATATCTATTAACTATTTAGTTATGACTGATGCGATAGTAATTAATTAAAACAATTTAATTCTATAAACGCCTACTTATAAATTACAATATGGAAAGTCTAATCCTCGTCATGAATAATCAACTGGAATTCCTTGGTCACCATACAAGTCCAATTCCAATACGCCTGCGACTCCGACATACGTGTGTTTTCGTCATCGTCGTCGCCGTTCCGGTCAACTTTAGTATATTTTTTCGCCGTCTCGCTATCCGTCCAGTACTTTATTGTGTCGGCTAAGGCGCGAGGTACGTTTCGCGGAGGCGCCGGTGGTCTCGTAGGTGCACCTTCCTCACCATGAAAAAGAGCGCGGGTGCGTTGGTGAATGTAATTGATTTCTTCGTAATCTGGCCGTAAATATCGCAGATTAATTGTGACCGTCTTCAAGTCTTTGCCGATAGACGCTGCGTGGCAACCGTCGAACGAAGGCGAAAAGGCTGCATGAGTGATTATGTCTGCCGCCTGTTCGACCGTCGATTTGAACCCAATTCTATTGGCGAGGCCTGACATTGAAAGGTGTAGGTCGATTGCCGAAGACCTTTTTTTCATAACATCTATAGGCTCGACCTTTGGAGGAACCGCGATAAGAACGTCCGGCTTGGGTGCGCCAGCTCTGGTTGCAAAGTATTCGGTCCACGTCCGAAATGACATTGCTATCAGAGCCTGCGAGACGGAGATTGGCACCTCAGGAATCACTGTTGAATCATTGGATTTACGTTTAGCGTAGTGGATCAGATGGCTCAGATCCGCGCGCTTGTATTCTGGCGACGCGACGAGCACAATCCGGTGGCTGATCATGGATGAGAAGGCCGAGATTAGCAGCCACTGCGAAAAATAGTTGATAGTCATTCCTCGCTCAACATGCTCATCGTCTGTAAACGATGCAGGACCGTAGGTGGTGATCTGCGCTCCTAAAACAATAGTGGAGATCGATTGGTACTTTTCCCTTACGATTCCGGTAAATGCTCTAACAGCTTTGAAGCACGAAAAATCACAATCTAAAAGCATAAGGTTAATCCGTGACAATAACCAAAAAAGCTATCGACTAACCATATGATTCGATGATTGAATTGCTGTGAGATCCCAGCGCACGCAGTCTCTGGAGCACATTAATAGTGTTTTGACTCTCTGGATCACGAACAGGAACAATCACCCTCAAACTAGGTGCTGAGCGGTCCATGACAGATGGCGAAACTGAGGTTACTGGTATTGACAGCATTGTCGACGAGTTGACCGGGTCCCTTCGACGCCCTCTCGAGCTCTCATCAGAGATCCAATATGCGCGATCTAGCGAACTTGCCCGACTACGAGAGCCCGGATTGCTGAATATAGACGCTAAGGAGTGCACTGCACCGTGATCTCGCTGGTCTCGATGCTCTCGCCGGTCAGGAGATTTCGACAGGCTCGTACTTGATGCTCGCGCCGATACTGCTAAAGATGAACTAAACACAGATGAGTTCATTATATGTTCGTGCCGAAGACTCCCTGACGACACAGTGTGTAGAAACGCTGCATCTACAAGGGTCTGCTCTAGCGCGATCGCACTTAGACCTGCCGTAGCACCGGTCCAGACGACTACAGTCCGTCCATCCGCGTCCATTACTCCACTTTTCTCTGTGATTCTCCAGTCCGCTTGAATCGCCTGCTTCTGACGGCAGAAAGTCTATGTTTCCCAATCTATAGACTTTTTCAAGCGGATTATCCGGGATCAATATTCCTGGATTATGACGTCGAGAGCCGCAGGAACGGCTCTACTGTTCGTCCAAAGTGTACTATGACAGTAGAACTTATATAAACCTTAAGCTTCTGATTTGCAAATTTATCTCAATAGTATAAACAATAATGCTATTAAATATGAAACCAGATAATGCGACTCAGGATCGCGTAAACCGACAAGCCTTATTTCACATTGACATCTAAACCGGCAGACTCCAAACATAACCCAATCAAAAATATACAATACAGTACAATAATGCCAAAAATGAAACAATCAATTCAAATTTAAATTCAAATTCCAAATGAAATCATGCCCTTATAATTTCAATTGTACTCTCCCATCTAATACCACTCTTTCGGATCTTTGGTCTGGGCCCAAATCCTGTTACTGCTCCATCAACGTCGTCGTCTTCCTTCTCCTTTTCCTGGGCTCGTACATTAGACGTAGCAATCGCGTAGTCTGACGAATTGGTGGACAGAGCTCCCATGAACGACTTTAATTCTTCACCGACAATTCGATTCACAGTTGAGCGGACCGCATTTTCTGACGCAGGTGGTCCTCGAACACGGAGACGAATGTTCACGATGCATAAACCATAATGAGCCTGCCATAGCTGGCACGACTCTACTGAATCCACATATTCAACAATCTGCACTTCGCGAATAATACTATGGACACACTTCCCATTTGTTCCTAATAACAGCATTCGTCCAAGTGCAAGTGCCGTTAGCCAGCCCATCGTGCACATTGCAACTGATATGCAGATCGCCAACAACCCATCGATCTTTGCCAGTCCAGATTCGGGACACCATCGCGGCAGAAACAACATGAAAACTAAAGAGGAAATTGTTGTCAAATACAGCGGATTATTCAAGCCCCAAGGTAGTTTACGGATATATGACATCTGAATTGCTGTTCCAACTCGTTCATGATTCTGAAATACTATTGATGAAACAATTGTCACTCCAAGAGCAAGCACCATGACAAATGAAGATCCCCGAATGAAAAATTGCTCTGCTTCATGGTCATGAGGAACGCTTTCGGCAATTACTGACTTCATAAAATTCTCGCATAAATGAGATATGATATCAATCCCCATAAACAGAAGACCGACGGAGCTGGCAAATCCTGCCAAAATTTCTAATCTCTGTAAACCAAAAGGATGTCGCAAGCTAGACATTTTCCAAACATCAAAGTTTGAAAAAACATCAACCAAGACAGACAAAGTAGCTGCAAACGCATCATAGAACAAAATATGCGAGAGCGCGACCATAACCGTTGATTCCGACGACAAGAACCACAATTGGAGCGCGACAAACAAATGCAAACTACACCAAGATAACTGGATCTGCTGATCTCGAGACATGCTATGAAAGGTCTCTGTATACGTGGGCACCGGCAAATGCGAAGGCAAGACAGGCGGCGGCCTAGGAGGCGGTTCGAGAAAGAAGTTCATGGATACAGACGAATGTTTATATTTATGACCTCGTCGTTGATTTGGTTTGTTGACTGGTGATCTGGCTGCAGTAGTAGACTGAAAATTGAAGGGCTTGCGAGGAAGTTTCACTGGCGAGACCGATCTTGCAGGAGTCGACGGCCCCGAGCTTGCGATACCTGAGTCAGACTTAAGTATGTCTGCATCTGGATCCGGAAAATTCGTATCAAGAGTTGAAGAATCAACAATACTTGCGTTCGGCTCAAAATGCATTGTCGGTGGATCAAGTAATATCGAAGGGGGGGTGGTCGTTCTAGAAGGAGGGGGGCGACGAGAAAAGCGGATCGGCGACGGTGCTCGAGCAGAAGTCAACCGCGTACTGTTTTCATCAATGGCCGTATTTTCAAGTGAGTCCCGCGAAGACGAGAATTTTGAAGGTCGATAGGGTGTCGTCGTGATTACGGGGGGAGAACGGGACCGTTCTCGAGGAGGAGACGGTGACGAAGCGAAATCATGGCTATTCTTGGCCGGGAATGCAAATGACGGTGCTGCAGCCGCCTGTGCAGAAAATTGTGAATTCGAGAGCGATGGAACTGGCTGTGGACGAGTAAACAAAGACTTGTTTGCCAGCAAGAAATCCGGCTCGATGTCGTACAACGACACTCGTTTCGAGGACCGCGTTGAATGTGTCGAGTGCGTCGAGTGCGTCGAATGAGCTGGAGAAGCGGCCGCACTTTGTGCCTCTGCCGGAGGAGGCATTAGCAAATGTAGGCGACGCTGTTTACAATAAAATCCAGAGTAGATCTGGAGTAAATAGTGCGCTGTAAACTAAGCAAATAAAGCTACTGGACTAAAAACAAAAGTAGCGTACGATCCAACTAGATAATCTTTCGTTCTAGTTGAAACTACGACTGTGACTGACGGATGCGGTAAATTAGAAACAGACTCGCAACCCGAGGGGTTATTGTGATCACGTGTCACAGACCAGGCACGTGGCCATATTATCTGGATATGAATATTGTAGCAGGGAGTAGGTCGACTTGGCAAGAGAAAAAAATTCCAAAAGGGATTGAAAGGATTTAACGGATATGAGCATGCGGATAAGGTTTAGTGAGAGTTGAAGTTCCGTCAATGTGCAGTAGTGGTGGGGAGAGTGCTATGATAGAGACGTGTAAGTACATGTGGAGAACATGAAATAGATCTTGATGATTCCAATCAGTCATATTAGAAATCATGAGCATACTTATTGAAGTAAGCACATTGGCGTCTTAGTCTCTTCGTATTATTATGCCAAAAATATCAATTGAATCAATAAAATATGTAGTAAATTAAATGACTAGTTTGACCGAAATCGATATGTAGAAGATGAGGATGTGGAATTTTACCATTCCATTAGGAAAATGGAATAGAAGTTTTAATCAAAACAACGCTTATTTCAAAGCAGCAAACAGCTTGGGCGCGGCGCATTCGTTAACGCAGTGAGATAAGTGGAAACTATTCGTTAGTAAATAATGGATCTGACTCGACAGCCTTGTCGAGAAAGGCGGAAACTTACAACTCCTCAATGCAATCTATTGCAAATTAGTTACTTCTATCATATTTGATTTTGATTTTGACTACTAACCTTCCTTGTGCTCGAGTTCGGCATATCCCTCTTCTTCCTGGGCAGCTGTAACGCGTTCAACGCACTCATCAAAATGATGTTTAAACGGGTGACAGATTGGGGTTTCCGCGCATTCTAGAAATTCTTGTTAGACAATAACGAGTATTATTTCCCCAGCTCTCATAGAGGCCCAAATTAGCAATAAACCAGAAAAAGAAATCAACAGCAATGAAGAGCATGGGTCGTCGCAATATAAAATAACGTACTCTCCTGGAGTTCTGGGAAAATATCTTCAGGATCCTCTTCTTCCTCTTCTTCTTCCTCCTCCTCCTCAGCTTCTTCAACGGGTTCTTCTTCCTACTTTTAGTCAATAATAAAATCCACCAACAAAATCATGAATGTAAGAATTGCATACCTCTGGCTCTTCAGCCTTGACAACAGGGACGATAGCCTCGAAAAATTGTCTGAGCACACTCTTTTCAGCCATTATTAAAAACTTTATGAATCAATTAGCACAAAATTAATTGTTTTTCGTCGTGGATTGAACACACAGTTATTTCTTCCGATTTTGCTTCTCTACTTCGTAGAATCTGCAGGCTTGTCGCTTGGTTCAAGTCCCGGACTGCTTCTCACGGGATGTTTGCCTTCGGGGTATGCGGCGGATGTAACAGACAAAATATTGAATGATTATACCATAAATAAAACAACAGTATTAGACTCGGTTATGATTACAGGCAATTCCATTGGCTGGAAACAGCCCGTGCCCTGGATTAACTAAAAAATCGCTATCCGTTTATACTGTAATCACATGATGGTCTATGTAATTAGTTCCTGATGAAAGATTACTAATTGTATCTCATTAGCTTATATAATAATTGTTAACCGCCGCACTGCCAAGTGGGCTCCTGCTCGAGAACTCATTTGGCAATCAGCAAAAGGTGGTTAGAGTCGCGATAAAGCAGCAGACTAACAGGTTGAGTCCGTCTTTAATAATTTTCTGTTGACCACATATCTTTTTTGACCTTGAGATCATATAGCCTTTATTTTAACACTACGCGAGAGTTATCGACGAGTTGTTGGTCAGTTTTGTTGATATTGATATTGTTACTAACGCGGATACTAACATTAATATTGATCCAGAAATCGACTTCATCATCAATAATAGAAAACAGCCCTCAAACTGCCTTCAATCATACCAATACGTCACCGCAGCCGTCTTTTGTTGGTTCTTTTTGCCGCTGTTTGCATTTATTTTTTGGCCAAACCTTGGTCGAGTGCTTCATTGTCCCACTCCTCGTCTGCATTTGAAGTTAATCTTGACACTCCTGATATTCTTGATACTCCGCGGCGGCCGGTGATCAGACATAAGAAAGAAAATTCTGAAGACAAGACGTCACCTAAAGTTGAAATGCAATCTGTAACTGCAGTCACTGTTGCCGCTGTACGCGAACATACTGCGACGGTCATATTTATGCATGGTCTCGGTGACTCAGGAAATGGCTGGCGCTTTCTAGCTGATGAATGTCGTCGTATGCGAGCTTTTGATCATGTGAAGTTTATTTTCCCCAATGCACCGATCCAGAAAGTCTCGCTTGTAAGCCTATGTTTGTGTTTTCGAGGAGACTCTGAAACTAACCTTGACAGAACTTTGGTCTGGAAATGCCTTCTTGGTTTGATATCATTTCTCTCGATAAAGTCGAGGAACAAGAAGATCAGCAAGGAATGCTTGCCAGTTCTGCAACACTCCGATCCTTTATTTCTAAAGAAATTTCTGGTGGGATCAAGCCTGAGCGAATTGTAATCGGTGGATTTTCTCAAGGATGTGCCATTTCCTTGCTGGTAGGTTCCTGCAACGTTCGAATGACTATAATCTAACCGTTAGACCGGTCTGACCAGTGATATTAAACTCGGAGGTGTTGTCGGCCTGTCTGGATTCATCCCAATGCGATCGCGCATAACACAAGTAAGTTTACGTTCTCGTCTGCTTTTTCGGTAGTACTGATTAGTAGATGCACCAAGAACATGGGATAACATTTCCTTACTTCGTTGGTCATGGCACTCTAGACCCTGTCGTAAAGTTCGAGTACGGAATGTTCACGCACACCAAACTTACAGAACTTGAAATTCCCCATGAATTTCACGAGTACAAAGGGCTAACTCATAGTACATCCCCCAAAGAACTTGTCGATCTTCTCGATTTCCTGAAGCGGACTATTCCCGAGAAATCTGATTAAGTCACCGGCAATAAATCCCTACTAATTTAACTAATGATATTTCTTTAATGCTAAATTAATTACATTACTTGTTCAAACAAGCCCTGCGTTTCCACTCGATGACATAATAACCAAATATCAATCGCTCTCCGAACTATATTCATTCTTCACGGTTGAACCTCGTGATCGCCGCGAGGCAGGCGAAGCTGATCTTGACTGATGTAGTGCTAGCAAAGGACTATCATTCCCATGCTTATTTTTTCGTGCGGGTGAATTGCTTATACTCCCTGGAACTGTTTTGTCGCTTCTAGATCGAGCACCTGGTAGTGATTTTCCGGCCATCCCTCCGTTGTCTGGCCTCGCAGTCGTCGTTCCAGGATCACTCTGCGCGGCCGGAGACGCAGCTTCCGATTTGATGTGTTGCTGCTTATGTGGATACTGAGTTCCGTTTGAGATTCGCGCACTTGTAGAACTAATTCCATTACCTAGCTTGCGTTTCTTCGTGCTCGTCCCTGACCCGTTCTTGGTAGGCGGGGAGTCGTCGTCGGTAATATATGGAGACGAAGGAGACATGGACATTGACATTGGCGAGGCAACTGCAACGGTGGACGTAGCTCCTACGGTCCCAATAGCGCTAAATTTAATTAGTATATCAAGCTCGACTCCACTCCATTTCACAGCAATAGCCAAACCTTTTATTTCTGGATGCTCGTCCTCCGAGACACCGCTGTAGATGTGCCGCATATCGACTCGAAGCAATTTTCCTCGAACAGTTCAAACAGGCAAAATATACTATCGAGTCCGAACTCTGCTGTTTGCCATGTCCATATATATCGACACCAGGCTTACAGACAAAGTTGCCTTTACCAATTGCTCCTGTTCCTGCCCCAGTTCCCGTCGAGGCACGCGAGTTATGTATGGCGCCGCACGAGACACAAGGCTGCCGGCTGCGCTTTTCTCTTGCCAGCGACGACAAAATAAGATCGTGAGTGACTGGCTGAAGCAAATCTTCAAGAAGCGAAAGACTCTTGAGCGGTATATTAGTTCAGTCCAAAAAAAGAATCTAAAACCACCGAACGCTGCGTACTGCAGCAACAGGCTTACCAGCATAGGAACGTTTATATTCGGTGCCATGATCGCCGTTTCAAGCTCAAAAACCAAGTTCAAATCAAAACTCTGTATCTCAATCAAATTTTGGCTGTAAATTATCCATATAAACTCTTTCGTCTGCTTATAAAGGCCAGCACTGATGTCCGAATAGTTGTAAAAAAAAATAGGACCTGTGCCTCGCTTCTCCAGACCTTCATTTCATAGTAATCTTCACTTAAGAGCCGCATATCACACGTGATATCATGTGACGGGAATAATCTGATGCTTGTTCTATCAAAATTTTCCAGTCGACTCGCTCAGAAAAATTACAAATCTGGTAAGTTATAAGACATAGGGACGTTGTTGGCTTTGTTTTGTGACTTTTGAATCGATTGAATTTTTTCGTTACTTTTTTTGTTGTGAATAATCCAAGTCAGAGCCAGTGCTGCAAGTGAAAATCTCTCCTGCAGGCCTTACCGCTAGGTCCACCTGAAAGTTAGAGTCTGATATCTACATCAACATCGATATTGATTTTTGCTAATTCTGGAGTACATCATGACTTCGAGTTTGTCTTCTCCGGAAACCTGCGATGTTCTTGTCTACGGAACAGGCCTTGTCGAGAGTATTGTTGCCGCGTAAGTGTTCATATTCCCTGCTTGTTATGACTCTGTACACTATTCTAATTACATACCAGTGCTCTTGCATGGAGTGGTTCGAATGTAGTTCATATTGACCATAATCCATATTATGGCGGTTTATGGGCATCATTGAATTTGGAAGAGCTGAAAACCTGGACGGACCAAATAAACAGTCCGGACGGGAACGGGGGTCCATATTCTAATGCGTATTTATACATTTCTCGCAATTTGGACTCTCGTAAATATGCTATCGATATCAGTCCACATATCATGTTCACTCGCTCAGATCTGCTAGGCCTGCTTGTTCAAAGCCGAGTATCCCGGTATTTAGAATTCAAACCGCTTGGTTCATTTCACACCTTTGAGCAGGATTCGTTTGAAAAGGTGCCCGGCACCAAAGAAGACATTTTTACGAGTCAGAGTCTATCGCTATTAACGAAGCGTAGCTTAATGAGGTTCATGAAGTTTGTCGTCGAATGGGATTCGCATCCAGAGATCTGGAGACCATATAAAGGAGTTCCAATATCTCAATTTCTACAAGAGAAATTCTTGTTGGAACGACCGCAGATTGTTGAATTCGTTCATTCGATTGCTCTCTTGTCTACGCCGGATGCGCCGACGGAAGTTGCTTTAGATCGGATACAAAAGTATCTGACATCTATGGGTGTCTATGGGCCATTTCCAGCTATGTTTTCTATGTATGGGTCGGGTGGTGAACTGGCCCAAGGATTTTGCCGATCTGCCGCCGTCGCTGGAGCAGTCTATCGCCTAGGCACAAAACTTGAGAGTTTTGATGAGGCCACGGGAACGGCTGTACTTGACAACGGCGAAAGGCTGATCGTAGCCGAGAAGCTGATTACCAATCAAGGTCTGGTTGAGACCGGCGAAGAAGTAACGCGCATGGTTGCAGTTGTTGAGAAAGACTGCAAAGAGTGGTTTGTTGAAGGCGAATCTGCTGCGATTGTTGTGTTCCCCGTCGATACTTTGGATGGCAATAAGTATGCAGTACAAGCGCTTGTGCTGGGAGCTGGCAGTGGTCAGGTCCCCTCTGGACAAGCTGTTTGGTATATCTCTACGAGAGAAACTGGAGAACAAGGCAGAAAAGATTTATTTTTGGCGCTAGAGAAAATGGAGGAGAGCATCTTGCGTGAATCAACTGAGGATTTCGAGTTTGATGTTTCGGACGAAGACGTTTTGTTGATGCCGAACGGGATGCCGATCATTTCGTCTGTGCGACTCGGGGAGAGTCTACGGAATTTTACGCCCAAAGAATCCCTGAAATATTTGCTAAAATTGACATTTACACAGAAAGTGACTACCCGTCCCCCCATTCGTGCTGCTTCGCGACCTGCACGAGCTAGTTCTGGCGAGGATGAGATCTCGTCGTCTGTCGAAACCATATCCGGTGAGCCTGACTCTGGGAAAGTATTGTATATATCTGCGCCCTCAGTCGACATTATCTATGACGGAGTATTAAGTGAAGCAAAATCCATTTATGAATCTGTAACGGGTTCTACCGACGATTTTTTCGATGTAGACTTTGAAGACGAAGACGACGAAGATGCAGGGGACAGTAACACTGCTGCCGCAGATGGTCCTGGCGTCGATGAGGAGATGGTATTTGCGAGTGCAGTAGATGACGAGGTGGCAGGTGAAATGACTATATAAATGTATCAAATTGAATGTTTAAATGGTGGGATTGGAGTTGTTGTTTTTCTTGATTTAATTATATTTCTTTCCCAATAGTAAATTAATGATTAATGCGATCGCGGATTTTTGTTCATCAGGGAAATGACGTTTTGAGCAAAACCACTTGAACCTCCATATTTACAAATAATTTCCTCAGCCGATTGGAGTTTGCCTACCAATTTCCGATCAACATCAATTCCAATTAGTGCTGTATTTCGTGTGCTTGGGATTCGCAGCATTTCTCTCTCTACTTTCCACCCCAAGCCGGCAGCCATTAATTCAACATGGTACACGAGTGCAGAATACGTACTAGATGGCAGTTTTAAGGAAGAAGGTGGTGGCGGGTATCTATACTTTGCACCGGTGAACGCATGTGAACAACAAGGAATGACGACAAAGGGATGATTAAGAAAAGGGATCCAAGGCGTCAATTCGTCCGAATGGTTGCCGATTAGAAAACAGGACTGTGGAAGTTGACTCTGAAGGAGAATTGAATCTTTCTCAAAATCAGGCAAAGTGGCTGCAGTGGAATATTTTGGAAGTAAAATTTGTTGACGAAGCTGCTGCTGGACCTTCAAGGGATAGATTTCCCACGATTTTCGTCTTCTTGCGTCGATTCCAAACCCGGTATACCCCTCCATGACTAAGATATAAACTAATAGGCCATTTCCGCACCCCAAGTCCACAAATGAGTCAAATTTCAATTTTCGTGACTCCCACAACTCCATCAAGAACGCAGCAATGCCGAGATCTTCGAATACATGCTTCTTCGGATCCGTCGACTCGACCCAAGACTCGCATAGCTGCCGACTATATTTAACTTTCAGTTCCAAATAGCGGTCCTGAAACCGTATTTTATCCACGATGACATCGTGATGGACCCGTTTTTGGTACCCTTTTGCAACTCCAGTTGAATGTTTCTTTGCAATCGCAAGCAATCGTAATCCTGTTCGTTGGAGTCGTGTTGTCAATTTCGTATTGGGATAGAACCGGTAATACAACGACAGCAAATTTCGTGTTGGCGAGTACCATAGTAAAATGCCCGATACGGCGGGATGATAGAAAGGTATTGCGTCTGCATTGGTAACGTGCGGAATATAGACGATTCCAACATGCGTTTCATTGAAGAGGAATACACAAGATTGAATCATAGGACTATCTTTCGCCGGATTCCGAGGAAGCAATTTCCTGACTACTTTTCGCTCAAATGATATGCATATTGGATTTAACAAAGTAGATAATTCAGTTTGCAGGTTTTTAACGTCAAATAGGTGGTCGTGCTCGCTTTCACAGTCGTTCGGTGACTGAGTATCGCTTACAATCTCCGCCCGGAGAATACTGGAAGACGTAATTTGTGGATTCCAAACCAAATTCAACTCGGCAGTTCTGAAATGCTCAACCGTAAATTGACATGAATCATCTTGGTCTATCAACTTCCATTCGCCATCATCCATACTTTGAGAATTTTCATTGGAACTGTATAGTTAGTTCGGGAGAAGTGGATCGGTTGGGATATTCGATTATGAGCTGGTTCTGAAATGATCTAGATTGTCATTAAAATAAAAATATACAATATTATATTATTATATTAATACAAAATTTCAAAATAGAATTATAGAGATTAAGATATCTTAAATAAATATTTTAGCTAGCATCTTGATGGAGGATAACCAAGCCAAACTAGATTCGTCGATCGAGATCGTGGACCAGAAAGAAGCATCTCCAGAAGCTGGCCGATCACGGCGGTCTCCTTCGGCAGCTGGCCAGTCACTACAACCAACGTCAACATCTACGAGCAATCATAATCATGAGAGAGGTCCAACGGTTCTTCTTAAACCGCGAGCGATGCCTGTCTGGGCGCCACGTCCGGTCAGTGGTAATAAGGAAACGGACGAAAAGTTATCAGGAGGTTCTAACGCGATGGATGAATCATTGCCAGGCACGACTCCAAATACAAGCACACACTCAATATCGAAAACTAAAGCTCATAGCATTGTACCAGGACCGCTGCAGCCGCCATCTCCGATTTTGGCAGCCGTGAAGACAAGTATTCCAATCAGTGGTGACGACACAAATTTGAATCAAGCAACAAGCGAACAGCTTCTCCGCTGGAACAATTTTGTTCGAATGTCGCAGTCGCCTGCTCAAGTGAGGGTGGAAAAGCAGTTACAAAATCCCTCTGAGTTGCCCCTCTGGAAGTTTCCCGCGAATGCTACTCCTGTATCTGTTCCAGTGCAAGATGAAGTTAAACAACCCAGAGCGCCCACCAGCAACTTGGATGGCCCGAAATGGATGCATCAAACACGAAAGATCATTTCCATCGAAGAGCTTGAAAAACAGATGGACTTATCTGGTGACTGGAACCCGATACATGACCATGACGACCATCATCTTGGTCTGGACGGCGTGTCTCATCCTACCAGGGCAGTAACGGCTTATCATCATCACCAGCAGCAACTTCATAATCGGCAGAGTAGTAGTAGTAGTAGCGGCAATGGGAATACACGGCTATCATTGACAACGATGAACTCGATTGAGTCGCGGTTCGAAATGACAGCAGACATTTTTCGCAACCGGTCGCGCTATCCATCAAGAAAAGATATCTACATGGTTCTTCTAAACAATCCGTATGTGCCTATGACTCTTCGGCTCGGCATATTCACCTTATCTGCCGCAGCACTTGCGCTGGCGGCAGGGATACAGCATTATACAATAATATATCGGAATGCAGAGCCAGCTGGAACTCGGGTTGCCCAGGAGCCTTCGACCACAATGGCAATCTGCGTGCAATCGTGTGCGTTGGTATATTTGTTTTACATTACGTATGATGAGTATTCTAGCAAACCCTTAGGTCTACGAAATGCAAAAAACAAAGTGAAATTAAGTATGTATTATTTTGGACTCGTATTTGATGATTATCTAATAACGAATAGTTATGCTGGATCTGATTTTCATAATATTTTCATCTGCAAATCTCGCTCTCACATTCAACACTTTATTCGACCAAGACTGGATTTGTCGAGCACCAGCAGACAAAGGCGAGACAGATTATACGCCGTATGACCCGAAATTATGTAGGCGACAACGGGGTCTGGCAGCGTTTCTGCTGCTTGTGCTTGTCATGTGGGTCATGACGTTTGCTATTAGTATTTTGCGAGTAGTCGAACGTGTAAGCGGGAGTGTAGAGAGTGGTATTAGTTAACTTATACTGTTCATAACAAATATTCTTACGCAAATAATTATACAAAAAATATTAAGATTAATAATAATACAGGCTCGACTAAGTCAGTCTATAAGCTTGAAGCTGTTGGTAAAGCCTATGCAAAGGAGGCCGGTGGGTACTTATATTAGAAACGGCTGTTACGTTTGGTATCCGAATCTAGATATATCTGCGATGTGAGTTAATATTAACATTAATACTAATATTCAGGTCAATATTAATAAATACTGATTTGAATAATCGATATCTTGTCCTGTGTCGGATTTTGTTGCTCATATAACCTTGAAGAGTTTCTTAATTTTTTTGTCAAAGATGCCGAGACCAAGCAACCTTTACCATTCTCACTCCGAGCTCGGCTTAAACGCTTGCAGGCATTTTTCTAGAAAACTAGCAAAAACAATTCTCAACTAGTCCGAGAAAAAATTTCCTGATTTGCTTGATTAATGTCGGTAATTAAAGTCTTAATCGGATCTTGACATCTCTGACATTGCCTTAATTGGCTCAGTGTGCGTCGATATTAGATTGTCCCTGGTTTCCAGCTCGGCGCCGGCTGTTCGGTCATACCTGCGTTATTATGAGGTTGCTGTCAGTATTAATATAAAATTTGTAATTACGCGATAATAATAATATTTATGCTTCCATATCTACTAGTTTAGCCTTGACTTAGGGCTTTGTGTACGAAAATTCGCAGAAATGCAACCGCATGTACGTAACTAATCTTGATATGGAAATAAAATACATTACAATAGTCTGTCAAAACTATATCGTACAAATCGACTACTCGAAACCAAACCAAACACTTACAATCATACAATCAAATAGGGTCAAATAAAAATCCATGCAGAATACCAAAACTTTTTCTGTCTTCATCATTCTACTCATCATCTTATAAATCATATATCTGCGCCAAGGTTCCGGAAATGTTCGACCAAAGCTCTTGAACGCGCATCTAATCGTGAATAATATTCACGCTCGAACCCGCTCGAGCTTCCAGCTGGAATACTTGTGGTCGTGGGTCCTTGAACTGCACTAGGACTTGGACTAGGGCCAGGTCCTGTTGGAGGTGCCATAGTAACCGCTGACACGACCGGAACTTCCTCCACGTTCGAACCAGATGTAGATGATGTTGAACCTGGAGAAGCTTGTGTAGGTGATGCCGTACTAATCGAAGCCGTCATTGTATTTGGATATGCGCGAACTGAGGCCACTGGCACCGCATGCCATTCAGAACTCGTGTTCAAACTTGTCTCAGGTCCTGCACCTAATACTGAAGATCGTAGCCCATCGCCTACCCTTTGTGCTATATCTTCTCCTCCTTCTGCTCTCTGCACTGATCCTACTCCCGGATCCGGCAAAACAACTAGCTCAACGGGCATGCTCACCGAAGCCAGCTGCTGGCCCGGCCCAGGCGCTACAGTTGGCACCGCGCTCGGAGGATGCGAATTGACCCCTCTAAGAAGAACGACTGTCAACGTACATGACAGCGGAAGTGGAAATGATTCTGGCAGAGCTCCTACCCGAAACGAGGAGAAAACTCCAAATAGTCGACTCGCTTCTACAACTGGGATTCCAGTGACACTGCTCCCACTGCTGCTCCCGCCAGCAACACTTCCACCACTAACACTACTACCAACTACCGACGTAAAAGCCGTTGTAGCTGTAAATGATGAGCTTGTAGGCGATATAGAAACCGACTGAGATCGCATTGTTAATGGATCAATATAGATCTCTGGCGTGCACACCGAAGTACCGACAAGCGGAAGCTCTCCGAGCGGGGGAATTAAAGATCCATTTGGCGCATTTGCTTGGGAAGATTGATGTCCAGATTCTTGAGGAGGCCTCCGATGGTGTAGAAACAGTTGAAGAATCAGTGGAATATCATCCGGTATGTCGTCCAGCGATGAATGGCGCGAAAGCAGACTGCTGTCAGGCTCCGACGAGTCATGAACAAATACAGCACCAGGTGAGCTAACATATGACGGTGGCGATGAAGATGATGATGTGGGTAAGATCTCTGATCCATCTGGACGAAAGCGGCAGATGCGAACGATGATGGGAGGTGCGGCTGCGTTCACTGGGATCTGATGTGAAGTCGTAATAAGCGGAGGTGAATGGGACCTCGGAGTGGAACTGCTGAGACTGGGGCCTATGGTTCCAGCTGTAGAGAATACGGATCCCATCGACTCGGTCGGCGGAAGAGGCAGAACAAACGCAAGTGAATACCGCACCGAATGGTCGACAGACAGCATATGATGTGATGAGGACGATGAATAGGACGACGAGTATGAATGTGACGGCGAAGAGGGAATTGGAAGTGCATGTAGCTCAGGCAGTGCGGGAGGAACTAGTAAAGGTTGCGTAGACAGTAGACTTGGGTGGTCTTGTTCATGTTGGTGCTGTTGGTCATGCTGTTGCTGGTGCGGAAGAACGACGTCGGCCTCGGAAACTGTGGCAGTCGAACGGACAGAGGCCCGTCGATCAGAATGTACCCGTCTGACCTCACGCAAAGACTCTGGAGGAAGTAGCGATGGCGACGGGGAGCGCGACAGACTAGTCTGCGCAGCAGAATGCGGCGACCGTGGAGACCGTGGAGAGTGGGAAGTTGTGCGAGACTGCCGACCGGTCATGGCTTGGAGCTTTTAAGCTAGTCCTATTGCGGGGGTACAGGCGGGGGGAGGGTAGAAGACAGCAGAGATGAAGAATGAAGATGAGAAGGACGAAGGCAAAAGAGAAAGAAAGAAAGAGTTGGAACAGAAGGGAGAGTGCCAACGAGAAGGTTTAAAATTGGACAGCACCGACGAGAATCAACACCGAGAGGGAAGACCGAGTAAAGGAGCGAAATCAACAGGATAAAAGAGCATAGCTTGGCCCAGTCAGGCACAGACCGAAGGAACGAACGGCAGCGCAAGACCGTAAATGGGCGGATTTGAACAAGAGCGGGAAGATAGGTAGAAAGCGCCCGCAGTAGTAGTCCACGAGGAAGGCAGTTTGGCAATGTTCGACCACGACGACCAGAGCCTTGCGAGCGGGACGGAACGAGTCTATATATATGTAGATGTGCGTATATATGAGTACATCCAAGTGTGTGTGCGACTACCAGTAGTATTTCCCGAGACGGACCAGCGCGACGAGAAGGCTACAGCCGAACTCTCTCTTCCAAGGTCAGCGAAGATGATGTAGCAAGACCAGGACCAGCTGGACTAAATTTGACAAGCAAGATCAGTAGGACTAGAAATAAGCGAACGAGAAGGGGTTTGAAGAGTGGAGCAAGCTATAATGAGAGAGAAGGTATGTGCGGGCACCAACGTGGGACGTGGCGGACTAGTCGGAGGAGCAGACTGTTGGAGAGCTGATGATAGAACAAGAGTCTTTCCAGTTTCCGGAGATCAGGTTGAGGTGCACGGAGGGTTGGCAAGGGTAATGTGGAGAGAAGGTAAGTAGTAGTAGAACATGCAAGCCAAATAAGAAGTACACTGGATTTCGGAGAGAAATATATTTTTGTGTCTCTATCTCATTGGGGAAAATCAGCGACATCTACAGCTATTATGGAAGCTCTACTGGTCGGACAACGACGAGGTAGAGCAACTACAACCTTTAGTATTATGGCGACGGCTATTATGACCACTATTACATCTACGACAGCTCCATCTCGATTGCTTGAGACTACGAAACTCGCAGGTCCGGCGGTTTCAGCGCTAGGTCCTTGTCGAAAGTTGCTTTTGTCTCTGACCTCTGAAGTCTGGTTGTCCTTCTCTCGGTAGCTTGTCCGGACGATGATTATTATATTGGTGATGGCGATGGTGATGGCGGGGCGGACGTGCGGCGCGCACTGACCGAGAGCTGCGGCGGTCATGGGTCGGTATCGAGGAAGAGAAGGCGAAAAGAGGAGAGAATAGGGAGTCGGGGGAGTGTAGACAAGGCGGACGGGGAGGAGGAGGAGGAGAAGGAGAACGTGTTGAAGCTGGTGGGGGAGGAGAAGCAGACGACCGGCATAAGGAGAGGGCGACGAGGGCGGAGTGAGGGGGGAGAGGGGGAGGCAGACATGAGCTAGATAACGAACTAGATAAGAAGGGAGTAGAGAGTAGGAGCAGCAGCGGAAGTAGGGAATTGAAAACGACCGGGAAAGAAATACAAAATACAGAATGCAAAGAGATGCAAGCAAGCAACCAACCGACCAACCAACCCAAAAAAAACCAGTAATAGGAGGAATTGCAAGGCCCAAATATTGGTAGAAACGTAAGCATTACCGAGATTTCCAACACGAAGTACATGACGGGGAGGAAGAGGCAGAAACCCAAACCGATTTAGCCTATTAAGGCATGTTAAAGGGACCGAAAAACTCAAAAAGCAGACATATTGCTCGTAAGAACGGAAACTAGGCTAGAAATAGCGCCACCGAGCAGGACTAGACGGAATAGCCAGAAGGAGGATAAGCCAGTTAGGTTGCATTTTCGGTGGGACCAGAACGAGCGACTGGTGATAGCGGAGCGGCACGAACGGACGAAAAAGCAAAAGAGGAAGAGGAGCACAGGGCAGGACGCCACTGAACAACGCTACAGAGAGGAATTAAAAGTCCAAGGCAGGAATTTTGACGGCCGAATTGGCCCAAGAGCGACGGCGAGCGCTTTCGACCAGCGCGGGCAGGACAAGCACTAGGATGACCGTCGAGAGAGAAAATCCAAGCGAGCACAGCGGTTGACCATGGGCGAGGGCTCTAGGACATGTCAAACCAGTCAAAGAGAGAATGAAGGGGACTTGACAGGCGAAAGGGCGCCGGTCGGGCTTGAAGAGGGTGCGTAATAACGAATAACCTGCCTGCGCCCTCGAGGGGAGGCACAGCGGAGAAATAGACCAAACGAGCACTGAGGTTGAATTGACTGTCGAAGGGGGATCAGGCGGACGCAGCGCAAGCGGTGTATATCCAGTAGACACAGACACAGACACAGACACAGACACGGCGCTGCGCAGCAGCGCGCAGCATTGCGCAGCTCTGGGCTGCATCCAGAACCGAGGCAAGGCGAAAGCAAGTACAGGCGAAGCAGCCCGTAAAAATGTGTAGAAGTGCAAAGCCGGTCGAATTAGACCTTGGGCATTTGATTTTCTGCAAGGGTTTTTGACAGCTACAGGAATCCGACAAGATAACGGATAACGACCGACATGTACTAGATCTAGCGATACGATAACTGGCTGTTCGGCAGCAAGCAACGCGTCAACGAGCAATCCGGCATCTCTCGGTCTTGGGTGACGAAGTGGATTGGATCAAGAAGCAGCAGGACCATCCGAAATCAGATATCTCGTCGGTTGCTGAATTCTGCTTTCTCTCTAGTCCAAGGCATGCACTTCCGAACCTACAGAAATCTCGCTCGCTCTGACTACTGCAACTTTCCTGCGATGGCGATCTTGTCTGTGCGGTGGCGGTACTCTGGCCGGTTTGTCACTCCTAATTAGCTCTCTGTTGTAGTCGGACTTTTGCACATTTCTGACCAAATTGGACTGGTTCTGTTCAACCTTTTCGTTAGTACACGGCGCATTCGGCCTGTGCTTGCGGAGGGGAGAGGGGGGTTGACATCATCATGGCTTTGATTTAGGAGCTTTAATAGAGTTGCTGTAGAGGTGCAGTAGAGCGCAATTAAAGTTATCTGTCTTGTTACGTAATTGTCTGTCGAAGATACAGAATGAAATTACGTAAGTATCTGTTTGCACAGATAGGCTGTCCCCTAATCTCACCATCACATAATCACATTTTTTCATAATGGCTCTGTTCTTGCACTACAGCCAATACTCCTGCAGCACCGAAAACTGACACCATCCCCACTGTTTACATAATACACAAGACCCATAAGTCACATATATAATTAGACCCTTGGAAATGTCATCTAGTGCCGTACTCCATAAGAGTATTTGACGTCACTGGGCTGGCTCAAGAACGTCACTGGGACGGTACGACCAGGGACCAATTGTCTCGAGATGAACTACTATCACCTTCTGGAAACTTGTAATTTATTTCTATTTCTGATCTTTGTTGTAATAGAGTGCATATTATACACTGAATTATATTCAACTGTGCCATACGTTTTTAGCTATTCAACATGTCAAACGCAGATTACTACAAATCGGAAGCTTCTCCTGTATCTGGCGAAAGAGGCATGGGTGGATATCCGCAAGGCAGCGGTGGAGGATATGTATGTTTGATCAGCAGTGTTTGAAGTTCATACTTACGATAATGCAGTATCCTCCCCAGCAACCTCAACAAGCCTACGGAGGTGGCTACAACAACTACGGCCAGCAGGGAAATCAGGGCTACTTCCCAAACCAAGGCGGCCCCCAGTACTATAACCAGGGTCCTCCTCCGCAGGTACGAATCTCAGTCGAAAGCAATCAAGGTCAGCAGCAGACAACTCATGTTCCGGATCAGGAGTCAGCTCGCGCATCTCATCATCTACCTACGTTTCAAAGGGGCAGTTTGACCGCAACGTTTTCAAGTCCACGAAATCCGGGCTATGACCAGCCCACGGCCGAGCTTAACAATGCTCCACCACCACAACGGACTGCTGTTCTGAAAACTCATTACTGCTTTTGCTGCTGCTAATCTACATTGTTTTTAATTCAACCCTATTCTTGCATTCAGATTTCATTCAAATCACTGACACTATAATATCAGGGTATGAACCAAGGCGGTGGCGGCGGTAGCGGAGGTTGCTGTCTGGGTATTTGTGCTGGTCTTGCGGCATGCTGCTGTATTGTAAGTAAATCATGGTTGTATTGGAGCTGTTTATCAAAGCTGATATAATAGGATGCTTTTTGCTGATTCGATGTCATGCGTTACGCGATGGTAGGCAGATAAAATTGCCTTCTTGATTTTGTTCTTGTATATTGATTTTGTGCTCGGTAGTTCGTAGAATTGATTGAAGTTTGGTTTTTATCCATGGCCAATTCAAAATAACATGCTAAATCTTGCGAGTGCTCATATTTACTTGCATTTCGATTTCGATCTGTCAGACGTAGCTGAGTAAAGCACCGATCGAACGCGATTATATCCTCCCAACGCGAGTTTTGTTCAACCAGAATTGCCATCCTCTACCGTTTAGGCGGGTCCATTTGAAGGACTTATACGAATAAGACCCCAATGGCAATGCATAAAATCGAGCCGTATGAGATTTATCTCGGCTCGCTTTTTGCACTTCGCGGCAAAAAAGCTATTCAGGATGCACATATCTCCCACGTTTTGTCGGCGGTGAACGGGAAACTTGATCTTTCGCAACTCCCGGAGACTAGTCATCTCCACGTCGACATCGAGGATGATGAAGACACGGATTTATTGCAGCATCTGGAACATGCGCTCGCCTTTATGGATGAGGCGATTAGCTCCGGCGGTGCAGTTCTTGTTCATTGGTATAAATTTACTGGGACATGTCAGTTAGAAAATTACTGACAGTTGTTTTAGTATGGCGGGTGTCTCGAGAAGTGCTTCAATTGTTTGCGCTTATATAATGCGAGATCGCCAAATTTTGTTTGATGAGGCATTGGAACTTGTTCGACATGCAAGACCAATAGCGAATCCCAATGATTCGTTCAGAGAACAATTGGCTATATTTGCAAGTGATGGCTATGTCGTGAACGAGGATAGCACTGGCTATCGACGATGGAAATTGAAAATGCAGGCTTTAGAATCTACAGGTATTTTGGGCGATATATCCATTATTATGCTAAGCTCTGACAATTAATAGCTGCTGGAATGGCTCCGATACCCATGACCTACAACACGGACACGACGGATTCGACATCTGTCGAATTACGGTGTAGAAAATGTAGATGCCCGTTGGCGTCATCTGGCGCCGTCATTTCTCACATACCTACATCCAGCACTACGACACAAGCGAAATATGGTCCGGGAATGGTTTCAATACTGCCAGCGACATGCATGCATTACTTTTTAGATCCGGTCCGGTGGATGCAGCCGGAGCTAGAACGTGGCGAACTCGAAGGAAAATTGGAATGTCCTAAATGTAAAACCAAAGTCGGCAGTTATAGATGGCAAGGCATGAAATGCTCATGTGGCCAATGGGTGACTCCTGGGATTTCACTCCAACGAGGCCGAGTAGATGAAATCAGACGAATAGCCGCTAAAGCATGATGCACATAAGTAATATATTAATACAGTGATTAATCACGATTCGTCTTCCTTGGGGTCTCCTTTCGGAACAGATGGTAAACCGCCAGGTTTTCTCAATAATTCTGCTGTCCGTTTCGCCCGTTGGATATTCTTCCAGTTATTGACCCTTATCATAAACATATCTTTATTCAGCGTATAGATCCTGGCAGGCTTTTCAGCCGTCTCTTTTGCTTCTTGCATCTGCTGCTCTAGCTTAGACAGTTGCTCCTTGTGCTCTGCTTTATCGCGCTTATCCAGTGTCTTTTGTGCCTCGTACTCGCTTTCACTTTTTTCACCTTTGTCGTCTTCTTTCCGTTTCTTTTTCTCGGCCTCCCGCTCGCTCTTTTTCTGTTTGCTTCTCTTTTCCCAGTCTTTCTTAACCTTCTCGATCTCGGCTACAAGTTCTACTTGCCGTTTGCGAGCAGCGTCTCCAGCAGCGTCAGCGACAGCTACAGCAAATCCTTTATCTAATAAATGTGCTTGGCACGTGTAGAAAAAATCATTCTATTAATATTAGACGATCGTTGCCTGTATTTATTCGTAAAAGCTGTCTTACCTTGCCATCTTCAGATACAAGGACTACCGATGTAGGCTTGTAGCATATAGTGCATGGCTTCTGTGAGCTTTCCGCGACGTGTCGAGCATGATAAATATTTTTGAATGGAATTGCAGACATGCCTTTAGTTGATGATTGCTAATCTGCATAGATTGATATCGATAGCCAATTGAACAAATCAGCGCAGGAATAAATTGGGAGATACTTATCGTCAGAATCAGTCTTATCCCTCCTATCTGGGCTATTTTAAATAAAAATGGGTGTTTTTACACGTAGCTTTTTGGGCTTGATTGGACTATCGGTTGCAAATCGCTATGTAGGTCTTGTTTCTCCGAGTGTCCTTGTCTATGCATTTTCCGGCTTCTTTGCTACGCTTTTCTCAAGAACGCTGTATTACTGGCTAATCTATCCTTTCTATGTGTCTCCGTTCAGGCACCTTCCACGGCCTGAGGGCAAAGGCCATTGGCTCTATGGTGACAACTACAAATTTGAAAAGAAACCGCAGAGCTCGGTGCTAATCCAATTGGCCAACGAAAATCCAGATGCAGATTTCTGTCGATTTCTGGCGTTCATGAATGGTGAACGGATTATCCCATTGTCTACCAATGCTCTGACAGAAGTCATGCAAACACAATGCTATACGTTCATCAAACCCCCTTGGATCTCGAAAACCTTGAATGGAATTCTCGGAAATGGCGTTTTGTTTGCAGAAGGAGACGTTCATAAGTCGCAGCGAAAAATGCTCATGCCCGCATTTTCCTACGGCCATATAAAATCACTTGTTCCTGTATTTCTTTCTGAGTCTTCGCGAATGATCAGAGTACTCGGTCAACGACTCGAGAAAGCTGATGAAAAATACAATACACCCCCAGGAGTTATTGAAATAAACAACTTTTTGTCTGGCTTAACGCTTGATATTATCTATCGTGCCGGTCTAGGAATCGAATTCACTGCCCTTGAGCATCCAGACAACGAGCTTTCCGCTGCCTACAGAAAAGTGTTCAGTCCTGCAGGTACCATGAACCAGCTCATGTTCGTATTGTCGGTCTTTGTACCGGGTTTTGCGAAGATTCCGTTCGCACGCAACAGAATGCTCCGTGATGCACGGAACACAATCAATAAGTTTGCCTCCGACGCGATCGAGAAAAAGGTTGCAGAATATAATGAAAATAAAAATGAAAAAGTTGAAAAAGACATCATTAGTGTGATGGTTCGCGAAGGCCAAGGTGTTTGGTCTACAAAAGACATGCAAGACCAGATTACCACATGTATGTTACTTCTTTCGTATACAGATTTCGGTGCTAAAAAAATTAGTTTTAATAGCTGGTCATGAGACCACTGCTTCAGCGTTATGTATCACTTTGAATCATTTATGCAAGCAGCAGGACATGCAGGATAAACTTCGAAACGAGATCCACAGCGCCTTTCCGTCTGGATATGCTAGCATCACCTCCTACGAAGACATAGAATCTCTCTCATTACTTAATGATATCATGCGCGAAGCCCTACGTGTCACTCCGCCGGTTGCAGGCACGATCAGACAGACTGCGACTGACACGACAGTCTGCAACCAATTTTTCCCGAAGGGAACCCTTGTGAACCTGGTCATGAGCCTCGTTAACAAAATGTCACTCTATTGGGGCGAAGACGCTACTGAATTCGATCCATCGAGATGGCGGGACCCGGCTCGCATTGCAAACGCTTCGAACATGTCTTTTATTACGTTCCTCCAGGGTCAACGTGCTTGTATAGGCCGTCGCTTCGCAGAACTCGAGTTTAAATGCATTCTCGTCGCTCTTGTTGGAAGCTACAAGTTTGAATTTTCCGACGACAAAGAAATTGAGTTCAGAATGCGAATAACTTATCGTCCCATTAATGGCATGCCACTGAGAATTACTCCTGTCGAAGTAGCTGCGTGGTAATTTGATATTATGTAAGCCTATATTTATGATTAGGTAATACTGAGTAAATGGATTTAAAACGATCAACGGGCAGCTACCAAAAAAGTTAGCGGATTCAAATTTGCAGAAAATAGTTGCGGATTGATCAAGTAAAGATATGAAAATAGTTTCACAAATAAAATCAAACTGCACTTCTGGAATTTCAAATAGAACGAAATCTTTCTAACAGATGATTACATAATAAACACTTACCACAAATGGCTAGAAATTACTGATAAGCATCGGTTATATTCATATACACTATTTTTTGGAAAGGGCAGGAGTTCCGCCGGAAAGAGGGTCGTTCCATCGGAAGCAGAAACTTTAGTCCCGATAAACTAGACCTCGGCCGGCTATTACATGAGAACAGACCAATATTACAAAGACGAGCGATTATCTAATGCATTTGCTAATTGTATAGTAAAACTATTGTCAAGAAAGAATTACAATCAGCCCCGAAACAGAATCTGTCCAGATACTGATGAACGCGTGGAATAGTAATAGTTAAAAACGTCCGAGTAATCGCAGCGAAATTGGACCGGAGTCGGGATCGTCTGTTTTTTCGCCCGCCCTGTCTGCTGTCGTCTGCACGCCCTGAGAAGCTAATAAGCATTACAAAGGAGAGAGAGCATCGGCGACAATGGCCACAAGGACAAATTTGTGACAAGCCAAGGTAGAGGTTATTTAAACCTGCTGAAAGCTGTATCTTTTATTCTTGCTGGTATTTAGACTTATAGCTCGAGTGTAATGATGGCCGAAACCCCAGAATACAAAAATTCCACCGATAAATATGATGGAGAGCTTGCAGACGAAGCTGGACACGAAGAAAGCCTTGAAGAACGCTTCGCAAGATATCGTGCGCTGCCATATTCCGACGAGCGTCCTCCTGTGTTCCGTTCTTTATTTCATGAAATTGTTGTTCTAGTTGCACTCACCTTCGGCTCGTCGTTAGCCACGTCAAATGTAGGTGCAGCTCAAATTGCCATAGACCATTTTGCGACCTCGTTCAACATCTCGGGAGGTAAACTATCATGGACCGTGTCTTCATTTTCGCTTTCGGCCGGCGCCTTCGTATTGCTGCTTGCATCCATTGCCGATAACATTGGTCGCAGACGGACAGTGTTGATTGCGTATATTTGGTACGCAATATGGTGTTTAATCGCTGGGTTCATGCGATCGGACGTCATTTTCTGTGTTTTCCGCGCTTTACAAGGCCTCTCTGGTGCAGCTGCGACGCCGGCGGCGGTCGGTGTTATTGGTGCAACATATACCTTTGGAAAACGAAAAAATCGGGCAATGGCGACATTTGGTGCCGGCGCGCCTCTAGGTCTAGTCATCGGAATCATTGTCGGAGGAATATGCACACAGTTCATTTCCTGGCGTGCAGAGTACTGGTTCTTCTCGATTCAGTACTCTATTTTAGCAGTCATTGTGTGGTTTCTTGTGCCTCCTGATCCGCCGCTGGACCGGACCATTCTCAAGCAGAAGCTCGCGCAGATAGATTATGTCGGTGCATTTTTGGCGACTCTGGGATTGGTCTTGTTCGTGTTTGCAATCACTCAGTCTGGCGTCGCTCCAAAAGGCTGGGGTGAGCCTTATGTGATTGCACTGTTAATAATTGGTCCATGTTTGTTTGGTGTCTTCATTTACTGGGAGTCGCGCGTTTCAAATCCGCTGATGCCATTATCTATTTGGCGATTTCCTGGTTTTGCCGTGTGCATGGTGATTATTTTCTGTGGGTTCATGAGTTTCCTTGGTGTCGTCAATTATTATATTACTTTGTTTTTCCAAAATGTCCGTGGAGCCTCACCAATCCTAACCACAGCTTACATTGTGCCGCAAGCTATTGCAGGTTTGTCTGTGAACTTCTTTGCTGCTCTGACACTGCATATCATTCCGGGACGGATTCTCATGATTGTTGGTAACGTTGCGTTTGTCGTCTCAGCCTTACTGTGGGCTCTTCAGCCCATGCATCTGATCTATTGGGCCATGTCGTTTCCGGCGATTGTGCTGTCTGTTGTCGGCGCAGACCTGTCGTTTAACGTAGCCAACTTGCACACACTTTCCTCTGTCCCTCCAGAATCGCAATCGACTGCGGCAGGTGTGTTCAACACTGTCATGCAATTAAGTGGTGCGATTGGTGTTGCGGCAGCTTCGACAGTAGCGCAGACTGCGCTTGAGAAAAGTCCTCATACAGGCCGCCAACAGACCTACGATTCCTACAAAGCCGCGTTCTGGTTCGGCGTGGGAATAAGCGCTTGTGGCGCAGTTGCGTCTTTGTTTCTCAAAGTTGGCAGAACCGGCTCCAAACACGATGTCGCGGCTGACGACGGCGAGGATCAGCCGGACAACATTGGCGATATCGTTGGGGGGCCGCAGGAACGGGAAGAGGTTCAGGAGAAGGAAAAACTAGGGAAAGATGATATCGTGGCGGAGCATTCTGCGTAGTCACCTCCTGGACCTGGACATGCTAAGTCGCTCTCGAGCCCTCTAATTATGTAGACCACAAATAATGTGATACGACATTTTTATTTTTATTGTTAATTGGCGTTTGGGTTGTTTGTTCTGTATTAATACCGCATTTCATTTTTTATTGCAAAATCTCGATCGACTTTGATTTTAATAAAAATATATCTTATTGTTTGCATTACTAATCGCTTTTGTTAAGCGGGGATAAACGGTTCCAATTTTGACTCGCGGTCCGAGAAAGCCAAGTTTGCTCAGGGGCCGGGCGCTCTACTGTGTGCCCTATTGTCAGATTCATTGGGTAAAAAGGAATAAGATTGTAAAGAAACACAGCAGCTAAGCCGAGTATCTGATTACTTCAATTATGACTGCAATAAGGCCGAGAATAGTCAACATAAACTGCAAAACTTTTTGAAACAAAATAGAAATCAAGGTAGCATTCTTAATCATGGAATAACCGAACAAAGAAAGTGCTTGCTCTAAGTCCCAACAGTTAAAGCCCTTCGCATTTGCGAGCCGGTGAACTTTAATGACGGAGAAAATCCGAGATGAAATTGTGCGCGATTTCTTGCCCAGTTACTGCCTAGTATTCACAAGATTTCACTCTCGGTTGACAGCGGAATCTATAGGAGGTCAATCAATGACTGGAATTGGTACGTATGGCCACGCCCGATGACGATGATTAGTACTAGTTCTTCGCTTGTACAGCCTCGATGGAGAGTATATAAACAAGGAGCAGATGTAGAATAGAAATTGTAGCAGTAAGACCAAAGAGTCGAAAAGCAATTTTCAGTCAACATTTAACTATCAATTATCAACTATCAACTATCAACAATATGCTAGGCCAGCGCGCTAGAATTGCTGTTGCAGAGATTATAATTTACGTCGTCTTGCTTCCTGTCGCCGTATTTTGTCACTTCCAGCATCGCAAAAATGTATCTGCGTATTGGCGAATAATTTTGTTTTGCGCAAGTAAGAGATGAATAACTTGACCAAATTTATCTAAATACTAATGTCGTCACTAGTTCGTATCGCGTCTTCAGCACTTGTCATCTATATTGACCAAAACTCGAGCTCTTTAGGCGTCGAAATTGCGGCCATCATTCTACTCAGCATCGCCTCGAGTCCGTTGATCTCTGCCTACGTAAACTTCATTTCGCCGACAAAAGTACTCAAGCCCAAAGGCGAGAAGAAAGGCCCTCGACTCGAGTTATCTATTGACAGAGGATTTGACCTGATGCTGATAGCTGCCATAGTTCTTGGATCAATCGGTGGTTCTGACACGGCTGATGGAGATGCTGACGACCTCAAGACAGGTCTTGCCTTGTCAAAAGCTTCGACATTGATAATGCTTGTCGTGCTGGTGCTTTCCAGCATGCATGCGCTCTACTACATTCTCCATGTGGACACTCTTTCCCTGGCGAAACGGAATCATATTCTTCGGTTTATGACTGCCTTCCCATTCATCCTAGTCAGGCTGATCTACTCAATTCTGTCAATCTTCACCATGAATAGCGACGGATATTTCGGTAGCTCTGCGGATGTCAGTAAGTGGAATTCCATAGAAGGCAGCTGGCAGATTTATCTGGTCATGGGTGTTCTCATGGAAGTCATCACCGTAATCATCTATTCTGCTGTTGGACTCTACGAAAATATGCACGACAACACCCAAAATTCAGATATTGATTTGCACTATCTTGCCAGTCACGAACAAAGTGCGCCAAAATTTGAACCTTAAACTAATTATTTTGTCTCTTTAATTCTTCTGTTGTAGTCGATAGATTCAATAAAGCACAGATGTTTAACATGCTCCGCCTTCTCAGCCGTAGACTGTTGACCCATATTTCGGGTCCATAGCCGCTAATCGCTAGCTAACTTTACTCTGATCAGGGTTTTTTTTGCTTTTTTGGGACTTTGCCGATCTAGTATTCTGATCCACGTGATGTACTTCTTGATTTGCAACATATTGGTATGAATGCATTCAATCAGAGTTGTCTTGCACACATGAGTACAAAACCTGATCTCAACAAAATATTGGTAAATAATAAATAATCTTACGCGTATTACTCAGATTTATGAGATCAACCTGGACCAGACGGGGTTTCCAGGACAGAAATTTTGTCGAATCTATAATATCTGTAGCTCCCTTGTGGTGCATGATTCCCCTTTAATGCTGACCTCTAGCATCAGAAGACAGAACACCATTATTCTATTATGATATCTATATAGCCCATCCATCAACATAAATCTTCTGTAATTAGTCAATCATTGAGATCTCTATTACTGAAATTCAATATTACTTTTATCTACAAGTCGTTCAGAATCAACACAGTGGGCAATTCATGAAGTGCAAAATCAAGAAGGCCGAGAGTGTTGCTCAAAAGTGACTTAAATATAACCGGAAAATTCAAATATAAATTTTATTTTACATGAAAGGACTAATATAGCCATAGCGGTATTTGTACTTCACTTAGAGAATCTGACTGCTTGTCTATCTGCAAATGACAGCCAATATGCCACTCTGACTAGCGCGCCCTACTTACTTGTTAGTTTACATAATCTGTAATTCCGAACCGTTTGCCTGCTAAATAAAGTTATAATACTAATATCTTGGGGCAAATTTCAATTGAACTCCAGCTGGATATGATAGTTGATCCTGTCATTTCAGGGAGATTTCGCTTTAGCAGTTGTTCATCACCATTTTGGCCAGAACAAGTACCTTCATAGGATAACACGTGAGTGTAGATTGGAGCAGCTTGATTTGCAAATTTTGAAATCTTTTAAACGATATTTAGTGTTTGGAGTAGTTGATAACGATTCTTAAAACAAGGGGATCAGCCTGAATTTACTCTATCCGGAATTTTAAGTCATCAGTAATGAAGCTGTTTCATCGTTATCGTGGATAATCATAGCCATTTATTGGTCCAAATATATATAAAGTATATTTGGTATAACATTTGGATTTAGTGAATTTCGTTAATGTTTTAGTTCATCAACACAAAGAGAGAAAGGGCACTAAGCATCCAACGAATTTCCTCTCGCTATTCGTATTGTAACTTGAAACCTCAGCAGCTAAATTCAAAATAACTAAAGTGGCTTAGTACATAAATATTCAACATTTCTCTTTCTTCTGTTTCTAAGCAATATACAATTCACATAGCTATTCAACAATTATATCAACAATAACGAAATCTGAACTTGCAGTTTTAGGGTTGCAAGAGCTAGCCGAAGGGAAGATTACATAATTCTCCCAGCGCGGCTCGCAGGCTATATCCCGAAATTTTTATTCGTACTCAACAACGTCGACATAAATACACAAAGTAACGCCAAGATGGATTTTTTTCGGTTACTGTCGCGAGGTACTAAACTTGATCGAAGCGATTTATTTGATCAGGTGAGATTGAGGTGTTGATTAAGTCAGATGTGTCCCGGATAACGGCTAATTCACATAGACCCAGAAGCCTCTGAATAAGCAAGACGATCGTGCTATAATTCGGGAGCTTGATTTTTTCCATTCTCATTCCAAAGATTCGGTTAGTGCTCAAGCAGAACAAGTCAAGAATAATAAAAAAGCGAAAGAAAAAATCAAAACTGAAGTGCCCATTCACAAGGCAAAGATCAGCGGCTCCGATGTCCCTGAACCGTTGGGCGAGTTTGAGGATTTACAGACTCGATTCGAATTTACTAAACAGCAAATAAATCGGATAAGATTTGAAAAGCCAACTCAAATTCAATCTGAATTGATTCCTGCGATTCTACATGGTAGGGATGTATTAGCATGTGCGCCGACAGGGTCCGGGAAGACACTCGCGTATGCGTTACCAGTTATCCATCAGCTTCAACAGGCGAAACCTAACTCGATAGGTGTTTTAGCACTGGTTCTTGTTCCAACCAAAGAACTTGCAACTCAGGTTCGAGACTCAATGGTCCAACTAGCAAGCGCGGCCGAAAAATCTCATGCCATTAAAATCTCAATTCTTTCGAAATCTCTGTTGGCAAGACTAACAGATTCCACAGATCGCAGTATTCTAGGCTCTGTAGTTATCTCAACTCCATTAAGACTAGTTCGAGCACTACACATGATAGAATTGGACAATTTACAGACCTTAATTTTGGACGAAGCAGATCGACTATTTGATTCCACATTTGCTGAACAGACAGACTCCATCCTTGCGCATGTTCGCAAGAATAAAGAGTCCAATTCCCATTCGTCATATCAAAAAATTCTTCTCTCCGCTACAATGCCGTCAACTATTGAAACGTTGGGTTTAAGTCTAATGACTACTCCTCTGAGAATTTTCATATCTCCTGGAAAAGCCGCCTCTACAGTAGACCAACAACTAATCTACGCAGGCTCCGAGGAAGGCAAGCTCATGGCAATCCGACAAATGTTCCAGACTGGCGAGCTTCCTCCACCAATTTTGATTTTCGTCCAGTCCATCGATCGCGCGAACGCACTTATGCATGAACTTGTTTACGACGGCATCAACGTAGACGTGATCCATGGTGACCGGACGGAGTCGCAGCGTCGAGCTATCATCGAGAGGTTCAAAAAGGCAGAAATCTGGGTTTTAATCTGCACAGATGTGCTCGCACGCGGTATTGATGTTCATGGAGTCAATGTCGTCATCAACTACGACGTTCCGCAGTCCGCTCAGTCGTACATTCACCGAATTGGCCGAACTGGTCGTGCTGGCAAACTTGGTCGTGCAATTACCTACTTCACCGCCGCCGACGCGCAATCCATCGCCATTGTGGCAAACGTGATGCGGGAAAGTGGCTGTAAAGTTCCGGCTTATCTTTCCGATCTTGCAAAAGCTGATAAAAACCTCAAACGCAAGCTGAAAGTGACACCTGTTGAAAGGGAGCAGCTCTCGACTCGCATCGAAAACTTGAAACAAGCTGAACGTAAGAAGAGGAAACTACAAAAGCAGGAAAAACAGGCTGCAGATCAAAAAAGCAAAAAGTCTTAATTTCACCCCGCATAGTATTATACCGAACGATTCTGTACTGTGTACTGCACTCTGTACCTTTATGTAATATATTTTGATTCCCGCCTTAACCTGTAATCCCACTTAGATATCCTATTCCGGACGTCCATAGACGAAGACTGCCTAGACTCCCACCTTGCAAAGCCAATCAACTAAACCCCTTTTCAAGTACGATTTTAAATTAATTTCGATATATTAAAATACAACATATACTAGACGTCTCTGTTCGATATCTACTCCTCTGCTTTTAGTCTTACAAGTTCGAGCATATTGATCATTAAAAAACACAAAAAGGGTCACACTTGAACACCAAAAAATCAAAAGGGCACAAAAATAGAGATTACTTGTGCATCAACAAAATCAGATACGATCTGAATATATGTTAGGTCATCCAAAAATTGAAAAATCATCACTTCACATAAATCAAGCACTCGATAAAATCACTTTCCAAAATAAATAAACAAAATTAGTACAACAGTGTCACCATGGCTAATAAGCCTGCAACAATGACTCCAGTCAAGTTGCGCATACCACTTAGTGAGTTGCCGCTGCTCGAGCTGCTCCCACTGTCAGAATCGGCATTGCGATATACGCCTGCATTGGTACTAGTTGGATCCGCGCTGGATGTTGTAGATGAAGTAGTACTAGAGACTTCCGCAGCAGTTGTAGGATCCACATATTTGTACTCAGTAACATATATTGTGCTATCGTACGATTCGCTCGTCGACGACTTCTTGAGGGTCGAGGATTTGCTCGACTTAGTAGTCACTGATGACACAGATTGCACAGATGCAGACGATTTCTTCGACGATGAAATGACTATTTCTGTTGTAGTCGCATGTGCTGTTTCTGTGGTAGTATGGGTAGTGTATGTCGTTAGACGAACGATCTTCGGTCCTGAAGATGATGCGGAAGATGATGAGGTAACAGCCGATGAATACTCATACAAGTTCTCCCGGTTGATCGTGCTACTTGCCTGTTCGGAGAATGCGGTCGAACTAGTCAAAAATACCGAAGTCGTTGTGTTCGACGGCAAAATCGTAGATAAAATCAGCGTAGTTGTAGTATTTGCAACAGCAGATGTTGTAGATGAAGTTGTAGAAGAGGTTGAGTTGAAAGATGGCAGAGTGAAGATCGACGACGTGCTACTACTACTCAAGCTGCTCGTACTTGAAGTACTTGACGTTGTTGACGTTGAACTTGTAGACGAACTCGAAGTCGTTGAGGTTGACGTTATACTAATTGCAGTGCTTGAAGTTGTCATAGTAATAATGGTCGAGCTAGTCGAACTAGTCGAACTAGTCGAACTAGTCGAACTAGTAGAACTTGTTGAACTTGTTGAACTTGTTGAACTTGTCGAGGTGCTAGTTGAACTTGTCGAGGTGCTAGTTGAACTTGTCGAGGTGCTAGTCGAACTAGTAGAAGTCGAACTCGTAGATGAGATAGAAGTCGAAGACAAGGTAGTGGAACTTGAAGAAGATGTGAGTAACTCACTTGAGGATGTTGTCGAGCTAGTACTCAATGTCGAGCTAGAGGTAGTAGAAGTCGTAGTTAGCGTAGGCAGACTTGTCGTCGAAGTAGAACTAGTAGAAGTTGAAGTTGGCAACTCGCTTGTACTAGATGTCGTGGATGTCGAAGTACTAGATGTGCTGGATGTGGTGGAAGTACTTGAGGTGCTCGAACTACTAGTTGCCGAGGTAGAAGTAGTTATAGCCAGTGTTGTAGAGTCTGCACTGGACGTTGACACTACATCTGAAGTCGTAGTTGGATCGACAGACGAAAAATCGGCAGTGCTAGAAGCAGAGCTGCCAGAATCAGAAGCTGTTGCTGAAGAACTTCCACTGGCAGAGAAAATAGAGAACTTTGCAGTTTTACCGGCCTCTACACCAATGACACAGAAGTTTGCACCGCCGGCACCAGGCTCAGTTTGTCCGTAGCACTCATTGACAGCATGAACAGACGGATCAATGCCACAGGGTAAACCACTGCAACCACCATCAGGACATTCAATAACAAGACCCTATATTTGTTAGTAAAGAAAAACTAGAGGTAGAGGTCGCAACTTACAAATTCAGGAAGAACATCACGGAAGGGAGTTGTTTCTTCGAGATAAATAGGATTCCAGCCAACCTTGACGTAGGTGATTCCAGTATCGTCCATGTTGGCACCAGTAACATATGGAGACCAGTTACCCCAAGGCTCTTCATTAGTTCCCCATACACATCCTTCTTCAGTTGAGACACCAGGAGGATTCACATAATAATGAGCTGCCGTGCCAGCCCAATACGAGGTGTCAGGAACAGCAAGAACCGTATCTGAATCACCAACCAAAGTAGGGATAAGCATAGCCTCATTTCCAGGCAAGACGGTCTGGCAGAAGGCAATGTCTCCGGCGGTGGAAATGGCGCTGACAGTTCCGACACCATCGTAACAGTATGAACGATTGGAAAACGGGACTGTGATTGTTCCATCGGCCTCACAATAGATTCCGCCATACTGCGATTGAGGATACTCGTACACAGTAACGTTCGGATCCCATTGAGCCATGAGCTGACCGGGAGGACAGGCAAAGGGACACCAGCTGTCGCCCTCGCAGGCGCGATCGGGAGAAATGGCCCAGCCGCCATTCATTTCGTCGGGGGTAACTGAAACAAGACCTTGATCGGAGGGAAACTCACAAGTGATTGTGTCGCGCTTTTTCACTTGATTATGGGCATGATGGGAATGCAAACTGTCAAGATTTCTCGACTGGTGCTTGTGGACGTGGTGAGGAGTCATTGAAGGAAAGGCAGAGACGGCGGTGCCGGCCGCGAAAAGGACCAGCGCCATTGTCGAGCTTGCAAGACGAACCATTGTTTAGAAAAGAATGAATTCGATCGCGAAGTGGACGTGTAAACAAAAAATCGGGAGTCGTATCGAGATCGGATCGGACGTGAGAAGGGTATCGTTAGAATCGTTTTACGTTATCGTGCGTTATATAGACCGTAAGAGAGAAAATAGAGAGTCCAGCAGAAAGAAAGTAAGAGAAGAACCAAAAGAAAACGAAAGAGATAATAGAATCATAAACGTAGGAAGAAGAACAATCGGATAAACAAGATCCACATTCGCTGGATGATGAACAGACGATTGAGCAGAAATCGCGAGGTAAACAAAAGATCTAGTCCTCGAGTTGGCCAAGGATGCTGGACGAAAAGAGACGCGTCTTGTTTGTTTACAGGGATTTCGGAAAAAAGAACGACAAGAGCAACAGCTCTGAGAGCAAATAAGAGAGTGAAGGAACGAACGAACGAACTGATTAAAGAGAAAGAACAAACAAGCAAAGAGAACGTGGACAAACAACAAGAAGATAAAAACAAAACAGCAGAGGGGACAAGATAGAAGAGCGAGAAGAGGAGAAAGAAGGAGAAGGAGCCGGATTAGCTGTAACACGACGGACACAGACAGATCTCGACTGGATCCCCAGTGCGTCAGGCGCCCACAGAAGTCAGGTACAGTACAGTACCACACGGACACGCGTGGATTGTCTGGTCCAAAGGTAAAGAAGGAGAAAACGCGGTACTGTGGCCGCTGGTGCAAGATGCAGGCGCCCAAAACACTCAATCCCGCATCGTCTCATTTCCTTCCTCACACGAGACAAAAGCAACTAGCAGCGAAATAACGCGAAGAACGCGCCCTTGTTTACGCTTTTCCAGTTCCAGCTAGCAGTTCTACCCTTCTCCGCCGCAGTTCTGCCGTGTACCTTTGTTTGACGAAGGGCTCGAGTGCCGCACTAGTCTCGAATAGGCATCTGCAAATTTGCGAAGAGGCCTATTTAGGCAAGGTCCCACTTTTAGCGTGCATACCAGAGATTGAGCTCATCTTATTCAGTCCAAGTGCCGTTGGACAGCAGATTCGAGTTACTTTTCAGCAGGATCGACCGCAACACAATAGAACCCTAAGATTGCTTTAGATTGCTGGGAGAGATGCATGTTTGATTGAGTGGTGCAGTAATTATACAGCGAATAGTCAGTAACAAGACAAGGACACCGTCTACGGCGCGCGAGGGCTCTCGGCAGACAAATCAGCTGCTCTTCTACACCTGGAAGTTTCCATCGTCCAACCGCTGCTCTTCGCGGGCAGCGTCCGGGATTATCACGTAGAAGTCTAGGATACCGTCGTCTTCAGCGACATCTTCGTCGTCGACCTCGTCCTCGTGACGTTCATCTTCAGCCTCCAAATTCAATTTGTTCCATAGCTTCTTCATCATTCCGAGTCCTTCTTCCTTGTCTTGCGTCTGGCCTGGGTCTTGTCCTTGCTCCTTGTCGTCTTGCTTGACTTCCGTCTGTGTTGTCGTCTGTCCTTGGGGCTCAGCCGCCGTCTCTGCTTGCTCGCGGCCTACAGCTTCTTCCGTCGCCCTGTCCGGATGCCGAAAGTTTACTCTTGTTTCTTCCTCTTCAGTTGCCGCTTGCTCGCTCTTCTCGCCCTGGTCCACCCTCGAACCCGCGCTGTCAGCCTCAGCTTCATTTCCACCCTCGTCGTCGCCCAAGTCCTGTGCCTCGGCCTCGGCCTTCCTCGCGGTCATCGTTCCTACTGTGTCCTCCTTCTGCTCCTCTTCCCCCTCCTCTTTCTCAACATCGACGTCGAGACCAATCCCGTTCACACTCCCGCCAGTCAGCGAGTTCCAGAAACTGCGTAGCCGTAGTCGCAATAATGCTAATGTGACTGGGACATACGCCTCCGTGTTTGTAGTCAGAGACAGGTCGTAGAACCGTTTGGCAAGATGGAAATCCTGCTCGACTCCCAGCCCGTTCTCATGCATCCATCCCAGATTCCACAGCGCCATTGCACTCTGCTGATATTCAGCTGCCGCCTGATAACATGCAGCGGCCTTCTCAGGATCGCGCTCGCCGCCAATTCCCTTAAAGTAATAGTCTCCTACTCGCACCATGGCATCGATGTTTGACTGTCGCGACGCCCGAGTCCAATAGATGAGTGCAAGCTCGTCACCGTATCGACCAAACCGCTCTTTCTCTTCGTACTCTCGCTTGGTTTCCTCGTCGAATAAATCGTACTTCATCATGAACTTGGCCGCCAGCTCAGAAATGTCCAGCACGCTGCGATGACGGTCCAGCAGATATGCCACATTCGCCTGCGCGCTCTCATAGCCATGCTCCGCGGCAATCAGAAACCCAAGCAACGACTGCTCGGTCTCTCCATAATCATACCGTCTGTGTGCCCACTCCAACGGACTGTGCAGTTCCTCTGCCTTTTCAGCAACAATCTTGTAGTACAACGCAGACATTCCACAAGACGGCTCATTGAGCACCTGGTTGTGCAGCTCTGCCAAATAATAGAAAGCCTCGATATGTCCGTGTCGAATCGCTTTTTCGAACCAATTGGTCGCCAACGCTATCTGGCCCTGCTCCAAATTCAGCTTGCCGATGTTGACCTGCGCCTGGCCAACATCGTGAATGGCAGCCCGCTCAAACCACCTTGCAGCTTCCTTGACATCCTGTTCGATTGGCCCTAGGCCTTTCAAGCGCATATATCCATAACCATTGATAGAATAGAGGTCTCCAGCCTTCTGTCCACGTTCATACCACATGAATGCTTTATCATAATCTGTCGGTGTGCCTTCTCCTCGAAGATACATTCGTCCAAGATATCCAGCTGACTTAGCTACGAATGTTGGAACATCCTCTTGTTTGACATTCCCATTCTCATCCCAAGCCTGTTCTGCCACCCGATGAAACCACAGCAATGCCTCTTTATAATTGCGATTCAGAGTGCGAGTTCCATAGTATAACAACTTTGCTAGCGCAAACTGAGCAGCAATATCAGATTTTTCCGACATGTATTCCAGATACTCCATTACATCGTCGATCGACGCAGAATCCGGTAGTTTTGGGTGTCGTTTTCTGGAATTCATACCCGACGAACTCTCGCTAGCTCCTTCTCCAAATACCCCGCCGAAATCGTCTGCCAGTTTCCAAGTATGCTTATCCAACCGTCGACCTCCTGGCGGACCACTTCGCCAATATGCCATCGCCTTTTCGGCTACTCGCTTATAAAAAAACAATGCTTTCTCACAGTTCCGTGGTGTACCAATGCCCATATGATAACGGTATGCAAGTGTCATTTCCGAACGTGTATTTCCTCCGTACGCGGCAAATGTGTGATACATTAGAGCTTTAGCCTGGTCCCGTGGGAACTGTCCAAATAGACCTGTCGCATACATAAATCCGAGTATATTTTGAGCCGTCGAGTTTCCTGTCATATCAGACAGCTTTTGATAATATTTCATCGACTCTGTATAGTTAGTTGGATAAGAGTAATTTCCGTACAAGCTCATTTCTCCCAACAAATACAGAGCATCACTATTATTCTTGGCTGCTGCTTCTGTCAAAAGGACAACAGATTCTCGAAGAATCCCAGCTGATTTGAGGTTATCTTCTTCTGAGATGCCATGCTGTATAACCCTAGGCGGAGGCTCGTCATCATACCCATGGTCTGCTGTGCTGGCCTGTAGTGGATTTACCGCAGGACCTGCTTGATAATCCGTGGCCTCTTCATATGATATCGAGCTCAATGCATCCAAAAACCGCCTGAATAGCCATCTTAATCTGCCTTGTTCGTCTTCCACTTCATCTCCTTCGCCTACATTTGCTGCATCATCCGAGCTCCTCCGTGCTCGAGGCATGCTTCTGAGCATTTGGAACGCTTTCTCGAACATCAATTGATCTAAATTATATTAAAAGTTGTCCTCAATAACAATTTATTAACGAACCTTCGGCGATCGTGTCGGCATTAGGCTCAGGTTCTCCATCTTGATCTGGTATGGCAGTAGGAACAGCTGCAACCACAGAACTAGCAAGGCTAGATTCGATATTAAACGCCGCAAAATCAGTTGCAGATGCAGTTTCTCTCAACTCTGTTGTCGATATCTCGACTTTCGACTTTTGAAGTACGACCTGCTCGGCAAACACAACCGGTAGCGCGAATGTTCCAGCAAGAACTACCAAATCGTTAATACCAGGTCCACAAGTTAATGATGACAACTTACTCAGCAGCATCAGACCTCGACCACATATTTTTGCTTTTCTAAGATTCCTTTTCATAATTACTTTTCAATTTCAGAAGGTATGATTTTGATCTGATAACCTTCGCTTATGAATCCTGGTTGTTTAAGCAAGCAAACAAATACTAATGCAAATCGCCCTTGATTTCCACTTTCTTTTTGCGTCAAAACTGTTTGTCAGATATCCCGCAAAACAAATTCCTAGTAAATGCAAATTAATCCACCGAAATCAGCTCAACTCGACGTGATCCTCCATATAAACGCTGTACCAAGCAAACACCAACAGTCCAGTACCATTCTATATCGCATTACTTATCCTGTTCTTCCCACAGTTAGATGACCTGGCCAATTAGAGGTCATGTGATCATATTCCTTTTCAGAATTTCAGTAGGTTCCACAGGTCAAACACAACCTAGGTTGCAATATATACTGTGGATCATGATTAAAATAACACTGCTAATTTTTAAGTTATATCTTTCCCGGTAATTTTATTATTAAACTGGTTTTGCTGTTTAGATACATATTCGCACTATGAAACAGTATCCACAAGCACCTTAATACACGTGACAAGTTCCGCGAGGTCTCTCCGCAACCTGTAACTCTCCTCTTAGTTGTATTTAGTATAAATAGCTTAATCAGCTGAGATTTAGCAACGGATCAATCTCGGATCAAAAGGGGATCAAAATTCTAATAGTTTCAACTGGATTGGATACTACTGTTTAATAATTGGTTTCTACAAAATACAGGAGAAATTACGATATGTCGAATTCGATTGTGGTAAGTACAGCTATGCGTGACACTTGCCCCTCCCTTCTGGTGGCAAATGTATGTGATCTCTGTGTAATTCAATTGTCTGACGACCTTTTTTATTTTTCTGTTTCAGGGAGATGTATATCGCGATATTATTGAAGACGTGATCAATGCATCGCGACTCGATTTTGAAGATGCTGGAATCGACGAATCTGTGCTTCGAGATCTGCAAGCTCTTTGGCAAGAGCGGCTTTCCATGACGAGAGTAGCTCAGTTTCCTTGGGACCCCGAACCTGTTGATCCAGACCCATCCGAAGGTGGGATTCCAGGTGCTGTTCCGTCGGGTTTAATGGGCGGCGAGGTCAAATATGAGATGCAATCACCGTTATATTCGACACCTACCATACCGCCTCCAGTTCCTACGCAGGCGTTTTCTAACCCTACAATGGCAGCCATGCGAGCAGCTCAGCATATCCAGGAGTTTGCTCGAGAAGAGAAAGTTCCTGCTGATGTTGCTGATGAAAGTATCAAAGGAGTGATGAAGAGAGCTGGTCTGGATGAGAAGCAGCGGGTAGGACAGCAATATTCAGATCAGAATGGGCTTCTACAAAATAACGGTCGGATATCACAGGTTGACGGTGCGAATGATGAGGAGGACAGTAATGATACTGGTCGACTCAGCCAAAAGGGAATAGATAAATTGATAGAGCATCGTATTTTAGTTCGGAAAGACCAGCAGGAGATTGACAATGCAAGACCGTCCCCGTCATCGATTACGATTCGGAGGAGTAGAAAAACCAACAAATTAATCTTTACATTATCGCAGACTGATGGACCTCTTGATTCAGACTCTGATGACGATGATGACGGCGATCTGGGACTAGGCGGCGGCTCTCATGGTCGGATGAAAGACGAAGACCCGGACGCCATTAATTCTGAACTAGACGACTCTGAGGGCGATGAGAACTCACAGGACGACAGCGACGCAGAGGAATCTACAATGTTGATGTTGTGTCTTTATGATACAGTGACACGGACGAAGAACAAGTGGAAGTGCAAACTGAAGGACGGACTTGTTAATGTAAATGGCCGGGATTATTTGTTTGGAAAGGGTAGTGGTGAATATGAGTGGTGAGTGGGGTTCTTGGTTGATTCACTGATGGACAGATCCACATATAAGGACGACAGTGAGTGTACAAATAGATCTGATGTATATGTATTACAAGCAATAATTAATATATTTATAATATATATTCAATGAAACAGTCGGGCAATTTTATATCCGTGTCCAAATTATGTATCAACACCATGTGTATATTATACAGAGCAACGCCAAAGTTCCCAAATTAATAAGTTTCCTTTTTCTCAAATGGATTGTATCGTAAAAGTTTTTCAATCAAGTCGACATGAGTAAGCTATGTTATTAGAAATCTTTGTTTTAAGTCAGTCCATTCGCACGTACAATCATTCGTCGACAGCAGTAACGTTTAAGTCCTAATTTATCAAGCGCTTCACTATTATATTGTTAGTTTCATCTCGAAATTCTTGTCAGCTCTATTTCATACCCTTCTGATATATCATTCTGCAGATACTGAAGATATGTTTCCCATTTGTCGCCTACGACCTGTAATCTCTTAGCTCTAATCTTTCCAGGCAGGCAAATCCAAATCAAACACACCTTTCCACAGGAAAAACAACGAACAGGGATGATCATTCTCTTATTATTATCGTTATTGTAGGAAATGGATCACAATCTAATAGAACCACAATCGTGTAGTCAAAACTTTTCGAGTAGAATAGTTGGCATAAGTCGCCGCTTGCTTGGGTTATTGGGACTTTGGGACTTTGGTGTGGAACGGGAGAAGCATTACTGAACGATGCATCACTATAATTCGAATAATTTTCAACGAAGTAACATCAGCCCTCCTAATTTTAATGACAGCGCTTGTTCGAAATGCTCCAAAAGCCGATTCACCATCGCTGTCCTCGTTTAGAAACTCGGTGATCAAACGGTTTATCACTGAAAAGACAATTGGGATCCGGGAGGCGAATTCAATTGTACTGCTATTGATAGAGTTCATGACCAACCATGTTGATTCGGATTTTCTGAAATACGCGGTATGACGAAAAAATCAGACGCAATGTTTGTTTCTGCGCTAAACTGAGAACTAGTCCCGATTTCTTACCGCAGAATCATATGATGATATCGTTGACGAGCGTAATGTTCTTCATATTTGTGGATATCCGATTTGTACAGAGTCTCCGATCTCGCTGATTGTGCGTATCTCCGTTTTGCTATTTGTAGTGTGCTAACAAGCGAAAGCGTGGCAAAAAGATTTATCAGATTCAATACACCGAGCCACGCACATCTGATCCACCCTCTACTTCGGCGGTGTCTTATATGAGAAAGTACTGCAGCCGACGACATTTTCAAGCATCCATGATCTATCGTGCTCAATTATCTGAAGAAGCTGTGTGGGCTCGGTCAGGAATCACTTGGTTGCCGCCTGGAGAATCAGAGTGGGAAAAAGATATCTCGCTATTGGACGAAATCATGGACAGCAAGGAGTCGGTATCGACTACTGGACTTGATCGCGATGTCCGAGAAGTCATAGCTGGCTTACGGAAGTGGAAAAATCAGGCGACTGATCTGAATGCGGACGTTGAACGTGAACTGAATGCTGGTTCAATATCGAACACGAAATCCACGGAACATCTCGACATCATGCAGCTCAATATTTCAGAACGAAATCCTACGGGAAGTGATGCAACGAAGCCAATTGAGATTTCGAGCAACTATGAGGGTTATGTGATTGGCACTGCTGGCGAACTACAAGAACCAGAAGCGTACAAACTGTGGAAAGAGCGACGGAAGGAGATTCATAGAGAACTTGGAGTAGATCAAGATGATTAGACTCGAGTGTATTGGAACTCATAAACCTATTGATGACTTTCGTTCAATTTATGAAGTTGTACTGTCGGATCTACATTGATCACCTATAACTTGTTAGTACTTCCTATATATTTTCTCTGAACTTTTATTCTCCACACTAGACGTACCTTATCAGCATTCAGCAATCGATATGGATCAAGAGCGATCTTCAACCGTCGCATGGTATCGACCGTTGCGGTATCGAGCTCAGTCTCGAGATATGGTCGTTTGACCATACCCACACCATGTTCTCCAGTGCAAGTACCATCCATTGCGATGGCGCGTTCAACCAATCGATGGACAACTCCTTCCGCGACGGACTTTGTTTCATCATTGTACAAAATAAACGCGTGGAAATTACCATCGCCCACATGTCCAACAATCGTTCCAGGAATATTCGAGGCATCCATGTCAGCTCGAGTTTGACTTACAATCTCCGACAACCTAGATACAGGAACTGCAACGTCGGTGGTCCAACATGTCATGCCTTCTCCACCCGACGCCAATGTAGACCATAAAGCTTGTTTCCGAGCTTCCCAAAGTTCCTCACTTTCGGCTTCATTCTTCGCGAATTTGAATGAGGAGCTATTATTTGAATTAACAATTTTTTTGGCCTGATTAATCTGCTCTTTCACCGCGTTCTTGGATCCACCAAACTTGAAAAAGAGCGTTGGCTCTTCAGACCAACTCCGGCTTGTGTCGCCAGCTGCATTAATGCATGCCATCATGTCTTTATCCAAAAGCTCAACCGCAGCTATCTGTATGCCTCTCTTAACAAGTTCTTCTACGGAATTCGTAGCATCATTGATCGTTGGAAATGTGGCGACAGCAACGCTGGTTTGTTCGGGTAACACTGCAAGTTTAAGTGTCGCTTCTGTAACTATGCCTAATGTACCTTCAGAGCCAATGATCAAGTTAGTAAGATTATAACCCGCCGACGACTTCCGCGGTCGCCGCCTTGTCTTGATAACCGAGCCATCTGCAAGAACGACGGTCAAATTCAACACCCAGTCGCGCATTGTCCCATATCGAGCAGCATTAGTTCCCGAACAACCTGTTCCGATCATGCCACCGATTTCGGCACCTGGTCCAGGATCAGGCGGAAAAAATAATCCATGAGAGGATAGTTGCTCATTCAGGTCTTCCCATCGAACGGCTGGCTGGACGACCACATCCAGATCATTTTCGTGCAGTTCCAAAATTTTACCCATATTTCTGAAATCGATCGTCACGCCATGACGAGTCTGGATAAAATGTCCCTCAAGCGACGTTCCTCCTGAAAATGGCACCACGGGAACTCGATACTTATGGCAGATCTCCATGACTTTTGAAACCTGTTCGGTGGACGAAGGGAAAATGACCAGCCCAGGTTTTTGGCCTGGCTCGGCATGATGTGAGATCCAAGCCGAATCAGCATGACTCGAAATAACGTCGTCCGCCCTTGACACGTTTTCCGATCCTAGCAAATCCTCAAGCTCATTGAAAGCTTTGATCGCTGTGCTAATATCCGCATATACTGGTGCTTTCAAGCTCGTCAAGGGTGAGACACTGGTCCCTTCGTTGATGTCTTTTGGCGGTTTACCAAAAAACCGTCGGCCAACTTCAAAAGAAAAAAATACGGCTGAATTCAATCAGTATCATAATTACACCCTGTGCAACATAAATACATACCGCCACCTAAAATAATAAAATGTTTAGTCGTCCACTCCTCATCAGCAGGATAAGCAGGCCTTGCATAAACTTTAGGGCCAGACTTAGTCGACGAACTTCGCACGGGCAAGGTCGTTCCTCGAACGCCAACACGAGATCTTAGATTTCTCAGTAGCTCTGATCTAGACAATTGAATAGTACGAATCATCTTTGCCAATTGCTGTTTAGCTTACTTGTCGTGAGTATTTGATAAAATTCAAAACCCGACTCTTCCGTCGTCATCCAACAAATCTTGTTCCGCGTGATCACGTGTATCCAGAATTTTACTTTAGATATTAGCGTAGTCTATTACACAGATATCACAGGTGAAAACATTTTGAATATGACAGTGAATAATTACGAAAATCTGCTGACTTAATCAGTAGGCGTATAATAACTTGATATTGCCATTAGTTATTGCAAATAGACAACATGATCGAGGATATTGACTGTGTATGTACAGGACAATAATTTCAAAGACACCATGATTAACACAGAACGTCTGTTTGAATTTTTGAATTTATCACTTTATTTCCATCTAGTTTTCTATCTCTGTTGAGTTAAATACTTCTTTGACTCTATTGCTTTTGCAGTTAGACCTGGGTAGCCAAATATTTTCTTTGTTTGTTTACATCTGAGCCGCTCAACGCGTTAAGCCATGAGCTCATGATATTGATGAATTCAAATTTCTCTCTTCAAGATTATAACTACAATTGAAATATCATCAAATGGATGCTTTAAGACAATCATTGAAACGGCTGAAAAACAAATGGATTTTGCTGACTTTCGTGATATGCTGCTTTATTACAAGATGTTTCGGTGAACTACTAAATAGCAATGATGTGTTTATCGTTCTGTTTGCACGCAATACTGGCATCAAAGATATCGAATCACACTTAACCTGGGTTAACGCGCAATACGAACCAATATACCACAAATTCAGACAAGACCAGGTACAACTAAATTCACTCGATTATACTCGCAAATACGGTGTGATAAAATCCATTGATCTTCCAAACCATCAGCTTCATGCATACGTAGCCCGATTAACATCGTCCATTGCTCAAACTATCTCAAAGCTATCTATAATTCAGGCAATTGAAACTGATAGTGAAGAGCAACTTGCGCGATTGCAGACGCAGTTACGAGCTCCTTGGGGGATCTCACGATTATCTTACAAACATCGCCAACTTGGCTCAGACAAATACAACTACAAGTACGACGACCGAGGTGGAGCCAACTCTACAGTTTACGTTCTCGACTCCGGCATTGAAATATCTCACTCGGAATTTCGTCCTGCAGGCCATAGAGCGAAATGGGGCATTAATCTAGCTTCCGACCATGCGGATTTCGACGTTAACGGTCATGGAACTCACGTTGCTGCAATAATCGGAGGCAAACAATTCGGCTTAGCAAAAAGCACTCATCTTGTTGCGGTGAAAATGTTTGACAAGCAAGGCCGCGGTCGTTTATCCGATTTGCTTTCTGCTTTTCGCTGGATCATCCAGGACCATGACTCTAGCAAGACTCGCCATTCCATCATCAACTTTTCTGGTGTTGGGAAACCTTCTCAAATCAGAAACCTGTTCATCCAAGCAGCCTTGGATGCAGGGATAGTCGTTATCGCTGCTGCGGGCAATAACCGAGGCTCAGATGCCTGTACATCTGGGTTCGGATATTTCAAATCACTATCGTCTACAGCTAACGGCTTGCTATTAGTTGGATCGTCGACATCAACCGATGCGATCGCTGATTTTTCAAATAATGGTCCCTGTGTTGATCTGTTCGCTCCTGGAGTCGATATTAGGTCTGCATTCATAAATGGGCAGTCGAAGTTGTCATCTGGGACTAGTTTGTCAGCTGCCCATGTGTCTGGAGTGGTGGCAAACCTTTGGACTGTCATGGACAATTGGACTCCAACTCAAATAGCCCAGAGTATGAGGGCAGCTAACCCAGGACTTGTGACTGGGAGTTTAGAAGGTGCCAACAATGCCCTACTTTACGGACTCGCCGAAGAATTACAATACTATTAACGTATCAATGTATAGACATAATAGCTACCCAAATGATAGCTACTCTAAAATATTTACCACTGAGATCCCATCTTTGACATCCAGTCTTGACCAACCTTGGATCTTCCCATCCGCAACAAGATATCCCTTAGTCAGTTTATCATTGGGTTCATGGACCGGGTGCTCCGATGTCTCCGCTTTCATTAATCCTTCTGCTCCCTCGGCTGTAACATCATATGAGCTGATCCCCTGTTCCCTTAAGAACTCCACACACGAAGTCACATTCATATCCATGACTGCAGTTTGGTTTTCAGCTGAACAGCCTGGAATTTTGAACAATACTCGCGAGAGAGTCGGGAACAATAGCGTCAGATCACTTTGTGACGCATGCGCAGACGGCTGCGTAAGAAACAAATGAGTCTTAATGGGCGGAACAGGTTTTGCCGACTCTTCAACTGCCGAATTACTCAGTAGCTGATATATCAATTTCATGTTAGCTCCCCAGTTGTAAAATGGCTGCGACATATTTGCTAACGTTGGCACCGTTAAAGGGATAGACATAGTATGATATACGGGAATTCCCCAGGGATCAAGTAGCAGTAATGCAGGTGTGGACACAGGTCTAAGAAACTCGTCTTCGCGATCAATTATCGGGGTCTCCAGATTACTGGGGACTCTCTCAAAACCGAGGACATTTGAAATGGGTACGCTGTCCTTTGTTTCAAACAGCATTTCAACATGATGATATGCTCCTTTAGCAAGACTAACCACGGTGGAAGCACCGAAACTATGACCGGACAGTATAACTTCGTCCAGCTTTGTATTTACTTGTGACCAGTCGAATTTTATCGGATCAATTTGCCTGCCAGCTTCCACCGCAGCCCTGTCTATTGGCAAGAGTTCAGGCTGCTGAACCAAAAGCACCCTTAAAATTGACACAATTTCTCTTGAACGCTGGACAAGCTGATAAGTTCGTAGAATCCTAGCATCTTGGTTGATCTCCATTTCCCGTCGGTAATGGACTCGTTTCTGAACCCAGCCCTTAGCGGAGAAATCCCTCACATGGGTCAGAGGTGCCGAATGCTCACGATGTTCGGGAGCAATGACAATAAATCCATGGGACGCCATAGACCCACAAAACTGCGAATACGTATTTCTGGTTCCGCCCAGACCGTGGGAGAACAAGACAACGGGCCATTTTTGCCCCTCTGGAGCTGCCTTCAGTGGCAAATTGGCCTTGCATGGAAGAACAGTATCAGTGATGTAAGGTATACGAGAAATCAGATTTCCAGCAATTGCTGGCCGGTTTGTGAAATCAACCAAGGCTATTCTCGTTAGTACGTAAGCATACATTTTTGATCTGAGTCCTTACCTCTAAGATATTCTCGACGATCCTCCGGGAACCAGAATGGGTGTTGAGCCTCGCAAGCCTCGAAAACATCGGCAGAAACAGGATAAAACAGCCGAAACAGCAAAGTCTCTACAGAACTTTGGATTTCGGGATAGGCTTTTGGCCAAGGTGCTGGAATCTCTATCTCGACAGTTCCCACAGGAAATGGACCGGGATAAGGAGGCAAACGCGGTGTAAAGTACTCTCGTGGAGAAAACATAATTTGCCGCCCTACAAATTAGAATATCCGATTATGGTTTACAGCAAATCAGCTATTCTGAAAGAGCGAGATATCTATAAGGAAACAAGGTCATCAATGGTGGATAGCTCTACAGCCGCGGTCCGAGGTCACGAGACTAGTCTTACCGCCATAAGATGGTACCTAAAGATATAGGTTAAATATAATGTACTAAATCAAAGTCTATTGTCTATGGTATATACACTCAATAAATTTGAGTGCCGTCAGTTGGAGTTACTGGCACATTGAGATGTAATATTCGGCTCCCATAACACCTTTTTCGTTTCTTACAAAACGGCCCTTTCCAATAAAATACTTGTTATTCACCCAACCCTCCTTCGGGGCATCCGTCTCGATAATGGGCTTGATGAAAAACTCTGTTTCACCAAAGTCCATGGTCGAACCAGTACCTGCAAAAACAGCGTTCATTGCTGGAGTCGGCTTGGTATAGCCTTCGTAGTGAATATAAACGCCGTGGCCATCCTCAGTTTCAGCACGCAGACGAACATCGAGTGTGAGGACGTTGTCAGGACTAAGGAAAAGCCAGTTGGTTCCGGATTTGATTTTAATATTGAACGGATATGCTTCATCGCTCGAGTCACAATAGCCCTCGTGAATTTGCACAAAAACTAGCAAAACAGTTAGTATTCGATTCAAATATATTATTTGTCCGAATGGAATTAAAATCTTGGAGTGGTTGGAAACCAGCTGAATCTCATAGTATTAACGTACTTCTCTTTCCCGGTCTGCCATTCTCGAACGTACTTACGTACTCCGAATTCTCGGCATTGATATAAAGATGGAATACAGGCTTGAAAATAGGATAAGAAGACATAGTAATTGCGACGGTTCTATAAATATAATGGAATATATTTGTTTATCTTTACCTTTGGAATTAATTTGAAATGACAGGGACTAATCGGTCAAGATAACTGCTTGGACTTATTTTGGTTCCCTATACGCCTCTGTGTGCGGCTCTCAGATGGGAGTTTGGAAATTTATTTTCTTTGGAAGATCTGGAAGACCAGAAATGAAAAATAGTAGTATTCTAGAGGCTGATCATACGGTCGAAATAGACACTAAAGGAAGAGAATAGCCGACTGGTAGTGTTTTGATAGAAAAAATGCCAGTAAAAGACCATAAAGTTACTTCAGCCAGCAGAGGTGCGCGGAAGCGTTCTCGAGCAACGCGTGCCGAGAAGCGCAACTGGACTATTTCACAACCGCTCGGGGGACCGTTAGTGAATGTTGCACCTGTGTTTTCTGCAGATCATAAATATCTTACTGTGTTGACTGCAATTGAGAGCAGGCTTTATGCTTTTCCATCGCAGAAATGCGTAGCTAGAATGCCGATTGCGGAGGCATACTTCGCAGTTGATCTAGTGCTAGACTCAACTGCTCAGCCGACGAAAGACGGGTATCCTGTTCTCTGGTTGGCTATGAGAAATGGCGCTTTGCTGAGAATAGACTGGAGCACCCAAGCGAGTCCATTAAAGTTGGATCTTAGCGAGTTTGGCATCTCGCGCATTCATCGAATTATCGATGTGCTGGATCAAAGCAAGAAATTTCTATTGGCGACTGCAAATCCATTTATTGACTCGAGTATGTACTACCTTGAATTCGTGACGGCTTGCAATACTAATGACATAGACATACTGATCAACGAAATTCAGCTTACAGAAAATATACCCCTAGTGAAAGAACTAGGAAAATTTAAAGATGTTTGTCTCTTTGCCATTTCTCACTCTCGGTCCCACATCGTTGTCTATTCACCCAAGAGCAAAACTTCTGGCTTCGAGCTTAATGTGTGCAAAATCGATGGTTCTTCTTTTGAGTTGGCTTCTATAAAAACCACAAAAAGAGCTTCGACAGTGGCAGTCTCAGATAATGGTGTTGTTGCTCTTGGTTTTTTGAACGGCTCGATAGAACTTCACTATCCTTGTCTCTCAGATTCCTTATCTTATAAGTCGAATGAAGCTAGAAAAGGATTCAATGTTCGGACTTTAAAATGGCATTTATCTTTGGTACGGGCACTTGCGTTCTCTTTGGATGGAGAATACCTACTTTCTGGTGGAAACGAAAAGGTTTTGTTATTTTGGCAGCTCGATACCGGTGCCGTGCAATTTCTTCCACGTTTGCCAGGACCTATCACCAATATCGTAGTTGACCGAACATCTACAAATTACGCCCTATGTGTTGGTGACAACAATGACGACATAATACTCTTCTCCGCAACAGATCTAGATGCAAGACTACAGGTTGCTGGCGTGAAAGCATGTCACAGTAGTGTGCCTCCGCTTGCACTCTCTCAAGCCACTCTTGATCCGGTAGAGATACTGACCTCCTCTTCACTAAAACTTTTGAATCTGGTTAAGCATGTTGTTGAATCCGAGGATTACGCCCTCAAATTGTCAAATGAAGCCCCTTGGGATGTGCCCAATTACTCAATCTATCCTACTACGGTGCAGTTATACTCCCCTCCGGGCCAGCTCGCACGGCCGAAATTATATTTTTATTTTCCTACCGAAAAAAATGCTCAGATACAGATTTACGATGCTTTTAACTGCGAACAGGTTGCTATGCATGCCGTAGCGCGGACCTTGCAGACCGGTAAAGTATTGTTTGAGGAAGCGATCGAAGACCCTCACATCACACAACTTCAAATCTCAGCAGGAAACGACTGGATGGCTACGGTGGATGAATTATATACTCCCCCGATCGATGGCTTACTATCGGAAGAAGATATGACAGTGACTCTAAAATTTTGGCTATGTAGATTGGCTGTTTCCAGCTCCGAGCAGGACCAGTCCGGCGTGTCTTGGAATCTAATTACGAAAATAGTTAATCCTCATGGACCGAATGTGGCTGTGAAAGTAATGTCGGCTGCTCCTTTGTCATATCACAAAGGCATGGCATTTGCGACGGCTTGTTCTGGGGGAGGATTACGACTATGGAGACCACGGTTTCCACGATTACGAAATCGTCAGATTGAATGGAGTGCGCGACATGTTATTGCTCCGAGCTACTCCAAAGCGATCAGCCGTTCGTCGTCCACGTTCAGTATTGCTGACGATGGTTCGGATGGCGAGGTGCTCTTGGCCTGGTCGCCGGACGGAAGTATAATTTTGTTAACGCAAGGGTCCTCTATTCATGTTGTATCTGTTCCAGTATCTGGTTCGACTGACTTTTCCATTGTCAAGACCATTTCCGGATATTTCGAATCTTCGATTCGATCCATCTCAATGCTTGGCCCATCAGTGGTTGTTCTGACCTCGTGTCGGCTTAGTGTCTATAATGTAATTGGCAGTGCCATTGAGTGGTCAACAGCCGTCGGTTACACAACATCTGGATCCTCATCGCTGATGGTGACTGGGGCGGGGAACAGTTACATTGCTCTTGCTATCAATCACGTCGCTTTTCCTCCGGTCTCGACGCTTCCTATAATCGCCGCGAACGTGTATGTGTTTACCAAGAACTCGCCTGTCCCTCTATATGCTGCAGTACATACAAGACCGATCAGCACCATACACGCAATTCCGCCCACGAGTCTTGGCGCCGATGGATTCATATTTGTCGACACGGACAATATGATTTACACCTTAACTGCGCCGTCAACTGCTGATTCACAGCCGATACAGAAAGCAGTCTTATCTACCACCCGTGCTTCCGAATTGGATTTATCCGACTCAAGTCTCGTTGCGGAAGGGGTGACGGCTATTTTAAGTGCAACGAACGCGGCGAAGTATACGACTGCCCGAGCACCATCGGCCGCTGAATCCACTGAAGATTCACGAGACCAAGTCATATTGAGCAGCGATATTGTCGATCGAGTATTTACAGGTCCTGAATATGCCACTGGTGACCTTAGCTTGGTGTTTGATAAACTTTTAGCCGTTGTTGGCCAAAAGGAGTAAATTTATAATTATTGTAGAATTATGCAGAAGAATATTTCATATCAAGTTATTATTCATAGCCAGAACGCAAACAGCAAGCTAGTTCATCATTGTGGAAATACAACGTTGTAGTCGATGTTCAACGTCGAAAGCATCAATTCCATTGTAAATTCCTCGTCATTTTCGCAATCAACTCTAGGCCCTCCATTAGATTCGAATTCAGACTGAATATGTTTTACTGGTACTACTACGTCAAAATCATATTCATCACGTATCTGATCGATCTGGCTTTCAGAATATCCTTCCCTTAGCAACCTCGCCCGATTCAGCTGCATCTCGTCATTATCTTCGTCATCAACAAAAGCCCGTTTCTTTGAAGTTTTTTTCAAAAATTCAGAAACCCCACCCATTCTCTGAACACGCTCGTTAGCAAGAACAAACAAATATTTCGACGCATTTTGCGCTGCAATCTGCCATTTTTCTCGCAAAACCTGGAGATTTTGATCTTGCAAAACTGTTATTGTTCCGGATTTAGACGTGACAGTTATTGTCGTGGTCTCATATTTATGTGCCTGTTGGGCGCTGAGAAGCCTGTTCCGTGCGTGACGCAGAGATATATCCAACGCCGAGTCTTGCTTGATCAGCGAAGGATCGATTGTGGATCGGTCTAAGCATTCATGTTAGTAAATTCTATTTTCAACATTCCCATTGACTAGACTTCAACTGAATTCGTGAGAATCAGTTGATATTTTCTATTTTGCATTGTTTCACCATTAGCAGTGTTTAGAAACTTTTCCCGGAACCGGGTAGAATTTCGCGACACATGCGAGGTCGACGGAGTCGAGTCTCTCAGCGGTATGTCCGTAAACAGTCGGCGTCCAGAGATCCCAAATCTATCGTGACGGGCTGTCGTTAGAGGAGAACTGCTGCATGACAAGCCGGTATCGCTAGCAGAAATATCAGGATTTGCGAGACCTGGACTGGTGGAGCCCGTTGTTGATTTCAAAGGTGATTTAAACGGCTGCGAGAGCACATAAGTTCCATGCGTCGGCCGGAATTGGGCAGTCGACGACGGAATTAGCGACCGATTTGGGGTATTCGGCGTCGATCCGTTTGCCATTTTTTCAATGTGCGAAGATTGCGGTATTGGAGAGATTGAACAAGGTCGCAATAGAAACCAGAAGAACAAGGCAGTTGGGAGATCAAAATCTTCGTTCACTCCACAAGATCTTGAGCCAAACAAACATGTTTAAACAAAATTGGACTCCAAATCAAACAGGTTCTCTAAATTTCGCTTCAGAATATGTTTACGACATAATTTCAACTAGTATAGCGAGGAGCAGCAACACCCAGCTCGCAGCTTCACTCTCCGATCGAACAATTCGAATTCTTGAGGTCTCGGCTAATTTGCAAGCAAGAGAAACCTCGAGTATCTCTGCTGCTCACGAAAAAAAAATTTCTAAAATAGCACTCTTAGAGCAAAGTCGGTCATTTGCATCGGCAGGTGAAGATGGTGTAGTTAAACTGTGGGACCTACGCTCAAATGAGTGCGTCCAAGAAATGACAACTGGAACTACACCGCTCTTATCGATGGCGTATTCATCACTGACAAACACTCTCGCGACCGGAACCGAGCTTGATTCGCAAGATGCAGGGCTAATTGTCTGGGATATTCGTAATTCTCGCGTGCCAGCGAGGTCATACCTGGACTCCCATAACGACGATGTGACAGCAGTTGCGTTCCACCCATCAGTGCGCCATTGTTTGCTTTCCGGATCTACCGACGGACTCATCACTCGCTACGACAGTGGGATCAGCGATGAGGATGATGCAGTTATGCAAGTGATCAATCACGGCTCTAGCATACATCTTGCAGGATTTCTCGACGATCATGAAGATGCCAATGCCATGTACGCCGCAAGTCATATGGAAACCGTCGCATTCTACAAATACACGAATAAAGAAGAAGAAGACGAAGACCCAGATCCCTCTAAGGTCCCGATGGAGTTAGGTGATGTGCGTCAAATTTGGGACTGCGACTACATCATTGACATATCTCCAAATCAAGGATATGTCGCGGTGGGAAGCAATTCGAAGCTACAGTTCAGCCTCCTACAGATGAATGCAAGCAGCATTGATCCCTATAACCGAATAACTTTCGACAAAGCTCATGGCGAAGAAATTGTCCGGACGATTATGGTCGACAAAATATCGGGTTATATCGCCTCTGGTGGAGAAGACGGACGCGTGAATCTTTGGGCTATTGACGAGAGGGCTCTCTTACCTCACGACGACTCCGGCTGGCAAGTCTCGTCAAAAAAAAAAACAAGTCAGAAACAGTCAAGTGATTTCGAGTCAATAGAGTACAAAGGCAAGCATAAACACGGCAATGACAAGAAGCACCGGTTCAAGCCGTATTGACGCCTATTGTGTAATAGCAGCTGAGGCTGAATAGTGGGTTGTTTATTATTTTCCTATTTTGGATAGACGGTCGTTTTTGGTGAACTTCTATATTGACCAAGTACAAACCAAGTATAGAAATAATATACAACTCAGTTGACTAAATGACACAAATGGCCTCAAATTTTCATCCAAATAAGCCACCAGGAGAAACGTATACTGCTCGAACAAGACATAATACAAATAGTGGCAATGTGTCTGACTTCTGCTTTATCCATGTCACCAGCACCAACAATGATCTTAATGAATTTGATGGTTTTGGCCGCTCTGATGAGTTCGAATTCCAAAAAAGTTCAACATTCACTCGACTCCATCAACAGTTGCGGTACGCTTTAATCCCGTCTTGCTCAAATTCCAATTGCCTCTGCTTCCTACCGAACGGACTAATTTCTATTATAAAATCGTCTTATTTCGGAGCTCGCTGGATTGGTAGAAAATTCAAATATTATGTCCTCTGTTCCTGCTTATGTATCATTGTTTACTCTATTTCAGATTGATCGATAAACTCCAGAATTGCAATATATACATCATGACACGAATGTGAATCTAAATCTCAAAGGTAATCCAACCAGGCCAGGCCAATTCATCACGAACAATGCTCCTCAGTCGTTCTAAAACAAACCGTTCCACTTTTCCAACATTTTTCAGCACGCTTCCTTTCCCTTCCTGATCTCCAATTTCAGATTCGACTTTCACGTTGCGCAAAACTTCGAAGTGCCGCGATTCTGGAACTCCATCACCGGAGGATCCACGACTACCGCCTACATCGGAGATAAAGCTGAAATGCACTCGGCGAGACATATAAGTTAACACTGCCATCGCATTCACTTCAAGACCAGTCACGGTTAACCGGATCGGTAATACCAAGAAATCCTTTGAAGGATAGTTTATCCGTAGATCTGCCGTTACAACAATCTTCATATCCCCGGAATATTGGATATGAAGTAGAAACTGGAGATCGTCTTCCCGAACAGAAAAAGGCGGTGGCTGCGCACTGATACTTCCATGAGGTGGCTGTGAAGCACTTCGAAAGGGTCGATTAATGGATGGTATGTATGCATGGGCCGAAGTACTTGCAAAACTATGAAGTTCATCTTCGCGATTGCTGTGATGACCAGCTGTTAAGGAAACAGGACTGGACGTAAGTGGATAATTGACATGATTTGCAGAATGATCAACATTATCGATTACATCAAAATCGTCATCATCAATAATAGCTTCCTCCGATTGACCGTGGAAAGCTGCTGCAGCGGCCGCTGATATTCCAGGAATACTGTACAGAGGAGTCGGTAATGGTGATCTTAGACCAGGCACAAGCGAAGGAGTGAGAACGTTATGATGTAAAAATGGAATTCCCGATGATGGAGGGATAGGCGAAGTGCTTTGTTGTAATGGAGTAGATGACGGATGAAAGACAGGAGATGTGCGTAGTCGGAGTTGTGAAAGACCAGATACAGGATGCGGTTGAGAGAGGGGTATTTGATGTTGATCGGGCACATTGGCAGAAGCACTATTCGTAGGAAATGTAAATGAATGCAGACCAGAGGAATCAGGCCCGGTATAAGAAGGTGCCGGACTTGAAGGACCAGCAGAAGGTGGTTTAGGTTGACTATTGGAATTCCCAGCTTGACTGGCTCCGTTATTCATGGAATGACTTAAAGTTGTATTATTGCTCGACGCAAATAGACCCTGATCTGTGGCATCTTCGTAGAATTCCGGATATGGGTCACCAATATGTTTAATTTCAATTGACGGAGCAGAAGACCCGAGATCAAAATCTATGACATCGACGTTGGCGATGTAAGAAGGTAGTGTCATGCTCTGGAATTGTTGGCGCAGAAAGTCGCGGATGTAATGCGAAAGCTCTTCATGTCGCTCTTCAGTTAGCGCGTTCCAATTTGTGTCAATGGACATTTTGAGCAAGAATATGCACTGAGCTATCACGCTTGATAATGCAATGTTGACTTTGCTCAAGAAGTTGGAATTCAACTATAGCTCGAATGTTCCCGGCCAGAGCCGCATGACATTTCTACACTCACTACTTCCCAGCCGGATGAGATTTCCCACTGGCAGAGTTCTCCATATCAGTTCTTAAGTTTTGAAGGTTTAAAATCAAAATAACAGACTGTTGAGAATGGCGAATCTGGTCAGTTATCTGGAATCAGTTAAAGACGCAGCACGGAACCGGGATGGCACGCGATTATCTGGGTTACTGACAGTTCAATGTCGTGCTTTAGCGGACGCGGTTGCTTTATTTTCCACCGAGATCAAGCATCCTTACGATTCTTCGTCTTCGCTAAGTCGCCTATGCGAAAAGTGCATCAATGACGAACTTTGGGCTGAGATTGCTGCAGAATGTCTACTTGTCGCGGACAGTTGCTTTTCTTTGAGAGATCTGTCGCTCGCTTACGAAGATCAGAGTCGTCTTGCCATCAAACTAAACAGAATTGCAGAAAAAAATGACAGATGGATAATCCCGGTTTTGTATCGTGTGGCTTCAGATTTGAAAGATATTGCAATCCAACTAGATGTACATGAGACCCTATCAAAAAGCCATACCGCTGTATCAGACAAGCAGTCCAAACTGGAGGCTGCAGCACGAGTAATCAACCGGTCATTAACCGTCTGTTTGAATGATCGCAGTTCAGCACCTTCTTTGTCGCGCAAATCGGGAGTGTATTTATTCATCTGTCTTTTATTCAAGACTTACTTCCGTTTGGGGAACCTCTCTTTGGCTACTAGTGTAATCAGAGTATTGAATGCCAGCTCCAACGCAGGCGATGTACCTAGTTTAGATACCTATCCGAAAGCACATATCGTCACATTCAGATATTATGCAGGGGTTCTAGCTTTTGCTCAGGGAGATTATGACAAGGTTCGCCAATCTATTCTTCATATGTCCGAGTGCATACTGACAAGAGCATAGGCAGAAGAGCATCTTTCAGCTGCTCTGGATATTTGTCATAGGCGAGCTATACGTAACCAAGAGTTAATTCTGACTTATCTTCTTCCAATTCATATCCTTTTACATCGTCGATTTCCTCGCGATACTATATGGTCTATCTTCCCGAATCTCTCTTCTCTATACCAATCCTTGTTTTCAGCCGCTAAACGTGGAGACTTGCGCACGTTTGAATCCTGCTTAGCAGCCAGGGAACGCGCGTTCATTAACCGTCGACTGTATTTATCAATGACCGAGATTAGGGGCCAAATCGTGCGCCCACGGTTTTTTGAAAAAGTACATGCAATTGATAACTCTACAAGAATGCCAATTCACCAATTCCAACGTGCTCTTAAGTTAATGGGTATTGAAGTCAACGAAGACCAAGTCGAATGCTGGGCCGCGTCAATGATTTACCAGGGCCATATGAAAGGGTACATCTCACATGAGCGGAGTATTATTGTTCTCAGCAATACCGATCCTTTCCCTAAGTAAGGTCGAAACCATTATTAGCAGGAACTATGTCTATCTATCATTTATTTCCGAAATGTCTATCTTTATATGCTGATGGTACCCCCAAACAGAACATAAATATTCCGACTGACCAAAATCATCAAACCCAGTCTGCTGCTGAAACCATATTAAATGCAAATCTAGCGCTGCCAGAGCAGACCATAATTCACGCCGAACGTCCAGAAATCTTTCGCGAAGAGGTATCTGAATTATAACTCTGCAGTCTGTGACTTGTCTATCCAAAAACAATCCGATCATCTTTGTAACTAGATCCGGCTGGTCAGAGTCATAGACGAGATCTGACAGCACTATCGCCGTGAACCGGTCTCCGCGGGCATATACTTTCGAGGACTCCGGGGTCGTCCAATTGAGCTCTTCAACTTCAATTTCCCATTGATTTTTCCTTTCTTCAGTATTTGAAATTCTATTTCTATTAATATTTTCTCTCAAATTTGGCAATATTTCCTTCAAATCCGTGCTAACCACTCGATATCCCAAATCGGCTAGAGTAATGCTAACTAACCCAGTACCAGCACCAAGTTCAAGAACGCGACCATTACCAGGTCTAATCCAAATATCGTCTTCAATTTTTTGAATAAAACACATTCTCTCTGCCAACAAAGGTGCACTCCCCCAAGTTTTAAACCCCACTGAGTCATTTGTCAAACTCGGTTCACTCAAAATTATGCGGGTGCTAGGCAATCCTGATATCGTGAACTCTCTCACCATGGACGGTGCAGCACTTCTTCCACACTTTTCGGCAATGCTTTTTGAGATTAACTCGAATATTTTTTCTTGCTCATCTTCATCTTGAATCCAAACTAGTCCCGAACTAATCAACTTTGTCAACCATGACATATACCCCCTTGGGGTTGCATTCTCAGCGTCGCCACTGTCGCAGTCCAAACTTAAAGAGTGCCCATACTGATATAATATTTCTTTCAACTTCTCCGCGCTTGGTTGCGAACTGGCCGTCGGAAGATCAAGGATGTGAAGCATTGGAGAAAACACGCGAGATGGAAAGCCAGAAGGAAGCGATACAATACTTGAGACGGAAGAGTTACATCCTGACGTTTCCAAAGTCGAATCATTCGATGAATTTTCGAACATAACTATATTGTTGTTCTATCACTCATATGCTTTATATATTCTATCCTCTCTATCTTGAGAAATATTATTGTTAACAAAAAGATAATATTAATGCGGCTTTGCCATATCAGTTGTCATGACAACCAATTACATATCTATGTTTGGATACTTGTAAATAGTAAACAAATCCGCCGCACAGGTCCCCAATTATCCACCATCTCTTAAATAGCCTGATTCGCAAGTGCTTGCGGAATCAGCTACTATTCCTCTACCCACCTGCAATTCCTCTTTTAGCTTTATTTTTGCTTGCGTCTGTCTTTTCTCGACTCCTCTAATCTCCTCTTAAAAGTCTCAAAGCTGGTCTTTGTGCTTTTATTCGTTTCTGTTCAACCAAGTTTTTCTTTTATCTGAATTCGTGGCTGGTCCCGGTTCGCTTTTATCTCGAGGAGTATTACAAAACCATGAGCTTCAACACACCTCAAAAATCCAGACGCACTTTTTCTAGTACTCCAAATAGGAGTATGTTTGTGCAGCCTAAACTTGACCCGTCCCCTATAACTCCTAAGCATTATTCGCAGCTCTCGGGTATCTCTCGACGTTTGTCCCCGTCAAATGGAAATTATGGAAAAGTTTCAATTCACCGTCAGCATAATTCGCCTTTGAGACTAGAGACATATCAGCCCGACGTATCTCTGGTTGGTACAGGGCCGGTATCGAATACACCCAAGCGTATTGCAAAGAAGCAGCTTTTCAAAGCAAGCGTGAAAGCTGACAGATTTATTCCCAGTCGTTCTGTCTCATCTACCACCATGTCAAAGGTCGACAGCTCTGAAAATGCTGGCCGACTCAGCTTGGCTTCTTCTTCAGGTTCGAGCATTTTTCAGTCCGATTCTGCTTCGTTAGCTTATCAGGAATCTGTTGCTGAGGCTTGTGGATTCGCTTTGAACCAGCGTATTCTTGCGTTTAAGCCGGAAGCACCTCAGTCAAAGAAGCCTATTGATTTGCGCAGCCAATATAATCGGCCCCTAAAGCCTGCGGTTAACGCTCAGTTACGACGAAGACTTCCTACAAATGCTGAACGTATCTTAGATGCACCCGGTATTAGAGATGATTATTATCTTAATCTGTTGGATTGGAGCTGCAATAACCAAGTTGCCATCGGCTTAGATCGAGATTTGTATGTGTGGAATGCGGAAACGGGCAATGTAGAGAGCCTGTTGCGTACAACTCCCGATACTTACATCTCAGGACTAAAATGGTCTGGTGATGGAGCGTATGTGGCTGTTGGCCTTTCTGATGGCGATGTCCAAATTTGGGATGTCGAAGGGCAAGAAAAAATTAGGTCAATGGTAGGACACTCGGCCAGAGTCGGGGTCATGTCTTGGGACCGACATATTTTGTCATCTGGTTGTCGTGATGGATCTATCTGGAATCATGACGTTAGAATTGCCCAACACAAAGTCTCTGAGCTCATAAACCATCAAGCTGAAGTATGTGGTCTTCAATGGCGCTCGGATGGCGCCCAGCTTGCCAGTGGTGGAAATGACAACTTGGTTAATATATGGGATGCGCGATCCTCGACACCCAAATTCACCAAGACTAATCACAAAGCTGCTGTCAAGGCGCTGGCATGGTGTCCATGGCAAACTAATTTGCTGGCTACTGGAGGTGGGACATATGATAAGCAAATCCATTTCTGGAATGGCACAACCGGTGCTCGTTTGAATTCGATCGACACTGGATCTCAAGTGACATCGCTACAATGGAGTACTTCCTATAAAGAAATTGTCTCTAGTCATGGATTTCCTGACAATAATCTTTCTATTTGGAGTTACCCGACTCTTGTCAAGAATGGTGAGATACAAGGCCACGACACTCGTATCCTTGGATCGACGCTGTCGCCTGATGGTACCACTTTGGCAACGATTGCTAGCGATGAAAATCTTAAGTTCTGGAAAGTGTTCGAACAAATTGGCAAGAAAATATCTAGTTCAGTCGGCGGAACGCTTTCACAAGGAGGAAAAGATATTGGTAAAGTTATGATGATCCGCTGAATTCTGTTTGCAGTTCTCGTACAAAACTTTTTTCGTAGATTAATTGGCAAGAATGAGAATAGTTTGATCCGTGAGAAGATTTGTGTAAGTTTAGCAAGTGCTAAACAGTATCTATCCACTAATCTGCTGCTTCCTTGTCGTATATTCTTCCTTCTTTTTGTTGCCGGAGTTCTAAAGATTACATTGCCTTCTGTATCTAATACCTTATTTTGTCTAATACAGTTCGAAATTGAACTAAAAAAAAAAAAAAAAGCGAAGCAGTCGTCTGAAATTGGATTTATTTTCAATTTACTTTATACTTGAAGACAAAACTGAAGAGAATAGGAATCCCAAACAAAACTCCGAAACAGAAACAAGACTTGGGGTATAAACCCAGAGAACCCAGATTGAAACTTTAACATTCCTATGCGAACAAAAAAAACTAAAAAACTGGAAAAATACAATGCAAATGAAATAAATACCATTAGAATTTGCCGGTTTAGATGCGAATATGCCAATTTCTCAAGCGGAAAGCACCAACTGCAACAGCCAAAACTCCGCTGTACATCAAAAGTAAGGCCAGTGCTTGCAAATTACGGACTTCGAGCGTATTGACGGCCATATTAACCAGTCCCGTTAGCACGTTTGCAAGTAGGAAGATAGCTAAACCATTCTTGTTGATTGCCTCGAGCCCCCACGGAACCATCTCATCGTAACTTAACTCGGCGGATGGAGCATCTGGAACAGGGAAAAACAAAACTTCCACTAAAAGATACATAAGTATATACAGAAGATTGTACGACGTGACCCATAGAACATAAGGAAGATTTGCTATCCGCCGTGATACATTCATCTTGAACCCTTTAATACACACTTGGAACAGAGCTGCATGGCTAAGTCCAGCCACCACCAAATAAACCAGCATTGCTCGTCTTGAGGCCGCTAAAGGATTTGACGCAGTTAGACCAGGTTCAGCCAGCTTGTTTATAAATGGTAGTTTGATATGCCGTGGAGTAGACGGCAAAGTATAAAATCCAGCAGTTTGACCTGCAAGAAATATAGATAGATACCCAAAAAAGGAAAAAATACCCTCTTTGTTCTGAGATATTATGCCTGTCCGAGGAGCTGTCAAGATGAATCTCGTTAAAGGAGTGAAGTCAAGCAAAACTTGATACAAAATACCAACTCCTAGCGACAAAGCGGAGGAAGAAATGTAAGGAAGTAAAAAATTCAAAGCTGTGACGAAGGGTGGTAGAAAGCCCAAAGTCATGAAAAAATTCCAATGAACGCCATATTCAGATGTATGCTCATGATAGCCAATAGCTTTCACTAAAACCAATCTAATTAGACCAAGCAGCAAAACAGATGTGGCTTGACGTATTGATCTCCAAACGGACTGAGGCAAACTTAATGATTGCCGAAGAAAACGATCCTTTAAATGTCCCCGAGCAGAAACAAGTCCCATCGAAAAAACAAACGAACCAACTCCTAGATCCATAAGGGAGGTACCCCAAGTCTCTACTTTAGCAAATCTCCTAGGAAATATTCTGAAATCAACGGCTAAGATAGCAATACACGTAATCACCATCATTCCGCCACGATAGTTTGTAAGAAACGATTTTTTCGGGATATATGAGTCTAAAGAGAGAGAAGAGTTCGGAGAACTTGCGGAGGACGAAGAGGAGAGATCGAGAGGGGAGGAAATAGAATCGTGAGAATTGGAGGATTGAAACGACTGACTTGGCAGCAAGGAAGAATCAGGGGCTTGGCCAATTCCGTTTGATCGTGGTTCTGAGGACAAGTGATTCGAGACGTCACTCACAGAAACGGTATCATGAGGAGTTAAATAGGAACTTGGCCTGGATTGCTTCAATCTTTCCCGTCGCTTTGTAACGACATGCGCAGTTCGCTGCCTGACTGAAATAACAGATGGGAAGGACAGGGTGACGATGACGACAGGAGCGAGGATGAGTAGATTGAAAACAAACGGATGTGGAGCGTAAACTGTTATTGAGAGTAAAAGAATGACCCAGTTCAGTAAAAAGTCGACTAGAAGAGAAGGAAGCGAAGGCGTCGGACTATGTCTGGGAGCACTGAAAAAAGAAAATCGAGTTTGTAAGGCGCACCAGGCCGCATATGACGACTAAATAACAAAGAGAATTAGCATCCAGAACAAAACATTATGATACCGAGCCCAATAATTTCTACTTGAACCACAGCAGCATTATTATTATGCAGTAACCGCAGACAAAGGTATGTTACAACGGTCAGGAAAGTGGAGAGGAGTGGACTTAGAAAGTATACATAGAGGTGCGAACTCAACGCGACACGTACCAGAGCAACAATGGTTACTATGTTGATTTCCTGTATTGATCCGCCGCTCAAACCGGACACAAAGAGTTCCTTAAGCTGTTTAACCGTAGAACGATCCGACGCCATATCAGGAGAAGTCATGGCGACAATGCTTTTGCAGACAAATAGCTATCTGATAAAAATACGAAGATCTGGCTAGCGGAACGAGACCGCGCCAATGGCAGCGGAGAACAAGAATAGGCGACGACAGCGCGGATGGCGAAATCGAAAGAAGACTAAGACGATTTATCCAAGAAAATATCTGCAGCAAATCCAATGAACAAACGAAGTCAATGGGCGGCTAAAAAATAGGCAAAAGAGATTAACCGAACAAGCTGAAAAACGCAGAAAGAACGGAGTGAGTGGCAGACGATCTGAGCAAAACAGGAAAAAAGCGAAAAGAAAAGCTCTGGACGACTGTAGGACTGAACCGGCCATGTTTACTCGGACAAGAGTAAGTCAAGTGTTTTGTGTCACAGAGCGCTGTCCCTTTCCCAGCAAAGAGCCGGCCAGCCCACTCCGTGGTTCGGGTAATAACAGCACAAGAGGTTTGGTGGTTTGTCGTTTATGCCAATTTTTAGATGGCTGAACAAGTGTAAGCAGGAGGTGTTTGTAGAATTCTAGGGAGCCATTGTCAATATCCCAGAGATGACGAAGGTCGTAAGGTGGTAGCGAGAAAGAGTCCAACTCGAGATCTGGACCTTAGTCGAATCTAGAGGCTCGAAAACTGAGCCAAATAGCTGTGATTATTGAAATGGCATACCAACAGCCATATGCTCCGACGTCGTATTCGTCTGCCTCATTCTCCTCCTCCGCAGCTCTTCGGTCGTCGGTTCCTCTTGATGAGGAGGTCCGTCTGTATCGCACGTCCGCGCAACGAGATCTCTATGAGTCCCTGGCCGAAATATATGCTATAATAGTTACGTTGGATTTTGTTGAAAAGGGCTATGTGAAAGACACTATTTCACAAGCACAATACACAACTATATGCAGTAGATTGTTGGCGCAGTATAGTACGATTTTGAAGAATCAGGATGTTGCCAATGAATTCCAGGACCTCGATTCATTCCGCCGTCAATACGATGTACGCACATATCGTTCTTGGTTTTTTACTTATAGCGAGCAAAAGCTAATTATATTCCCAGATTGAGTACCCTTCCGCAATAGCTCGCCTCCGAGTAGGAATTCCCGCTACAGTCGAAAATCCTATAGAACCTTCGCATCCCGTACAGCCCGAACCATCGAGCGTAACAGCTACCCAGTCCAACAGCTCCTCTATTTCTCCTGCTGCATCCGCACGTGCTGCTGCCGATGCTACTGGTGTAAGTTTTTCATCATTCGAAATTAAGTGCTAGACACTAAATGCTACTAGAACTTCATCACGTTTATGGACGCTCTCAAACTAAACTACAAGGCTAAAGATCAATTACATCCCTTACTTGGAGAACTCATGCTTAGTTTGAATGCTGTGACAACCAAAGATTTTGAAGGTCGGTCGAAAATCGTAGAATGGCTGATAAAGCTCAATGGCATGAAAGCTACTGATGAGATTACTGATGAAGAAGCCCGGGAATTGCTCTTCGACGTTGACCACGCATACAAATCATTTTATAAGACTTTGTAGTGTTATCCCGACATTCGAGCTTTGTACTATATTGAATCATAATGCATCAAATTATTCATGAAGTATTAATGCGCAAAACTTTTCCTAGATCAATCTATTCTTCGTCGTCGTCTTCGTCAGGCTCAATCACGTCGTCATCATCCTCCAACAAACCATCCACATTCTCATCTCGTTCGTCTTGCTCACTCTTTAAGCTCTCCCTTAGCACTCGTAACTGTTCCTCTCGAATAGACCGCTGAACTGTTAAATATTTACCAAGCGGTGTACTTTCCCATGGAACCTCTTTAAGGAACAGATTAACCTCCTCATGGTTTGTGGGTGAGAATTCAACTTGCTTCCGTTTATCTTCAATGTACTTGCTTTGCACCTCGATCCTCTCGACAATGTCAAGTAATTGCTTCAGAAATTTGATGTTCTCTCTTTTGTTACCCTTCTTATTACTTGACTTTGTAGCTGTGATTTGCAGACGGTCCCTACGATGGGCATACCGCTTGAGCAACAGCACACAAGGAACGGCCAATTCGGGAAACGCGATCGACTTAGCATACAAACCAAAAAATTCAATCGTGCAATTAATTATTTGATCGCAAACTCCGCTCTGATAAATTTTCGTACCGAGATAAGCTGTATTGGCGCGGATGTTATGTTCAAAGTCAAATTGACGTAATGTGGAAGGTTTTCCAGGACGGGTAATAGTAGTAGAAGTCAGTAGCTCTGTTATTGTGGGCATCAAAGGAATGTAAACGTCTGTGTCTCTGGACAAATCCAGTAAAGATCTGAAAAGAATGAATCTTAGAGGAAAATACTGCGCTGCCGGAATAAGTCGCATGGTTCCCAGCATAACTTGAACTAAAGGATAAATCAAGGGTCGTAGAGCAGATTGCTTTCCCTGCTGAGCTTCTGTTTCAGGAACACAATGGCTTGACAGAACACGACGCCAAAAATCCAAGGAATGAATAAATTGCCAATTATACACTCCCTTGTATGAATCCTTTGTTTTGTGAACAACACTATTTCGCAGATGAATTGCCAATTGCCGGATGTAATCAAATGCAGTCAAATATGACACCTCCAAGTCAAGTCCATATAAAGTAGCAGCAGTATTTTTCATAAAATTGATCATAGGCATTGTATAAGCGGTAGCATTCCGACTGTTTTTGATCATTCCAGAATATGAGGTCTTCATACATAGCTCGAGCATTCCTTTATCACCAGATTCTGCTGCAGATCGTACTACTACCCAAGCCACTAATCGGGTATTTTCATCAGAGGCAGTACTCCAAATATCGACAACGGCTTTTAGAAACTCCTTTACAAATTTCCTAAAACTTGTCAAGTAAGGAAGTAGCTGCTCGCCAGCCGTCAAAACTGCAGTTAACAGTTTCGGTTCACTCAGATCTGAGAGCAACTGCAATATACTCGACGAAACTGATTTCAAAACTGGAGCCAGCTGCTGGAATTTTTTTGAGTTCGTAGAAACAATTTTTTTTCCTCTGGCTGCCGATAGTGGAATGTGAAAGTTCAGCAGTGTAGGAAACTCTGTCAAAGCTAGAAGAATAATATCATTATAGACTTGCGGATCTGTTATCGCATACTTGAACTTCGAAGTTACAGATTCATCCTTTCCAACATTAGCAGCCGCTTTAAAAGCAACAGCAACTCGCTTGAAAGATCGTAAAGAATGTTCCTCAACTAGTGATTTCTTCCAACGAGCTACATCTTCTCTTGTTAAGGTATCCGTTTCAGTCGAGTTTCGTACTGATTTCGGCTTCCCGTCCTCTTGATCGCTACTATCTTCAGCCGATAGATCTTCATCTTCATCTTCATCTTCGTCTTCATCTTCGTCTGCACCCTCAGAAGCTAACATAGCTTGATCATCGTCATCCAAGAAATTCGTAAAGTCATTTTCATCTACTTCACCATCATTGTCGTCTCCCAGTCTCACACTTTCAATAGTCTCATCCACGTTTTTGTCGAGATCATTTTCAAGCATATTCTGTAATTCCTTAATTGTAGTGCTCTTCTTAGTCGGCCGCTCGTTCTTCCCATTCGCAGAATACTCTTGCTCGTCTCGAACATGTTTGGGCTTCTTTCCTCGAGTGATCTTCTTTTTATACGCTTGCTCAACCTTTCGTTGGCCAATTGCACGCTTCAAATGGTTTTTCTGAAACTTCTTAGTCGCCTTTTTCGCCATTTTGAAATTTTACTACAACCAAATCGAGAAACAAGTGTAAATCAGTATGACACAATTAGAATTGAATGAAAATTCTCAAATGTCGTTCCTTCCAATTTAATGGGACCTATTCTCGCTGGGACAAAAAAATTTCCACTTCAACCAGTTTTATACTTTATACTGGATTGCGGCGCTAGCCCGCAATACAATTATGCAATTGTTTGTATATACACAAGTTCTATTTAAACTTACACAAAACCTTTTAAGATTCGCTGGCAGTCTCACCAGGCTTCCATTCGCCTGTAACGTCCCACCGGCTTCCAGGAGCGAGTTTGCTGATATATTTTACAAATTTTAAAACGCTTGGATCTCGATATACCAAAGTAAACGTATTCCAAGTGGCTTGGTTCGTGATGAGAACGGAATCTCCAGCTGCTTCCAGTTCTGCATCGGCTTCTTCCTCATCAGTGTCCTCATTTTCCTCCGAATCTTCCTCTTGCTCGAGCTTTGCTACCCCAGAATTTTCGTCGTTAACAAGTGAGTCTTCTGCCTTGAGTTGCTCGATTTCCTTCTTTCTTTTCGAATACGCACCACTTAAATACACTGCAGGATCGTTCTCATCTCCAGCCTGAGAAGTATTATTTTTATTGTCTGAACCGTCATCCATGTATAATTCGTATCCACCGAACTCGCCATCTTGCCAGCCCTTTGTTGGTGTTAAATCCAAGGTAGCTTCCAGCATCATTCTCTCACCGTCTCCTTCATCTTGCGAGGCAGAGCTTGTAGTTGCCAGAGTGTAATCTTGACCGGGCCTAAATCGACGTCCCAAAACACGCCCCTCAGTTAACGGCTCGACCGAAGTTATTCCTATCAGCCATTTTCTAAAAGCAGGCGATGCGAAAACATCAGCTACTTTAGCAACCAGATTGTCGACCTCACACCTATTCTGTCCCCCTTCGACATATAAATATCGATGCTTGTGCGGAGGTCTGGAGATAGTCCATTCCGGAAACTCCCTTGTAACAGCTTCGGCGGTCACTGGAATAAGTTTCAATTCGGTTTCGGTTATGTACTTTCTTAATGCTTCTGAAAACTCAGATTGCAGAAAATCGGGAAGTTGCAAAACTGATCCTTCCACAAATGTCTCATTGAAATTTTTCATTGCCATTCGGTCAAGATAATTGACATTGATGATGGTAGCCAAATAATCAAAATCACGGCTAGACAACTCCAAAGTATCTAAAGGTTTAAGACTATGAAGTTTGGTAAGAGGCAGTTCAAGACCATGTTCAGCATTGCGCTCAGCATCAGCAAGTGCTGCCCGAGAACTTTCCAAATTCTGTTTCTCTTCTAATCCTTCAATGTATCCCTCCTCTCCCTTCTGGGGCAAATGAAACCATCCCGAAATGGCCAATCTAGGTTTATCAAACACAACTTCTTCGACATCCTATTCACAAATGAGAAAACTTCTTGAGAAACCAAAAACATCGACTTACATGGAATGAAATTCCGGGCTGCACAACAAAAAAGCTTAGCTGATTCCAGGCTGGAGGAATAGACAGCTTCCAATCGACTTTAGGTGCTCCCTTAGCATCAATTTCAAAGAGTCTCAGTGCACCTCCCCACATAGGCTCCCAGCCTAGATTTCGCCCATGATCATCTCGCAGGTTGCAATCCTTATCATCCGGATCAGGAAGATATAATATATAAGATACTCTTCGAGAACCAATCACATCGTCATGAGTTAATAAATGCGATCCTTTGACATAGCAATTAATGCTCATATCCTGCTTTCGTCCTGATAGAGGCCCGCACTGACAAATTTGCTCAATTAGTTTCCGGAATTCAATCGAATACATAGCATCTCGAAGAGCATGTAATGCTGTTAATTTATTTTGATTTTTCAGCGAAAGGCCCCCAATATTTAATAAATCTCCAGTTTGATGTAGCTTGTAAATATCCGTCTCCTTTGGCGTGAAATGCAAATGCGTAGTTATTTCACGTCGTACTCGTCGTAGAAGTTTATCAGATACAAGTTCATGAATGACACAGTGTTTATAAGGCCCTGAATTAGCTAACTGATTTGCCAATTCCTCACCTCGATTGAATAATCCTTTTGAAAACAAGACTTCCGGTTTCAGGCCTCCCGGACCAATACCTCGCAATGACGACGCAGTAGAAAATACAGATCCAGCTGGTGATACAGATCTCTGACGCTTTCTATTTTGAAGAACAGTGGTCATATTAATAATTCTTAAGACTAGCAGCTGTAGTTAAGTTAAAATAAAGTGGTTTGAATTGTGAGGTATACACCGACAGTTTCAGGGTGGCCTGATATTAGAATCCGTTGGGAATTTCCAGTAAATTTCATAATCTAATTTCAATTTACTGTATTAATTATTATTAAATTACAACAGTTAGTAGATCCTATTAGCCATAGCAAAATCTCCTATCCATGAATCTAGAAACCAAAAAGTTTTATTATATATACTCATTAGCAGCTCCAAATCCAGTAAACGAAAACCCATTATCAGGAACTGACGCCTCTGGATCAAATCGACCCAATGTCCAGCCAAACATTGTACCATTCATAGACTCATTGGCTTCCATCATTGCCAAACTCGAAGCTAAATCATTTCCAAAGATGAGTTGTTCATCAACTACAAGAGGATTATAGGCCGAGAGATGCTGATAACCCGCAGCAGAAATAGAAAATGGGGTTTCCTCTTGCTCGTAAATGGAAGGGACATATAGGCCAGGTTCCTGAGGAGTGGTAATAGAACTTCCGGTTATATGCTGAGCTCCTTTTGGAACTGATGTTAGAGGCTGAGATTGTGAAGTTCGAGTCTGCTTTCTTCTTTCAGCACTACCGACAATTTCATGTCTGAGAAATTCAGCTAGCACATGAACAGTACTCTGAGGTTTGAATGCTCCATAATATGTAGCGGTAAATTCTTTGATCCACAAATGCGTCTGAACAAATGCCTGATATAGTCTTTGTAAATCACACACATGCCAATCATCATACTGGAATGTGAGATCCGGATAGAGCCACCGAGTATCTTTGGAGTCGTCGCACCTCCCATCTGAACCGGTAGGAACCGGAGGGATAATCACCTTAGAAGGGTCAGCATAGTATGCCTTCAAAGTAGCATTTACAATTAATGAGAGCGGAAAACTAAAATTTCGTAATGAAAATGGGATCAGAAACCACTCAAATCCATTAAACAATCTGCGATAACGCATGCAAGTGCTAAGAGTGTCAAGCATCTTCAAAGCGCATCTGAGACGATCTCTTCTTAAATCCTCTGCAGCATCAAAATCAGGCGGAGCATAAGACCGTAATAGAGATAACTGAAGACGCAGAAATAGAATCTGAATTGTAAATTTTTGGACCAAATTATAGGAATCCTGTGACCCTGACATTGTCGCATCAGTTCGTAAAATAGATATCAGCGACTGAAACGACGATAGATGCTGTTCTTCAAATTGATTCATTTCTTTGAGCGAACTCTTAAATTGATCGAGAGACAAAACGTAACCAGGTTTGATTAGTCTTCCCAGAATCGAACGGGCTAATAACGCCCACTTAATATGAGTTTGCAGAAAAGGCAATGCAAACTGCTCAGATACTCGTACTGTAGGGGCAAACCCGCGAACTGACTCTAATGAAGTGTCCGAAAATTCGAGGGGAATGATGAACGGTAACGTAAGATCTTGCGTACGATGCGTATCAAGAATAACCATTTCCGCCCATAACAGACGCCACAGATCAGCAACATCTGTTGTAGTGTTTGAGATGACTGATGGATCCCGATGTAGACCCATGGAGATTCCAACTTGGCACAGCATTCCTACAAATCCTGACGCATCAGAACCATCACCCCCATCACCATCTTCTGGTGCGATGATTTGGTGTATGCGAATACATATCAGCACCTGAGCAACAATAAAATTAGGCTTTCCCATGTAGTTAGTCTCGCGTAAACAGGCCCAAACAAAACCTTGCAATCGAGGGCCAAACAAGACAGACAGAGAATCATCAAATCCTGCAGACGAGAGCTTCCAGTCTGGAGGCAAGGATAATCTTCCCAGACGGAGCATTACAGCAAATAATGCAGCTCCTCGCATATCATTTTTTCTAGTAGAAGTCCAAAATGGCCTTTCCGGCGTCCCATTTTTGTCCCTGATTGCACCTTGTTGTATTGCAAGCTCCTTGGCTTTCCAATATTTCTCCATGTCAGCTCTGAACACGTTAGGATTTACGACCGGAAAAATCAAGTTAATTGATTCCAAAAATCTGTCAATAAAATATTCGCAAATAGGTCGATGCTCAAGACGAGGAAATAATCTGACCGGATTCGCTTTGACATCAAACGTGTCCTCAACATATGCTTTCATTCTCTCGGGTATGTAGGAGATATTTCTTGGTAATGACGTGTCATGGGAAGAATGTCCTTTTTCAGGTCCTACCGCATTTCCTAATCCAAACCCATTTGAAAGAATACGCGACTCTAGGCCTTTGCGAACAATTATCTTTTTTTCACGATCTACTCGATCCAGAAATTGTTTCACAAATTCATCTTCACGCAGTGCAACCACGGAAGAGAGCGGACCAAAATAGGTGACGCGATTTTTCCTGATACTCATTTCTGGGTGCAGAACACGCATGTCCATAGCCGAGAGTGGCACAGGTGGTGCATGCTGTACCGTCGATGAGACTGTCTGAGGTTCTAAAGAAGAGATGATTGAAGTCTGTGGAATGCCCGGTTGAGCCGAGGGAATCTGGTTCAGAGGAATCAAACTCATAGTTGGAGCAGACGACTGTGCTAGTGGCATGCTATTTGGCTGCTCACCAGAAGCTTGTGATAAGATAGAAGAAGCACCGCTCGACAAAGATATGGGCGCGGTTGCAAGACTTTGACTATTTTTGAGACCTTCAATATTTACTGTTAGACCAACTTGAGCAAGACGTTCAAGAAGTGACTCAACACGGGAAAGGCGAGATTGAAGATCACCATATTCTGGAGGGTCCTGTTGTTGTTGTTGTTGTTGTTGTTGTTGTTGTACTAAAGTCGAATTGATTTCCTTTGGAAACGATAGTGTATACTTTGGTGATATACTTGTTGGAGGGTTAATCGAAGCCAGATTTTTAGTCTGAGCTCCGAGCGATTGTAGAGGGCGAGGAATGATAGGCTGTAGACTTGGTGGTTTGGAAGGTGAATCTGATACAAGAGTCGAATCTCTGGTCCATGGTTTCACAGCATATTTACATAGAAACACAGTATCATGGGCAACGCAAGCAGAACAAGGCTGGTTTCGATCACACTGAAAACAAAATTTAGTTAGTTGGCAAATTACGAATAATAAAATAAGGCCAAAGATATACTTTTAACTTTCTCTGTCTGCAAACTGCGCAAACGACCGGAATGCGTCGACGTTTTCGAACAGGCTTAGTGGAATGAGAAGCAGATTCCGATTCGAATTCTGTATTTTGGTCGGAATGGCTGTGGTGAGATTCATCTGCATTGACATTTGAACATTCTGCAGATACATGAGGATCAGTACTCGTTTGATCCAAAGAATGACCAGGTGAGAAAGATCTGTGACCATTCATTGTCCGGGTCATTGAGCCGACTATGGGGGGACTATAGCTCCGGATCTTGCGAATAGCAGGGAGAACGACCAAGAACAGACGAGTACACTATATCATTTGCAACCAATGGAACCGAGCAGGCCAATATGGGCAAGTGAGGGCTCAGAATACCTTAGCCTACCAATATTTGAACGAATATCGACTGCAAAAATTAGTGACGACAGAATTATTATCGATTTAGACCACGAGGGTGCTCGGCCCAATAAAGCTCAAAGTTGAATACCAAGACTGGAGAGAAGCTGTTGGGAGCGTTGGTCAGTCAGGCTTCAAACACTCTTGCACCTACGGGGCAGCACAGAAGTTCGAAAGCCAGGGGACTTAGTTAACTTATTTCGGCAATCGTGGAAACTAGCAAGGGTAAAACAATCTGTCTATGGCTAGCTGGAAAGACGCGTCTCAGAATAGTTTTGCGCAAGCCCGTAGAGAAATTGTACCACATGAATTTTGTTCGCTGTCTTGTTCAACTTTCATTATCTCCGGCTCTTGAACAGAGAGTTTGCAAGCTGTATTTCTCAAAACGAGCCTTCAAGTGAGATAGAGAACTACAAACTACACATAAGGAATTCTAGTTATGGCACGCAGTGATACTGAGTGGACAACCAAAAATTAGCTTCTCGAAATGTTACATTGATGATTTGAGAGAAGATGGAAATGCTGCTCTCGGACTTAGCGTAAAATAGTATATCTGATGACGTACAACCGAGGCATGCACACAAGTCTAGACAGCACCCTTTTGCGATTGACACTAGATCAGATAATCGTATTGAGGATATTGATTACACTCGTCAGTAGATGGATTAAATCAACTACAAGCACTATCCCAAAGAGTTGATCAGAATCATCTTACGTATATGAGGATCAACAAAGCACAGTTAGTCCGCTAAGCAGACCTTCTCTATTGAAAATATTTCAAGAAAACAAGTATTTGGGCTTACTGCCGTGGACTCGATTTCCTTTGTCGAGCAGAGTATAAATATAGTGACCCCCTGTGGACGAATGGGCTCAAGCCACTGATTCTCAATGGCCCATAGCGCAGACATGCTTATTATCCGGACTGCAGACGACCTTGCTGTCCAAGAAGGCAAGAACTCAATACGGTTTTAGTTTGAACGAGCTGTAAACTTTCAACTCTTTGCAAGTGAATTGGAAACTTTCTCCATCGCTCGAGAGCGGTCGATCGTCATTGGGACTTTTCAAAGTGTACCCATATTTAGTAGAGCACTGCGTGCTAAGCTACTTCATATGTATTTCCCATTCTGGAGATGTTAATCTTGTATTTCCATCAAACAGTTACTATCTCGAATATTGACGAGTTAAAGTTGGTCTACCTTGAGAAGCTTGGATCTATACTTTTGCACTTTATTTGACGTTGCTCAGAGACTTACTTCCACCGGACTCAATCTGTCCGCGTGTTAGTACCGAATCAATGTTTGCACCTCATTCCACAGGAGACTATGTTCTAACCTTCTAGTCTGTTACAATCCAAAATCTCATACCTCTAATTCGACAAATTTGGTAAACTAAAGCGTATTTTGACCTACTTGTTTCTTGTTTTTGCCGACACTAGAGTTTCTAGCCCACCTAACAATTAGTGTTCCGTTCAGCTGATTATGGCACAAACTCGGAGATCAAGCCGAAAGAAGAAAATTAAAAGCGAAAAATATACCACAAAAGATACACTGAACAATGTTAGAATAAAAAACGAGGCTCGCAAAGAAATGTCGGCAGCACTATTTGCAGCACGAGCACTGTCAGACCGGTCTAACAGAATGTCACCTCTGTCAGAAGACAATATTTCTCTGATCAATCTGAGCCAAGAAGTGAGAACCTCTTCCCCGCCTCCACTTCCTGAGGCACCACCGTTTACTTTAAAAACCCCAGATGAAGATGATGCTCAAGTCTACTCCTCTATTCAGGTTGAGAGAGGAACGGTTAGAGACCGCGATATTGTTTGGACTACGATGTCTAGAAGTGAAATACCCTCAAATCTGCAACTGAATCCGTCAATGCATTTGAATTCAATTGAAGAAGAGTCAGGTTTATCAGACTGTGAACTATCAGAGATTGAAGAATCATCTGACATTGACGGGAATAGCTTGCTCCTTGATGCTCTTCCGCATCCGATACTTGATTTCAGCGAGCTCCAGCAAATACATACTAATGTTTCAGAAGAAAAGAGGCAAAGTATTTCTGTCAAGAGATGTACAGGCGAAAAGTCGAATGCAAAACGCAAATCTGTAGCTCATGCGTCGAATTCTAGACGCAAGCCAGCAACACAGACTCAAGATATTGGCTCTAAGCGCTGTATACTGCCTAACTGCACATCTAAAACCTTGAACACCGCACGGGATGCGCTCTCGCATTTCCGGACTGCACGCCATCGAGCGTCTATTTCACGCCTGCTATTGAGAGAAGATGTCAAGGAGTATGCTGATATGCCTGTACCTGAAGCGCGTGAGTTTGAAGAGTCTAAGGACGCAGAGGACAAGACCCTTGGCACAATCAACTATCCTTATCATTATAATTATCATCATAATCCCAGCGAATATTCATTGGCTCTAGCAGAATGGTATTGGGCAAGGTATTTTGGCTCGGAAGAGCATATTATTTACATTGCATGGCTGACACACCGGAACTTTGCGCTTGAACATGCCACTGTATTTTCAAATGTTGAGTTCAAGCTGGAGTATGTGCTAGAAGAGATGGCAAGGGACCATAACTTTGTTTCTAGTGCTGGGGAGCGGACGCATTTTTACAAGTTGCAGCAAGATGATCAGATTAGTATTCGTCGAATGGATACAGTCAGCGAGGTGCTTGCACTGTCACATTTGCTAGGCATAGCAAAGAAGCAGACGAAATATGGACAGACTATCGATGTGTAGTAAACATTACTCAATTAACCACAATGTTCGATGTATCTATGATTACTATGATGAGTACAATATACAGTTATTACAATACCCTTGTATATTGGAATATGATACTAAAAACGGAAATGTAATGAATTATATTGGGTTAGGGTATAAATATCTATTTAGCGACAATTGAGTAAGGTTCCGTAAAATATAAGTTGTTCTCTACCTGTGTCGAAAGATGTGAGTTAAGGAGTTTAAAGATTAGGAATCTATTAGGAATGATAGAGTTGATGAAGTTACAACAGGATTAAACCGTATAGTTGAAGATGTTCTAGCGATTTAATAAGAAGCAATAGACATAAAAGAATATAAAGACAAAAGCGCCGCTGGAACAGGACTACTTCGTTTCATGTGCCGGAGTGGAGCCTAAGTCACCAAGCTCGATGTTTGGCGAGGTTCGAGTACGGGCTGTGCGTGATTGACCAGTTGCATAACCGGCACTTCCAAAGACCTTTTTGGCAAGCTCATTGTGCTGACGCTGACGATAAAACAAGAGGACAATGGCAGCAATTAGAATCACACCGCATGGAACCGCGACCCCAACAGCAATTTTACCGCCTTTAGATAACCCACCCGAGCTTCCGGACGAACTGTCATTTTTAGGAGTGGAGGTGGTGGTTGCAGATGCAGTTGCAGATGCAGTAGCCGAGCTAGAAGTAGTAGGAACATTATCGGAAGGAACGCGATTTATAGGGTACATCGCGTCTGAGGTCGAGCCGATGGCACGAAGGATTGGACCATGCTGAGTGCCAACATGAGTAGCGTTTGTGTTTGAGGGGATGAGGGCAGGAATGATGTTAAGAAAAAAATAGCCCTGAGTCGAATACTGGGTGAAAGATTCATTGATAGTTAGAGGATAGAAGCCGTAAGCATTCTCTATTAGATCCGTCTCGAATATTTCGTCGTCGTTCTCGTTGGTAGGCAAAGATCGGCCCTGAAGTTTAACGGAAACAATGTCATCAACGGAACCACCAAACCAAGTGGGATCCCAAGTGACGAAATAGGTTTCACCAACAAGGACTTCAGTGGCATTTAGCGGGGTACAGAAGGGAATACCATACAATGTCTCCCCGGTGCTTGTTTCATTTGAAGGCAGCCGAGACTCCCAACAGCCTAGAACAGGAGCATCTTCTTGAAGAAACAGTGAGTCAGAAGAAGATGGGGTCGGCGATGGAGACGAAGTAGTCGAACCGGTTACGGTAGCAATCATGTTATATGGGTTTCCGGAGCCGTCCAGAGATACCCACGAGGTCGTTGAGGCAGAAGTGGTTGAGGTCGGCGAAGGAGAGACTGTGACACCAGCGTAGACCTTCGGGGTTATAGTGGTGACATTCCCCGAGATTGTGGTAGTCCATGGATCGAGAGTGACAATAGTCGTATTACCGATAGCCAACGTAGAGGATACCAGTGTCAAAGAAGCCAATGCTAGGGCGGGGAGAAGCTTTGAAAGCGAAGCCATGATCATGAGAAAGTGCGAGTAAGAAGTGAAAGCTGTAAGGACAGCGATCGTTCGTAGCAAGTGCGAATCAGAAGAGTATAAAAACTTTGTAGGTAAGAGGACTGAGAGAGCTGATTAGGGCAGGTGATGCAGGCAAGTGCGCATAACCAGTTAATATGGTAGTGAATTTGACTTGAGAGAACGAGATCTAAATCGAAAACGGGACGAGTGAGGAGGCGGGTTTGTCGAACAAAGTTCCAGAGCAGCATAGTCGCTGTAGTTGACCGAATTCCCGGTAATTGAGTGCGCATAGTAATTAGTGGTGGTGTGGAGCAACAACAGCAAGCAGAAACAGAAGCAAGTTTCTATGGGCCATTTCCTGGCAGCTGGGCGAACCACGAACAAGAGCCGCCGGTCGTGTGTCGACTGGACCTGAGTGCGGCGCAGATTGCGACACCTGGGCACGGCTCGACACATGAATGGCTAAGGTCTGGCTCGAGATTTGGCGGAGTTGTGGCCACTTATTCCGGGGTCCAGAGCGGGCGAAAATTGCCAGTGAGAGAAAATAATGAGTGAGGCGACTGGGCAGATTCAGTCCTAGCGATCAGATAAATAAAGATCCGTCTTGGAAGCCAGCATAACGGACATGAGCGGAACTAGGGTTGACAAGAGCTGGGTTCCGCTTGACGCCGAGATCGTATAATCTGCTGCGCTTCCGTCTGACGGCATCACAGCATATATTTTCGTTAAGTTTTGAATCGTATGAGTGGATTGATTAATGTACGGTCTGTAGAAAACGACGGAAGTTTCCGCCTTAAAATAGGAGTTGGTCTGCCGAGCGTCGTTGTCGGTCGAGAAGTGTAAATTTAAGTTTAGTTTATCTGATGGTCGATGTGAGAGACGTAGCGATGGTGATGGCTGTAGGAAAGGTCGTGAATTAAAGCGAGGAACGGCTGAAACTTCGGCGAACGACAGTCCGCAGCAGACTGCAGAGAAGAAGAAAAGTGACAGAGGTGTAAAAGAATGCGGAAAGACAGAGGGACTAGACAGACTGACCAGTTTGCGAATCTGATTCTGTTGAGTTAGCCGTTCTTGGTGTTGCTCTTGGTGTTGTCTAGATCGACCATAGGACTGTTAAACGCTGCGTACTCAGCAAAGGGTCATCCAGTCATCGGCAGTTCCTGTTCAAACTCGACTCATACAACAACCAATTGCCCTCAAGCTTGGCGGAGACTATCCATTTGCTGCCGGGCAATGTTTGACCTTGACTGAGTTTAGCTGTGGCCAGAGGTGGCTAGAACTAAAACTAATAATCGTATTTCCCGCGATACCCCACTCGGTCTGCACAGAATTCGACTTTGCCTGCACTGGCTCGGCATCGACTGCCCGGTCTTATCCATGCCCTTGTCACTGAGTAGCAAGTCTGTCAGCGATTTCCTTAAATGTAGGGCTACGCCTGTTGCTCTCCAATTTTCTGTTTTATCGTTTTGCAACATATTATCAATAATCTCCTAATTGTTCTCTCGCTAGTCTATTATTCTATAACTTCAAAGATGCAGCTTTCATTCGCTCGTTCTCTTCTTCTGCTCGGCTCTGCCGCTGGCCTTGTTGCTGCTCAAGCTCATGGCGAAGCTGGTGCCCAGGAAATGGGACCCATGGCCTTTTTGTGGCCTTCCGATCGTGAATGGAGTGACGATTACGACCAAAACTCTCCATGTGGAAGTCCTATCGGCGCGACTACGCGTACGGAATTCCCTCTCACCGACGGAGCTGTTGCGCTCGTGATGCAGAATGATACCTGGAATATTGATGTCAACATCTACTACGGTTCAGGAAATCCTACATCTGTGAATCAGTTTTCTGATCTTCTGCCTAATGAGATTTCAGCTCTTGAAGCTGGCCATATGTGCTATTATGTTCCCGATCAGACATCTGATGCTCAAGCTGGTTCCAATGCTACCATTGAGATTATCTACACAGGTGTTGAGGATGACAAGAACACTACTCTGTATGCTTGTGCCGATATCACTTTCGTGTCCACTTCTTCTTTCAATCTTTCCGAAATTCCTTGCTTCAATGTGACCTACTCTTCTTACTATGCTTCTCTGAGCGCTGCAGCCGCTGCCTCAGCTTCTGAGACTGCTGCAAGTTCGTCTCATGCTCATGCTTCTTCTTCCATGGTTGCTACTTCTAGCTTTGCTGCCTCATCTGCTGCTTCTTCTGCTGCTGACTCCACTTCGACTGAAGCCAGCTCGTCCAGTGCAGCTGCGGCTGTCAATGCTGTTGTTGTCGGTTCCACGATTCTTGCTCCAATTGCAGCAATTGTTGGATTTTTCTTGGCTTAAGATATGAAGCCTGCTTGATAATTTTAGTCTTCTTTAGAGTCATTTTTACTTTGATTTCTATTTTCTATTCTCTAAAAAATGTTTTATACACTGTAACAGAGTAATAATGCATTTTCTTTTTTTTTAATTTAGACGAGTATTATACTATACTTCATCGTGTGCTTGAGCATTTAAATAACCCGATATTCATCCCCGAAACAGGTCGACTGTCCCTGATATATTAATCTATACCCTAGCCCTTATGTCATCAATTGCATCTGATAACCGTTGTTCGAAATGATGTCTTATCAGATGATCATGATACGACAGAGAGTGTTGTTCGATGGTTGCAGATATGTGTTCTGATTGGTAACTTTGACCAACTCGTTGAAAATGATGTTGTCAATTGATACCATATTTAGCGTAGATCTGGACGATATGCGGATTCTACCGAGCTTGTCGGTCAGTCAATCGGCCAGTCGGGACATCATCTGTTTGGACGGGACTTCCTTTGTCAGGTCCAGAATTGATAGCGTTCATGCCAAGATAGCACTGTTCCGGCTATTACAGAAGGTAACTAAGTTGAAAAATATGTACATGCAGATAAATTTGGTGTATAAGCCCGTATAAGATGTTAGTAAATATAAATAATACCATTTATTACACAATCATGCACATTTACGCTCACGTACAACTCGAATGACACAACAGCAGACCTTCGTAGCCGCATAAGCGTTGGCGCCAAAACTGCAGCTCCAACCCCGTACGAATAAACTTCCAAATCCGAGCGAGGAATCCACTAATCCAATTTCACACCTTCTGATAGCCTTACAACGCTCTGCATGCTGTCTGCGCGTTTATCAGAACTTTGACCGTGCTGGTTGCCTGTACTCCAAAGGTCTAGATTGTTGACTTGTCTTGGTGTCGACTCGACACGGCGCTCTCGTGATCTCGTCCCTTTGGTTATGTTGACATTCTGCTTTTGAGTGTCTAATTACCAACGTCATGGTCCTTCTCAGCCAAGCTGGATATAATCATTGGTCCCAATTGATCAAGCGCTACAAATACCAAACCCAGAAGATCCCGGCTATCAAATAACATGGTTTGACGTTATTGGTAAGCGCAGGCTCGTAAAATTACATATAGAGAATAATCCAGCGAGGCGACCGTAAATCCCTCCAATCTCCTTCATATTCCGCTGAGCTCTCAGCTTAAGTCCTCTGTTGGGACAACATCAAGCTGTCTTTAACCCCTCGAGAAACTTTAGGTATAAACACCTTATACGGTCACACTGACGTGTAAAAACAAGTGTCTATTACTTCTTTCTCAAATGAACTAATCGATCGTGTTGTCGATTTACCCCACTTAGCTATAAGATCCCCTGCTTCGGATCCCCACGTTGCAGGGGAATTTGGTGGTCTGCAGATCGCATATGCAGACTTGAAATATAAATACCCAAAATACCAGAATTTCTATCTGATGATATTTCCTCTCGGCCGAGGTAGTGAAAGTATTCTAATGCAGACCGCACTTCTTCCTTCGGGCGTCTGTCTGGCTTACTATGACTCTGGAACTCCATCCGTACCGATTTACGATACCATTATTTTCTGCCACGGAGTATCCTATAATGGAAACGCATTCACTCCATTGTTCCCCTTTGCCGATTCGCTTGGAGTACGTTTGATATCGTATAACCAGCGCGGATACGCACACTCGACTTCCCTCACCGATGCTCAAGCTGCACTAAGTCCTGGAGACTCCCTGGCTCAGACGTTTTTATTTGTACAAGATCTATTAGATTTTATAGACTACATTCTCAGTACCCTCAGTTTGCCCAGAAAACCTATCATTCTTGGCTGGTCAAAGGGCACATATCTGACCCTCGCAATTGCTGCGCCGGATTATCTTCCTCGCAACCAGCGAGCTGCAGTATTGTCGAAGATTTCCTGTATTGTGCTATACGAGCCACCCGGGAGCGCGTTTGGGATTCCTTTGACTAAAGATTATCTAGCTGCTATGGGCTCGTCTTTGAAATCGTCCGATAATTCTCTTTTAGCGGCTAAGTTTGCCGAGTGGGTGTCAGGTGTGTACGAGCCGGGATCTGATGAACCATCTTCTATTCTTCACCATACTCTTTCGTCTGAGTTCCTAGAAAAAACATCTGAGCCGCACATGGTAAGACATGGATTTTACTGGGGTCTTGCTCCGAATCCAGTAAGTCAGAGTTCATTCACATTGTCTGCATTAACGCAAACGGATGTTCCCATTGGCGTTTGTAGAAACGGAAAGACTGCGGGTTATCTTGTCGCGGCTTTTGATGAAGCACGGAAAATGGGTTGTAAACATGTCAAAGTTCTTGACGACGAAGGCAACCATTTCGCATTCATCACACATCCTCAACAATGGCTGACTCAAATTTCGGAATTTGTGAAAGAAATTTTGACGTAACTATTTTGCATTTAAATATATCAATTTAAACCAATAAACTATACGCTCTCGCAAATCTTATCGGATTACGGTTGCCGATAACGAGTCATAATGACTACAGTAAGCCCCTTCCCTTGAAAGCAGCATCAGCAAAAACTCAATTCCTAATCGCCGCATACACGTTTTTCCGACATTTCGGCCACTCATCTGCTTGTATACTATAATGTTTCATAGTTTCAATTGCCGATAGATTTGACCATATCAATTTAGTTTCTTCACAATGAAGCCTGTTGTTTTTCCTGTCACTGAAAAGCCTTATAAAGAGCTTGTCAAAGCGAAATTAGCTGCTCGAGACGCAAAGATCCCTAAAGAATGGACTATTTCGGTCGACCTGGACCAGGTTAATCTGACCAAAGTCCCCGAGACTTGCGGATTATTAACGGCACGCGAGCTTGAAATTACTGGAAATTACGATTCTGTAGGACTCTTAGCCGAGATTGCTAAAGGAACTTTTACTTCTGTCGAAGTTTGCACTGCCTTTTGCAAACGGGCTACGATTGCACACCAATGTCTGAACGTCTTTACGGAAGTGTTTTTTGAGAAAGCGATGGAGCGTGCGAAATGGCTTGACGAAGAATTTCAGCGAACTGGGAAGACGGTTGGTCCTCTTCATGGATTGCCGATTTCTTTGAAGGACTCTGTCAATGTGGCCGGCGAGGATTCGATTGTAGGTATTGCCGCCTATGCCTTCCAGCCAGAGAAGGAAAACAGCGTTATTGTCGACATCTTGTTGAAACTCGGTGCTGTTATGTATGTCAAAACGAACGTTCCACAGAGTATGATGGTTCCGGATACAGATAACAACGTCTTTGGCATCACTCGGAATCCGATTCATAAAGATATCACTGCTTCTGGATCATCTGGTGGTCTTGCAGCCCTCATCAAGATGCGCGGGTCCCTTCTAGGAATCGGCACCGATGTTGGCGGAAGTATCCGCGTGCCAGCATACACTCACGGTATCTACAGTATCAAGCCCTCGTCTGGTCGTATTCCTTACCATAATATGAAAGGATATCTTGAGCCTGGCGCGGAAACTGCAGGAATTCTTTGCGTGAATGCTCCCATGGCAGTTTCTTATCGTGATTTGGAAATGCTTATGCGAGTTGTTGCCGAGGCGGAGCCATGGCTTTACGATCCGTCATGTCAGTATATGCCCTGGATTGTCCCAAAGCCAGTTGATGGGCCTCTTTCTATCGGAGTTATTCGTTTCGATACTGAAGTGCAGACGCTACCTCCTATTGCTCGAGTTCTAGATGAAACCGTCGAAAAGCTCAAAGCTGCTGGCCATGATATTATCGAGTTGGAACTATTCAAAGGCGATGAAATATCAGACAATGCTGTGGACCATTTTAAAGTGGATGGAGGCGCCTTTTTGCTCTCTCAATTAGCTATCACTGGAGAGCCTCTTACTGTTGCGAATCAGAATGGCGGATTATATCCTGATGTCAAACGCGGCATCTCGGATTTCTACGCTTATTGTTCAGCGCGTGCAGAATTGCAACGCGCCTGGCTACAATATTGGGAAGATACGTCAAAAAAGACGAAAACAGGTAGACCTGTCGATGCGCTTTTGCTTCCCATTCAATCGTTCCCGCCACGCCCCGAAGGATACATGATCCGTTCGCACTTCTCCCGTACATGGAACAACCTAGATTACCCTGGATTGATTTTTCAGGCTGGCAAAATTGACATGTCAAAAGACGACAAGGAAATGCCGCCGCCTTTGAACAACATGGACGAGCGCGTTCAGACTACCTGGAAAAAGGGTGTTCGCGAGCGCTTGGACGGGTTCCCTGTTGCTCTTCAACTAGTCGGCCAGCGACAGATGGAACCCAAGCTTTTCCAGACTATGGACGTTATTTCAAAGACATTGTAAAATTTAAAGATTTCTGCGGGATTTTTACAAATTTACCAAGATATAAATAGTATTAAAGTAATAAAGAGAGTTTTACATTAGACCTCAATCTCCTCTATATATATTTATGCTACAGCGGGTACCTTTTCTAATTCCCGTGGCTGACGGAATTAGTCCCTAGGAGGCATCGCAACATAATCCGCGAAACACATCCCTGCTCCCCTAGACATCGTAGTCATCACAACCTTGCCGCTGCGACTCTACGATTTCTCATTGTGTTTCCGTCGATGTGACATTTCGCCACAAGGACCTCGAATACGATAATGACCGACTCCAGACCCGACTAGGAAACAAACCCTTTTAAACTCCGTTGCTGAACCCAGAAAGACATTAATTCAGAACTTGCCCAGGATGGTGCACAGTTGTCAGGGAAACGAAATTCGAGACAGCAACGACTCTGTTCCTCTTGGACTTTCTTCTCCAGCATTCACGTCGAATTGCGCAGATTTCATTGTGTAGTTTTTCCTCGTAGCCGCTGATCGACTAGTTTAGTCTGCGTTTGTTTGTGCCGTTTTCATTTCGTGGTCTAGTACGCTTGTCGTCTGGATATGGACGTTGCTAACCTTACGAACTCCGACTGCACGACGTCGGTCAGAAACCCGGGAACTGAATCTGCTACTGAGTCGACTTACTCCCGACCAGCACAACTTAACATCACCTCAACTTCTGGATCACCGTCCTTGCCATCTTCGTCGTTATCTTCAGGGTCCACCGGTCCGTCTGCTACCAATACATCCTCACGCACCTCGCCGCCGATCGAAATGTCATACTTGCTGAATGGTACTTCTCTTTCTCAGGATCCCGATACTGGATTATATCCAAGCCAGTCTGCCGCCAACCCTTCTTCATCGAGCTCGTCAGTCGCCCATACAGTACGTCCGGGATCTTCGATTAAGTCGATTCTGCACTCGGCTAATCACAACCAGAAACATGTCGACCAAGACCATAAGGATTCTGGGGATCACGCTCCATCTACACAGTCTATGACATCTGCTACTTCTTCAACCGGTAGTACTGAACCAGAGCGTGTTCCCCGCAAACGACGAAGGATACCTCTTTCCTGTTCTGTTTGCCGCCAGCGCAAGCTGAAAGTATGTTTTTGTCTCGACACGCATTTTATGGAATTTCATTGAGCTAACTGATATAGTGTAATCGAATGCAACCTTGCTCTGCTTGCGTTGCTCATGATACAGTTTCTCTTTGTGTCTATGCGGTCACTCCCTGGTTGGCTGCCTCACAGGCTTCACCTCCTGCTGGTGAACACCCTGCTGGTAATTCCTCTCGTTCTCGTTCTTCGTCCTCCGCAAACAACATCCCTGGTATTCGCACATTCTCTATGGTTGGCTCTGCTTTAGTTAATCAAAGTCTCCGATCAGAACAAAATCCTTACCAGGCCACGACTACTCCTTCCATATCTGTCCAGCGCGCTCAAACAAATCCCTCAGGTATTCCTCTTACCGTGGTTCCCAACACTGTCACACCTACTGCCGATATTTCCTATGAACGACAAACCTTGAACAATCTACGACCTAATCCACCTCTTCCTCACACTAAGTCCTCTATCCAAGAACGATCACAAGGTTCAGTACTCATTCCTCCTCCGAGCACCAATGGTACTTCGCCCGAAGCTGAATTTATCGACCTCAAGGCTCGAATGGAGAGAATCGAAAGTCTCATGACCAAACTGCAGTCTACAGAATCTTCTAGCGGTCGAGCTTCTTCTTCTCTTCCGAGGACTGCACTTGCTCAGCAGATTGAGCAACTTCGCGATAGAGTGGTCTCTGCGTCTTCTGCGACGACTCCTGCTGCCACAGTTGTCCGTACTCCATCCGCAGGACCAAACACTTTTAGGCCCGAAATCTGCATCAAGAAGAACAGATTTTCTTATCATGGGCCTTTCACCGGAGCAGCTACGCTGATTCAGGATCCGTACATGCGGAAGATTGTTGATACCAGGGATAAGGCCAAAATGAAGTCCAAACACTTCCATGGAAACTCAGATGAGAGTAGGATGCAAAGAAAAATGGTAAAAAAAGCGAAGTCTCCAAGGACACAGATGTTCACTGCAGAACAAGAAGCATTTGTATCTGAAACTCTTAATGTCGGGGCAGATGTACAAAACATATTTCCGAGGTTGGAACATCGACCAGTGTGCGAATATCTGATTAATAAGTTTTTACAGAGTATCAACCTAGTATACCCCGTTGTGAATCCTTCTGCATTTCGAAGTGATATGATGAAATACTGGGAGCAAAAATGGAAAATGAACAACCTCACGCCAGGAAAATTGGAACGGAAATGTGGTTCGGAGTGGAAGGAACATATGCGAGGTGTCGCGTTACTGGCTATTCTACTTCGGTTGGGCCGACTTGCTTGTCCTGCTAATTGGAAGCCGTCTGATGCTGGATTTGATGATAAGTACGAAGGTCTATTTGACTTGCGTTTGCGAAATTTCGCATGGAAATGTCTCTCTGAGTCGAGCTATTTAACCAAAGCCAATTTTGTTGCTTTACAAGTCATTCTAGGGATAAGGATCCACAACATGATTTCCATGGAAGGTGGAGAAGGACCGGACGGGACGGACTCGTCTTCACTCATAGGGCTTCTTTGTCAGGTTGGAATGACGATGGGTTTACATCGTGATCCAGTCCACTTTTTACATGTTCCTCCAGACTTGGCAGATTCTTGGAGAATTATGTGGGCGGAGCTTGTTGATGCCGATTCTGAGCGCTCTTTATGTTTAAATGTACCGTTTAGTTTACCATTAGAGTATTCCGACACGTCCATTACAACACTATGTGGGTTCCCTTCGATTGTTTTACAAAGCGAACAGCCCTCGATTGCCTTTTTAGAAGGCAAAATCGAGTTCGCACTTCTGACTCGGAAGATTCTAGGATTGATTCTGCGGCCGTCGTTTACTTTGTCTCGAGAAGAGTTTGTTGCTTATTTATCTGATTTAGCTCAATTTGAAGAGCGGCATCTTTGCTCGTTTCAGCTTTTAATGGAAATGATCAATGCAGATCTATTGGCTGAAGTATCTTCTTCACAAGACTCGTACGACCTGATTCAAAAATTCATTCTGCAGCTTCAGTTCTGTGCTTTGAAGCTGTCCTTACTTCGGGCCTACACTCCAATGACTAAAGCTGAGCTGGAGGATACAGGACTTCAGAGACTCCAGTGTGCAATAAAATTGTTAGATGTTTCCTCTACCTGTCTTCAGAAGCCACAGTTGTTTGCTGGATTTATGTCATTGGTTGTTCCCACTGCAACACGTTTCTATAGCATTGGTCTTGTAGTTGTCTTTACAAACACAATCCAGCTAATACTCAAAGATACGTCAAAAACAGAGAGTTACAGGTCGATTCCAGATGATCTGGCTGCTCCAGATCTTGCGTTTCGGTACGATGTTGATAACGTCTACAATTTAAGAAGACTGCTACAGGTCCTTGACAAGACAGCTCGCTGGGTGTCGGATTATGCGACGAGCTATTATTCGTGCTATCGTGCTAAACCGAAGATCAACTACTATTACAATGTTCTTTGTACTGCCATCCGTAATAATGCGGTTGTTGAGATGTGGACAATGACGGATCCACGGTCTTTTGTTTGCGGTACCGACCCCGACAGACCTGTGGATCAGCAATCAATTCAAAATAGTCTCTCTATCCAGAACAAGTCGCTGGAGGTTTCTTCAGATCCACCTATTCCAGCTATGTTTAATATTCCAATTCCAGCTACGTCTACGCCGGCTAGTCTTGGGAACAACCCACTGACCCCCTCGGATAGAGAATCCTCAGCTCTCTCATCGATTTTAGGGTTTCCGGCTGACTTGGATTTTACAGATGGAGAGCTAGGGAACCAGACAATTGGTGAATGGTGGCACGACTGGTCTGTCGCTGTTGAAGATGCCATCGCCGAGCAATTTGGAGTTTCGGCTAACGATGGTATAGCCGTTTGATATTATAATTGTACTTTTATTATACAAGGCTGTAAATTATTTATGTATGATATTTATTTATTATCTATATCCTTCCCAGAATACCCAATGAAAAACTGTAAAACACCCATTATGACTGATACTTTTCAACATGTACATAGCAACTTTGTAACCCGGACCCAGTATTTGATGCTCTCGCATCCATCAATAAAGACGCCGAGTTTTTGACTTGCGATGTAAGAGTTCTACTTCCGCAAACAGCAATTCCCAGTTCACCGAAGTTATCTGATTCCCGCATGGCTTCTAGAACCAACTGTCGTATACTCGGTTTCCCTACCAAGAACTGAATATTCGAATTATGCTTGAACGGATATGAATCTTCGTTATCTGGAAGAGTATTGGAATCAGACACATATATTCTGATCCGAGTCTTGATTTCAGGGCAAATCTCGGCTGATCGAAGTAATGAATCGAGAGAGGTTTTGAATCCAGCTTCGAATACATCTCCCAGACTTCTTACAATCCAAGCTACTTCGATTGTGTGCAAAGGACTTGTGTTCTCGCCCTTCTTTGATTTCATCTTGGCAATATCCACAAGAAGACCTCTCGTTAGTCCTAGCGTGTAAGTGGCTCCAACTCCCGAAGCCAGTGCCAGAACAGTAGCAAATTGCTTGAACGACCGCGGAGAACCTCCATACGGGCCATCAATAATCACCGGGATAGTAATTCCTCCCGTTCGATGCGAACTGGGTCGCGAACTTATTTCAAATGGATTAGCAGCAGGAGTTCCTGTCTCTGAATCCACAAGAGAGCTTTGCTTTTCCAATAACTCTGATCCAGGCCGTTCAAAGCTCAACCCCTTTGACTCTGGGTCCAATGGCGATTTCGAGGCAAACTTGTACAGCCATCTAGTAACACCAGCTTTGACTTGGACAATGAACTCGAGCTCGTTATCTTCAATAACAGAAATGATGCTGAACGGAAGCGAAATAAACGGCGCATATGTGGGGAACATTAGATAAACAAATTGCCCAGGACTCCATTTCATCAAGCGGGGATTTCCATTCAGAGGGATGGTAATCCTTAATGTTCTATTGCCATTCTGTTCATCAGGACCTATCATAGTAGTGATATGCGCTTGATACTTTAAACCAGCTGGCAAAGAAAAGTTATTGATAATGATCAATGCCCATCTTGCACCAACATCAGCACAAATAATTCCAATTGAAATCCAGAGGTACACATGCGCATAGGTGGGTATATGTCTCATTGCCATGATCAAGAACGCAATAATAAAGGCTACATGGTTTGCATAAAAAAAGCTGAATACGTAATGTCGAATAGGACGAATCGAAGATACAACAACGAGCCATGCTAGAAGACTAAACGTTCGAATACCATTCTTCGTGATCGGATCAGTCTCTAGCTGATACTGTAGTAAGTCTACTTTTTCATAGTATTTGATTTGATAGAAAAAATGAAGACAAGATGTCATAAATAAACCGCGAGCGGCCATTCTATGGAAATAGTTCAGTGCGATTGCAGACTCAGCTCCAGTAATAAATGTAAGAATTGGCAATCTTCGGCATGACAGCAAGGTCACAAGAGGCAGTTGAGCAATGGTGAGCCACGAGGCTCGATAGGCAACATCTTCAAACACAAAGATGTTGCTGCGGTTAAGTTTGTAGAAGAAAAATCCGATCAGCATCAAAAAGTAAACCAATGCGATACATCCTCGACCCAGTGAAGGAAATGCAACCCATGCCGAATATCTCTGGAGAAAAGTTGGGGTTACGTAAGTTGTTATTCGTCCGATACTCGTGAGAGAAGAATATGCTTTGGAAATAAATAATCGCGGTTTAGCAGAGCCAGATCGTATCCTAAACAGTCAGTACAAAGCAGAAGAACAAATAGCATAGTCTCACCTTTGCAAATAGAGTAGATAATCACAAGCTCTTAGAAAGAACGTAAATCCAAGAGTAGCTCCCATGACTACCCAATACATGCGCGCAATGTAACCTGGCCGTGGAGTACCATCCAGGTCGAAGTCGCCTTGGCCACGGTTAGTCCAATTGTCAGACATTGTAAGAGCAGAATCAGACTGGTATCACAGAAACGAAGACTTTGGCCCATCCACAGAGGAAAAACGAAGATGAACTTCTACGACGTCGCACCAAGCAAAAACTTCTAAAGAAAATAGGAACAAAAAGTAAGAAGCAGGCAGAGTAATTAATTAATCGCAAACACGGACAAAAACGGGATAAATTGCTCTATCGCGGAAGAAAGAGTTCAGGCTTGGTTTTCGCGGAGACCACTGTAACTGGAAGCAGCTGGAAGCAAGCAAAGATTTAGCGACAGCTGAATAAGTGAGCGAATATCATCAATTGATTACTTTAAAAATTCTCTCTTTCTGTTTCAGCCTATCTTGCTCTGCTGACAGATATTTAATAATAGGTGCGCTGTTTCCTATAAAAATTTACGCGAGCACATTCGATAAACTCGAGGTCTGCCCGGTTCTCATCGGCCGCCTTTCAGCCAAATTCGAGGAGAGCGGTCCAAATGGAGATCCCAAGAGCACTCCGCGCCACAGTTTTCTGAACCGAGAACAGACAGGTTTACTTCACGTCCACAATCAAGCCGCACACTAACCAATTCAGGACTATTTTGCTCGTCCGGACGTGGATTCGAGAAAATTGGTCAGTAGTTTGAGACTTCGATGCGGTGGAGATAGTGAGAGTGTCTGCAAACAGGAAAACGGAGCTATCCAATAGAAAAAGTGGGATAACAGTAGTGAGAAAAAATTGCAAACTGGAGCAAGTTATTAGAGACATTTACAAATTCGCTTTAGATACTCCGAGCAATAACTGCGCAATATCTTAGTTCGACAGTTCTATTGAAGATTAGATCTGAGCAGCGAGTCATATTAAACGCTCACGAGTAGAGCGCAAGTAAAAGCACTACATTATTGCAGAACCCTTTGAGAGTGGGACGTTAACCGCCTGCACACAGGTAAAATTCACTCCGCTTATCATATTGACTCTGTCTGCCTGGCTCGGACTGAATTGTCTGGACCTCGTATTGCCGCAGACGGCTTTTCATTCGTAACCAGCCGGAGAATCCTATTTCTCGACATCTATTCCGGATTAAATTTTTCAGCTACTTTTGTGCAGCTAGTTTGACAATTCTACACAAAATTATAATTCTTTGTATCGTTGCATTAGTTTTGGAGTTTTCGTTGCAATATGGATATGTCTGACATGGATATGTCCGGAATGGACATGGCCACAAGCTCTTCCTCGGTTACGGCCTCTTCAACAATGGACATGATCATGACTACGGCCTCATCAGTTCTTTCTTCTGTGAGCTCACAAATTACTTCGATGGCCTCAGCAACAAGCTCAGCGATGGATATGGACGGTATGGATATGGGCTCTTCCTCAACCACAGATGCTATGGATAGCATGTCTGGCATGGACATGGGTGCAACCGCGACTTCCTCGTCTATGGATATGTCGTCCACGTCGTCCAGCATGGATATGAGCAGCAGCAGCATGAGCTCCATGGCTTTCCATTCTAACGTGGGTGATTATTTATTTGCCTCGGGCTGGACTCCCTCAACACATGGACAATATGCTGGCACTTGTATTTTCTTGATAGTATTGGCCATGATCTATCGTCTGCAGACCGTTTTCAAAAGTCGTCTACAGTCATATTTACTCCAACGGGCACGCTTCAATGCCCTCACGCCCTCTACAGAAGATGTTGAGCTAAGTTCTGGCGAGAAGTCTCTGGCTGTATACCGACCAACTCCGCCGCGAAGTTTGTTTGATTTTAGCAATGTGCGTCCCTGGCGGGTTTCTGTTGATGTTCCACTTGCTATTTTGCAGTTAATCATGGCTGGAACTTCATACTTGCTTATGTTGGCCGCAATGACATACAATATTGGCTATTTCTTCTCTATTATTGGAGGGTTTATGCTCGGAGAGTTAGTATTTGGTCGCTTCGGTGGCCATGTGGATGGACATTAATGGAAATGCACTATCAAGGATGTGATTTTTGGTTATGAGGGAATATTAAAATTTCTGTTTTTTTCTGCATTATTGCAATTTGATTTTTGTGTTTAGTACTCCAATTAATAGGCGCGAATGGGTTTTCATCATAATAAAATAGAATAAAGAAACGGTAGATTAAAAATTGCAATTCTCTTCTTCTCAGCGATCGATCCGTTTAACCCGAAAACCTCGGTTGCAGGGCAGACAATCTTATCACAGATCTTTTGTTATGATGGCCTCCTGTTGTTGTCCCCTGCTTCCTCATTTCTCCAATATTTGCTCGTTTTTGCTCACCTCTGTGGCTGGTGCACTGCAGGAAGCCTGCGGCTGCTCTCCACTATAAATGAACCCTGAAACCTGAGCTCGGTTCATCCGGCTGAAAGTGGTTTCACTGGATTGGGACATCATCGAATTTGTCTTGCTCAAATGAATCTCAGCCGGACAAGAGAGCAGAACTGAAGGTCGATAATAAAGGAGCTTCTTCTTTCTACGGTTAATGTTGTATATTTATATGGCAGTTCTGTATGGCTAATCTTGAGTCAATTCCAAGAAAAGTTTGGGAATAAACGAGGGCATTGCTGTTGGCGCCCTTGATGTAACCATTCTGTAGTTTGCCGGAACTGGAGATTCGCAAGTAGTTCTACCGGTCGAAGCTCAACCTACTACCAACCCATCTTATGTTTATTTTTCATGCTGTTCTCCCCTCGGGCGTTCCTCCTTTTCACCCGTTCGGGCCTATCTTTTACTCTCTTGATAAAGCCAGTTAATGTCTAATTGAGTTTCTCGCTGTCCTGCTTCAGTAGTGGAACCACGAGCAAATAACCTCGCCTACTCCACCAAAGTAGTCCGACCAAACAATCACATCAAGCATAAATACCCCCTCGATTCTTACTTCCCAACTTTTTCTTTAAACCTCTGAATTGCTGGCTCAACAACCTGCTTTAGTTTGCGGTTTTCTTTTCAACTGTCCTTTTGGATACCTCGTTCGTTCTTGTCCTTATATAAAATGCGTTTCTCTGCTGTTGCCATTCTTGCTCTTGCAGCTCCTGCTCTCGGTCATTTCACTCTTTCCTACCCTACTTCTCGAGGTTCAAATCACGACACACAGACTGAGGCACCATGTGGTGGCAAGACCTCTGTCGTTCTTCCTCGTACTTTGTTTAACCCTGACGGTTCACCTGTTGTTACCGTTTCGTCTCATCCGGCTGAGGGAGAAGAAATCAATCTTTGCATAAACGGTGATTGCTCTTCCAATGACGACTTCAATATCACCATGGTTCCTATTTTCCTTTCTATCGGAGCGGGAACTAGCTGTTTGCCTCATGTTATGCTCCCTGATGGTATCCTCGCTTCGAACGCTACTACTCTGAATGCTACTCTTCAGGTCAAGATGACCTCTGATGACGGATATCTATACAATGTACGCATTTGTTTTTAATATCAATATTGTTTTATGCTTACTAATATTCTCATTTAGTGTGCTGATATTACATTGTCCACCAAGGGAGCCGATTCATCTTCTACTTGCACGAACTCCTCTGGTGTGACTTATGCAGAATGGACTGGAACTCTCGAGGGCTCCGAAGAAGCTGCCGGTCTTACAACCGATAGCAGCTCGGCTTCGGCTAGCAGTTCGGCCACCGCAAGTGGATCATCTGCTTCTTCATCTTCGTCCAGCAGTGCTGGTATGGTCCTTCCCTCCACTGGTCTTCTTAGTGCTGTTGTTGCAGTTCTCGGCTTCGTTGCTTTGTAATCGTTGGAGTAAAAAAACATATTTAATAGACTAATATAAAAAATTTATCAATTATGAAGTCTTTAATTCGAAGCTTAAGAATTTTGAAGACCGACTAACAGAGTAAATTGGCTCAGTGAGTTTCCTGAAATAAGTCATTATAGTAATAGTACCTTATCTGTTTGTAGTTCAATTCTCAAGTTTTGATCCTTTGAATGACTTTAGCCTTTTCCATTTTATCGAACTATGGTAGCTAGTCCTGAAGGTCCGTCCTCCAAAATGCAATCAGATATGCCTGACTTTTTGCTTATGCATACTCGGAGAATAGTCATTAACCCAATTTTGTAGCGACAATACCGTAGTAATACCAATATATATTCAAAGACATAGCAATATTTCATGCAATCGATTCAGTTGTATTTGCAATTAAAATTACAGGAAAGATCTTGGAAATTACCAACTTACAACTCCCATCTCGCACATGTCAGCTTTGCAGCGGGGATTTCAATGAGATGAATATGTTGAATTATCCAAAAAATTATTGAGCTAGAGATAATCTAATGCAAGAGCGACAGTCTGTTTTTAGGCATTATATGTAGATTAAATTATAAAGGCTAGATTTGGATTCATTATTTAAAGTAGCATATTTGAAAAATACCATCTCAGTTTTATAGAAAGTTCTACGGACGAGAGCTGAAATGAAATCTTGATGAATAATTTCTTGATAATCATGCACTCATTCTATTTATCAGGCGGATTTTCTGAGAGACCAAAACCTTACAGCTTCCACTACTACGTACGCTATTAATTGTTCGATATTCCGAAACGTGACATGTTAGCGTCAAGATTTCACTATACTTCTGCCACCTTCAATGATCTCGGGTGGGCGATTCATAATGAAATAGTAAGTGACTCCCAGAGTCATTAAACCAAGCCATAATTCTGCTTCCATTTTTTTCGCTATAAGTTTCTAAAGTTGCCTTGCCTGGAAAAATTGAGTATATCAAGGATCCTTCGATGCTTAATATATATGGCTGGAACCCATGGTTATGAACATTAAAGTTTCGACTGATTTTCAGCCGTACAGTCCCACTCCAATCTTTTGACTCCAGTAACCTATGTCTCAAAAGTCAGGGAGTCTTAGTGAACAGAAGCGCCAGGTTTAAAAGTTTGACTAAGAAGCAATCTAGCAATTAGAAAAGGATAATTGCAATTTTAGTCCGCTAGATGTTTGTGGTTACGAGCATCATAGCTGAGAGCAACTCTTGAGAAGATTTGAACCTTAGCGATGAAGGAGTGCGAGCCCATAGTTCGCGAGCAAACGTTGAGCGCGATTATATAATGAATAGCGTAAATAAGCTCTGCAGTCCCAAATCAGTAGCACATGTCAACGCAGACAAACATATTTCATCTCATTAAAGGCAATTGAAAAATAAAGCAGAAGAGTTATATACAAGATCACTAACCAAGTTATGTTGAATTAAACCCTGTCGCGGAAATAGCAGCATTGAAGAGGATTTTGCGGTGGTGCAACCGATTTGGCAATTTTGATAAGCAACAACTGCGGTAGACGTGCAACAACTCACAAATGAATCCTAGTGGCAGAGAGGCGACTGAACACCAACGACTAACGTGTTCACCAGTCTGGGACAGCCAATTCAGACCATCACTGTGCAGCCCAATACAAGCAGCGTCCGAGTCAGCCAATTACGCCTAGTCGTGCTCCTGTCGCTATGAACAGCCAGCCGCACTGGGAGCTTGTGTAGAACTATCCCTATGCCGCAAGTCGTCCTCGAAGTTCAGCAAACTAACCACCATTTATTGGCCGGTTGACTAGTCCACTTTTAGACCTTTTTCTTAAGATGGCAGCTGATATGACTGTTTATTGAAGCTGCACGATATTAAATCGCTCAATGTATGAGAGCTTAAACGGCCGCGAAGCGACATCCATTCTAGCAAGAATCTTAGATTGAAGTAAGAATCGGACTATTGAAAAATTGCATAATTTGATTCACATGAAGGTGAAGAGATGCTGCAGATGGCAACCAGAGGTATTATCTTGAAAAATTCACGGATTTTGATTATGTCTGTTTATTCGGCTTATGGTTCGTAGATTCAGAGCATAACTCGTTTGAACCTAAAACTATGTGGCATAGGAGTAATTTCTCGAACTTCTTCATCAGTCTTACCTTTCGAACCGTTTGAAAGTCCCCTGTTCTGGCCTCTGCTTTCTCGCATAAGAGAATGTTTTAAGCCGTTTAGTCACTTTCCATGCTGAAGGCGTTTCCGTCGCAGCATATACAAATAGCATACTCATGGCAATTTATGGATTTCCATTATTTGTCAGAGAGTCTACTATTTGGTAATTTCTATCTCCTCATTTTTCTTGGGCCTCATTATGTTTGCACCATATCTTGCTGAACTACCTGCTTGGTTGCTCTTTCTCATTACTTGGGGCCAATCTGCAGTTTCGCGATCAAAGTACACCGACTATTCGATTGCTGCCATCGCAAGTCTACAGGAATATTATTACAACGAGACATCTGGTCTCTATACAGACCTAAGCTGGTCGGGAAATGCGCAAGGACTCACTGTGCTAGCTGATTTTGCAACTCTGGATTTTGGGGATTCTGTCAATCTGAATCTTACTCATGTGTATTACAAAACCTATAAAAAGGCGCTGACATATCATGAAGGACTTGTAACCAGCTCTTACGAAGATGAGGGCTGGTGGGCCCTGGCTTTGATTCATGCCTATGATGTTACTGGAACTTATGAGTTTTTATCTACTGCTGAGTCTCTTTTCAAGAATATCCACAATGCTTCCGACAGTGTCTGTGGCGGCGGTGTTTGGGATACGAAAGCTCAAGCAAACAAGTCCGCACTTGCGAATGAGCTGTATTTCACTGTCGCTGCTTCCCTTTCTAATCGTGGTAATAATACTACTACACAGAAGAAGTATTACGATATTGCTAGTTCTCAGTGGGATTGGTTCAAAGAAAGTGGACTCATCAATGAAACAGGACTTATTACAACCAGCCTGAGCGACAGCTGTCTTCAGACAGCTGTCCCCTCGCTGTCTGAAATCCAAGGCGTGCTCATTGGTGGTCTCGTCGAGTTTGTAACAGCAGGGGCAAATGCCACTGAATTATTGCCGATTGCTACTTCTTTAGCTTTGGCTACAATCACGAATCTGTCGGTCGATGGTATCCTTCAGGACTCATGTGAACCTTTTTGTGATTCAAATTTGGTTTCGTCCAAAGGTAAGATTGTTTTCGTTATCTCAGTTTATTACTAATGATGTTAAGGCGTCTTTTTCCGTAACTTGCGATATCTTTATTCCTCCAATATCGACGACTCTTCTGCAAGGACTATCAAGACTTACGTTCTTCTAAATGCAGAAACTCTATGGAAATATGCGCGTTATAGCAAAAATGATACTGTTGGAGGGGACTGGACGGGTCCACCAAGCATCGGTCACGGTCCGAATGCGGGGACTCAAATCTCTGCCGTGGATGCACTTCTAGCTGCGATGACTGTGCACTAAACATCTTAGCTCAATGAATACAATTCTTTCTCTTATATCTACCAAACTGTAAATATCAACAATAATTTTCATTTTCATATATTGGGTTGAAGGCCTTGTTGCAAGTGAAGTTATAAAAACTAATTTGATGTTATAAAACCAAGCGCACAGCATTCATTAGAATTGGGAAATAGCAACTAAAACAACGTAGCATATTCTATACTAATAAATTAGCTGATTCACATTACTGTAAATAATTAGGTTCTCAAAATTTGATTATCAGTAGCTATATTAAATATTTTCGTGTGCCACAACCGTTGCCTCATAGAAACAACACTTTTATTCTTGTAGAGATCTGATACCATGCTCTACTAATTTCCAGTATTTAGAAGCAGAATTTCTCCGCAGTTGTTTTCCTTTGAAGAGAAAAAATATGAATGTTAAATATAAAGCCAACGAAATAAATGCCATCTCTATAAATCCATTTTGATATCCAGCCCGGTCAATCCACGGAGTAATTGCATATCCAAACCCGAATGCTATAGTACAGCGTATTATATTAAGTGACATCATAGTTTCGCCTGATATCTCCTTGTAAGAGTCGATTGTATATCCTATCACAATACAGCCAGCAGTCGACATAGCAAATCCAAGCATGCCCATTCCAAACACCAGACCTACCCAGTGAACTTGATGAGCAGTTCCCACGCCCCAAAGAATCATTCCTGAAGGTGGAATGATACAAAGACCAATAGAAGCCCAGAGTCGATATTCAGCTTCTCGATAACCGCGATTACGGCGTGACAAATAGATACAAAAACGATCGCTAATTTCACCACCCCATATTGCTCCAATAGAGCAACCAATTGTAGGAGCAATGTAAGTCAATCCAACCATTGATGACTTAAAATTGTATGGCTCTGAAGAGAAGACAACGGACGCCGTTGCGTTCATAGCTGAAAAGGCACATACAGCCACTCCTTGAAAGCAACCAGACCACAGAACAATTGGAAGCTGGGCAGCAACAATGAATGGACGAAAAATAATTCTCACAAACTCGTTTGGTCTTTCCGGAATCACCTTCCAAAGAGCTAAAGACTGTAGATAGGATCGACGCTCGGGAAAGTCTGTTACTAGAATATTATCGTCGGTATTATCTGGTACAGGAGGAACAGTAGTAGTACCATTTGCCAAAGACTTCTCATTGAATGAAGACGATGACGCATTAGTCTCAGAGGGAGCAGAAGAGTTGAAAACGGAATCTGGATCTAGAGTAGCTTCAAAAGTGGTTTCGCGATAATACATCGTCTCTTCCAAAAAAAAAAAACACAGAATTCCAGTAGCACCACTGAGAATAGCACACCAATACTATTGCATAAATTAGAGTCATTTAGAACGAATGCTAGTCCTCCTTACCATGACCCATTGCCAACCCATATTTTGACTTATAAAGCCATTACATAAGGGTGCAATGTAAGCTCCGCCGCTTAATGCCAGAAGATATAACCCAATCTGCCGACCTCTCTGATGGTTGAAATACTAGACGAAAATTAGCTACGCTGACTTCAAATCATTATGACAAAACTAAAGCATACCAAGTCCGTGATACTGACTTCGCAGAGGCATTCGATTGGAGCGCCGAAAAGTCCAATCAGAACCCTCTGAGTTACCCAAGTAGAATAGCTTGTTGAATAAGCTGTCCATACTGAAATGCCAGCTGTTAAAAACAGACTGACAATATAACTTCCTCGCCGACCATATGTTAATCCCCATGGCTGCCACAGGAGACAGCCCCATCCAAAAAAGAGAAGCATGGTTCCAGTTCCCGAATTGAGCTGGCTTACACTCAATCCTGTCGCTTCAGAGATCTCAACTAAAATTGAATAGACTCCAGCGCTAGACCAAGCCACAACAAAAGTATATCTATCTAGAGTTAGAATAGGAACAGGAAAAAGATGTTTGGGTGACGAAAGAGTAACAGACAGATGGACGAGAGACACAGCGCGCCATTTCCGTATTGAGGACCAGTTTAAAGGATCTTCAGGATCATCTGAAGGTGCCGGAACAAGTAGGATATCCTTCTCAGTCTCAGATCTCGGAGCGTTCGTTGCAGTGTTGAATAAGTCTACTAAAAAAACCGTGCCAGGCACCGCATGTTCATCTATGTGCAATTTCCTCTTAGCAGTCGACATATCCTCCCTGAAGCATTCCTAAGCAAGTGCAAAATAGAACGAACTGATTGCTTGCATTCAACCGTAAGAATGTGCAGAAAGAAAAATATATAATAATTTGAATATCACTTGAAAGTCCGGCATTCTGTGATCCGACAAGGATGATAGAACCATTACACTAGATAATCCAGATGAGTGCAATAACTCTGTCGGGCCCTATCCGGGGCACTTGCCCAGTGCATTGTCCAATACTAGTACCGACCGCGGTCGGCTGGAGGGGGAGGGGGAGGGTTGAATAGAAAAGCCGTGCCCATGCCAATTGAGAATACAGCCAAAGTTTCAATATCGGGCTCAGGAGAAATTATCCATGGCGAAGAAGGAATTGCATGGCAAACACGTCATTGGACAAGTAATTACGCGATTCTCCCAATAAGATTGGCAGTTAACGAGGAAATAAGTCGCAGTGTCGCAACTGTAAAAGTCGGATCAATGCTACGCAGCCATATCATGCAAGAAGTTTCCCTACAGGCTGATATGAATTGTTCAGACTGTCTTTCGCTTAATGTATTAGTCAAAACTGATTTAGATCTGCCAAGACAGTCCAGCACGCCGTAACCCCAACAATTTTTCTATTAGGACCAGCAGCGCGATATTTGAGTGGGAAAGTAAAACAGTTCAATAGACAATGAGAATACACAAATTGTTCACTATAGTCTATAGCCTATAGGATATTAATAGACTAGTTAAAGGATGTCAAGCAATCCAGGATCGACTTGGTAGTCACTATTTCCGAATACTGACTAATGCTTTGCGTTTTATACCCTTGATTATCTACCGTGAACCTTCCTCTCCCAATCCCAGTCAGCTCGAAATTCTAAACACAGACAAAGTCAGAACCAAAATTTGGACAGAAAACTATAGCACTTCCCGCCTGAGTAATTAAAACAAAATTTAAGAGCAGCAAAGAGATGATTTTGCGCGAGCAGATCCTAAAACTAGCTGTACCAGCTATATTATGAGCTTACATACTGGATGACATCCTGGCAGGTGATTAAGAGATATTTGAGCACAACCAGGATTGTGAGTAATTCGTTATGCTGAAGTTGCAATCAAGTAAGTGCCTACAGGGGGAAGCACTAAAACCTCAGTTCGTAGGCAAGAATTTGGTCCAAACTGTTAAACGGTTCATAGCAGAGACCCATTTATTCTGCATGATGGCACGAGGTCTTGATATGTCTCTCTCAGCTGCATATTAACAAAACAAATATTTTCGTGATTATCCTGTTTTCAAATGCGTGCTTATTTTACTCCCTGGTAGAAGTCGTTTGTAATCTGAAATGTCTGTAATTCTTCCTGATGGCACGCTGAACTTTGAGAGAAGATGAGATTGGTCAATGGTTAGGTGCTTAACTTTGCATGTTTGTCTTCTTCGCTGGTACGATCATGGTTTGGTTGCCCACATATATCAGTTCAATCATGTTCATTCAGCTGACTCATTGCGAAAGGCTTTAATTCTCCATTTGCGCACAGAAATATTATTTCTTCTGCTAGGCAAAATTGTTTCACTGTTTCTCCTTGCTGTTTTCTTAGAGCTCTGTTGCTTGCACCTTTTGCTTGTTATACTTCTTGCGTAACTCATTCTGTTCATATCAAAATCATAATCTGATGGGATATTCGCGACTTCCGCAGTGAGTGAACTTACGTTCACTCTTGTTAGTTACGGAGTGATCAGTATTGGTCCATCATAGCTGGAAAAAGTGCATTTTCCAAGATGCGTACATTTGAATTATTTTGGCGAAAATATTCAACATTGTGATACGCCTAGATTCCTGTCAAAAATTGGGTCATCGCTATAATATACTAATAAATCGTTCGATTGAAGTTGATAGTATCGGTCTCAAACGACAAAAGGACAGGTGCCGTATGAATCCATTATTATGACCAAGTTATTGTCTACCGTGTGTTTGTCAAGATAACTGAATATTGCAGAGATTTTCATTAAATGAGCTTTTGTAGGATTTGCGAATTTCAGTTTGAAATTAAGAAGAGTTGGATTCGGGTAGCTATTGGGAAACGCTGAAAGCATAGTTTTACAGTCAAGCTGGTTGATCTCTGTTGCAGGAAGTAATAAATGAGCGGTGAGACTCTGAGTCCAGCAGTTGGAAGATGGAACTGACTCTATTGTGTCTTCCGCAGCGTCGGTCGAGAAATCGACAACATCTGAATCACCAGCGGGCGGGACGAAGCTGTCATCAAGATGATCAAGGAGAAATCCAGTGGTGCTTGATGATGCGAATCTACTACTTTTAACAGTTGTACTCGGGAAAGTAAGACTAAAGCTGTACAATATGTCTGCCGAATAAAAGTCTAGAATAGACACCAAAGGTGTCGCATTTTCCTGGTAATTGAATCGAAAGGACTTAATGTGCATCTCATTGAAGGAAAGTTAGAAAAGTTAGATTCCATGTAAGCAATATACAGAATCTTAACAGATTTGAAGAGAAAAATAGAAATAGCATAGATGCAATTAAGAGAGCTAGAATCAAGTTCCTCTGTTGGTGATAGAAAGACATCATGGATAAGTCACTGTAACGAAATGGAGGTATAAACGAGCGTTGAGAGTGGTGTACCGACAGAATTCTATTCAAAATTATATATTAAAAATAAAAGCTATACGAGAGGAATTGATATTTTGCAGTTGAGAAATTCAAGGAAATTAAGAAGTGAGGAAGCTCAAATCTTTCTTCTTGTCGAACCATCCGGTGCTCGTCATCAAACAGCCAAAGAAATGACAAAAATAGGGTTGAGTGGCTAGTGTACGCGATATTGTCTTGAAGCTATAAAATGGAGAGTTATTTTGAATACTTGATTTAGTATTAGACTAGATTCTCAATGGCAAAGAAAGCGAAACGAATGTATTTGCGCTAGAACCGAGAAGAAAAATAATTTCACCCGGTAGTCAGCCGTGTAATACTCTAAACGAGATATGTACTGCCATTGGCGTGCCTCTGCAATTATGCTATTAGTTTCCAAAGCAATGAATCGTCAATGTGTTCCAAATGGAGCCAGATATCTGATTGCGGGCAAATAAAATCCGTACGTTGCCTCCGTGCAATTTCATGGAGTTTGACTTTAATGTTGGTTACAGGAATGCATAGGCGATAACAGAGCATATCAACTTGTAATTAACTTAGGCTTTGCTATGCTGCATCTGAATAAGAGCTATCCCTGAAAGTGGCGGCTAGATCAAATCGATTGCTGAGCCGTTAATATTTATTTTCTTGAAGTATAAATAGTCTGTTTGTCTGTGTGTCTGTGTGTCTGTGTGTCCGGAGGCCGTTATTAGTTTGAGAAGTCATAGTTATATCTTGTAAGCTGATGCCTTGATATTCGTTTCCAAGATTTTAAAACTGAAGTTGCAAATGGAAATTCTCTATTCATTTGAGCTGACTAACAGTCCCGTCCATTTTGCCGACTTAAAACAAAATCCAAAGTAAACTTAAGTGCCTACACGCCAGCTACAAAAACCAATTCCGCTAGCCACGGCTCTGAATCTGTGAATTACATCAGCGATGCACATGGCCATTAAAAAGGGGAAGTGAGCAGTCTACTATACCATGTTTTTTTACAGACAACAATAAGCAGACTATTTCATTTCAAGACTTCTGAATCAGGCATTATTTAACTCCTGCTCTAGCCGCTATCAAATTTTTCTTTCCAAACTTATCATTGAATCGCTTGCTGTCTGCCTCCTGCAGGCGTGCAGAAGAGTACAGAGCAATATCTGACTTGAGTATCAAATAAGCTTTGAGGCTCATTTCGGCAGAAAGTGCATAATCTCGATGGAAATGTAGGATAAACTGCGTAGACTGGAGACAATTTTCTGTGTGTCAAAAAGAACATATAACTACTATTTTGCTGTGAATTGACTTTCATTCTATAAATGAATTGAGTTTTTAGTGCGTTATTTCATCAGTTTCTTAGTAGTGAATACTTTTTGTGAACCTAAGCCATCCTTCCACGCAGTTTATGAAAGCTGAAGTAAGTTTGTTAGAGATTGTTCACAAGTCCCATAATATTCGTTTTTCATTTCCGTGGCCTATCGTGCCATCATTCCCTATTACTGTCTATATAGGTGCCTTTTGACAGAAAATCATAATTGGCCAGCATGAGTTTGATTTATCCGTTACAAGCCCTGTCCAGCATACGCTCTCAACATTGATTCTAATTATGCGGAGCTATGAATGAAGGTGTGTTAATAGCTAATCATAACACTTGTCAGTAAGAAATTTGTTATTTTAGTAGATTACTTAGAAATTGCTCCAACTTATCGTCGCAATCTGTTGTGATCACTCTCTTCGATCTGCAGATATAGATTGACTAAGGCATTGCTACTCTATTTTATTGAGTAATACTTTATTAGCTTAAAATTTTATAAATCATGTCGAATGAATCATGTAGATATGTGTTAGCATTGATTTTTCTTATGACCTATGTGGTTCAGTTTAGCAACGATAGAAAAGTGGCTACTACAATAGGTTTACACGCATAGGAAAATGTTATGGAAGCATTTTATGATTAACTGATAGACATCTCAAGGGATTATGATATTCATATCATGTTCTCTCTCTCTCCGTCTCTGAAGGGATGAAACCAATAATAGCGCTTGCATATGTAGTAGTAGTCAGCGATTGGCCCGATCTACATTTTCACTCAGCCTGAACTGCCTCAGCGCAGCGAATCTTCAATTTAACCAACGGCTTTTGATCTTGAACGCTTGTTTAAGATCAATTCAATAGACCGCGTCGATTGAATTCTTCCAGCTAACCAAATCTGCGACGCCTATGATTGCAAATCTGTGTGCGTCCACTATAATAAGAATCTTTTGTGGCTATGATTATCTCGTCCTAATGTGATTTATTTTTTCAGGTCACAGTCAAAGCTAGAAACCGCGTTACAAGGGTGTCACTAAGTTCAATATTTCAACTTGTATCGACACAAAACTAATCATATATTTCAAATTTAGATAATATAATCTTTTAGGAACTTTTAGCTCGAGATTTACAAAAGTCAAGCGTTATGAATTTGTACTCAGATTTGAAGAACGTGGAGGCTTAAGAATGTTACCGCAGCTAACCACTAATTACTGAAAATTTCAGTTTGTTAATCAATAATAGACATATAGGATACGTGTAGGTGCATAAATTAGAGATTAGGAGTAGTGCTTAGTAGAACTATTCATCAGCAGCAAAGATTTCGCGACCTAACAATGATGCAACTAGATCAGAATCTGCAAGTGAATGGTTCATACGGAAACATTACTTTAGAGTTGAAGTATATAATAATTTGTTTAATTAGAATAAAGTCGTTTTCGATAATGGAATATTATTTAAATGAATGAGGCACTCGGGATTTCCAATCGTCCATTAACCGTTAGGGTGATGCGCTTGTTTGAACTATAATAATTGAAGAGTCAAGCATGTTCGACTTCCCCACAAGCATTTCATTTTTGAGCGGTCAATTCTCCTCCAATCCGCGATATATTAATAGTTTTGCACAAGAAAGAAATAAATTTAATCATGGATGATTACAATAAGTCAAAAAAATGTGATCTTACTACTCAGCTAGCTCATTCGGACTGTTTTCAGTCCGCTCGCTAGCACGGAAGTACTCTTTAGCCGGATCCACCTTCAGCTAATACTCCGAAGTTCTAGAAATCTTACCGAAAAATTCCGGCTGCCGTTTCGGTGAAATTGATGATTCCGACTATACTGATTGTCGTATAACATGTCAGGCCATTGAAAAAAGCTGAAATCTAAATAGATCTCTACTTTTCCGCGGCAAGGTCAAAAATTTTACAACTTGGTATTTGTTTTAATTCGTGATACATATGTCTTGGTCCGTCTTTAGACGTTTAACTCGTTACAGTACAGGCCTCACGGCTGGCTGTATATGTGTGGGTATCCTCTCTCAAAGTCTGACAAGAAGCATATCAGCAGAATCCAGAGAGCCTCAAAAAATCTTTAAAGGTGGTCCAATATTCCTTTCATTGCCTTTAGAGAGTTGCGAGTTGGTAAATCATAATACCAAGCGTCTCCGTTTTAAGCTTCCTGGAGAAAATTGTGTTAGCGGGTTGCCACTAACCTGTAGGTCAATCTGCATTTTATGCCAAATATAGTCTTACCTTCTACAGCTGCTCTATTAACTCTGTCCTGGCCAAAAACTTCTTGGACTCCAGTTTTGCGACCTTACACGCCAGTAAGCTCTTCAGGTATGACAACAATTGTGATTTTCTGGAGGCAACTAATTGGAAGCAGATGCCGGCTTTCTAGATCTAATCGTTAAACACTATCCCAATGGTAAGGTCAGTACACACTTGCACTCCCTGAAAGAAGGAGACACTCTCATGTTTGCTGCGCCATTGAAGGGATACTTTTGGAAAGCAAATGAGTTCTCCCATATCACTCTCATTGCAGGCGGCGCAGGTATTACGCCAATATTTCAGCTTACGCAGGGGATTTTGCGGAACCCGTTAGATTCAACCGCGATTACTCTAGTATTCGGAGTTCAAAGTGACGCAGATTTGTTGCTCCAAAAAGAAATCGACCAATTTTCTAAGAAGTTTCCTGACCGTCTAAATGTTACTTACGTTATTAGTAAACCTAGTGAAGGTTCTCCCCATAGAAAGGGTTATATAACGAAAGAACTGTTGGAAGAAGTGTTACCACAAAGCAGAGTAAATACTAAAGTATTTATTTGTGGACCCCCTCCTCTGGAGCATATCTTGACGGGAAAGAGACTTTCTAGCGGGATTTTGGGTGAATTAGGATTTCAAAAGGATCAAATTTATAAATTTTAGTTCCCCTTAAAAGTGATCCTCAAACATATATTTATTTGATACTTCTATAATTCATTTTTTTATCTGAATTCAGTTTGTACGTAGGCCTGAAGATCGATCTTAGTCTCATCCCGGTAAGACTCGTCGAAGTATGACTATTCTCTTAATCAACTCTGGAAACGAGAGAGAGAATCTTCGGGATGAGGGCGAAAATGTCTCTCGTGTTGTTAAGGCGAAGACCTATAAGGAGGCTGTACTTGAGTTTGGTGGTGCTATGAATCGCCCTTTTTTTGCACAACATTGAATTTTGCTTTAACTGGGTCTCCCGCAAATTATCTTATCTTTGCTTCTGAGTTTTGTCTCCGCTCCAAGCACAATTTTCCACTGTCTAGTGATGAATAACTTTTGAGCGTGCTTTTCTAGATGGAGGATGGTCTAGAGAACAGAATAATGAAAATGGGAGCAACTAAAAGTGATCGCGTTGACTAAGTTTGATGGCTGGTTAATCAGCGAATCAGAAATAATTTATGCTTACGTCGAATCTCGGAAGTTTTGTTCGACTATTGTTATTTGATTTTCAGCTATAGTTTCAGATAGCGAAAGTTTATTTTCATTATTTAACAATTTATGTTTTACTTGAGGTCCGTGGGTTGAGTCCTAAATTTCTATCTTCGATCAGGAGAACAATAATGCTGTCTGCATTGTGACTACATTGTGGTACATTGTGACTGACAAATGTAGGTTATTACATAGAGCAATAGTTAGTAGTGCTTTGGCTATGAAGTAAATGACGGATCACGCGCTACGGATGGTCCTGTACTGAAAATGAAAGGCTGCATTGCAAGGTTCGGAGTAGTTGGCGAAAGGGCAGCCAATTCACCGATTCCAACAGACATGTGATCAGATTGTTCAGGAGATATAATCTAAATCCAGGTTTTTGAGACCCGAGTTTCTTTAAACAATAGCCTCAGAAAATGCATTTGTTGTTAATTTATTACCATCTGTGTTTCTCTAACTTATTTTTGGGGATGTCTGATATTAGTCTTTAACGAATTTGATCCTTCACACTCACAAATGGCATTCAAGACAGAGAATGAAATGCTGCTAGAGATCAAACTCCCAGTAGAGGCCGTCAATTGGTCTCCAAATAATAATCTTATAATTTAGTCTTACAATCTATATCTCTAGACTCCTGTAGCTTAGGAGGCAACGAGCTACGTTTTGGTGGAAGTATATGAATATAAATATCGCTGAGGTTACGGAGTTGAGATGAAACTCTTCCCAGAATTAGTAATTAGGCTTACACAGACGTTATTGATTGACTGCAAAGTGTTCAACCTCTAGTATTTATTGCAACCAGACGATACTTCATTTACTAAAAAAATGCTATTCAGTTAAGACACAAATATCTGTATATATACACAGTTATTCAATAAATAGTATCTAGTGAACAAAAACTCACAGATGGTGAGATTTGGTATTTTTTCCTAATAACCAATTGCCTGGGGTCCCTTGACCACAGACATGGCAATGCTTCGGGTGAGGAAAGCACCCGGATGACCAGTAAAAGAAGGATCCAAACCGAAGGAGTTGATAGGGAAGCCAAAATCGAAAGGAACAGCGCCATCAATGAAGGCCACTTGCTCAGGAGTAAGTTTGATGCTTAGGGATTTTATATTATCTTCAATATTCTCAATCTTACGAGAGCCCAGAATAGGAAAAACGTAGGGAGCTTTTGCCATCACATATGCAATGGCAATTCCGGGAACAGACACTGCACCATGCTCGTCAGCGACTTTTGCTAGAACCTCGTTCATTTTAATCTCTCTCTCGGAAAAGTCGTCGCCTCTGCGAAACCCTTCCCCGCCCGAAAGACGCTCTTCGATTACTTTGGCAGACTGGAACTTTCCGTGATTGAGGACATCATAGGGCGCGATAGCCATACCAAAATGCATACACATAGGAATAATGTCGCGCTCGAGATCACGAGTCATGGCATTCCATCTTCCCTGGTAGATGCAGAAAGGAGTCTTTCCGTGGGCGACTGCGTATTTATTCGCGGCACTCACGATCCAGGCTGGGGTGTCAGAGATTCCGAGGTACAAAATTTTGCCTTGCATGACAAGCTCGTGTAACCCATTCATGACCTCCTCGATAGAAGTGGTATACTCCCAGATGTGAACATAGAGAATATCAATCCACTCTGTTTGTAACTTTTTCAGGGAGTCGCGAACGCTCATGTACATACTTCGCTTGTGATTTCCCATGTGATTGACGGCTTTACCTTTCCCTAGCTCGTAGGACTTGTAGTCGAGGGAGTACTTAGTAGCAAGCACAATCTGATCTCGGTTCTTGCGTTCAGCTATCCATTCACCGACAAACTTCTCGGATTGTTCGTTCTGATAGTCATTCGCAGTATCAATGAAGTTACCACCTGCTTCAAAGAAAGTGTCAAGGAGCTTGAAAGACTGTTTCTTGTTGACAAAGCGAGCGGGTCCGCCCCAGGCTTCACCAAGAGACATGGCTCCAAATTGAAGAGGAGACACACGGAGGCCGCATGTAGGTGAGAGAATACGGTAACGACCAAGATCAGACGGAGGAATAGGAGCCTCAGGAGTCTGCATTGTAAGTGCTAGTTTCTGGAGATGTGAAATATAATTGGAGCAAGAAGAATAGTAAAAGAATACTCACTATATTTTATCAATTATAAGTTATCAACTGAAAGTTAACGGCAATCAGGTTATCCGGCAGCTCAATCAAGGGAGAGTCTTGATTCTCAATATTATCTGAGCTGAGCCTGGGTCCGTGCATGCATATCTATTTAACTCGTACAGCATGAAACTAACGGCTGTTCGATTGAAGATAGGCGGACCCGGACGGCCTGAGTGTCGTAGACTACATGAGGTCATCACTAGCGGGGGTATCTGTAACAAAAGTGGTCTCGCCACATGGCTCGCGCGGGTATCTGAGATTCGATTTTGTAAAAACTGGGCCAGTGTGAAAGCATGCCCAGAACCAAAGCAGTCTGAATTGACGCTTGCTTCACTTGTACGATAGAAACAAGTGCATCTTCAACCGAGTGATAGTTGCAGAGTCGCACACTCTTCGATCAAATACTTACTCGCAAAGCACTTTAATGTAGTCTAAAGTCAAGATAGGGATTATTTGGAAGAAACGCAGATTTACTATAGTGATCATAATGGTCGCTATATTGAATCTTCAGACGACAATTCCAGCGTCTGATTATGGCAGCTCAAGCTTAGATATGTCAAATCTTTAGTCATCCTCAACTACTCTGTAAGTGCATGAAACTAAAATATTTAAGAATCCATCACTAAAAGAATATGATCTATATCAGAATATAACCAATCACTATCGTTATCTAATTGCATCACTATTTACTAATTAAGAAGTAGCTAGATATAGATACAAACAATGACTCAAAGAAGTCATGGAGGAGTTTCATTAAATAAAATTTGTATTTATGTTACTCATTTAGAATTACAATCAACACAATTACATAGACATTGAAAAGAAATTGCAAGTTATTCAAATTCACCGATCTTCAAGCCAAATCCGTCAGATGGAGGTGCTTTCAAACTCGCAGATCGAGCATAATCTATACCAGCAGCATAGACTCGGTTTCCCCACCACGACACCGACGCATTTGGTACCTGCAGAGCCGCAAACATAATGATTCCAGCAAATGCAACACCAGCTGAAAGACCTGAGGTCAAAATGTAGTTATACTTTGTCCACCAAGCAGTGTAATACTTGCGAAGGTACCACATAAAAACAATCGCACAGTAGAGCCCAGGAATGTAGTAAGACAAATTATAAGTGCCTCCCCAGATTGCGCATCCAGAACCAATAAGTGACGGGTTCACTGCCTTGAAGCGTTTTGGCCACTTCAGATGCAGTAGGCCAAACGGAATACCAATAATGGCACCAATGAAAAAAGCGTCCTTTAATGACGGATAAACTGTCGTTAAAAGACGTTGCGGTCCAATGATACCATACATGATTGTATCCGAATACACCTGTCGTGAATACGCACAAACAAATTTATCCGGCTGCGTAGGACTGCAGAAGTCCCTGACACCATGGAATAACGCCTCAACAGCACCTGAAGTACAAAAACACTGAACTAAACTGGCTAAAATCTGTGCCCGGAAAGTCGCACGCTGAGGAATATGACTATAGTGTGCAACCTTCTGGTCACCGATGAACGTTTCGGCAGCTTCATCAACGTTATATCCCCACATTCTGTTGATTATGTTCGTTACAGCATTACCAGGATCCATATAACCAGAAAGCAAGACTCCAAGGGCACTAAATCCCACAGAGTAGCCTGTACGTGACAGAACAATTAGAGTCGGGATATACATCGCGATATTAAACAAGAAAATAACGATGATAGTCCATACCGGTACTGTAGATGGCCAGGCGTAGACAGCTGCAAACACGGCACCCCAAGAAACAAGAAATATGATCAAATACCACCAGTCAGGAACTTCCGGGTACGCAGCCATGAGCTTCGCGTGCGGATCGTTGTAGTCCTCCAAGGTGCTACGGTTCGGGTGACGGATTGTTTTAGCAAACTGCTTCATGGTATCCCAGATTAGTGCATACTGACTGATAAACACATATGTAAAAGTAACCACAAACAATGCCCAGGTTGTACCAGTGCCAACAAGCATGCAAGCGGAAATGTAGGGAGTCGAATAATTGCGATATTTCTGCTCATCAAACAAGCCGTCAGTCAATACCAAAGTACGATTATACGGCAAACCGTGACGATCGAAGAGAGAGTTAGAGTTGAACGGCAGAAAGGCAGTCCACTTGTAGTTCGCGAAGTAAAGACCCAGAGAGACAAGACCACCAATGACAACTCCGGCAAACCGATTGAGGTAGGCCGAGAAGGGGTAGACTAGTGGATTTCCGTAATTGATGATAGACCAATCAAACGTCGTAATAGGGTTGAGACCAAGTCCAATGAAAGAGCCCGTGATGACAGCCAGCTTGATATTATGAGGTGCTATCCAAGTCAGCCAGTTGAAGCTACCGAGGGCACCAAACAGGAAATTAGGTACAAAAAAGTAGAAGAAAGAGAGGACAAAGCTAAGAAAGAAAAAATGCTGTCGTTTGATAGTCCATCCATTAACGCGGGTCGTTTCCTCCTTCAAGACCAAGGCACGACTAAGTGCAAGTGTAGGCAAGACATTGGGAAACATAGCCTTGACCTGGAAAATACAAAGCTTGCGCATCATTCCCGCAACACTGAAACCAAGGAACAAACTAGCAAAATTCATGACGATGTTAAATCCGAAGTTTGCCCACTCAGCACCAAAAAATAGCTGATGACGAAGTGCAACGGAATTCGACATCCAGAAAGAAGCGTATGAACCAACATTGACCATAATAGTAGCAAGCATCTGTTCTTTCACAGACCATGGACCAGGATTGAAGGAGTAACGAGTACCCCAAATACTGAATCCCCAATCAGGCAAATACTCAGAAGCCTTTCCAGACGGAAACAAAAGCATCTGAACAACAGTGGCACGCAAATTCAGTGAAGGCTGCCTGAACAGAAAAAACTCGTTAATGAAACTGGATACGGCGACCCAGAAAATCCCAAGACCATAGGCGCGAATGGTTTCGACAGGGATGGAAGGATCGTCGATGGGTTATGTGACCGAGCGTACTTCCGGATAGGGAGAATGATAGTGTATTACGACCGCTTCGAGTCTGCAGTCCATCTGATACGTATCAAACATAGTGCCGTAGGCTTCATGACCAGCAACCATGCGTTCGACTTTCTGATACAGCAATGTATCAAAGTTTGGATCATCTTCGTGATACTCAAGCGTGCGTTTCAAAATGTCGATGGCTCCTTCAAGAGTAGTTTCGCTGAATTTTTCATAGAGGTAGGCGGTAGTCTTGTCGGTGAGAGGAGGAGCTTCAGAGTTCTCGGATGAACCCTGAAGCATCCGAATCTTGCTGAAGACGAGGTTTTCATCGTCAGAGTCTCGCTCAGCAATATTATGATCAGTGATGAACTTCGTGGTTATGACCTCTTCGGTCTTTGACTTCTCGTTGATGTCCATGCTGAGATGATGGGCAGAGCAATAAACAAAATGGCGATTGCAGGAAAATTAAAGCGGGGAGGCCATCACTATTTAGCATATTAGATCGAATAATCGTTATCAAGACGCTTCAGAGTGATTCTTGCCGGAAGATGGCGAGCCGCCGATCACCGCTTATCTATTCGCTAGGAGAGCATTGAGTATACCGATAGCACAGCCCGCTTCTAACAAAAGAGTGATTATTCTTATCTGGAACCCAGTGCATCCCCATATAATAATGTGAAGTTTGCCCGCGCATTCATATCCGAACAGTGGCTGGTAGTTTGACCTACCCATCCACTCTGACAGACGACCCAGCGGCTCTCAGCCCATCTAATACAACCAAAATATGACAAGATATCTTAGCAATCAACAAAGCATATATCATGAGAGAAAATTTAGGATATTCTATCCCACCAGGAAACTCCGATAGCGAATAATAGTTTATGGAACTTGTAAGCCCTTCATATGCAAGAGCAGATTGAGCCGTCGGAAAAGCGAGGGACAATAAGCATGCACGCTTCATTTTCGGGCCCAAGTGTACTCTCGAATTTTTGAGCTTGTGGTAGGGCCTGCGTCTGTATATTTTTTCATACAGGACTTACCGTGCGTGACTCTGGCCAACACCTGCGCGCAATTCATGAGAACTCTATGTGCTGATTCTCTCACGAACCAGACATTAGTGAGACTTCCACTCCTTGACGCATCTATATAGTTTGACTACAACTCTGCATTCAGATATAGTATAATCGTTTCCAGATGAGTAACTGTAAAACACCTACAGATTCGGCAGATGTTCTCTATCGATCAAACAGTAGTAAGCCGCCAACCCGACGCCACTGCCAACAATTAATATTGCCCGACCAGCTCCACGGGACTTGACTCAAGTAGTATTGAACGACTCGTTCAGGATCAGTCGTCATTATTGACTATAATTTTATCATTCATATATTTTGTAATCACTGTCTGAGTCGATCCGGATTCAGGTGCATGTTGATATGGGGCTCTAGTTTCATTGACAGTTGTACATCATCCTGCTCTGTCTGTAATGAATGCGCATACAGAAACGTGCGGAAAAGCTACGCAGCAGGTAATAAGTCTACAATTAAGGCAATCCATTAGAAGCAAAATCATTCATAATGACTTGCAGATTTTGATACATTAATGGTAGTGAGAATCAAATGCAGACGGTGCACACGGAAGTCGTTGGCTCAAAGCGCAGATATGTCGACGCTGGTGGAAGCACTAGCTTTATCGCATGTTTAGTGATTGTCTGGTATGCCCATGTCGAGAGTCACTTGAATAGACAACGAGAAGGCATACTAGCGAACTGCTCCACTGTATACCCTGCCTTACGCCTATAACCGCAAAGTCCGTCTCTGGTCCGTCTCTGGTCCGTCTCTGGTCCGTCTCTGGTCCGAAGATCTTCGTAACAAACCAGCACATTTACGAACAAAAAAACTCGTAAACTATTCTTAATGCTGTTTCCTTCCGAATCAAAGCATCACGTTGCTATCGCACAATATTGGGATTGCACTTAATTAGAATCGTCAGTTTTTCGCACTCAATAGAAGTTTGACAAAAAATTGAACATATTATTGTTTGGGGTTTATTGACTCTTCTCCACCAGATGTTAATGAGACAGCGTAGAAATTAGGTTGCAATAGAAAAGCCACTTTGGTATCCCTGAAGATGGCTCATAGTGTACCATACCTTCAAATAAAGTTTGTCATACTCCTGATTTTGAGTTCAAGTACAGTAGTGGTGACGAAAGACGCCTAAAGGCTGTGTCACAGCAATAGCCATATAAAATTATAAACTACAAGCTGTGGTGTTGCGCTGCATGGTATTGCAAATTCACAGTCAAATCTGAAACTGCAAGACCCATTGGCGAAGAGCGGGATGAGGTAATGACTAGGATATCATGATAAATTGATCTGGTTGAATATATAAGTCAATTGGATAGGGTATGGACAATTAAACATAATCAGGGGTAGTATGGAGGTAGTGGATTGAAAGCAGGATAAATAGTATTGATACGCAAGTAATAATCTGGCTTAGAGTATAGATAAATGCAGAACTGAAAGCGGGCTAACGTTAAGTGAAGTGGAAGTAAATGGAAGGTTGAAATATTTTATACCTTAGAACGTAGAAATGTGAATATGACCACGATTTTTAGAGGGTGGTAGGTGAAATGGGCGGAATCCTCATAGGTTATATTTCACCTATAATAGTCTAGTGTCGGCGCACGCTTTGAACACAAGCCAGCTAATTCTCGTTCTTTCGGACCCATTCGAATGAACTTCGTATTTCTCTTGATTGTTAAATTTCCTGGATCATATTTGAAGCAGTTTCAGTTAGGATTCAAAAAATCATGGATTGGCGGAAGTCATGCGCTAATGCAATAAGCTCAACCGGCGGGGGGCAAGTTCACGCTGTTGATGCACAACAATGTTTGCCAACATGATGAGATCTGGACCGGAGATGATATCGACTGGAGATATCTATGTTCAGTATGATGTACTAAATGCAATTCTTGCCGTCAAATTTTGTATAACAGTTGCTTTCATTATTATGGTCAGATCAATTAAAATGATCATGTTGATTGTATGCGCTGATTGTAAGGCTATTCTCTCGTGGGCGGATAGAGAGGCATAAACGGAGAAAGATCTTTACGAGCTCAATATTCCGGAAGACTACTCTGGGCTGTCTGAAAGGCATCAAACATTTTGATTTTTAAGATCGGCTCATAACAAGAATAAATATTTAAATTGCGTTGCTACTCAGAAGTCTACTTTTAATGATCCAGTAAAGTCAAAAGCACTTGGACTCAACTCAATGTACGAGCAGTCACCATCGCTTGGCCCTAATGCACGCCGGACATTGGGAGAAGAGCTCCTGGTTATGTGAAAGGTTAATATTGATGTCTTCATTTGTATGTCTTGTATTACTTCTTCTTTGGTATGAGCATGCTGGAGATGTCGACATTTATCATTTCATTCCTGTTTACCATTCTGTCACTGTCCAAAATGAATTTGATTATCTATTAGGAGATAACAATATTATTTTATTCAGACGGGCAAAATTCTTTCATAGTCTCTCTTAGACATATTTAATTCTCGCCATATTGTTAGCGCTTCTTTGCTTGTCGTAGGATTTGGATCTATTGCTCAGTAGTGGATTATAAGCATTCCTGGGTCGTACGTGACTCAGAAGATTATTGCACTGGCACGCTCAACAGCTTTAACTTGTAGGTCCAACAAAGACCAGTTTTATTACAAATCAAGACTATATATTACATGCATCTCTAGTCTTCCCAGTAAGTGCACTGCTTGATATCGCGTTCACTCTTGCTGCTTTTGGAGTGACTAGTATGGGCGAAGCTGGAGACCCTGCACGATGGCGTCGCACTTGGCCGTTATACTCTCTCTGGTTCTGTATTCTTGGGCTTGAAGGCTCATTCCGTTATCATATGCCACCCTTGCCTCTAAAAGTGGTTTTGTATACACTTCTTGAGAAGTGGTTCACCCCACGAAAGCTAACAATTATTGTTAATCGCGTGTTATGAGACAATCTGTTCTATGACAATTCGCAGACACGATATGAAAAGCTGAGAATCAGAAAGACACTACGGATCATGTATTTTAGCTTTTCCGGCGTAATGGCTGATTTGGTGAGGATAGTCTTGTGGTTTACTTCGATCTTCTTGAGTGTTGCTGTCAGGGAATATATAGAGAGGCAAGATCGGTTGGACGAGGAATTATCTTTAGATCCTAGCCAGGACTTGACCAGATTGCATTAGTTAGATAGGTATAAGATAGTAGGATGCTGTGATGACGAAATAAATTGCCGGTGGAGAATTCAGGTATGTGTATATTGATTGTACCCATTTTAATTAATGGCTTGAAAATTTATTGTTGGGCTGCAACAATCATCATCCAAATAGTTCATTAAAGTTAGTAGTGTGATGGATGGGTCAACAATTCTCGCCTCGTAGCCGTACACAAGAGAGATCTGCAATTGAAGATCTGCAGAGAGCTTGGAATTGCTTTGAGGGACCAGCCTCGCTTGTCAGAAAGACCGAGCCTGGAAAAGTATGAAATACGGAAGGCTGGAGAGCGCAAGGACTCAGGGGAATGAGATAAGATTAGAGAACCAGGGTATGGGTAATTAAGGTTAACTAATCCATGAGGGTCAAGATGCAAATGAACTAAACGAAGCAAAAATAACTAAGCAAAATCGGTCAGAGCGGATGTGGAGCGAAAAATTAGCCTTCTCAAGAATCCGACTTGGCCAGCCGGAGAAAAACTGTTTTCATAAGCACCAGGAGAGTATGAGAGAAATGCCTCGAACTAGGAGAAGAGGATAATACTCCTGCGGCGCGGCACCTGAGCCACCACAGACTGTGGAGGCGCAGCTAGGGGGCACCTGGCAGTGCAGACTGCGGATAGAGGGCGGTGCAGGTAATTCAGGGCAGTCTATTTCTGGTCGTGCGGTTGGGAAGTTCAAGGGCAGGCAGTGCAAAAAGGACTGTAGCATATTCAAAGTACGCCTCAGCTGCTTGTACGAATATATAACACAATCGAGGACCTTTGCATATCAGGCCTTCTTCTCATAAGGTCAACAGTCTCTCAGTTTACAAAATCAATCAATTACATACAATTGTTATCTGTGTTTAGATTTTTATTTTACCAAATTTCTCTTAGTACTTACCACCACCACCACTACCAGCACCAATCCTATTATAATGGCTGCCGGACGCAATTGCTTCATCATTACATTCCCGTTCCTCTTCACCGTCGCTATTTTTGTGCTTTCGGTCTTTGTTCTCATCTCTTCCACTTTCAAGGACTCCGTTCCTGGAAAGCTGTTCCTGCTTCGTCTAGACATTTCCCAGCTCTCTGTCACAATTGACGGTAACACCGTCACGAAGGACGATGTATCTACACTCCCTGACTTTTACCAAGTCGGCCTTTGGACTTACTGCCAGGGTTCCAGAATCGAATATGACAGCACCAGCGAAAGCACGACCGGATATTCCTACAGCATCACCAACTGCTCTAACTCCCATGGCCTATTCTACTTCAATCCGATCACGGTTCTTGAAGATGCCATTGGCATGGGTAAAATCGAGAACTATCCATCCAGCATCGACACTGCGCTCAAGAGCATCAAGATTCTTTCTTATGCTATGGCAATTCTGTTCTGTCTCAGCGCCATTTTTGCCATTTTCCAAGTCGGCGCTGGTCTGTTTTCTTTCCACTCTCGGGGAGGTTCTCTCTGCGCCTTGATCTTTGCGATGATCAACTCTGTATGTGCTGTTGCCGGCATTGCTATTGCTACTGCAGTATTCTATGGAGAGTCAAAGGCACTCACTAACGACACTCTTAATACATCGGCCGAGTTTGGCAAGGTTGCGATTGGCCTTGGCTGGGGCGCAGCAGCTGCAGCACTGCTGGCTAGCACTTGTTGGCTCTTTTCGATCTTTGTCGGCTCGACTCATTCGTCTGATTCAGAAAAAGTTGTCTACACGGCCGAATAATCCGGTTGTTCCTCACCAGTGCTTCTAATCTCTATCTCATATCTTCCACCACGATTTGTATATTTAGATTGCATTTAGGCGTTTAGCATTTTTGATTTAATAATAATAATAATAATTTCATTGGCATAGTCCGTGTAATTTGTGGATACATCAAACTAAATTTCATTGATCTCGAAAATTACAAATCGGTTGTCCTTCTTTCAAATATGACATGTCTTTGCCTACTTAGGGGAGAATAACAATAGAGATCTGATTCGAGTACGATGAAGTACTAAAGTCTTTGTTGTAAGCCCAATTAAGTCTTGATAACCATAATACATTAAGATGAAGTTGCTTCGATTTCCGGGACTATCCAGCGGAATAGTGTGTACTTTCCAAGGTTCCGGATGAGGAAATGTAATAGTCCTAACTATGTATCTTAAAGCATTGTCAACAGATTAACTTGGTTTGAATTTAAGCCAGCAATGTTAATAAATCCCAACTTATTGACCAACACAGACATCCGACTCATCCGGAGAATTTTTAATCATCTCAAGTGGTTCGAAACTACCTGTGTCGTTCTAAATAGCAGGACTTGCTATCAAAGGAGGCATCTTCAGGGATTACTGACAAAGTCTTTCTCGTTATGAATTGTGATTTCTTTCTTATATTTTGGATATTTACGTGAAATATAATATAGAAATAAGAAAATTAGAGCGCTTCTCAAAAAGCGATGTATCACAGAACGGTCAAACGTCACCAACTACTTTGTGGACAGCACAGCAACTCTGAGTGGGCCATAAAATTCTATTTATTATTCCGGAATTTATTAGTTTGGTATAATACTTTCTGAAAAAATGGCTCAAATATAAGAGACATTAGAATGTACATCATCAATGAACTATCAACCAAAGCGGGCCCTAAATATTTGCGGCCTTACATTGGATGCTCTGGGACTTTGGCTGGGACACAGTTTAAGTTAGAATTATCATTAAAGTTTCATCTAGCTAAACGTTGACCTAATTAAAGATGAGTATGTGCGGAGGTATAACCACGAGCTTCAAGGTCGCGTGAAAGAAGTTAACACAATATCTCCAGCTGTGCTTGTATCGGATTGCATATATATATGACGTACATGCTACAGATTGAATCAGTTTAAAACAGGAGGATGAATCGGAGCGGATTCGTCCAGATATCAGTTACCCGACGTACTGTTCTGGAAGCGGCCGAATGACAAAGCACTGTTTTGTTCCGTCTTAGCGACTAAAGGTGATGGAAACATCGTAGTAGGGCAATCCTATTCTCCGTCGGGACGGAGATAACCTTAGCAATATAAATAGACACCTGATTGGCGTCTTTTCTCAATCATATCGTCGAGCCATTTCAAATAAGCTAGATCATTATGAAGCGTCTTATTATTCTCTGTGACGGTAAGAATAGCCCTTGGAAGAGAAAAATTTCAATCTGATGAGCTTATGTAGGAACATGGCAAAACTCCCTTGTCAATGATGACTCAAATCCATCGAACATAACGCGAATTGCCCGCGCGATTTTGCCAAACGATGAACGTACTGCTGATGAACATGGTTCGCAAATTCCTCAGATTGTATATTATCATCCTGGGATTGCCACGCAAAATGTGGGCTTTTGGAATCGAGTGTTCGGACGTATGAATACAAATTTGATATGAACTGAGTTAAAAGTCTAACATGGATATAAGTTGCGGCAGGAAAGGGCATAGTCGACCAGATCGAAGAGACGTATGCATTTATTTCTTCCAATTACGAACCGGATGATGAGATATTCTTCTTTGGCTTTTCGAGAGGTTCTTATATGGTTCGATCTATTTGCGGGTTTATTCTCGACTTTGGCCTCCTAACACGATATGGAATGCCAATGTTCGTAAAAGTATTTGAGGAATATTCAAAAAGTAATGTACCAGCTGAACAAAATCCTGCGCTTAACGAATTGAAACGGCAGTTATTAACTGTCAAGGCCAGTCAGACTGAGCCCCGACTTTTAACCAGTGACAAGATTATTGTCAAATTTATAGGTTGCTTCGACACTGTTGGGGCTCTTGGAATTCCCAAGCTCTTCACCTGGCAATACGATAAATATGGATTTTTGGATGTCAAGCTGAACGAAAAAGTTCAGAATGCGAGGCAAGCTTTGGCCTTGGACGAGACTCGGCATCCATTCGTTCCAACTCTATGGTTTTTTAAAGATACGGAAGTAAATCGACAGAAATGCAAACAGGTTTGGTTTAATGGGGTACATATAAATATTGGCGGCGGTAATATCGACGATGCCGAACATTATTCAAATTATCTTGGTAGACAGTCAACTGTGAATCCCAATACTCTTTCTGATGGCACCTTAATTTGGATGGTTTCGGAAGCGGAGCCCTTTTTGGCATTCGATCTCGACTTTTTACATCAGAACATTATAAGCGCTGGGACAATTCCGGATGGAAGACTTGTGGGCAAGGTAGATCAAGGTCAAAACCCCACTTGGTTTTTCGGGCCAATTGGAGATAACTATCACGGTTTGGGTATCTTCTGGAAAATACTTGGCCATGGTGACAGAACAGCAGGCAAGTATAGCGCCAGCGCTCTCGAAAACATGTCTTGGATACTCGCGCACTTCCTTAAGATGGTTACTTTAATATCTCCTATATCCCCTATATCCCCAAAAAACAGACCGATTCCCGAATCAATGTTGATTACTAATGAATTCATACACGAATCGGTTCTGTACCGGAATGGGCCCACTACTGTTGGTGTTCCTTCTGGCTCTCTGCAAGGAGTGTGTGTAGGTGGTGACCTGTCCAGTCCTAGGTTCGGCACTCAAATTGCAATCCCTGTTCAGCGCTACAATAGGTTCGAAGAGCAGTTTTTCCAAAGAGAAAATCAAAATATTCATGCGACCCGTAATGAATTTATGCGACCCACAATGCATAGATGGTATACTTTCATTTTTGGTTAAGGCAATCGAAGGGATGCTTTTACACGCACGAGCAAGTGACGTCATATAATATGGATATCTGTAATGCATATCAGTAATAAAGCTGTGTGGAAAATTTAGGACAATTTCCATGCTTTGCTGTTTGGATTAGATTGGATTGAACAAAAATGTGATTTTGTCTCCGTATTTCTGGAATCAATGTAGTGACTAAAGATTTCGAAATAATAGAGAGACTTTAAAATAAGCGCTGTCAGAGGTAGCACTTTGTTTTATCTTGTCTCAACTCGAATTATCTGCCTCATATTCAGAAATCAATTCCAAGCGAGACTTTGAATATAGCGGTACAAGCACCCTCAAGTAGAAACTGACTCTGTCCAATATCTTTGATAGCTTGTTCATTCATCGAAAGAGAGGTCAAATTAAAATGCATATCAATTGAGTTATTCCAGCATAGGTAGACCCTGGAATCAGATCTTTTGATCATCACAGGCAATCAGAATTTCATCACTTGGTTGCGCTGCTTGGTTGAATTAGTGACCAACTTGTGTCCGCGTGGGATTTCGTTCGTATCATGAACCATGCTTTCGATCTGAGTAAATTTAAGTCAGAGAATACCAATCAGCCCCTGCACTGCTTGATTACACGAATTGTGAATTTGTATACAATTAAAAGATATCGCTTTTCTATAACGTTTCTAACAATTATGCAGTTCAATTTTATGCTTCTCTGTTAGACTCATATTGTGTAATCCTAGCTTGCACCTAGGGGCTTAGCGCTTGTTAAGCGTTGGTGTTGACGACTTCTTTGAAATCAGAAAATCAGAATATGAAATTATATATGTCTATTCAGATGAATTTGTCTAGTATATCAGATCAGGAAACAGGTTTCCAATCCTTCGTTTTAAAAATTCTCTAAAGCTCTTCACTTTTGTTTGGCCCGCCCCGACCCGCCTGCTCTGCGGCAGCGCAAATGCCAATCGCGTAAACTTGCATCAACTAAAACTGTAGTAGTAGTAGATTTAAGATAATCAAGTTTGCGGGCATGTGGATGATGCGTTAGCACTTGAGGCGTTTCTTGTCCTATCAGATACATTATCTCTGCACTTCACATGTCTTGCGGGCTGGGGGATTTCTGATCGGCGAGTTGTTTGATCTCGAAGCCTTAGCTGTTATATGCCATAACCTTGGTCGATATTCGTTTTTTTTTTCATTTCGATACCGATAAACCGATAAATGTTATTAGTGGTGTCTCTTCGCCACCAAATGCGATTGCAATTTTTTGGAATTTCTTCACAATATATCTGAATTGAAATGAAACATAGAGGATACAGCTCATCATCCTATCTATGCAAAGAAGGCTATTGATACCAGGGAACTGACGGAAGGTTTTTGGATTTTTAGAAAGAAAATTCTTTGTCACTGAAACTTAAGCATCCTAAATAACGGACTGCTCCTATTCATACGAAAATTTCAAGATCGAACAATTCTTGCTTAATACTAACCAATAATTTAGAAGGCATGCATTGAATTATCTTAATTGTATTATAAAGAATAAAGTAACAGTCGCGGTCTGTATAAACGTCAAAGTGAACTAATCTACGTCATTTGCACTATTTCCTAACTGCGTAGACACTTGTTTCATCGAGAAAGAAGGGCTAGTGTGCACGATGAATTATTCAGTGAATTTATGTAGAATACAAATATATATATATGTATATATGTATTTTCCATTCAGCAAACAAATTAGCTCCATTTAATAGTACAATTCAATGCTGATATCGGAACATAATATTGAGACCACTATGATCATTTTGGCTATCGCACATGAATGTGATCCAATAGCAGAGATCGAGCCATTTTTAAATTGCTGAAAAAAACTTACTTTATTTTATCCACTCCTGATAAATCTTGGAGCATAATATAAGTCCATAGATATCACAACTCTCAGCTAATTATCTCCCTATCGCAATCAAGGTTTGATCCGATACTTTTTTTTTCCACAGCAGCACAATCACCCAGAAGCGGTGCAAACCAATGGATGGCTGAAGCGAGTCAGATCTATATTAATTATTCTATTAACGTCTTCATAATCAAAGATATAAATTATCCTAGTATCCAAATTGCGCCCAATAAAATATGGACTCCAGAAAACCATTCCCCAAGTTACATATTATAACCGTGCAATTTTCCCAAACATCTGTACGACTAACACAAGCTAACTAAGCCCTCTCAAGAACTCGAGGGCAATTTGGCGGACAAGCGATCTCCCTTCAATATCTGTTTCCTCAAAGTTTCTGACAACAATGCGGAAATTGCCATTAAGACCAATGCTCCCAGCCAAAATACCCCATTAATGCTAAAAAACATAGACTTCATAGCCTTCTTAAAATTCGGCTTCATTGCCCGCTTCTGTGAATTATCATAGAACGGATTGTCTCGTAGCACGCGATTGACTATGACTGTGAGCTCCTGCGAAGTGAACCACTTCTGGATAACTCCGTATGAGGACACTTTCAATGGTGACGGAGCTAAAACGCAATGAAAGCAAATAGCAATGATGCAAGAAAAGACGCCGTATATAAACGATACGTCACGCCATCTTGCAGAATCTCCGGCTTTACCCAGAGCAATGGCACCATAACTAATAAGGCTGAATACAAGATCGATAAATGCATAAGTTAGTAAACATAGACTTGTTATAAATCCAAGTTCTTGATGTGTATTAAATGACCTCATACAGGAAGAGGAAGAGATAAAGGCAGTACTACTTCCAAGCGCAATAATCGCCTGAGTCACTAATAGTTCGGCAATGTTTGTAATCCAGTACTGAGCAACTGAAGCTAGTCCGGCCGCAAATAGAAGTAAGACAGGAAACTCGCGACAACTCAGCTTCTTGAGCAGAAGAGATGAAAAGATGAGACCCATGTAGTAAAATATGGACAATATTACAACAATGACAGGACGATAACTCTCGGAAATATCAAGATCAACGGATAAAAATTGAATAGCCAATGGCGACAGCCCTCTGTAGCATAACCTCAACGAATACATAGAAATTATTAATAGGAAAAGGACTTTCACATTAACCTTCCGCATAACCCGATGCTCTTCTCTCAAAGTCCAGCGTGCCTGGACATCAAACGGGGGAAGCCCATTGTAGAGCGAATTGAGCCCAAGTGCCTCAGACTTCACTGGATCATCAAAAATCGACTGCTGAGTTGCAACCCTATCCAAATACTGTCGATCCCTAGTAGCTGACGTCCTAGAATGAAAATTTGAAGGAATTTCTGACAATTCAGGCCAGTCCTTTGGAATGTTGAGAATATTTGCATCCTCACCGTTCAGAGCCTCTTTGTCAGCCTCGGTAAGAATAACCTCGTAATTATGAAATTCAATCGACATTACTGATTCTAAACGACTTTTCTCGAGATCCAAAACAAGCGGTCAAAAAGCAGGATAAGTAGACATTCCAAGTCAAACGTGCTGTCGGGGACTATATAAATCTCTCATAGATTTCGCCTCTTCTAAATAACCAAAGAGCCTCACGTACTGGGACATGGTCTGAACATGGCAACGTAGAGGGCTTGGCCGCGGTTACCTGGTAGACCGATAATAAATGAAAGCACGAGACACTTAATCGGTTTTGGCTGTACGGCTGATTAGCCTTCTATCTTTGCTCTTCGGGTTTTATGAATCTTAGTTTCTTGGATATTGCTAACCATATATGCTTATCAATGTCGATTATACTCGCTGATCGTAAGGTTATTCTCACAGAGTCCGACAAGGAGACATTGAATGGAGAAGATGTTAATGTGCTCAACATTCAGAAAGACTGGCCCGAACTTTCTAGTGGGCCTTCCAAATTCCGATTCTGGATGTCGGCTGCTAGGAAGGAGCATTATTTGGAATGTGTGTCAACTCAACAGTCAATTTTCGATGATCCCATAAAGTCAGACGCACTTGGGCTGAACTTGTTGTACAAACAGATACCGTCGTTCGATTCTAAGGCACGCTGGACATTGAGAGAAGAGCGCCGGGTTAAACGGAAGATCAATGGCCAAGTCTTGATTTTGCATATTTTTTCCTCTTTCTTCTTTGGTACGAACTTTGGTGGATTACCAACCTCCATCACAGTATTTACGCTTACTAAAAATTCTCCATCGGAAAAAGCTCTGCCTGTCATCTTGATTATAGCAATAGTATTGGTTTCCCTGGCCGGAATTCTTCCACGACATCTATCGCATGCGGCTGATCCTCGCCGTTTGGTTAGCACTTGCCTCCTTGTTATAGGATTGGGATCTATAGCTCAATACTGGACTAGCAACGTTTTTATGCTACTTCTAGCTGTGGCAATTTATGCGCTTGGATGCTATGCTAATTATTTTTCCGATTACTGTATGAAATCATTTTATACATTTCAAGGGCATGAGAAAATAGAAGATTGGGGTGCTCCAGCATCTGCATTGATTGATCTTATGTTCACTCTTGTTAGTTATAAAGTTATTAGTATAGGTCCTGCTGGAGATCCTACAATATGGCGTCGCATATGGGTTGTATACGGTCTTTCTTCGTGCATCCTTTCAATTTTGTATTTATACCTCATGCCTCCTTCGCCTTTAGAGGTATCCTCGTACAAAGTTCTCCAGAAATGGTTTACTTCAAGAGAGCTTGCAATTATAGTTAATCGCATCGTTCGGAACGACCCGTTCTATCTCAATTCTCCCAAACGAGAGATACAACCGACCACCAAGGCCATTATAAGAAGCATATTTTTTGACATACCTTCCTTACTGTCTGCTGTGGCAAAATATGTTTCAGGCATAACAGCGATATACATTTGCGTAAGTTTGATGAATTAATTAACCGAAAATATCATTTGGCGAAGGAAGCGGCAATGAATTTATGAGTCGGCATGGCCAAGTTGCATTAGTCGATCAAATCTACAGCAATACCTTTAAGAACATACAAGCGTGGTTGAGGTATGAACGCATGAACGCATGAATGTATCTACTTGGTGTGATCTTTACTGTTGATATAATTTTGTTTTAGTTATGACAAATTTGATTTTATAATTAGTTTTTGAGTCCTAGCTCCAGAAAGAAGCGTCTACCCTGGACAATTATAGATTAAATACGCCGTAAAATTCCGTCCTAGTTCACGTTCCATTCTCCAGGGAAATCATGGCCATATTTATATTCCATCTTCTCGGGACAAAAATCATTCAACCTTTTAACTTATCCACAGCTCTCTGTCGATCTACCATTTACTTACACTCTTAGCCAAATCGATTATTTCAACTCACTAACTACCTACTCCTGATCATAATAAATTGTCCATACCCTAAGTATTCACATATCCATTCAAACTAATCAAGTCATCATAAGATTGGATCAATATCTCATCTCTTCCTTCCCCAATCTATTCAGCGTTTGCGTATTTCACTCTCGAATTACAACATCTTGTGGCGCATAACTACTGATCCGTGCTTCCAGATTTCGTATGATGTTTACCGAGAATAGGATCGAGTCATGATCCTGTCCTCAAGCCAGCATTGAGGGTGTGTGACTCGCAATTGACAATAACAGGCGCGCCTTGTGATACCTGGTGGTTTCCGAAGCAGCTATCCTAGGGAAAAGCAAAACTCTACTGAATAATTATAGTATTTATAGTGTAGCGCTTCTCTTTTGCATGTCGAGAAGTCGTACATTCCAATCATCATTTCCATCTACTAGGTTGATAATGTACATTTGCGCAGCCCATGCAGAGGCAGACCTCCGGTCCCTTCGCCGTATTATTCACAAAAATCCTCTCGGAATTTTGACAACCGGCATCCGATCAAGCCTATACCCATTCTTGCAATCCAGTCACATCCCCTTCATTCTTGATGTCCAAGACCGATCGAGCGAGACCGAACTTGGATGCCTGCGTGGGCATCTCGCGCGAGCAAATCCGCAAAGCAAGGCAATCATCGACACATTGACCGCGAACCCTCAGTTAAACAATATCTTAGAAGACGAAGTCCTAGTCATATTTTCTGTAGCGGCCCACCATTACGTTACCCCCAAATTCTACACCGAAACTAAGCCAACATCAGGCAAGGTCGTTCCCACTTGGAACTATGCTGCTGTCCAAGCATACGTAAAAGCTAGAGTCTACTTTGATTCCAAATCAGAACACACTTCAGCATTTCTCCAACAACAGATTAGCGATCTTAGCCACCATAATGAGACGACCACTATGGGCTACACCGAAGTGGATAGGCCGACCGAGTGGAAAGTGTCAGATGCACAAGAACGATATATTAAGACTATGAAAAAGAATGTCATAGGTATTGAGATTGATATTAAGAGGCTAGAGGGGAAATTCAAGATGAGTCAGAAGTTGAGCCAAGGAGACAGAGAAGGCGTAGTCCGTGGATTTGAGAGCTTAAATAATGAAACAAGTCGAGAGGTATCACGATTGGTTGAGCTACGGGGTGATTTAAAATATCAAAAGTAGCTCAATGCTCTTGCCTTTATATATCGTTCAGCATAGGCTGATTTGGATTTGCGTAAAAGATATAGTTAAACTGAATATATGATGATAAAATTAATAGACTAATAATATTTCGAACAAAAGATTATAATCAGATTTAATTTATAATATTTGCAATAAAACCATTTGAATTTATTTCTATCAACTTGTAATATTTCACAAGAGTAATTATTAATCTAAGTTGAAAGCAAGAATTACGCGTGAACTAGCGCTGTAAAGAGAAAAGTTGAGTACCAGACGCAATGAATTGTATTTGAATTCAATCTAATTAATTGTGCATTTCGTCAGATTCAATATTGATATCAATTATCAAATTGATTTTTTTATACAATTCAGCCAGATTATTATACGAATAATCGACAAAACATATGCATTAGAATGACATCAAGTTGCGGATGGTTGAAGCATACAGACAAGATATAGCTTATAATGGAAATGCCCTGTCTTTCTCGCCAGCCCAAGTTCTGCCGGCAATTTTTCTTATATAAACATCCAATCTCTTGAATCTATATCGGGTAGTCTTCATTCAATATCCATCAGATATTTAGATATGGAAGCAAACGGGTTGAAAGTAATTCTTTCTCAATGTGTAATACTACCTCGTGATCTGTTAAACGTATAATGTGCATGTAGGTGCAATATCAGAAGACAATTGACAAATTTCCATCGCAAAATAGTGTATGGCCAGACTAAGCAGGATCTACAGATAAAACATTGTCATTATACCAGGAGACGATATCTACATTATTTGATTAGTAGTTTGTGGCTAATATTCTCAGATCCATTCCTACTCCTGGCTGAGATTTTCCATTTCAGATACAATTTTGTTGTCTACTAGCCAAATCAAGCGACCAAAACACTTTGCATTTCTCTAATTACTTTATCAAAAATAGGGGTGGAATCATATGAAGTTTTTTGAACGCGCGAAATTAGAAGTTTGAAGAAGAATTCAGCACAGAAGTGCAGTATCACCCTTGCCTTTCTCTCGATTACTCTCATTTTCAGAAGAACCATTCTAAAGTTTATGATCTTTTTTTAAGTTTCGATATAATTTTGAATTTCTTTTTTACCAAAGTACTCCTGGCTCTGCCTTTTTGTGTGATTCAATTAGTTTTGCTGTTGTGTGTCTGGCGCCCATTCCATTCGTTCTTACAAGTCTTAACCTTAATTACCCCTACCCTTGTTCTCTAGCCTATCTCATGTCGACTGGTCCACTCATCGATTAGAATCCTACTGCAGCCAGCAGCACCTCACTACTACACGACATATGTATCAAGCAAGAATCACGTGATGCTTGGAAATATTGTAAGAATTCCGTAAGATTAACATCCGAAACTGCTCTGATCCAATACATGGCCGTAACAATTAAATTGAATATTATTTATCACTTAGCGCAAATCAAATAAAGCTCTCTCCATAGAATAGTCACTATACAGTGACAGTATGGATTCACACAAACAAATCAACCAACTCAAAAGAACTAGAATAAATAAAAAAAGACTCTATACAAAAGCAAAAAACAATTAATCCATAGGTAGTCCCAGACTAAATACCGCTGTAGGCTGCAGACTCCGATCTTTCTCAAGTTCGTTTCATCCCTTTAGCAACTCTGGACAGCTGATTTTGCGCACACGCATACTTTGGGATAATCATTATCCGCTTCTATGACTCCACTTTTCAATTGCTGACAATCCTGTTGATTCCAACATCTGTCAAGTATCGGCACAGCCTTTGTCAAAACTTCCCTGCCATACACATATGTTGACCTCGATCTACCTTTGTTGTTCGCTGCTATTGTGCAAGTACCGGAATCCCAGGCATACCTATTATTATTACCATACCAAAACTTTTCGTAATAATGGTCCCTCAAAAATCCCTCGCTTAGAGTGCAATCACACCATAGTGCTCCATGATTAGAATGACATTTTGGTGTAAAGCGCTTAAATATTTGTTTCGTAGACTCGGCAACATTATCTGACTTATCTCGGAGCATATTTTTAACTCCCGATTCGTGCCCTCCACCGTTAATCCAATTCTTCACTGCTTCTGTGC